>NC_058105.1:107724000-108330000 GCF_020171115.1 Neogale vison | reverse complement strand
AATGAAATTGCAGCCTGCTGAACAGGAGAAGTTACTTGCAAAGGACAAATTCTTTAGGGGTTGAAATCTAAAATATAAGAAGAATGCCTGTAACTCAATACATACAAAAACAAAAACAACGCTATTAAAAAATGGACAGAGGACCTGAATAGGTATTTTTCCAAAGAAGACCTACAGATGGCCAACAGGTACATGAAAAGATGTGTAACACTACTAATCATCAGGGAAATACAAATCAAAACTACAGTGAGATATCATCTCACGCATGTCAGAATGGCTAAAACAAAACAAAAGAAAAAAATGAAAGAAATAACAAGTGGCAAGGATGCAGAGAAATGGGAGCCCTTGTACCTTGTTGGTTGGAGTCTAAATTGGTGCAGGTCCTACAGAAAACAATATGGAGGTTCCTCAAAAAATGAAAACTAGAACTCCATGATCAAGCAATTTCACTTGTGGGTGTTTATCAAACCCCCCAAAAACACTAATTTAAAAACATATGCATACCATATGTCACTGCAACATTATTTATAACAGCCAAGATATGAAAACAATGCAAGTGCCCATCAATAGATGAATGGATAAAGATGTGGTGTGTGTGCATAGAATAGAATATTAGTCATAAGAAAGAATGAAATTTTGCCATTTATTACAATAGACTTAGAGGACATTATGCTAAGTGAAATAAGTCAAACAGAGAAGGATAAATACTGTATGATTTCACTTACATGTGGGATCCAAAAGACAAATGAAAATACATATAAAATCAGAAAAAGACTTACAGACAGAGAGAACAAACTGGTAGTTGCCAGATGGGGGGAAGGCGGGCATGTGGGAAACAGACTAAATGGGTGGAAGGAATTCAGAAGTACAAACTTCCAGTTATAAAATATGGAAGTCAAGGGATGTGATGTACAACACAGGGAACATTGTCAATAATAGTCTAATAAGTTTATATAGCAACAGATGATAACTAGACCTATTAAGGTGAACATTAACATTGATTAAAATATTTAATCAATATTTTATAATCTGAAATTATAATACTGTATGTAAATTATAATTCAATAAAAATCTGTATGTAAAAGAATTAGGCTAACGATCATTATTCTTATCAATTTCTAAGGAGGTCAGAAGGATTTGGATAGTTAAATACAATGTATCACATGTCCACAATAGTGTCAACAGAATAAAAAGTGATCCACTCTAATTTGTTTCCTTCCACAAGCCATTTCATACTCTTCCTAAGCAACTGTATCCTTGACTAAAGTTGCAAGAAAAAATAAAAGTTGTATTGGCTCTTGTTCTTTTAATGCTGTTCAGATAGAGAAATACTAAATCATTGTCATTAATAGCAAGAAACATTTATTGTCCCAGTCATCATAGATAGACCACTAAGGTCAATGGAATGGATTTGGATGAATCAACTTACTAGAAATACATTTATTGAGAGCACAAGGCTTTAGTCCAAACTTTCTACGACAGATTAAAAAGATGTATGCCAAGTAAATCATCTCTCCAAAGCTTTCTAAATGTTAAAATAGTATAAGAATAGAGGTATTTGAAATAAACAATACATACTGGGATTACAGCAATGTGACTATTTGGGAAAGAACAGGTTTCAGGCTAAATAAAACAGTGGGACTGAGGAAAACGACCTGTGTGCAGATACTGGCTTATTATTAAGAGCGGAGATCGTGTTGATGTTTTTCAAGGGGCAAGTACAAAAGAGCTTAGAAAACTGCTGTGTATCTAGATATGTATACTTTATCAGTCACTAGACTCTGTGTTTAAAAAAAAAAAAGACAAGGACAATGACAAAGATTATGGGGAGGGAGGGGGGAAAGGAAAAGAATAAAGGAGGCAGAGAAAAATTATGCCCCTTTTCACATTAAAAAACATATTTTACTATTCCAAGCAATTAGTTATATTTAAAATGAGTTTCTGACACTACTGATCAGCTATATTTTTAATTCAACATCAAACGATAAACAGCTTCCAATCAGAATAAAGCTTGCAATGAAGAATCTGAAATACGTATCTCTTGGGGTAGTTGCAGGGTCCCACTTCCAATGACTTCCCATTCTCTAAAAACTGCCTGGCTGCTGGGAAACTCACTTGTATTTTGTGACCCCAGGCCTTTAGTTATACCTCAATGAACTTGGGGTGGAATCAGAACCAAAACTAGGCCAGTCAGATACTGGTAATTTGGAGAAAGAAAGGTGAGTTAGTTGAGCTATGCTAACTGAATTGCTCATACTGATTACGTTCCTGATCTCTTTCTGCAGAGGGCCACTGGCCTCCTTGGTTTTGCACTAAGCTCTTCCTGCATCCTGCTGATGAATTCTCTTACTGGTATTGCTAGCCAGAGCTACTCTCAAACCAGAGAGTCAGAATTCAATTCGCTTTGTATCACTGATGCTAAGAACATTTGGTGGCCACACTGTGGACTGTAACTTCAAATTTTAAAATGACAAAGATACCAAGTGGTACAATTTGGTTTAAGGAAATATATAAACTCTAGCACATGTCACTAGCATTTCCAAGAATGCAAGCATTTCCAAGAATATCAAGCATTTTGCCTGGCTTCTCTTTGGGGGTTTGACACATCTACTTATAAGAGTAATCAATTATTTCTGCAGAGCCAATAAAAATTCATTTCAAATAATTTATAATTGGATTTTTTGGAAGAAAAAGCCATCAACTTTGTATTACGAGGACAACAGAATACATTTTTACATTAATTCATATTTTCAAAATCCTTAACCAAAACTTGTAAGTTAATTCTGACCATGTGGTTAATATAGTCTCAAATAAGTAATTTCATACAAGGAAACTCAAGCACAGAGAAGTGTCCTTAACTCAGGTGTTTAATCAGCATTGTTGCTAAACCAAGAGAACTCCCCAGCATGCAACTTCTAGGCCTGTGAAATTGAATTTAAACTGTAACAGCTTCCTTAAAACTTGACAAATACCCTAAGTTAAAATTTAAGGGCATGTACTACCATAGGAGTTACTGGTCCAAATGCATTTTAACATGACCCAACATGCACATTGCTCTGTGACCATGAGGGTTGTGAAGCAAGAGCAGATACAGTTGTGTAAGAATTACAGCACTGCTGTGTCTCCAGCACTGACTTATTTTCACATCCAGAAAGATACAGACTTCATCTACTACATTCACCATTATATAGGGGAAGTTACCACAGAGATCTCTAAAGATTTTGTTTCCTCTGTGATTTTATGAACTTTGAAACTAGATAAATGATGGGTTTATCAAGATATCTAAGTATTAAATACTTGAACAAAACCACAGGAACAGGCCATGACAAAGCCATTGTCCTACCTTGCCACATGTAACTACCTTTACTTTTCTCAACTTAGAAAGAAATATCACTTACGCGACAAGTCCAAATTCTAACTCTTATCTTACAGTTATTGGTTCAACTATTAGAATTCCAGGATCATCCTTAGACTGACACCCCTTACTCTCCCTATATTCTATAAAAGCTTCTATTATAATTCTATATAATATTCAACTCCAAAATCTCAGTGGTTCACAAAAAGCATTTCCTGACCATGGATCCATAGGTCATCTGCAATGATCCAGGCTCAGTTAGAAGTTCAAGTTACTTCGCATTCTGGAACCCAGGGTAAAGAACATCTCCTATTTATAATGGAGTGTTGTTATGGAAAGGTGGGAATTTAACAAGACTTACAGAAACTTACAGTACTTTTTAAAGCTTCTTTTTGAGACTGCTCCAATTTAAAACTGGCACATTGTCACTCTTGCCCACAGTCCATTGGTCAAAGTAAATGACATGGTATGCCCATCACCAATGGGGTGAGAGAGAGGAATGCAGATTTTTCTCAACAATATTGTAATCTATTATATATTTTCTGCCCAAGATACTCCAGAAACTTCATATCCTGCTGAGTTTTCAGCAAGGACTGGGTACCACAGGCCACTGATTTGAAAGGATACTTTTCAACAAAGAAAAATGAGAAGGTTTGAGACACTCCATGAGCTTGGGTGGGAATATGAAATGTTAAAAGTCAAAGGGATCATTATATGTGGAAATCACTAAAATGTAGTCTCCTTTTGGTATCTTGATCTATTATCACCACTCAATTTAGTATTTATCTTCTTTGACACTTATCAATAGTATCTAATAAATCTTAAAGAATAACCTGAATATATCTTTAAACTTGAATTTTAACTAAAAGTGGCATGTTCTCAGCTCTTGATCATGCTCCCTCTCATCTCAGGCATCTTGTTTAGAAGAGTGTCAGTTGATAGGACATGCATACAGAGCTGAAGTTCAATATGTTGTTTATTACTTTCTAAATTTTTTTTCCTGCTTTAATTAAAGCTTTCATTGATGGTGAAATTATTGGTCCTGGAATGATCCTTGACAATGTTTTCAAAAAACAACAACAACAACAACAACACTTAAACTCATTGTTATATGGTGCTTTTGAACTAGCTTAGCAAGAGAAGAATAGCGGCTCAGTGGGTTAAGCCGCTGCCTTCGGCTCAGGTCGTGATCTCAGGGTCCTGGGATTGAGTCCCGCAGCATCGGGCTCTCTGCTCGGCAGGGAGCCTGCTTCCTCCTCTCTCTCTCTCTGCCTGCCTCTCTGCCTACTTGTGATCTCACTCTGTCAAATAAATAAATAAAAATCTTTAAAAAAAAAAAGAGAGAAGAATAGCTATTTCGTTGCACAAGACAACTAAATTTTTACTTGTTAATTGCCTCAAGAAATTTAACTCATAAGATACTAAACTATATGTGGAGCCCTAGTTTTCTGATAATTTGTCTTTTGTTTTTTCATGCAGACTACTACTTCTATCAGTTCATTAGAATTTTTAGATCTGTAGCAAAGAAACAATACTGTGGGTGATTTCTATTTTGTTGGAATTTTAAGCTTCTTACTTAAACAAGATGATGTTGTTAAATTTAACTTTTTGTCATCATTCAGCATTTAGTTTTCAGTACCTGAAGTTTTCCTTCATTAGTTTGGTTGGGTTTGGGAGGGGTTGCTCTTTTGTTCTGTTTTATGGAGATTTTTTCCCCACAAGTTTTTTGTTTGATGTCCTTAAAGCCACTCCATGTTAGTGTGCCACTTTTTCCTTTGGTGGGCTTGAGATAGATTTCCTGGCTCAAATTTAAATTCAAAATCCCATCCACCCAATTCCAAGTATATTATTATTAAATATTTCAGTCAATTTCTCTGAATTCTATATATCATCTCTTGAGAATGAAACACGCAAAGCAAAAGTAGAGTTTGCTATTGGATTTGTAGAAAAGCAAAGCAGAATAACTATGGCTTTAAAAGGTACATGGAATGCCACCAAATTAAAAGTGGAAGCAGCCAACCTCCTGTTCTGTCTTTTAGAAATATGTGCAACAGGATTAGATAAGCTACCATCACCTGAGTGGTTTCTTCTTATTAAGGTAGAAGCCCCACAAGGCCACAAATGGTCATTTCTGTTAGGAAAAAGGAACAGAAAAGCTCTGTCCTAGCTTCAGAACATGGACTTTGTGTTCCACTAAATGTGTTTGGAACCCCATCATTTTGAAGCTTGGCATGACCAGATAGCTTGCCTGACAAACCTACCTCTTGCCGAGACTGCTTTGGCTGATTTTCTTAACATATTTTTAGTCAAAGTGAAAGGCAAAAAAGTAGGGTATAAAGAAAGGGGTTTGGGCTAAGATCCTGACATTTCCACTTTACATATCCCTTTTCAGCAAACAAGTTGGGTCATGGCTCACAGCTGCAGAATCCAAATGTCTGTTTCGAATGGCTGCTTAATGTATGGGGTAGAGAAAACAGGTTCTAAGTTTGACTCAACTCTGCCAATGTGTGATCTTTGTCATATTATTTATCTGTGCCTCAGAGTCCATGTTAATAGAAGCAATGTCTTCATAGTATCCACTTTATAGAGCTGTGATGAGGATTCAATGAAAAGATATATAGAGAAAGCATTTCACATACCACTCAAGTCAAAGTAAGCAGTCAGTAAATCATAATTTAGAAAGATTGCTCAGTGAAACTACAAGTCATCCAGGAAGGAAAAACAAAACACACTAAGCAACAAAAATGTTTGTTTCTCATCATAGATTTTACTTAATGAGAATCAAGTTGGTCAGGTTAAAGGACACAAGCAAGTTATATTCTTCATTGACCACCCTTCATCCTTTCAAATATGCTGTTCATAATAGCATGAATGAATTATTTGGGAGGAATTGCAGCTTTTAGGTGCTTCCATTTGAAGAAATAAGGAAAAGATTAGAGCCATGCTGTTCAACAAAACTGCAGTGTGAGCCACATAGGCTCACTATATTTTAAATATTTTAGTAGCCACATTAATAAAGTAAAAACAGGTAAAGTTTATTTCTTTTTTTTTAAAGATTTTATTTATTTATTTGACAGAGAGAGATCACAAGTAGGCAGAGAGGCAGGCAGAGAGAGAGAGAGCAGGAAGCAGGCTCCCTGCTTAGCAGAGAGCCCGATGTGGGACTCGATCCCAGGACCCTGAGATCATGACCTGAGCCGAAGGCAGCGGCTTAACCCACTGAGCCACCCAGGCGCCCATTATTTCAATATATTTTAACCAATCAGATTATCTAAAACATTGTAAGTCATCTAACTCATAAAGATTGTTGAGATATTTTATATTTTCTCCCTCTCCAAGATCTGATATGCAATTTCTACTTATAGCATATCTCAATTCTGACCAACCAGCCACACTGCAAAGTGCTCAATAGCCATATATGGTTAATGGCTACCATACTTAACAGGTAAGATGTGAAGGATGGGGAAGATGAGGAAGAAGAGTTGGATGGTTGGATGGGGAAATAGGTTATGAGCCTGTCCAGCGGCATTCATATAAATTCTGTGACCTAATTGTTTGCAAGCTGAATGACATCAAAGAATCATTTTCAAGGCTACAATAAGCTGCATTATCTGAAGATATTGGTATGTGTACTAAGATAACTTTATCATCTTAACAGGACATCAATCGGTTATAAGTTATTAATCAGTTCAGTTTTACTGAGTTATTTATTAATCAGGTAGGTTATAAGTTATTAATCAGTTGAGAATTTTTTTTGTTTCCTACTTAATAAATTTTAAGAGCTCTAACTCCTTGAAACTACTCACTTTTACCATGAAGGGTCTAAGGAAAAGGGAAGATGGTTCTTCAAAATAGTTTTCTAAAATTGTGTTGTAGTCTCTCCTAGTCTTATCTTAGCGTTCTTCTCAAGATACACCTCTGAGGATGGCTATAAAACTGAGCCTATGTACAGTGTTCTTCATATATGAATATTGATCAGTTTTATCTTGGTCTCTTAAGAATTGCACATTTTATTCTATTAATGCTTCTTACAGTAACTATCATATTAAATCAGAAGTTTAACTTTATGATTCATAAATATCATGAAACTTGGCACCCATAAATCAGAGCACTAAATTGGAAGTTTAAAGTTAAGATTTATAAACTAACATACTAAATCACAACTTTAAATTTTAAGATTCATTAATAAGAACTTTTATATGCATGATATATAAATCAAAGCAGTGCACCTGATTCTTGGAAGTTAATGCATGTAAATCAGAATTCTAAAAGTTAATATTAATAAATCAAGGAAAAGCATTTTACTTGGTAAATTTCTTTTTTAAGAGAATAGTTCCTATATTAGATAATGGGCACTATCTTCTGAAAAATATGCATCTCAAAATTCCTTTGATAGCCAATTCCAGAACATCTTTTTTTTTTTTCTGAAAGAGAGAGAGAATGACAAAAAGCAAGAGCAAGCATGAGTGGGGAAGGGACAAAGGGAGAGAGAGAATCTTAAGCAGGCTCTACACCCAGCACAGAGCCCCACTCAGGGTTCACTCTCATGACCCTGAAATCATGACCTGAGCAGAAATCAATAGTTAGATGCTTAACTGACTGAGCCACTCATGTGCCCCTGCAGAACATCTTTCTTACTTAAGCCCATTGCTCTTATGTGAGCATGAAACTATCTGAGATGCACCTTGTTCTTATAAATGTTCTTATATTTGAGGACAGTAATTAAGTCACACTACAGGTTTTCCATTTCTAGGCCAAAAATACCTGCAAAACTTAGCCTTCCTCCATAGGAATCATATTCTGCATCTTTGATCATTTTTAACAAGTGACTACAAGTCCTTTTGAAGGTAATATGAACAAACCTGGACAAAATGTTCTCACATGGGTCCCATTTACACACAGTGTGGTAGATGAATTACCTCTGGACCCTAATATGTCATGCCTGTTTGTAACAGTCCATTTATATCTCACAGCCAAAATACCAGGAACAGCTTGAATTTCCCATAATAATGTATTACTGTGAGCTCAGTGGTTGAACTGCTTCACACCCTTCATGCTTTACATTCCCTGGGCTTCTATGTAGCCTAAAGTAAACTAGATTCTCTCTTTTCCACTCCATTAAACTGGCTCTTTTTAAAGTCACTAAAGACCTACATGCTTTCCAAGACCAAAAACCAAGTTGAGCTCCTAGCACAAATGAATATTTACTGTTATTTCCCATAACACCAATATCTGTGATCCTTCCTTTCTCCTACATCTCCAACAGCATCTTCTACTCGTCTTTATGGCACCTCCTATCTTAAGACCTCCTACTCTCAATATTAGTGTTCCATACAGTTCTCCCTTGAAACGTCTACCCCCCCCCACCGCCACACTATACAACTGCTCATCTTTTCCTACAGGATCTACTACCACTTAAAGGTTGATTATTTATGGGGCTCTTTTCTAAGATCTAGAAATATTTACCAGGTTTTTTTCCTTATTGCATTACTAGCTTCTCTTAAGTTTACATTCTCAAAATGATATTCCTTATTTCTTTTGCCAAGGCAACTTTTTTCAATCCCCAATGCCAACCCCCTACTCTAAATAGCCGAAACTTCTCTCAAATTTCAACCATTCATTTCATTCCTACAGCTACTGTTTTAATTTAGGCCCTCATTAATTCTTTCTTGAACTGTCCCATGGTCTCCTAACTGCTACTCAGCATTCCACAATGACCCTCTGCTTCTACTTTCTCAACTCTATCTCTCTCCCATCATATTCTACACTTGAAATGAATGATTCTCAATTTGGGAAATTTTGGTCCCCAAGGAACATTCAGAAATGTCTGAAGACATTTTGGTTTTCCTGATTAGGGGTGTCAGTGCTACTGGCATATAGTGGATTGAGGCTATGGATGTTGTGACATGTCCTCCAATGTACAGGACAGGACAGGACAGGACCCCCACAACAAATAATTAGCCAGTCTCAAATTTCAATAGTGCAGAGGTTCATAAGCCCTACTTTAGATGAACTAAATATGCCTGTTTCATCAAGAGAATGAAACTGTTGTGTGGATCTTTGAATATGCCATATAGTTACTATATTTTTCACCAGAAGTACCCTTCCTCATTCACACTCAGCCCCAGGAATATTTAACCAGTAAGTCCCAGTTCAATGTGGGTTTGAGCTGTGAAGAGTTTCCTCCCCTGTGTAGAATTTGGCTCATGTGTTTAAGCATCAGTGACCTACCAATATGGTGTTGTGGAAACACATGCATGGGATTCATAGACAGAATGATCTAGCTTTGAAATAGCATTCCACCTTACTAATGGTATGTACATGTGCAAATTGATTTCTTTGAATCCTAGTTCCTTCTTAGAATTATGAAAATATCAAACCAACAAGTTTATCATTAGGACTTAATCAGATAGTGATACAAAAGAAATGCATCCACATATTTGTCACCCCACTGACTACTAAAATTAGTGTAGCTGGTTTTACAGGTTATTACCTACACAGTAAATGGAAAGGGAAGATCATCTCACATAAAGGATGTACATTCTTCAATGAAGAGAATATGAGTAACTTGGCTCCCCAAATAGACTCTCCTAAGATGTTTCAAAGTCTATTTGCAGATGAATATAAAATAATAAATATAATACTAAAATGTATATTATCTATCATGAGGTACACTTGCATAATTGGTTTGTTCCAGCAAGGAACCTGTATGGCACCTTGATTCATCTACTTTTGGAAACACACTAGTTTATGTGGATTATATAATGAAACATAAGAATTTGTAGTTTAGTTGGAAAACACGGGACTGGAATTTGAAAGAGAGGAGAAAATAGAATGATATAGCTTAACAACTAGTAAAATGATGGCATGGAAAAGCACTATACACTGTTCTTTACAATATAGGTAGTGAAAAGGTAGTACTTGCAACTAATGTATGAAACTCAAGATAGTGTAGCCATCACTCTGTGTGTATGCATGTGTGCATGCACATGTGAGTTTCCACTCTTCTCCTTCCTCTCAAAAAGATTTTTCCAGCTACTTTTGTAACATGGAAGATGCACACTCCAGAGCACTCTTATTTACCAGAGTTGTAAATATAAATTGATCAAAGTGATGTAGAACTCTAAGGAAAACATATACAAATGCATTTGAAATAATTCTCAAAAATGTTGTGATTAATTCTGCTGAAACTCCCACAACAAATGTTTACTTGAGAATTTTTTGAAGCTGTGTTCAGATGAATTCAACATTACAGTAAGCAGAGCCATCCTGTCTGCAATAACACTCTTGCATCATCTAAGCTATTCCCAAAGGAAATAATGGGTGAAAGGAAAACCAAGTGAAAAATAACTTTTATCAGATCTACTGTAAAAGGCTTTTCTGACATTAAGGGCATATGCAGATTTTCTTGATAGCCTGGATTCCCTGTGATTTAGTTTAGTAATTTTCTTACTTCCCATCACTTACTTTATCTAAGTAACTTGTCTTCTGAATATATAATTTTATACATAAAATTACACACATTAAGAGGAAATACATTAATACGACTTTGAAAATATCACAATGCATGCCTCTTGAGCATTTAGTAACATATTTGTGATTCTGAGAATATTATTTGTTCTAAAATTCAAGAAGTTTTAGTTCTCATATTTAGCTACTATTTTATGTCAATTAACTAATTAAACTCTGAAAGACATATAGTATTAGGTGAAACTGTCTGAAGCTGTCTAATTTTTATCTTTAAATGGCATTTATTACCAAATGAGAAAAAAATTAAAACATTTTCCCCCCTCAAGATTTAGTTCACATGATAGCATTCTATAGTCAAGGAAGAATCTTAAAACATAAAGGAATGTGCTTTAACGTTATGTATAAAAAGACTGTATGCCATGAACATTATTTTTAAAGGAAAGAAGAATTATAATCTAAAAGAAAAATTAAGCATTAGGAGAAGGCATTACTAGTTTAATACATAAATGTTCTCATAAACAAAATTGGATAAATTACATTTGTAGAAACATGATAAGAGGATAGGAAGAGTTTTAAAAAAACACAAAATAGAGATGGCCAATAATGTAAAAATAGCATTAGGTTTACCGGTTATTAAATAAGTTACAATTGAAGAAATCACATCATTTATCTCCCACATGGTTCATCTTTCAATGCACTGTTACAACCCAGTACTGATGGGCATGTAAATAAAAAGGAATGGTAGTTTTATGCACTTCTGGTAGGTATATAAACCCATATAACTTTCTAGGGATAAACGGGTCTTTAAAATGGTGTTATCTTTTGATAGAAAAAGTTCCTAGGAATTTATCCTGAGAAAATACCTACAACTGCAAGATTGTCCCATTATTTCATATCCCAAATCAGAAATAACCTAAATATCTAAGGAAAGGTTATGATTTGAAAAACTTATGGTATACCCATAAGAAGGATTACTATGCAGCCATGAAAAAGATATCCAGGAAATACATTTACTGGTGAAAAAAACATGTTTATAACTCATGGTTGTGTGTATGTGTGTGGGGGGAAGCTTCCCAAAAAATGCAAACCATCTTTTAAAAATGTAAAGCATGATCCTATGTTAGAACTTTATAGCCATAAAGATTGCTTAATTTTACATAGGTAATAAAGTTTTTTAATAACATGTGTCATAGAAAACCCTGCCCAAGAGCTTTCTGTTTAGGACTCATGAATAAACAAGGTAATAGTCCTTCACAACTCAAGATAGGAAAGCAGTTCTGAGGATCAGTTATTCCAACATCTCTCCATGAGGAGGTACTTATTGTTGTCTTCTCCAAGGAGTCTCCTTTTCTTACCTTCCCTCTCCCTTTTTATTTCTATTTTTCTTGCTTCTTATTCATCATTTGTTTCTTTTTCTATGTACTCTACTTCTGTTGTTGTTACTGCTTTGGTTTCTTTGTGTGTCCGAAAGAAAACTCCCTAAGGGAGAGGATCTTATTGAGCCTGGTATCCAGGAGGGTGTGCCATCCCCACACTGGGTAGAGTTCTTATGGTAGGCTACCTCTTGAGCTCCTGGTCCAGTCTTTAGTTGGTTATCTTTGCTTTTGCAATTGATTCATGATCCAAGCAGTTCTGTCTGGGACACTGGAATCACATGGTACAAAACATAGTGACTTCTGCAAAGGAGCTACTCCTTCTTGCTTACTTCAAAAGGGAGTGACACTTAGGGTTATCTTTCTGTGATGAAATTTAAGACTCCATAACAGAATCTATAGCAAAGATCATTTTATTTTGTTCCTTTTAATGGTTCACTTTTTATATTAAATATTTCCATTATCTGCCTATAAGAAAAAAATGAAAGTAAGTTTTTATATGTAATGAAAGTAAGTTTTTTGAACCAGTCTCTTGCCTAAAGGATATTATAATCCTAAAAACAATTATTTGTACACATAGCCTTCTTTAAAAATATCCATTCTATCTCACTTATCATTCCATCAGCTATTCTTGCTCCTATTTCAATCCTGATTCCTGTAAGAACCTCTTTAATTATGTTTATGAAGGTCAGTGACTTCTAAATACTGAAACACTCCCATTATCAACTTTATGTTTCATTTCATCTTTCTCTTAAAAAAATTATGTGGATATTGCAGTTAAGTGATTACTTACACGTTATGCAGAATCTTGTAGAACTCCGTTTTGAGGACATATGAGCCAGGAGTACATTGTCTTTTTAGAACTTGGTGGTGCTTTTCTATCTTAACAATTTCTTCATTCTCAAAACCTTTGTCTTTCCAACTTGATTCTTTCTTAGCTTCAGAAATAATTCTCTAAAAATTCCTATATCTGTAGGGGTATTATTTAATATCTTACTTTATGTCACCCTGTTCTATTTTCATTTCTTAAGCCTGTTGCTATGGTTCATTTTCTTCGTAGTGGAGTTTTTTATTTGGCTTGTTTATTCTAACATCACTTTGAGCCCATTATTTATAGACTTTCTGATATAAATTGTGTTTATTATTATCACTATACACAAAACTTTGTGCTAGAAATTCTAAGTCATATATGTCCCCTGCTTACTGGTAGAGGGAAGGAATGTATATAGTTATAATATGGGGAAAGGAGACAAAGAAGAGAACAGAGAGCTAAAGACTCTACTAGACAGGCAGCATAGGGAAAATCTGAGAAGTACAGAAGTCATTGATTAAGGGTACTATATTTTTTCCTTTGTATCTCATGTACATAATGAGATCATTATTAAATAAATCATTTCAAATAGAAATCTAATGATTCAGAACAATGTAATATCAAGGTGTCCATATGGGGAGGGGGTATAGAAACTTATTCAGGATAGAATGAGTCATGGTCAGATGCAGTAGAATGAAGACTAAGTAAGGAAAACTCTTAAGAGAAGCCATTAAGAAAAAACTTCTGGAATGCTCATAAAGTAGGATGCAGATATTCAAATGCCATGTTGCAAAGAGAATGTCGGTCTAGTTCCATCTAGAGCATATCATGCTTAGTGAAATAAGTCAAGCGGAGAAAGACAACTATCATATGATCTCCCTGATATGAGGAAGTGGTGATGCAACATGGGGGCTTAAGTGGGTAGGAGAAGAATCCATGAAACAAGATGGGATAGGGAGGGAGACAAACCATAAGTGACTCTTAATCTCACGAAACAAACTGTGGGTTGCTGGGGGGAGGGGGGTTGGGAGAAGGGGGGTAGGGTTATGGACATTGGGGAGGGTATGTGCTTTTGGGTAAATTGGAAGGGGAGGTGAACCATGAGAGACTATGGACTCTGAAAAACAATCTGAGGGGTTTGAAGTGGCAGGGGGGTGGGGGGTTGGGGTACCAGGTGGTGGGTATTATAGAGGGCACGGCTTGCATGGAGCACTGGGTGTGGTGAAAAAATAATGAATACTGTTTTTCTGAAAATAAATAAATTGGAAAAAAAAAAGAATGTCGGAAGGATTGTTACCCAAGCAACTGAGCATTTTGGTAATGAAAAGAGACAAGAAATCATAGAGGAGGAAATACATAAATGGCAGGGGAATGTCCAGAGAATAAAAAATGATTAATAGCAGGGTGACCAGCACCTCTAAGAACAATATTGGCTAACTCAAAGTATGACTTGAGATTTTTTTTAAACTACTGTAAAAAAAAGTTCTGTCAACACCAAAATCTTTCAGCAATATTCAAAAGTTTACAAGAACCAAATATTTAAAAAGGAAAGAGAAAAAAGTATCTTTCAAAAACCTTTACATGTGTTGTTAAATAAAATAACAATAACAACAACAAATTATGGGGAAAGGAAGGTCTTCCAAACAATACAGTTGGGAAAAATGGATATCCATACCCAAAAGAATGAAGTTGCACCTTACTTTATATACAAAAATTAACTCAAAATGGACCAAAGACTTGAATGTAAGGGCTAAAACTATAAAAATCTTGGGAGGAAACAGGGGAAAACTTCTTGACAGTTCAGCAATGATTTGAATATGACACCAAAGCAAAGATAATTTTAAAAAATAGATAAATATTACAGTTTAAAATTTTGTCTTTCAAAGGAGAATGTGAAAAGGCAACCAGAGAAATAGAAAAAAAATCTATAAATCATTTATCTAATAAGGAATATCAAGAATATATAAAGAATTCCTATATTTCAAAAACAAAAACAAAAAAAATGGCCAAAGGACTTGAATAGACATTTCTTCAAAGACATACAAATGGCCAAAAAGCACATAAAATGAAGCTCAACATTAATAATCATTAAGGAAATGTAAATCAAACCACAATGAAAACCATCTCACATCCATTAAAATGGCTAGTATCAAAAAACAAATGGAGGAGGGGAGGCAAGATGGTGGAAGAGTAGAGGACTGAAATGACATCAGGTCACAAGAGTTCAGCTAGCTAGTTATCAAACCATTCCAAACACCTAAAACTCAACAGGAAATAGAAGAGGAGAAGAGCAGCAATTCTAGGAACAAAAAAATCGATGACTTTCTGAAAGGTAGGATGTGCGGAGAAGTGAATCCGAAGCAATGGGAAGACAGACCATGGGGGGGAGGGGTCAGCTCCCAGTAAGCAGGAGAGCAGCAGAGCACAAAATCAGAACTTTTAGAAGTCTGCTCCACTGAGAGATATCGATCCAGAGGCTAATCGAGGGTGGAGCCCTCTCAGGGACATAGAAACCAACTACAGAGATGGAGCTGAGAAATGTGCTCTCAGCTCAGGGTTACCTTAAACCATGATCCACAGTACTGTTGGACCACTGCTCTTTGAGTGGGGACCCCACAAGTGACAGATCCAGGGAGACTCACCTTCCCCCTCTGGAGGCAGGAACATGCTGGGTTTGGAGACTCCAAATGGGGCTGGGGCTGTGTGCAGAGACAGAAACGCTTGGTCACAGGCCGGGTGAGCCCAAAGTGCAGCCAGAGACCAGAGAGATGGGAGTGATTTACCCATTTTCTCTGAAGGTGCACTGACCAGTGGGGCCCCGAGCTCTTGGCTCCTCTGGGCTGGAGATTAGAAGGCTGCCATTTTTGTTCCCCTCCTTCAGAGTACTACAGAAATCATTCAGGGAACAAAAACTCCCAAGAGTGAACTTGAGCAGATTTTTTAGCCTCCTGGCAAGGGCAGAGCAATTCCACCTCGGGCAAAGACATTTGAGAATCACTACAACAGGCCCCTCCTCCAGAGGATCAGCAAGAACATCCAGCCAAGACCAAGCTCACCAATCAAGGAGAACAGCGGAACTCCAGAGGTAAGGGGAAGCAAAGCATGAAATTCATGGCTTTCTCCCCACAATCCTTTAGTCTTGCAAAATTAAATTAAATTTTAAAGTTTTTTTTTTCTTATTCTAATTTTTTAACTTTTCCTCTTTCCTCTTTTAATGTTTTTTAACCAGTTTATCTTAAAAATACCTTTCTAAAAAAATCTTTTTAAACCTTTATTATTATACTCATAGATGATCCTTCATTGTATTTAACCTTGTTTTTTGTACACATATTGGTTTTTTTTTTTCATAAAAGATTTTGAAATACAATTTCTTCTAATTGATCAAAATATACTCTAAATCTAGCACAGGGCATTGGTCTAGTCTCCAGCCTGAGCACATTCACTCCCCCCTTTTTTTTCTTCTCTCTTTTTCCAACCATTTTATCAATTAATTTTATAGAATTTTTTTTTAATTTTCAGGTTTTCAGTCATATTTCATCCCTTCATCATGTTTACCCTTATTTTTGTGTATATATATAAGTTTTTCTTTCTTTAAAATTTTGGGAGGTAGTTTCTTCTAAGCGACCAAACTACACCCAAAACCAAGTGGGTGGCTCTGTTCTATTCACCAGTCTAATATAAATATATATGTTTTAATTTTTAAAAAATTTTTTAAAACTTCTTTTTGCCCCCTTTTACCCCCATGGAATGGCTAAAATTAACAAGTCAGGAAACAACAGATGTTGGAGAGGATGTGGAGAAAGGGGAACCCTCCTACACTGCTGGTGGGAATGCAAACTGGTGTAGCCACTCTGGAAAACAGCATGAAGTTTCCTCAAAAAGTTGAAAATACAAGTACCCTATGACCTAGCAATAACACTACTTGGGTATTTATCCTAAAGATAAAAATGTAGCAATCCAAAGGGGCACATGCACCTGAATGTTTATAGCAGCAATGTCCACAATAGCCAAACTATGGAAAGAAGCAAGATGTTCATCAACAGATGACTGGATAAAGAAAATATGGTATGTATATATATATATATACGATGGAATACTATGCAGCCATCAAAAGAAATGAAATCTTACTATTTGCAATGACATGGGTGGAACTAGAGGGTATTATTCTGAGTGAAATAAGTCAATCAGAGAAAGACAATTATCACATGATCTCCCTGATATGAGGAATTTGAGAGGCAGAGTAGGGAGTTTGGGGGGTAGGGAAGGAAAAAATTAAACAAGATGGGATTGGGAGGGAGACAAACCATAAAAGACTTTTAATCTCACAAAACAAGCTGTGGGTTGCTGGAGGGAGGGCGGTAGGGAGAGGGTGGTGGGGTTATGGACATTGGGGAGGGTATGTGATATGGTGAGTGTTGTGAAGCATGTAAGTCTGACGATTCACAGACCTGTACCCCGGGCCAAATAACACATTATATGTTAAGAAAAATAATAAAAAATTAAAAAACAGACAAAGAAAACATGTGTGGGTGAGGTTGTAGAGAAACTGGAATACTTATGTACTGCAGGTGGGAATATAAAACGGTACAGGTATTATGACAAACAGTAGGAGGTTTTCTCAAAAACTAAAACCAGAATTACAATCTGGTCTGGCAATTACACTTCCAGATATATACCCAAAATAACTGAAAGCAAGTTCTCCAAGAGGTATTTCTACATTCATGTTCATATCAGCATTATTCACAATACTCAAGATGTAAAAGCAACTCAAGTGTCCATTCACTGATGAATGAGTAAGCAAAATACAGTACATGCATACAACCAAATATTACTCAGACTTAAGAAGGAAAGAAATTTTAACACATCTTACAACATAGATGAACCTTAAGAACATTATGCTAAGTGAAATAAGCCAGTCACCAAAAGATAAATACTGCATGATTTCAGTTACATGAAGTATGGAATGTAGTCAGATTCATGGGGACACCCTGCCAAAACATCAAGGAGTTCCCTGCCCAATACTTAGGCAAAATCTTCATGGCCCAGCCTCTTCAAGAATGCAAGTTGGTGCAGCCTCTTTGGAGAAGAGTGTGGAGATTCCTCAAGAAATTAAAAATAGAGCTTCCCTATGACCCTGAAATTGCACTCCTGGGTATTTACCCCAAGGATACAGATGTCGTGAAAAGAAGGGCCATCTGTACCCCAATGTTTATAGCAGCAATGGCTACGTTCGCCAAACTATGGAAAGAACCAAGATGCCCTTCAATGGACGAATGGATAAGGAAGATGTGGTCCATATACACTATGGAGTATTATGCCTCCATCAGAAAGGATGAATACCCAACTTTTGTAGCAACATGGATGGGACTGGAAGAGATTATGCTGAGTGAAATAAGTCAAGCAGAGAGAGAGTCAATTATCATATGGTTTCACTTATTTGTGGAGCATAACAAATAGCATGGAGGACAAGGGGTGTTAGAGAGGAGAAGGGAGTTGGGGTAAATTGGAAGAGGAGGTGAATCACAAGAGACTATGGACTCTGAAAAACAATCTGAGGGGTTTGAAGTGGCGGGGGGGTGGGAGGTTGGGGTACCAGGTGGTGGGTATTATAGAGGGCACGGATTGCATGGAGCACTGGGTGTGGTGAAAAAATACTGAATACTGTTTTTCTGAAAATAAATAAATTGAAAAAATTTTAAAAAAAAGAATACAAAACTGAGAAAAGGAAGTTTCCAGAAAAGGAGTTCAGATGGACTCTTGAAATCACAATGGGACAAATCTTGGAAGAAATACATTTGCATAGTGAGAAGTCTTTCATGCTAATAATAAAAACAAAACAAAACAAAACAAAAACACCAAAAGAAAGTAAAATAGTGATTGTGAGGGAAGAGAGAAATGGGGAGTTGTTTTTAAATGGGTATAAATTTTCATTAGGGGAGATGAAAGTTTTCATCTTCTGGAGACTGGTTGCACATAAATTTGTATTTAATACTACTAAACAGTACACTTAAAAGTGGATAAGATGGTAAATTTTATGTGTATTTTACAACTAAAAATAAAAACATATGTATACATATAAATGATTAAGATGGTAAATTTCATGTTATGTGTATTTTATCACAGTTAAACAGACAGTGCTCATCATGTCCTGGAAAGCCTATCTACCCTCCCTTTGCCACTTACCCTTTTACAATCCCATGAAGGTTCCAGGAACTTTCTCATCTCCCATCTTTGCTCTTGCTCTCTTGGCCTGCAACCTTCCTCTCCACCCCCTATCCTTTTCTTCTCCTTCCCTGGCTATCTTCAAAGCTTTCATATCATGTTACTCTTTGAGAAGAAAAAAAAAAAGCTTCTCTTGACCATCCAAATCAAAATTATACTCCCAAGTTCTGAAGCTTTACCTTACCTCCTACTTTTTCCTACAATATATTTAAGTAAACATTTTGTGATGATTGTTTCTCACAGCCTATCTTCTTTTGATGACAGGGACTACTGTCTGTCTACTCAATATATAACTGCATCCCCAACAGGGAACTTGCCTGGCTCCTAGTGAGTTTTCAGTAAATAGGTCTGAGAGTAAGGGAAGCTACTTGCTAGTAAATCTGTTTAGTATTTAGGTTCAATATAGCAAAATAATTTATTGTCAAAGCTGACAGAACTCTAAAAAGGTGTTAGTAACATTTTAGGAGTAGAAGTGAAATCAATACAGTTGACTGACAGCTGTCACTTATTCATATTCCCTCATATATGCCTTCATATACCAACCACAATGCAGAAAGCTAAAATTACATTCTCATACTCTCTTCAAATTAGGTCTCTAAATGCTAACATGTTTCCACCAGTGAGACCCACTTCAAGGATCAAATGGCACAGAAACCATCTTTTTACTATGGCTACTGTCAATACTTGCAAAGCATTCATAAAGATATGTCTGTCTGTGGCCTGATACAGAGTCACAGGGACAAGTCAGTAATGTGTAGGTTTGAGAGGCAGGTGTGACACAGCAAGTATAGATGCCAACAGCATCTTCCTCCTCTTTGGATCTCAGCTATGGTGAGTCCAGTGGCAGGCTGTTGACCATTGTTCTTCCATTTTTAAACAACTAAATCTCTGTGTTAAATCTCTTTTTGCTGAAAATACACAGAATGGTCAGTGCACTACACTGAACCTAGACAGATACACATAAAACTTTGAAAAGATCAGAACTGGGAAAATGTTAAGTTTTCCTATTATTGACATACAGCTATAACTTCAAGCCATGGCAAAATTTCAGTACAACAACTAAATCAAGAAGAGGTGATCATTTTCAAATGGAACCAAAGTGATCATACAAAGCTAGCAATAAATTACTAAATGAGTGCCATGGCATGCTAACATTAATTGTTTCTTGACAGAGCCTTTACACCAGAAGATCAGTTCAACACCACACACATAGGGTACTTGCCGTCTCAGGAAACATTTAACAAAAATCCCTCATGCAACTTCCTCTGAGAATCCTGTCCTGATCACTCAAGTATACTTGATAACTATCTTCTCTGCTCCTATATCATTGTGTTTATTCTTCTATTAGAATTATCATCACACTTGTTAGCAGTTACATTTTAACAAGTCTGTCCCTCATCCTGCTGCATTTGGAGGTTAGAATGTCAATAAATGTATTTTTTCCATAGAACCCTAAGACCTAGTACAATACGTGTCACACTGTAGGTACGTTCAATAAAATTGAATTTTTGATATTGCATTATGACATAGGTAAACTTAACTGACTGAATAACATTAACCACAAATAACACTGATTAATGGGTCTATACACACTGAAGATCGTTCTCCATTAGAATCACCCAGGCCTTTTCATTCTGAGTAACTTTTTTAATCCTAGAAAGTAGTGTTGCCTTGTCTTGTGCCACTGTGTCATAATGTATTAAATTGGTACAGGAGAATTTTTATTTTGCTTTAAAATTGAGCTCATCATTTTGTGTGGGTGGTGTTCAACCTCATTAACTGGATTTATAAATTTGTGACAAGTTTAGGCTTTATCTACCTCTTTCCCTCTGCCTGCTTCATTACCCACAGTGGGTGTGCAGTGGGACCTTTTTGATCGACCATATTCTTGTGACTGGCTCCCTCCCTCTTAGCTGATACCTCTGCTGGCCTCTAAACCTTTATGGCAGGTCTTCTTTCAATTTGAGAATTAGTAGGGGATCACCAGAAGCTATTGTATACTGCCTCTTATTTCATCCTTTAGAATAAACTGATTTTTTTGGACAACACCCATATACTTAAGACACCCACATATTTGGAGTAAATCACTGTAAATAGGAGATCAGGAGAAAACAACAGCCTGTAGAACACATTACCAAGGAGCAGCAGGCAGCCAAGTTTTTCTTAACTGGGCTACTAGCCACCAATTTAAAGCTTTCATCTGAACACACTTTCACCACACAGAAGTCTGTTTTTCTGCACAACATAAATGGAAGGGGACAAAACACTGCTGCTCTAAGTTATATTAAATTGATATTGTTAAAAACAATTCTGGCTTTCAGTCGGTGAACATGTTTTCAAAAATGTATCTTCAAAAAATGAACGATGCTAAAAATAAAAGAATATATGTAAATATACAGGAAGAGGGGTCTTTCTTGTAAATTACTCCCACTCTCACCATCACCCTTCTATTTCTTAAGATGAACTTGAAACTAACTTGTTGGGGGAGGTATTGGAGTCAGTCCTTACATAATGCCACTGAATGTTTTCTCTGTCATTTAGTCTCTAACAATACTTGCTGCCAAAATGAAGGCAAACAACTACATTCTACTTCGTTTGAACGCTGGAGAGCCTTTTTAAATCTTTGATATTTTCAGTTCCAAACCGAAAATAAGCATATTTGAAGAAAAACAAACTATTTGGAGGTGAGTTATTGAGAGTGTTCTACACTAATGATATTTTACCAGAGAGCAACGAATGTGAGCTTATAATCATAAAAATACTTGATGGTGCCTTTTTATCCAAATATCCCAGAGCATTAAAGGAAATTAAAATTCTATCTATTTGCATACTACTTCTGACAGAGAATAAAATAAACAGGAAGAAAATTGTTTAAGGAGTTTATGTGCAATTCACAGTACCAAAATCATTGCCAAGATTATTTGTTTCCCTGCCACCAAGAGTAACCAAACAGACCATTTTCCACAGAAAACTTACATGCGACCTAAAACCTATATTCTGGTTTTAATTGTCAGCCCACTATGTACATTTTGCTCCTTAAAAAATTCTTCATAGATACTGTTTCCTTCATATCTGTTTCTCTATTCCTGTACTTCCAGAACTTCAAAACCTTGTCCTAAATTGCACCTTCAGGGACTTTACATGAAAATCCTTCAGGGATTTCAAAGAAGCAGTTAACCCATTCGCTATTCTCCCTGTGTGCAAATAAAATATTTTCAAATTACTACAAAGATATACTTTGTTGGAGAAAAGCAAAAGCAACGTCACAAATGGCAACTTTGCAGCCCCAAAGAAGGTGAACCTTGTGGTCTGGGAGCCAGGTGGCCCCACTCCTGCCCCAGGAGACCTGCTTTTGGTTTTGTTTCCAAACACTTAATCCACACAAAAAAGATAGAAAACTTCCTTCACTCAGACAGGATGCATTCTTTTTCTTTTTTACTCTTTTTTAAGCTTTCATTTGAATTCCAATTAGCATACAGTGTAATATTAGTTTCAGGTGTGCCATATAAGGCAGGATGCATTGTTATAGTTCTTACTTGTGACAACTGGAGCTGGAAGACTTGCAAAACATCAAGGCCTGAAAAAACTACCAAGAGTAACTCTACCTTAAGAAGAGCTTAGAAGATCGGAAAGCTCTTTCAAGTCTCTTCATTGAGACCAGTCATTCCATTTAGCTCTTCTCCAGGCCCTTGCTACTTAAACTGTTGTTCAGACGCACTGGAATCATCTGTTCTCCAAACAAGAAACTATGTTTTAACAAAATTTCCAGGCAATCCAAATTCACAATACAGTTGGGCAGCACTGGTCTCAAAGTGTGTTCAGCTTCTGATATGATTTGGCAAAATGGTCCTTAGACCAGAAGATATTTAAAGAACTTTTTAGGGTGCTTGGGTGGCTCAGTCAGTTAAGGGTCTGACTCCTGATCCCAGCTCAGGTCTTGATCTCAGGGTTGTGAGTCCAAGCCCCATGTTGGGTTCCCACACCCAACACGGAGCCTACTTAAAAGGAAAGAAAGAAGGAAAGAACTTTTTAGCTCTCAGAGATTTTGGTAGTATACATTCAAGCCTTAGATGGTGGCAACACTCTGCAATGCTCTACAAAGTCTTTGGCTTTGTAGAGGCTGAAGGGTGAGGGCCAAATGGTCTTGGTAAGTTTCCCTGGCCTTGCTTCTAACTCACAGCTCTCCAATTCAGACTTCTGGACAACAGTTTTCAAAAAATTTCAGAGCTCACACACCAAGAAACAGCCTCACATGAGGGAAGGAAAGAAGACACAATGCCCAGTGCTTACTGGCGGCTAATCGATTACCCCACTCACTTTTAAACACATGGACTGAAAGTGTGCTCTTCAAGCAGTGGGGAGAAATGTGTCTGGGGCATAAGACCAGAAGTGTTACCCAGGAAAAAGCCCTTCCAAATGAACTTCCTGATGCCTTTTAGGGTATCTTCTTCATTTAAAAAATAATTTGTCAATCTGCATATTCAAATGTACAAAAATCCAACTTCCACCAGAAATTATAATGGATTATTTAATCATTTTACTTAGAAATGTGCTAGGAACACATGCACACATGCCTAAGTTTTGTGTAGTTCAAGAAATCTCTATAGAGGACAAAATACATATTTTTGTATTAAGTGGGTAATTAATAAATAATTGAAATGAACATGATAGTAAAACAGAAACTTAAAAGTTTCTAGTATATCCTCATTCAGAGGTTTAAATGTAGTTACAGATGGTCTGGGAAAGTCACAGGAAAGTTACTAAGAATGACTATGATTTCTAAACATTTAAGTTGGGCCTTGTGAATCAAAAGAATGGTGGACTAGAGATACAGACATCTAAATTCCTGTTCCACCTTTACTGCTCACTGACTGTCTGACCTTGTCATGTTTGCTGTTTTTCCATCTGTCTCTAAAGAAAGTAAACTAGCTTAGGAGATATTTCCCATTCCAGCCTGCTATAAAATTGCTTCCAATGGCTTCAAAGACTTAAATATTATTAGCCACATTATACATAAAAGAATGAACATTAGTAATTTGCTTTGCTTGCTTTGTTCATTTCTTTTTAATTTTGGACAACCAACAACTGCCCCTAAATTAGCATTATGGAAAAGAACATGCATATGATGACTTCATCGTATTAAAAATTCCATCAAAGTTTTAACAAAAACTTTTCCCAAGAAGTTTTCCATAAAACTGTAGTAAGTGCTGTGCTTAAAAAATTGATTCCAATATCAAATAACTTGGGAAATACTGGGTTAAACAAGAGAAAAAGAGCTATGTACTGGTATTTAGAGCTTTAACATGTTCACGAGGGCTGAAGTATGGTACAGTTGCAAAATTCCCCACATTTATGTGGCCAGTGGAATACTTTTCAGGTGAAATATCCCAAGGGACTGGTATTCTAAGGGAAGTGGAAGTGGAAACTGGGCCCTTATATTTACAATGTCTGTCAAGTGGGGCACCTAACAAAACAAGGAGGAAAAAAAGCTATCATACTTTAAATCTACTGTATGCCTGGAGAAGTCTTCTTGCCCATGTAGAAAAACTGACCTTTCTCAGCATGAAGAAAAGGATCACCATGGGGGAATTTCTTGCCTACTAAGGGACACACTGCAGAGGATTTATCTTTAGTGGCTAAGCTGAGATCATTTCAATACATAAGAAGAAGGATGACCTGCGGAATTGGGACCTTAAGAGTGGAGATATTTCTAGATATAATTCAGTATTTGAATTAAACACAAAACATAGCTGACTATATAAAAGTGTTGAAAGCTCAGCATTTATACTCAAGTAAGCAAATTGCAGCATTCTGCACCAAAATCATCAAATTCTGAATGCTTTTCACCTAGACATCCTTCTGCAATTCAACTTAAATGATAGAAAATTATGTATTCCCAAATAAGGGTGGACACATAAGAAACCAAGAATGCCAAAGAGATGATCAGAAAATCAGGATGACCAATAGGTTACATTATATCAAAGTTGTTATTTCTCAATAAGCCATAATTTTAGATAAACAAATATTTATGACATGTTAAACATTTATGCACTCCTTTAGAAAATGAAGAGTTTGTTTACAAGAAAACCTACTGAAATGAAATCATATGTTTTGATCTTTGCAGGGTAAAAAAAATTTAAAAAATTAAAATGTTGCCTTAAGGCCCCAAAGACAGCCATATGCTTTTGCATACATTTTCACAACTCAGCAGCTGCTCACTGAACCTCTTCCATTTCAAGTTTTCCTGTTGACCACTCTCTTCTGCAAGGCTTCTGTGACTGCCGGATGGAAATATTTATGAAAACACTGGGGCAGCCAGGATCGTCCAAGTGTTTTCAAAATGTTTGCTTGGCAAAGAGTTGCTGGCAGGCAAAATGTGCTCCTACAAGGGTTTCAGTAAGTGTTTATGCCTCTTCAGTGTATTCCATTTGTAAATGTGGGCAGAGACCTAAACTGTGATCTCTAGAAGCTTTAAATGAAGAAGCTGAAATTCACTTTGCCTTAAAAGTCTTCGCACCTGCCAATCCTACCCTTTCCAAATCATGTTAATGGATTCATAAGCAGGCTCCATTTTTAACCACCTCTATAATCGCAGGCACAAACTGAGAAATTTGAGGCTCCCCACGATCTCCATGAAAGAAAATTTGTTTCGGGAGAGTTGCTTCTTGAATGCTTGACATGTAACTTTAAGTGCTAAGAAAGAGAATGACATAGATGGGGAGAACAGGAGGTTTCACATAAGAGGGTAAAGACATAGAAGAACTAGAGAGGATGATGCATTTAAGGAACTATAATAATATGTAATGACTATTAGAACATTGGTCATCAGATGGGTGAGCCAGAAGATTAATCTGGAGAAATAGGCAAGACCCACATCATAAAGAACTTTCTAAATCATATGCAGGAAACACCACCAGCATTTCTCACAGAACTAGAACAAATAATCCTAAAATTTGTATAGAACCAGGAAAGACCCTGTATAGCCAAAATCATCCTGAAAAAGAAAAGCAAAGCTAGAGGCATCACAATTCTGGACTTCAAACTATATTACAAAGCTGTAATCATTAAGACAGTATCATGCTCACACAAACCATAAAGACTGGACCAAAAAATTGTCAGAACTAATATATGAATTCAGCAAAGTTGCAGGGTATTAAATCGATGTACAGAAATCTGTTGCATTTCTATATACCAATAATGAAGCAGCAGAAAAAAAAAACAGTCAAGCACTTGATCCCATTTACAACTGCACTAAAAATAAAAAGATACCTAGGAATAAACCTAACCATAGGAGTAAAAGATTTGTAACCTGAAAACTATAGAACACTTATAAAAAAATTGAAGAGAACAAAAAGAAATGGAGTAACATTTCATGCTCATGGGTTGGATGAACAAATATTGTTAAAATGCCTATGCTATCCAAAGCAATCTATACATTTAATGCAATTCCCTACCACAGTACCACCAACATTTTTCACAGAGCCAGAACAAACAATCCTAAAAGACCCCAAATAGCCAAAGCAATCCTGAAAAAGAAAGGCAAAGCCAGAGGCTTGATGATTTAGGACTTCAAGCTATATTACAATGCCATAGTCACCAAGACAGTATGGTACTGATGCATAGATCAAAGAACAGAATAGAAAACCCAGAAATGGACCCACAAGCATATGATCAACTAATCTTTGGCACAGCAAGGAAGAATATCCAGTGGAAAAAAGACAGTCTCTTCAACAAATGGTGTTGGGAAAACTGGACAACAACATGGAGAAGAATGAAACTGGACCACTTTCTTACACCACACACAAAAATAAATTCAAAAATCAATGAACAACCAACCATCAAAATCCTAGAGGAGAACAGAGGCAGCAACCTCTATAGGCAGCAACTTCTTATTAGAAACATCTCCTGAGGCAATGGAAACAAAAGCAAAAATGAACCATTGGGACTTCATCAAGATAGAAACCTCTGTATGGTGAAGGAGACAAAAAACAAAACTAACAGGAAACACTCAGAATGGTAGAATATACTTGCAAATAACATATCTGATAAAAGGTTAGTATCCAAAATCTATAAAGAACTTATCAAACTGAAACCCCAAAAAACAAATAATCTAGTTAAGAAATGGGCAGAAGACATGAACAGACAATTTTCCAAAGAAGAAACATCCAGATAGCTAACAGACACATGAAAAGATACAGTATAATGGAAGGATTATAATGGAAAATTTTATATTTATATATATATATATATATATATATATATATATGACTATTACTCAAAAAGAACAAAATATTGCCATTTGCAATGATGCAGATGGAGTTAGGGTATATTAGGCTAAGAGAAATAAGTAAGAGAAAGACAAAAACCATATGATTTGCCTCATATGTGGAATTTAAGAAAGAAAACAGATGAACAGAGGGGAAGGAAGAAATAAGAGAGGGAGGCAAACCAGAAGACACTATTAACTATAGAGAACAAATTGAGGGTTGCTGGAGGGGAGGTGGCTGGGGGATGGGATAGATGGGTTATGAGTATAAAGGAGGGTACTTGTTGGGATGAACAGTGGGCATTATATGTAAGTGATGAATCACTAAATTCTACTCCTGAAGCTGTCATTCCACTATATGTTAACTAACTGGAATTTAAATAAAAACTTGAAACAAAAAAATCATATGCAAGAACCTGTAGCATCATTGACATGGTTGAATCAATTTTCTGGTATGATTTTATTTTTATTTTTAAAAAACCATTTGCTTCAAATGGGCCAGAAACTATATTGGAAACTGGAGCAACACTGGACTTGAACCAAATAAGAAAGGACTGGAAAGTTCAAGTGAAGCATGATAATGTTATACAGATGACATCATACAATATGCAAACTTTTGAGAATAGGCTCTTTTACTCAGCGTAATTTTGTAAGATTCATCCAAGCTGTTGATTGTATCAGTAGTTCCATCCTTTACATTACAGAGTAGTGTTTCATTATATGGATATACCACAATTTGTTTATCCATTTGTCCATCTAAGGGCATTTGAGTTGCTTCTAGTTTTTGGAGATGATGAATAGAGCTACTTTAAACACTCATGCACAGATGGAACTGTTTTGTTTTCTGATTTGTTACTGTGGTGGGTACACACACAAAATGCAAGTCTATACATGGTTTAATATCTGTAGAACTATATACCATAATGTTAATTTTACTGTATGTTAATTTAAAAATAAAATTTTAAAAATTGATAATGAGCTGAACTAAGTAGCAATGAGACCAAAGATGATTTTATCTATTTCTATTCATTTATTTATTTTAAATTTTTTATTTAAATTCCAATTAAGTAACACACTGTAGTATTAGTTTCAGGTGTACAATGTAGTAAGTCAGCACTTCCATCTATCACCCTACGCTCCTCACGACAAGCACACTCCTTAATCCCCATCACACATTTCACCCTTGCCCGTCCCACCTCCCCTCTGGTAACCATCAGTTTGTTCTCTATAGTTAACATTCTGTTTCTTTTTGTCTCTCCCCCACCCTTGCTTGAAAGATTTTAAACAATTCCAAGGTTGATTCAACAGATTTAGTTTTACTAGACCATAGAAATTTCAAGAAAGTAGATTTCAGCAACTGCAGGGACAATAGTGAGCTTCATCCATTTATTCATCATTTGTTTTCTGCATTTGATGAGATCTTAAGAACAACAATAAAAATAAATAAATAAAAACTAACCCAAAAGGCTCTTAGGGAGTTGGTGTTTCTGTTGTCAAGGCTTCCTGGGAGAAACAGCTTCAAAGCTGATCGAGTCACAGCTGCCACACCAACCCATCTGGACTCTGGAACTTGCATGATGCAGGCCCAATACTTCTTTGATTCTAATAGGCACCTGCATATGTGCCTATACAATTATTGTTTTAAAATCAAGTAACACCTGGATAAAGAAACAGAAAGGAAAAATCTTACGTAGAAAAAGCATTATGCAGCATATGGTCTTTTTGTCCTCAGCTAAACTGTGTTAGAAAGAGTTCAGAAAACTTGAGATCACACCCCATTAGTAATTCCACATGGGTGAGGCTTGTTAAACCTGGACTCACATATTGAAAAAGCAATTTGGCAAAAATCTTTAGACAATTTGCTATTAAAAAATCAATTTAGAAGAGGGTGGGACAGGGGCAAATTTTACCAGGTAAATAGCTATGGATTTGAATGAATTCATTAATCAGATTCTTTCTTTTTTAATCAGATCTTTTAAAAAATGAATAGCCAACAGTGGGTTGTCAGCAACTTGTCAGTATATGGGTGTTATACAGAGAGAGGAAATTATGAAATGGTTTAGGGGGTGGCCAAGTGCAGGAGCTGAGAAATCAGGTGAAACTCAAGATAGATATTTTTCCAAGAGTGTGTGGTATGTTGATTACAAAAATAACTCAAATTCTTCACCTATCTGTATCCATACCCTTTACTATATGACAGAAATTTTACCCACTAAGAAGTGAAATCTGTTTGACTAACCACTAAAAGCTGGCCTTGTGACCGGACTTGGCCAATAGACTGTGGTGTACATGACACTGTGTCAGTTCTAAGCTGAAGCATCAAGAGGTCAAGCATCCTTCCTGTTGTCTGTCTTGGAAATCTGCCAACCCACCATTTGAAGACTCTTAAGCTAGTTTTTCTGGAGAACATGTGAAACAGAGATGAATCTCCCCTCCCCAGCTAAGGCCTCCCTAGACCAGGCAGCACCTAGCTTATCTGGCCATGTGACCTCATATGCATGAGTAAGCCCATCTGAGATCAGCCAATCCCAGACCAGATCAGCAGAGCCCTACAGCTTGCAATCCAAACACTTGCAAGCTGAATAAATAGATGTCATTTTTAGTCACTGTGATTTAGAGTTGTTTATTACATAAACTAGCTCACAGATATAGACCTCAAATGATTTCATCTCTACCTGTATTAATTTCTTGTTGCCACTCTAAAAAAACTACCACAAACTCAGTGGTTTTAAGAAATACAAAATTACGTCTGGATGGTGTAATTGATTAAGCATCTGATTCTTGATTTGGGCTCAGGTTGTGATCTCAGGGATGTAAGATTGAGCCTTGCATGAGGTTCCATGCTCAGTGCAAAGTCTGCTTAAGATTCTCTCTCCCTGAATACGTTAAGTGAAATAAGTCAAGCAGAGAAAGCCAATTACCATATAGTTTCACTTATTTGTGGAACATAAGGAATAGCATGGAGGACATTAGGAGAAGGAAGGGAAAAATGAAGAGGGTGCATCAGAGAGAGAGATGAGAGACTATGGACTCCAGGGAAACAAACTGAGGGTTTCAGAGGGGGGTGGGGTGAGGATATGGGTGAGTCCCATGATGGATATTAAGGAAGGCACGTATTGCATGGAGCACTGGGTGTTGTATGCAAAAGATAAATCATGGAACTCTACATCAAAAATTAATGATGTACTATATAGTGACTAACATAACATAATTAAAAAAAGATTCTCTCGGGATGCCTGGGTGGCTCAGTGGGTTAAGCCGCTGCCTTCGGCTCAGGTCATGATCTCAGGGTCCTGGGATCGAGTCCCGCGTCGGGCTCTCTGCTCAGCAGGGGGCCTGCTTCCTCCTCTCTCTCTCTGCCTGCCTCTCTGCCTGCTTGTGATCTCTCTCTGTCAAATAAGTAAATTAAAAAAAAAAGATTCTCTCTCTCTACCCTTCCTCTTCCCTCTCAAATAAATAAATCTTAAAAAAATAACCACAAATTTATTCTCTTATAGTTCTGTAGGTCAGAAGTCTGAGATCAGTTTCAATGAGTTGAAGTCATTAAAGATGTTGGCAGGGGTGATCCCTTCAGAAGCCTCTAATGAAGAATCTATTTCCTCATCTTTTCCAGCTTCTGGTGGCTGCCTATATTCATTGGCTTGTGACCGCTTCCTCCATCTTCAAAGCACATCACTCCAATCTCTGCTTCTGTCATTATACCATCTTGTCCTCTAAATCTGACCCCTCCTGTTTCCTTCTGGCAAATACTCACATGAATGTATCAGGCCCATCTGGATACTCCAGGATCATCTCCCAGCTCAAACTGCTTCATGTAAACAGATATGCAAAGTCCCCTTTGCCATATAAGGCAACATATTCAGAGTCTGGAGATTAGGATATAATCATAGTCTAAAGCCATTAGTCAGGTTTCCCACTACCTTTTCCTTAAACCCACTACAGCCCCTTTTCCTCTTTTAAATTACCAGTAAAAAGTTCACATGTGGGAAGAGAAATGAATACCACATTCAGTTGTAGCAAGATGAAGGAAAGAAAGAATTATAACATCAATTTTAGTTGGGAGAAAAGTCAACTTAATAATAACAATAACTACCACTTACCGACCTCCTATTATGAACTGGAAACTGTGCTGGGCATTTTACATTTAATTTCTGTAATTGTTAAGTAGTTGCTTGCCTACCTGAAGCCAAGACTAGATATTTAAATAGAACTTGTCTGCACCTTCTAAGTGGCTGAGCTGGGATGTGATCTCAGATCTTTCTGCCTCCAAAGTATATTATCCACATTGCTTAATTAAAATGTCCCTTACTCCTTGATTTGGTCCCTCAGTTTGCAAATCTCATAGTCTACAGGCAAGATTCATACAATAGAAATGTCTCAAGGCAAGAATGAGGAACATTCTCCAATTCCAGGGTAGTGAGGGTTCTACTACAGTTTAGTATAACCAGAAATCAAATGTATCTTCAGTTATTTTTTAATGTTACTAGATCTTAGTCTTACAATCAGTAACTAAAAGTTCTTCTGACATTTTAAAAAGATTTTATCTATCCATCTATCTATCTATCTGAGAAAATGCATGTGTTTGACCTGGGGGAGGGGGAGAAATGGAGGGAGAAGGACAAGCAGACTCCTGGCTGAGCACAGGGCCCCATCTCATGACCCTGAGATCCTGACCTAAGTCAGATGCTTCACTGACTGAGCCACCCAGGTGCTCCTCTTCTTATGATATTTTAAAACAAACTTTCAAATTTTGACCCATGGCATTAATTATTTCAATTGTCCTATGAATCATGTTTAGTATTAATAAAAAATTGCACTCAGCTTAATTTATTTTCACTTTGACCTAATTTTTGTTCAGGCAACAAAGTTCTAAGTTTGGGTTACTTTACAATTTCTCTGAAATTTTTACTTTGAGAAGTAAATATGAAGAGTCTTTCTGTTAATGAGGCAAAACTGCTGCTTTGCTGAAAAACATTTCATTTGTAACTGAAAAGTTAAAAGCTTTTTGACTGGGTATGTGTCAGTGGCAAGGAACACGAAGTGCAAATGCATGGTTAAATGAAAACAATTTAAATATGTGCATACTAAATGCATCCTTATTTGAAATATTTGTTAATAAAATATTCATGCACAATTGTTACCAAATACCTGACTTCGGTGTATTTTTAAATACTTGAAGCTATTTTGGAATTTATAAGATCATTTTAAAGGGAGAGGGTACCTTCTGTTACATTGCAAACTAAAACCCACTGATTTATTTTTTGGTAGGGTCAAGTTTATTCACATCTCTTGGTGTACTAGTTTGGTAGTCCTACCATAACAAACAAACAAAAGAGTACGGTCTCATAGTTCTGGAAGCTGAAAGTCTATGATCAAGGTGTTAGCAGGGTGATTCCTTCTGAAGTCTATGAAAACTAATCTGTCCCCTGCCTCTCTGCTAGCTTCTGATGGTTTGCTGGTGGTCCCTGGCATTCCTTGACAAATCATCTCAATGTCTGCTTTTATGTTCATATAACCTGTTCTCTGTGTGCATGTGTGCCCAAATTTCTCCTTTTTGTAATGACACCAGTCATATTGGATTAAGAACCCACCCTACTCCAGTACCCTCTTATCTCAACTAATCATATCTGCAAATATCCTATATCCACATAAGGTCACATTTGGAAGTACTGGGACTTCAGCGTATGAATTTGTGTGGATAGGAGATAAAATTCAACCCCTAACACTTGATAGTAAATAAGTTTCAGAGTTGAAGCTTGAGTGTAGCTTTAAAAAAGCAACTAGGAGGTGCCTCCTTAGCGCAGTAGGCAGCTCGTCAGTCTCATAAAAAAAAAAAAAAACTAGGAATAAACAAAGACCTACCATACTGATGAGAAAACCCCTGCTGCTCTTGCAAAGGAAAGGGACATTTCAGAAACAAAAGGTTTTAATTTGGGCACAGAAGGAACCAAAGAAGTCTGATGGTGAAATTCCAAAACATTTTCATTATATAATGGTGATGTAAATTTATTAATTTCATGGTCCAAGCTTCATGCATGCTAGATAGTATAGCCATCTAAATGAAGATGAAAATTACTAATAGAACAGCATAGTGGCAGGGATATCATATTAGAATGAGTGGCTCATCTTTTTCTACTTTTTAGTCCTCAGCTTCTATTTCTTCAAAAATCTTTAGCTACCTGTCTATTTTAATCATTAACAAATCTCCCACCAATTCACAGTACTAAATGCAATAATAGAAAAGCTTCAAGATGTGGGAGCTTCATAGAAGAAAAGAATCCTTGATTTGAAAGAAACATGAAAAGTTATCTAGTTCAAATTTCTTCCACTTGCCAAAATCCCCTTAGAGAACCCATGACAGAGCCAGGAATACCTCCACTGAAGCTCTTCCAAAATCGATTCCTGCCAAAGATAAGTCACTTTACTTGTGACAGTTCATATTCTACATAGCGAAAATTTATATCTTTATAAATGTACCTATTGGAACTTCTACTGCACTTTCTAACAAGTTACAGTAAGTTTATTCATGTTCCATACAGCAGCTCATAGAACATTTGAAATGATTGGCATGTGCCTATAAGGTTTCTTTTCTGGAGTTAAGCATCTTCATTTCCCCTCTCATATAATGTTCCATTTGATTATGTTCCAGGAGCATCTCTCCAATGCAACATAAAGTAGGACTGTCACTACAATTGATTGTTTACTCTTCATCAGTGCACACCAAGATTAAAATAGCTATTGTATACACCAGTTCACATTCTTGGCTTAATCTAACATATATTAGAGAAAAGAAAAGTCAACTCAAAGAATGGTTATGATTTAGGCTAGAAGCCCTAAAAGTAGAAGTGTAGTTACATGTTCTGGTCTTTGCTTTGGAAGATTAACCTCATAAGGCTATTAGAGAAGTACATTTGGAAGACAGGAAATGAACAAAATGCTCTGCATAGCGAAGAAGCAGAAATTTAGAGCTAGTCCTTTGGCAATTCAAGAGGGAAATCATTAAGTCCTTCAAGAAAAGATAACAACTCAGATTAAGCAAAAACAATACTCTAAAATCACCTGGGAATCCTGGCTATACCAACAAAAAAGTTAAAGCTAATACATAGCTGATCTCATAAGAAAGAAGAACTCATATGTGGAATTTAAGAAACAAAACTGATGAACATAGGGGAAATGAAGAAAAAATAAAATAAGTTAAAAACCAAGGGAGGCTAGATGTCCATCAACAGATGAATAGATAAAGAAGATGTGGTATATATATACAATAGAATACTATGCAGCCATCAAAAGAAATGAAATCTTGCCATTTGCAAGGATGTGGATGGAACTAGAGGGTATTATGCTTAGCGAAATAAGTCAGTCAGAGAAAGAAAACTATCATATGATCTCCCTGATATGAGGAAGTGGAGATGCAATGTGGGGGGTTTGGGGGGTAGGAAGAGAATAAATGAGACAAGATGGGATCAGAAGGGAGAAAAACCATAAGAGACTCTTAACCTCACAAAACAAACTGAGGGTTGCGGGGTGGACGGGGGTAGGGAGAGAGTGGTGGGGTTATGGTGGGGAGGGTATGTGCTATGTTGAGTGCTGTGAAGTGTGTAAACCTGGCGATTCACAGACCTGTACCCCTGGGGTTAATAATAAATTATATGTTTATGAGAAATTTAAAAGAAATCATTAAAAAAAACAGAGGGAGGCAAACCATGAGACTCTTAACTCTAGGAAACAAACTGAGGGGTGCTGGAGGGAGGTGGGTGAAAGTAACTGGATGATGGGCATTACAGAGGGCACTTGATGTAATGAGCACTGGAGGTTATACGCAAATGATAAATCACTAAATTCTACCTCTGAAACTAATAATACAGTATATATTAACTAACTTGAATTTAAAGTTTAAAAAAGGGGAAAATAAAGGCAGGAAATCACAGGGGGAGATGAACCATGAGAGACTACAAACTCCAGGAATCAAACTGAGGGTTTCAGAGGGGAGGATAGTGGGGGGATGATCCTGGTAGTGGGTATTAGGGAGGGCACATATTGCATGAAACACTGGGTGTTATATGCAAAAAATGATTCACTGTGGTGACTAACATAACATAATTTTTAAAAAAAAGAGTAATCCCCCATTCCAGTTGTCAGAAATAAAGAGAGAAATGAAAGCACTATTTTGTTCAGTTGTTATTGCTACTGCTACTCTGTAAAAGGGTAATTGGATACAAAAACAAAGGTCTTTGTTTCTTATACCACATAGGAGACAACATGCAGGACCTGTTCAAGAGAGGAAATTGGAATAAATTTCAGAAATATTCAGAATATTTCAAGAATATTTCAAGAATATTTCAAGAAATATTCAGGACACCCAAAAATCTGCATCTTTGTTTAAACTATTAGCAAAAATTACTAACCAGCAATGAAACTTTGGCTGTCTAGTGGATGTTAGAAAAACATCTCCTCTAATAATTCAAAACCCGTTCCTTGGGTCAGTACATATTTGGAAAAATAAAAATAAAATTATATTAACTTATATTAACTTTTTATATCAAAAATATGATCAATGAAATGCATGTGTCTGTGTTCCAAAGCAAATTAGACCCAGCTGAAAAGTGATGATCTGAGTAATATATGTGAAAAATAATTGCTCTAAATACCACATAGAGAAAATAGAGATGGAAAGTAGAAAAGATGTTTAAGGGTAATTGGAGATAAAATATAAGGCCAATATATTTTTAGTATGTTTTCCTGAAGGAAAAAAAAAGAGCAGAGATAATGTGCATTAGGCAATATTAGAAGGTAAAATGTATGAGACTCTTCCAGTATTGACTGAACGTATTGATATTTAAGACGAGAAAAGCATAAGTCCTCAGTGGAATAAACAAAAATTACTCCACATTTATATTAATAATAGGGAATTGTAGACTACCACTAAAAAATCTATGTATCAATACTTAGAATGAAGCTAAAAAGCACTTGGGGAAGAAGGGCAAGATAGTGGAAAAGTAGGAGACCCTGTTTCAACTGGTCCCATAATGTGAGCTAATTATCTACCAGAACACTCTGAACACCCATGAAATCAGCCTAAGATATAGGATTATACACTTCTAGATCTCTGCAGGGGCAGAGGACACCACTGGAGAGGTACAGAGGAGTGGGAACTATCAGACTTCTATCAGAGGATAAATAGAAGGGGGAGAGAGCCACCAGAAGCATTTCCACCCATTAGAAAGTAATACCCCAATACAAAAGTGCCTTGCAGTTGGGCACCAGCATGATCTTGGAGTCTAGTTAAAAGCACTCAAAAAGAGCAAAAGATCTTAAAGGGCAACTGGCGGAATCAGGTGGTCATGGGCATGGGCCTAAACTCATGGACCCAGGACAGCCACCACTGGTGATCACCCATGCCAGAGAGAGTATGGCAGAGCTGCCAATTCCTGGTCCCGGAGCCCCCATTGCTGCATGGCTTGCACCATCGCTCGCTCGGCCAGGGCACATTCCCGCCCCACATAAGAGAGTCTGGGGGTGCTCTCTAGAACCACAGGCTTTTGCACTCTGCATGCACTGCATGCCCAGGGTCTAACCCACTCCCCACCCGAGCCTGAGAAAGCTCCCTGCAGGCACTAGCTGGTGGTCTCTAGGACCAGCCCAGGGACTGGACTGTCTCTCCCCCAGCCTGAAGGAACTCAGTACAATCTTTAGTCCTGATCCCCCAGTGGCAACCTGTGCAACTGTGAGGTCTGGACCCAAGAGAGCAGCCCTGGCAAAAGGAGCCACTGGAAGTGGGCTCCCTGGACCAATATCACTCATGGTTTTAGTGGCATGGTGGTACAGAGACAAGCAGGCAATTTGGGTGACCCCTAAGAAAGTGGCTGGGAACATGCATTGCCAGTGGGAAGCAGCATGGCTCAGCGGAGTTTGCAGAGGGGGAGTCTGTGTGTTCTGGACAACCCAGAGGGGAGCAGACTGAGGTTTCTCTCTCAGATGGAGGTCTGGGTACATTCAGCTTTTCACTAAACCTCCGAAAATCCTCAAAAAGCCACCAAAGAACAAAAACCTCCAGAGAACAAAAGCCTGAAAAACCGGTTTCCACAGAGACCAGCCCCTTAATAGGGGGCAGGAGAACTCAATCCAAGCAAGACTGACTGAAAAACAACACAGCACACCCAGTGCTCCACTGGGTGTGGTGAAAAAATAATGAATAATGTTTTTCTGAAAATAAATAAATTGAAAAAATGACAACAACAACAACAACAACACAGCAGTCCTCTCCACCCAAAAGCCAGCCAAAAGAATGAGAAGACAACCACCACAGGGTCCCTATAAAACTGTAAAACACAACATCGGGAGAAAACAATATATTATGCTCCTGGTATTGCCCTAAAACCTGTATATTTCTTAGATACAACTTTTATTTTTAATTCGATCTCACTATTCTTGTTCTTTTTAATTTCTTTGACCAACTTATCATTACAACTAGAGGTTTAATACATGTTCCATAATAACATTTTAACTTGAACTTCTTTCATACATATACCTGTGTTTTTATTTTTCTTCTCTATTTTTAAAAATATTCATACAGATATAAGCTTCAAGGTAATCCCCTTTCCCTAATCAATACTACCCCTATATATAAACCAGTTTTAAACTCACTTTATCCATAGAAAGTTGAGTCCTTTAACAAAGATATCAAGGTATACCTAGGAAGAATCAAAATAAACTTCCTCACCCACATCAAAGATTTATAATCATCCTCCCATCTTTTTCTTCTGCCAGTGTTTCTGTGTATTTGTTTTTGTTCTGGTATTATATAAATTTTATCCATGGGATTCATTTCAGCTGGGTTTCTTTTTTTTTCTTGTCATTTACTTTTGTTGGTCTTTTTGTTTGTCCATTTTTGTTTGTATACCTTACATATCTTACCATTGGGTTCCATTCAGACTAGGTCTTCTCTTTTGTTTCTCTCTCTCTTTTTCTCTACCTTTTTTCTTTCTTTTTGGTGGTGACTTCCAACTGCTCCAAAGCATTCCAGGGTGCACCTTGCCTGGATTGTGGATGATATATTCAGCTATTCATCCACTCAACCACCTCTCACCAAAATGACTAGGACGAGGAACACCCAACAGAGAAAAAATTCAGAGCCTGTGACCTCTCCATCAGAATTATTGGATATGGACATAAACAGTATGTGAGAAAGGGAATTCAGGGTTACAATTATCCAGGCAATGACTAAGTTGGAGAAAACCATTAGTGACAACATAGAATCCCTAAGGTAAGAAGTGAAAGCTGCCCAGGAAGAAGTTAAAAATGCTATCAATGAAATCCAATCTAATCTAAATACTCTAACAACTAGGGTAACCAAGGTAGAAGATAGAATTCGTGATCCAGAGAACAAAATGATAGAGAGAAAGGATCAGGAGGAGGCATGGAAGAAACAGCTTAGAAACCATGAAAACAGAATTAGGGAAATAAATGACCCATGATACATTCCAACATCAGAATTATTGGGTTCCCTGAGTGGGTGGAGAAAGAGAGAAGACTAGAAGATATAGTTGAACAAATTCTGGATGAAAAATTTCCCAATCTGGGGAATTAAACCAGTGTTTGTGTGTTAGAGGTAGAAAGTACACCTCCCAAGATCAATGAATCTAGAAAGACTTCAAGGCACTTGATTGTGAGACTGATACATCATAATTTTAGACAAGAGCTTCTGAGGGTAGCTAGGGGGGAAGAGATTCCTTACAGACAAAGAAAGTCCATCAGAATAATACCAGATCTGTCCATAGAAACCAGGCAAGTCAGAAAGGGCTAGCAAGACATATTCAGGGCACTGAATGAAAAGAACATGCAGCCAAGAATACTTTATTCAGCAAGGTTGACATTCAAAGTGGATGGAGACATAGAGCTTCCAAGACCGGCAAGGTTTAAAAGAGTATGTGACCACCAAGCTGGCATTACAAGAATAATTAAGGGGGAGTTCTATAAAATAAGAACAACCCAAGAGAGACATAGAACAGAAATTTACAGAGACAATCTATAGAAACAAGGACATCACAAGAAACATGAAGTCAATAAAAACATTATCTTTCAATAATCACTCTCAATGTGAATGGACTAAATGCTCCCATAAAATGGCACAGGGTTGCAGACTGGTTAAAATAACAGGACCCATCCATGTGCTGTCTACAAGACACCCATTTGGAACCATAAAGATACATCCAGACTGAGAATGAAGGGATTGAGAAGCATCTTTCATGCCAATAGGCCTTAAAAGAAAGCTGGGATAGTGGGACGCCTGGGTGGCTCAGTTGGTTAAGCAGCTGCCTTCGGCTCAGGTCATGATCCCAGCGTCCTGGGATCGAGTCCCACATCAGGCTCCTTGCTTGGCAGGGAGCCTGCTTCTCCCTCTGCCTCTGCCTGCCACTCTGTCTGCCTGTGCTCACTCTCTCTCCCTGATAAATAAATAAAATCTTTTAAAAAATAAAAAAAAAGAAAGCTGGGATAGCAATACTCATTTCAGATAAATTATATTTTAAACTAAAGACTAGTTAGAGATAAAGGGCCTATACACCAAGATCTAACAACTGTAAATATTTAGGCATCCAATATAGGAGCAGCCAACTACATAAGAAAACTTTTAATCAAGAAAAAGAGTCATATTGATATGAATACATTAATCATAGGGGATCTTAACACACCACTCTCAATAACAGACAGATCATCCAAGCAGAAAATCAATAAAGAAACAAGAACATTGAATGACACATGGACCAGATGGAACTCATAGATATATATAGAACATTCCACCCTAATAGAAAAGAATGCTTACTCTTCTCTAGCACACATGGAACTTTCTCCAGAATAGACCACATACGAGTCTCAAATCTGGGCCCAACTGATGCCAAAAGATTGAGATTAGTCCCTGAATATTCTCAGACCACAGTGCTTTGAACCTGGAACTCAACCACAAGAAAAAGTTTGGAAGGAATTTGAACACCTGGAAGCTAAAGACTACCTTGATAAAGAATGTTTGGATCAACCAGGAAATCAAAGAACATCAACAATTCATGGAAACCAATAAGAATGAAGACACATCAGTCCAAAACCTATGGGATTTGGAAAAGGTGGTCCTAAGGAGGAAATACATAGCCATCTGAGACTCACTCAAAAAACCTGAAAAATCCAGAATACACCAGCTCTCTTTACACCTTAAAGAACTGTTAAATCAAAACAAATTAAGCCAACCCCACACACAAGAAGGGAAATAATCAAGATTAGAGCAGAGATCAATGAGATAGAAACTAGGGATACAGTAGAACCCATCAACAAAACTGGAAGCTGGTTCTTTGAAAGAATCAATAAAATTGATAAACCACTGGCCAAACTAATCCAAAAGAAAAGAGAGAGGACCCAAATTAATAAAATTATGAATGAAAAGGGAGAGATCATGACTAACATCAAGGAAACAGAAATAATCATCAGAAATTATATCAACCAATATATGCCATTAAGTTAAGTAACCTAAACGAAATGGATGCATTCATGGAAACTTATACACTTCCAAAACTAAATCAGGAAGAAACTGACAACCTGAACAGACCAATATCTAGTAACGAGATTAAAGCAGTGATTAAAAACCTCCCAAAAAATAAGAGCCCAGGACTTGAAGGCATCCCTGGAGAATTCAACCAAACATTCAAAGAAGAAATAATACCTATTTTAATGAAGCTGTTACAAAAAATAGAAACAGAAAGAAAACTTCCAGACTCTTTTTATGAAGCCAGCATTACCCTGATGCCCAAATCAGGCAAAGACCGAATCAAAAAGGAGAATATCAGACCAATATCCCTGATGAATATGGATGCCAAGATTCTCAACAAGATCCTAGCTAATAGCATCCAACAGTACATTAAAAAATTTATCCACCATGACCAGGTGGGATTTATCCATGGGAGGCAAGCCTGGTTCAACACTCACAAATCAATCAATGTGATAGAACAAATCAATAAGAGAAGAGAGAACAATCGCATGGTCCTCTGAATTGATGCAAAAAAAGCATTTGACAAGATACAGCTTCCATTCCTGATTAAAACAATTCAAAGTATAGGGACAGAGGAAATATTCCTCAGCTTCATAAAATCTATCTATGAAAAACCCACAGCAAATATCATCCTCAATGGGGAAAAGCTGACAGCCTTCCCTTTGAGATCAGGAACACGACAAGGATGTCCAACCTCACTACTGTTGTTCAACATAGTACTAGAAGTCCTAGCAACAGCAATCATACAATGAAAAGAAATAAAAGGTATTCAAATGGGCAATGAAGAAGTCAAACTCTCCCTCTTCGCAGATGACATGATACTTTATATGAAAAACCCAAAAGACTCCAACCCCAAACTACTAGAACTCATACAGCAATTCAGTAATGTGGCAGGATACAAAAACAAGGTACAGAAATCAGTTGCTTTCTTGTACACTAACAATGAAAATATAGAAAGGGAAATTAGAGAATCAATTCCATTTACTATAGCACCATGAACCATATGATACCTTGGAATAAACCTAACCAAAGAGGTAAAGGATCTGTTCTCGAGGAACTACAGAACACTCATTAAAGAAACTGAAGAAGACACACACAAAAAAGAAACTGAAAAAGACACAAAAAATGGAAGAGCATTCCACACTCATGGATCAGAAGACTAAATATTATTAAAATGTCTATACTGCCTAGAGCAATCTATACTTTCAATGCCATCCTGATCAAAATTCCACCGGCATTTTTCAAAGGGCGGGAAAAAAACAATCCTAAAATTTATATGGAAGCAGAAGAGGCCCTGAATTGCTAAGGAAATGTTGAAAAAGAAAAACAAAACTGGGGGCATCATGTTGCCTGATTTCAAGCTTTACTACATGAAGACAACACGGTACTGGCTGGCACAAAAACAGACACATAGAGGAGTCAAGATGGTGGAGAAGTAGCAGGCTGAGACTACTTCAGCTAGCAGGAGATCAGCTAGAGAGCTTATCTAAAGATAACAAACACCTGCAAATCCATCGGCAGATCGAAGAGAAGAACAGCAATTCTAGAAACAGAAAAACAACCACTTTCTGAAAGGTAGGACTGGCGGAGAAGTGAATCCAAAGCAACAGGAAGATAGGCCCCGGGGGGAGGGGCCGGCTCCTGGCAAGCGGCGGAGCAACAGAGCACAAAATCAGGACTTTTAAAAGTCTGTTCCGCTGAGGGACATCGCTCCAGAGGCTAAACCAGGGCGAAGCCCACGCGGGGGCAGCGTGGCCTCAAGTCCTGCAGGATCACAGAAGGATCGGGGGTGTCTGAGTGTCGCAGAGCTTGCGGGAATTAGAACGGGAAAGCCGGCTGCAGAGACAGAGCCGACAGTGAGCTCGCAGCTTGGGGTTACCTTGAACCAGTCGCAGGCTCGGTGAGCTCGGAGCGCGGCCGGAGGTCAGGCAGACGGGAGTTACTGGGCGCTGTTCTCTGAGGGCGCACTGAGGAGTGGGGCCCCAGGCTCTCGGCTCCTTCGGGCCGGAGACCAGGAGGCCGCCATTTGTATTCCCGTCCTCCGGAACTCTACGGAAAGCGCTCAGGGAACAAAAGCTCCCGAAAGCAAACCTGAGCAGATTACTCAGTCAGGCCCCTGGTAAGGGCGGTGCAATTCCGCCTGGGGCAAAGACACTTGAGAATCACTACACCAGGCCCCTCCCCCAGAAGATCAACAAGAAATCCAGCCAAGACCAAGTTCACCTACCAAGGAGTGCGGTTTCAATACCAAGGAGAGCAACAGAATTCCAGAGGAGGAGAAAGCAAAGCACAGAACTCATGGCTTTCTCTCTGTGATTTTTTAGTCTTGCAGTTAATTTAATTTTTTTCTTTTTCTTTTTTTTTTCTCTTCGTCTGCTAAATTTTTTTTAACTTTTACCCTTTTCTTTTTTAACGTTTTTTAACTAGTTTATCTAATATATTTTTTCTTTTTTATACTTTTCTTTATTCGTTTTCTTTTTTTAATTTTCTTTTTTTTCTTTTTTTTTTCTTTCTTTTTGAACCTCTTTTTATCCCCTTTCTCCCCCCTCACGATATGGGATCTCTTCTGATTTGGTTAAAGCATATTTTCCTGGGGTTGATGTCACCCTTTTAGTATTACTTGCTCCTTCATATACTCTTAGGGGGACAAAATGACAAGGCTGAAAAATTCACCACAAAAAAAAGAACAAGAGGCAGTACCAAAGGCTAGGGACCTAATCAATACAGACATTGGTAATATGTCAGATCTAGAGTTCAGAATGACAATTCTCAAGGTTCTAGCTGGGCTTGAAAAAGGCATGGAAGATATTAGAGAAACCCTCTCGGGCGATATAAAAGCCCTTTCTGGAGAAATAAAAGAACTAAAATCTAACCAACTTGAAATCAAAAAAGCTATAAATGAGGTGCAATAAAAAATGGAGGCTCTCACTGCTAGGATAAATGAGGCAGAAGAAAGAATTAGTGATATAGAAGACCAAATGACAGAGAATAAAGAAGCTGAGCAAAAGAGGGACAAACAGCTACTGGAACACGAGAGGAGAATTCGAGAGATAAGTGACACCATAAGACAAAACAACATTAGAATAATTGGGATTCCAGAAGAAGAAGAAAGAGAGAGGGGAGCAGAAGGTATACTGGAGAGAATTATTGGGGAGAATTTCTCCAATATGGCAAAGGGAACAAGCATCAAAATTCAGGAGGTTCAGAGAAAGCCCCTAAAAATCAATAAGAACAGGACCACACCCCGTCACCTAATAGTAAAATTTACAAGTCTTAGTGACAAAGAGAAAATCCTGAAAGCAGCCCAGGAAAAGAAGTCTGTAACATACAATGGTAAAAATATTAGATTGGCAGCTGACTTATCCACAGAGACCTGGCAGGCCAGAAAGAGCTGGCATGATATATTCAGAGCACTAAACGAGAAAAACATGCAGCCAAGAATACTATATCCAGCTAGGCTATTATTGAAAATAGAAGGAGAGATTAAAAGCTTCCAGGACAAACAAAAATGGAAAGAATTTTCAAACACCAGCTCTACAGGAAATATTGAAAGGGGTCCTCTAAGCAAAGAGAGAGCCTACAGGTGGTAGATCAGAAAGGAACAGAGACCATATACAGTAACAGTCACCTTACAGGCAATACAATGGCACTAAATTCATATCTCTCAATAGTTATCCTGAATGTTAATGTGCTAAATGCTCCAATCAAAAGACACAGGGTATCAAAATGGATAAAAAAACAAAACCCATCTATATGTTGCCTACAAGAAACTCATTTTAAGCCCGAAGACACCTCCAGATTTAAAGTGAGGAGGTGGAAAAGATTTTACCATGCTAATGGACATCAGAAGAAAGCAGGAGTGGCAATCCTTATACCAGATCAATTAGATTTTAAACCAAAGACTATAATAAGAGATGAGAAGGACACTATATCATACTCAAAGGGTCTGTCCAACAAGAAGATCTAACAATTTTAAATATCTATGCCCCCAACATGGGAGCAGCCAACTAAATAAACCAATTAATAACAAAATCAAAGAAACACATCAACAATAATACAATAATAGTAGGGGACTTTAAAACTCCCCTCACTGAAATGTATAGATCATCCAAGCAAAAGATCAACAAGGAAATAAAGGCCTTAAAGGACACACTGGACCAGATGGACATCACAGATATATTCAGAACATTTCATCCCAAAGCAACAGAATACACATTCTTCTCTAGTGCACATGGAATATTCGCCAGAATAGATCACATCCTCGGTCCTAAATCAGGACTCAGCCAGTATCAAAAGATTGGGATCATTCCCTGCATATTTCAGACCACAATGCTCTGAAGCTAGAACTCAACCACAAGAGGAGGTTTGGAAAGAACCCAAATACATGAAGACTAAAAGCATCCTTCTAAAGAATGAATGGGTCAACCGGGAAATTAAAGAAGAATTGAAAAAAATCATGGAAACAAATGATAATGAAAATACAATGGTTCAAAATCTGTGGGACACAACAAAGGCAGTCCTGAGAGGAAAATATACAGTGGTACAAGCCTTTCTCAAGAAACAAGAAAGGTCTCAGGTACACAACCTAACCCTACACCTAAAGGAGCTGGAGAAAGAACAAGAAAGAAACCCTAAGCCCAGCAGGAGAAGAGAAATCATAAAGATCAGAGCAGAAATCAATGAAATAGAAACCAAAAAAACAATAGAACAAATCAACAAAACTAGGAGCTGGTTCTTTGAAAGAATTAATAAAATTGATAAACCCCTGGCCAGACTTATCAAAAAGAAAAGAGAAAGGACCCAAATAAATAAAATCATGAATGAAAGAGGAGAGATCACAACTAACACCAAAGAAAGACAAACTATTATAAGAACATACTATAAGCAACTCTACGCCAACAAATTTGACAATCTGGAAGAAATGGATGCATTCCTAGAAACATATAAACTACCAAAACTGAATCAGGAAGAAATAGAAAGCCTGAACAGACCCATAACCATTAAGGAGATTGAAACAGTCATTAAAAATCTCCAAACAAACAAAAGCCCAGGGCCAGACGGCTTCCTGGGGGAATTCTACCAAACATTTAAAGAAGAACTAATTCCTATTCTCCTGAAACTGTTCCAAAAAATAGAAATGGAAGGAAAACTTCTAAACTCATTTTATGAGGCCAGCATCACCTTGATCCCAAAACCAGACAAGGATCCCATCAAAAAAGAGAGCTACAGACCAATATCCTTGATGAACACAGATGCGAAAATTCTCACCAAAATACTAGCCAATAGGATTCAACAGTACATTAAAAGGATTATTCACCACGACCAAGTGGGATTTATTCCAGGGCTGCAAGGTTGGTTCAACATCCGCAAATCAGTCAATGTGATAGAACACATCAATAAAAGAAAGAACAAGAACCATATGATACTCTCAATAGCTGCTGAAAAAGCATTTGACAAAGTACAGCATCCCTTCCTGATCAAAACTCTTCAAAGTGTAGGGATAAAAGGCACATACCTCAATATCATCAAAGCCATCTATGAAAAACCCACCGCAAATATCATTCTCAATGGAGAAAAACTGAAAGCTTTTCCGCTAAGGTCAGGAACACAGCAGGGATGTCCATTATCACCACTGCTATTCAACATAGTACTAGAAGTCCTAGCCTCAGCAATCAGACAACAAAAGGAAATTAAAGGCATCCAAATCAGCAAAGAAGTCAATTTATCACTCTTCGCAGATGATATGATACTCTATGTGGAAAACCCAAAAGAATCCACTCCAAAACTGCTAGAACTTGTACAGGAATTCAGTAAATGTTCAGGATATAAAATCAATGCACAGAAATCAGTTGCATTTCTCTACACCAACAACAAACAGAAGAAAGAGAAATTAAGGAGTCAATCCCATTTACAATTGCACCCAAAACCATAAGATACCTAGGAATAAACCTAACCAAAGACACTAAGAATCTATACTCAGAAAACTATAAAGTACTCATGAAAGAAATTGAGGAAGACACAAAGAAATGGAAAAATGTTCCATGCTCCTGGATTGGAAGAATAAATATTGTGAAAATGTCTATGCTACCTAAAGCAATCTACACATTTAATGCAATTCCTATCAAAGTACCATCCATCTTCTTCAAAGAAATGGAACAAATAATTCTAAAATTTATATGGAACCAGAAAAGACCTCAAATATCCAAAGGGATATTGAAAAAGAAAGCCAAAGTTGGTGGCATCACAATTCCGGACTTCAAGCTCTATTACAAAGCTGTCATCATCAAGACAGCATGGCACTGGCACAAAAACAGACACATAGATCAATGGAACAGAATAGAGAGCCCAGAAATAGACCCTCAACTCTATGGTCAACTAATCTTCGACAAAGCAGGAAAGAATGTCCAACAGAAAAGAGACAGTCTCTTCAACAAATGGTGTTGGGAAAATTGGACAGCCACAAGCATAAAAATGAAAATGGACCATTTCCTTAAACTGCACACAAATACAGACTCAAAATGGATGAAAGACTTCAATGTGAGACAGGAATCCATCATCCATCAAAATCCTTGAGAAGAACACAGGCAGTAATCTCTTCGACCTCAGCCACAGCAACTTCTCCCTAGAAACAGTGCCAAAGGCAAGGGAAGCAAGGGCAAAAATAAACTATTGGGACTTCATCAAGATCAAAAGCTTTTGCACAGCAAAGAAACAGTCAATAAAACCAAAAGACAACTGACAGAATTGGAGAAGATATTTGCAAATGACATATCACATAAAAGGCTAGTAACCAAAATCTATAAAGAACTTATCAAACTCAACACCTAAAGAACAAATAATCCAATCAAGAAATGGGCAGAAGACATGAACAGACATTTCTGCAAAGAAGACCTCCAAATGGCCAAAAGACAAATGAAAAAGTGCTCCACATCACTTGGCATCAGGGAAATACAAATCAAAACCACAGTGAGATACCACCTCACACCAGTCAGAATGGCTAAAATTAACAAGTCAGGAAATGACAGATGTTGGCAAGGATGCGGAGAAAGGGGAACCTTCCTACAATCTTGGTGGGAATGAAAGCTGGTATAGCCATTCTGGAAAACAGTATGGAGGTTCCACAAAAAGTTGAAAATAGAGCTACTCTATGAACCACCATTCACACTACTGGGTACTACCCTAAAGATATCAGTGTAGTGATCCAAAGGGGCACGTGCACCCAAATGATTATAGAAGCAATGTCCACAATAGCCAAGCTATGGAAAGGAACTAGATGTCCATCAACAGATGAATGGATAAAGATGATGTGGCGTGTGTATATACACAATAGAATACTATGCAGCCATCAAAAGAAGTGAAATCTTGCCATTTGCAATGACGTGGATGGAACTAGAGGGTATCTATAAGCAAATAAGTGAAATAAGTCAATCAGAGAAAGACAATTATCATATGATTTCTCTGATATGAGGAATCTGAGAGGCAGGGCTGGGGGTCATGGGGGATAGGGAGGGAAAAAATGAAATAAGTTAGGATTGGGAGGGAGAAAAACCATAAGAGACTCTTTATCTCATGAAACAAACTGAGGGTTGCTGGGAGATGGGTACGTAGGGATAGGGTGGCTGGGTTATGGACGCTGTGGTGGGTATGTAATATGGCGAGTTCTATGAAATGTGTAAGACTGATGATTGATGGACCTGTACCCCTGGGGCAAATAATACATTATATGTTAGTAAAAATAAAGAAATAAATAGCCTTGTGGAAATGGCTTAAGAATAAATAAAATTTGGGCAAATCTAATTAGAGAACACAGCAAACACTACACAAACACTCCTCTAGGCACATTGGTTATTTCCTCATATTAAATTTCAAATGTTGTTATTCTTGCCAGTTATCACTTTGGTTTTGTCCATGGAGATGATTAAATGACAGGTAAAGTATTTTAAGCCAAAATTTTAAAATAACTTAGCTCCTTTTTAGTAAATTATTTCACAGTATTTATAGTATAAGATTTACTGGATCATTATAGAGTCATATTAAATTTTTTCTGATAAATATCATGAACCACGATAGTGAAGGGGTTATTTTCTATTCAAGAGCCCTTGCTCTTGCCTATGAAATAAAATGTATCACTTTATTGGATCTTGATATTTGTGAAAGAGAGATACACTGGACAATTAAATAAGTGATTTTATTCAGACTATTATAACAGGGAATATGTTCATTAATGAGAAACATCTCAAAAAAAATAAAAGAGGCCTGGGATTTTTGTAGAGGTAGGTAAACAAGAGTCACTGGTGAGGTGTTCTTTTTTTAAGACTGTGAAAGCTATTTTTTATTTCTGTATTACCAGTGAAAAACAAAATACAATGACATCATACAATGTTTTCCCTTATAACATAGAAATGGTAACACATGGTGAGATCACGACAAATAACTTTGAAAACACCACAATCATAGTAAATATTAATGTATTTTTCTTAATGAGTTTTATGAAAGTCATAGGTAGGATGGAGAGGGATGACTCAACTGAGTCAATGAGAAAGTGTGGAAGTGGTCTTATCTCAGAAGGTGGGAGAGCAGGGGTACACAGAAGTGTTCATAAACCTGAGTGGGGCAAATCAGAGTTTAAGACAATAGTCTCCCAAGGACTCTTGTTGGCATTGTTCCTGTAACACTAGTTGAATGATCTTTTGAGAGTTGGTGACAGAGGTCAGTGGTTTTAGGGTTGGGAAACAGTCATCTTAAAAGATTGTCTAAATGAAGGAGAAGTATATAAATGGTTGCCTCTAAGTAAAGATGTAGAAATTGAACTCTGGGAGTAACTTGTCTAGTGCATTCCGAGAGGCTAGTGGAAGAAAATCTTTCAGTTATGTAGCGACACTCCCTGAATTTCCTGAAACTTTTAGCTAGGATGTTAATGTTCTTAATGAGGTTGTCTACAGTCCTGCTTACCTCTCATAAAGGACATGTATGACCAAACGTCTTGCTAGAATTCCTTAGTGGTCCAGACAGTGGTTTCCCCAGAGAGAATTCCAGCTCATGCATAGTCTGGTGTGGTGATGAGTTCTTCAAAGTTTACAGCAAGTCACTGAATTTCAGCTGGGCAAGGCTTCTTCAGACCTTGGGGGAAAGGATCCACTTCAAGCAAACCCAGAGTTCCAATGATGGTCTGGGTGGTGAGATTTTAGTTCTTACTGACTCAAAGAAGGTGGTTGGGGGAAAAGTCATAAATATTAGTTTCAATGATTGTAACCAGATATTGAAGGAGACACAAAGAATTAAAAAATTGATTATGTACCACACCCAGTATTCCATGCAATACGTGCACAAGTAATGAATCTCGGAACAGTCAAAAAAAGTTAAATTTAAAAAGAATTAAAAATTTGATAAGGTTTGACAATTTGGGCAAGATACAAAATTGTCGGGGTGCCTGGGTGGCTCAGTGGGTTAAAGCCTCTGCCTTCAGCTCAGGTCATGATCCCAGGGTCCTGGGATCGAGCCCCGCATCGGGCTCTCTGCTCAGCAGGGAGCCTGCTTCCTCCTCTCTCTCTCTCTGCCTGCCTCTCTGCCTACTTGTAATCTCTGCCTGTCAAATAAATAAATAAATAATCTTTAAAAAGATATAAAATTGTCCATTTCAAATTGCTGCTAGATACCAAAACTGGGTTTTGCATAGTGGGATAGTCAATACAGTCTCTACCAGGAAAGTGAGTTAGGTATCTATCAATTACCCACAATCTACAAAAAGCTGGAAAATAGCTCAAAGACAATGAATATTATTATTAACATCTGATGACCCAGAAGACTATACTAAAGATACTGCACAGTTTTCCACTGAAACTCAAAATTCCTATCTCTACCTTTTCATCAAAAAAAAAAAAATCAAAGAAAGATTATTCTTGATCACAGAGTAAGACTGTTCTCATTAATCTCATTAATTATTTACATAGGTGAAGTAACATCATTAATTTACTATATAGGCTTCTTTTGTTTTTTCTTTTCCTGGAAAATGGAATTGGACTTTAAAAGCCCTTGAGGTTGAGGTACCAAGCCAAGAACTCACCAAAAGTCTCCATCTGAAGTAAAATATAGATTTGAGCAAATTCCTCTCTTCTGTGGCCCCCCAAAATGTCCTAAGTTTCCTGGGCCTGCCTGAAAGTAACCCTCCTTACTCAACTGTAAACCTGAGAACCTTGTAAGCCAGGCACCAAACCAGTTTTCCCAATAGGACTTTGTAAATATTGGCTCCATAAAATGAGCCTTCTTTCATCAAAAGCATCTGGTAACATTTTATTACATAAGTATAATTCTTAAATATGATCATCCAAGCAAGGTCTTGATTATATAAACAATGTTTCCATATATGTCCTGTTGTTGTCTAATATCAATCAAAGTATTGGGACTCCAATAAATAGAAACATATTATGGACAGGTGGGGCATTGATAATTCTCAGAATTCTCTAGAAAATTTTCATACTGCATACACCATCTAAAATATACTAATAATGTTTTACCCATATATATTTAACCCAGAAAAGGCTAAGTCATTGTTATACATTATCATCATGCTGCACATTATGTCCCCATGAACTTAATTATTTTATAACTGGAAGTTTATACATTTTAACCCCTTTCATCCATTTCCCCTACCTTCCACCCCCCAACTTCTATCAATATCCAATCTGTTCTCTGTGTCTATGAACTTGTTGTAAAACATTATTCTGTATTTTCTATGTAAACTGTTTGTATAGCAAAGAGTCTGTGTCATAACAGAATAACCATTTATGGTTTGTGTTGACTTTATTAAATCCTTAATTACTTAAGAAAACAAAGATTGCATGGATCACTGGGTGTGGTGAAAAAATAATGATACTCTTATGCTGTTATGTTAGAAAAGAGCTAAGGTTCTTTATCTCTTATGTTTACTTTTAAAAATATAATATTGGCAGGACACAAAAATATATTATTTTCAGGTGGAACAGTCAGTTAAGCATATGACTTTTGATTTTGGCTCAGGTCATAATCTCAGAGTCATGGAATTGAGCCCCCCTTGGGCTCCATGATCAACACAGAATCTGCTTGTTCCTCTCCCTCTGCTCCCCAACCACTCCCTGCTCTCTCTCTCTCAAATAATTTTGTTATACATCTGAAACTAATACAGTGTTGTGTATCATTTAATAAATTGTGTATCAATTTAATAAAAATATTTAAAAAGAAAAACATTTTACAGCTTCTGATTAAAAGCAAATCAATAATCTAAGAGATTTTTGTCATTTTAACAGAAAGAAATCAACCTATAGTTTTGCATCAGTATAACATGTAACACTAAACCTCTTTGAACTGAATATATTATCTTAAAACCCCACTAAATCTTTGCCAGCTTTGAACACAACAAATAAAATTCCCTTTCTGAAAATATCCTACAGATTTCTATATCCATAAACATCCCTTATACTATTCTTCTCATAGTGACAACAACCAATATGTTCATTTGCTGATCCAAATATGTATAACCTTTCAGTATATGTATATATATGTATATATACATATAACCAAATATGTATAACCTTTCAGCTGATCCAAATATGTTTAGCCTATATATATATGAAGCAAAAGTACATAAACTAGTTATATTTACTAATTAATATCTCAGTATTCCATTTTACCTAGGAATGAACTAGATACACAATTGATATCCACTTAAGTAACCCAAGTTAGCATCAGTACAAGACTTTTTTGTTGTTGTCAGAACAAGACTTTAAATTACTAGAGATTTTGGAAATTTTATTCAAGCTAACATAATACAAAACATAATTTCTGTTGAAATAAAGCTTGTCAAAATAATGATATGACTCAATTAAATACAAGTTTACTTTTTTCATAATCTTAAGCATTTAGTACAAGAAATGCTAGCCTATTCAATAAGTAAACCTGTATAATTTAGGAGGAATATACCCAAGTAGAATAATAGTCTAGCAGTGTACTATATTTAACACTCATAAATTAGAGGAGATAAAAAATTTTATTAAACAAAAAATGTCAAGTTAGAGTCATTTTCCAGATACAGTGGTGAGTTCATTTCCGGGATTCTGTTCTGTTCCACTGATCTATGTGTCTATTTTTTTTGCCAGTACCATATTGATTTGATCACTACAGCTTTGTATTATAACTTGAAATCTGGAATTGTGATGCCTCCAGCTTTGCTCTTCCATTTCAAGATTGCTTTGGCTCTTTGGGGTCTTTTGTAGTTCCATACACATTTTAAGAGTGTTTGTTCAACTTCTGTGAAAAATGCAGTTGGTATTTTGTTAGGGATTGCATTAAATGTGTAGATTGCTTTGGGTAGTCATATAGCTATTTTAACAATATTTTTTTCTTCCAATCCATGAACATGGAATGTCTTTCCTTCTCTTTGTTTTGTCTTTGATTTCTTTCATCAGTGTTTTACAGTTTTCAGAGTACAGGCCTTACACCTCTTTGGTTAGGTTTGTTCCTAGGTATCTTATGGAATTTGGTGAAATTCTAAATGAGATTGATTTCTTAATTTCTCTTTCTGCTGCTTCATTATTGGTGTATAGAAATGCAATAGATTCCTGTACACTGATTTTGTGTCCTGTGACTTTATTGAACTCATTTATCAGTTCTCACAGTTCTTTGATGGAGTGTTTCAGGTTTTCCATATATAGTATCATGTCATCTACTAGTAGTGAAAATTTGACTTCTTCCTTACTGATTTGTATGCCTTTTATTTCCTTGTGTTTTCTGATTGCTGTGGCTAGAACTTCCATTACTCTGTTAAATAACAGTGAGAGTGGATACACCTGTCTTGTTTCTGACCAGAGGAAAAGCTCTCCATTTTACCTATTGAGGATGATATTAGCTGTGGATTTTTCATAGATGGGCTTTATTATGTTAAAGTATGCTCCCTCTAAGCCTGCTTTACTAAGAGTTTTTATCAAGAATATATGTACATTGCCAAATGCTTTTTCTGCTTCTAATGAAAGGATCATATGATTCCTACCCTTTCTTTTATAAATATGATGGAGCATGTTGATTGACTTGGGAATATTAAACCACACTTGCAACCGAGGAATAACTCACCCTTGATCATGGTGACTTACTTTTTTATTGTATTATTGAATATAATTTGCTAGCATTTTATTAAGAATTTTTGCATCTATGTTCATCAGGGCTATTAACTCGTAGTTCTGTTTTTTAGTGGTGTCTTAATCTGGTTTTGGTATCAGGGTAATGTTGGTCTCATAGAATGCATTTGGAATTTGCCTTCCATTTCTATTTGTTTTTTGAATAGTTTGTGAAGAATAGATATTAACTCTCCTTTAAACATTTGGTAGAATTCCCTTATGAAACTGTATGGCCCTGGACTTTTGTTTGTTGGGAGACTTTTATTACTGATTCAATTTCTTTACTCGCCATTGGCCTGTTCAAGTTTTCTATTTCTTCCTGTTTCAGTTTTGGCAGTTTAAATGTTTGCAAGAATTCATCCATATCTTCCAGGTTGTTTAATTTGTTGGTATATTGTTTTTCATAATAGTCTCTCATAATTTTTTGTAGTTCTGTGGTGTCAGCTGTTCTTTCTTTTCTCTCATTTGTGATTTTTATCTATTTGAGTCCATTCTCTTTCCTTTTTCATACATCTGGCTAGGGTTTTATCAATTTTATTAATTTTTTCAAAGAACTAGCTCTAGTTTCGTTGATCTGTTCTATTTTTTTAGTTTCTATATCATTTATTTCTACTGCAATCTTTCCTATTTCCTTCCTTCTGCTGGCCTAGTTTTCATTTGATGTTCATTTTCTAGCTCCTTTAGGTATAAGAATAGGTTGCTTATTTGAGATTTTTCTTGCTTTTTGGAGTAGGCCTGTATTGCTATATACTTCCCTCATAGGACTGCTTTTATTGCATCCCAAATCTTTTGGACCACTGTGTTTTCATTTTCATTTGTTTCCATGTATTTTTTATTTCTTGTTTGATTTCCTGGTTGACTCATTCATTTTTTATTAGGATGTTGTTTAGCCTCTATATATTCATGGTCTTTCCAGATTTTTTTGTTGTGGTTGACTTCTAGTTTTATAGTGTTGTGGTCAGAAAAGGTGCATGGTATGTTCTCCATCTTTTTTGTGTTTGTTGAGGACTGTTTTGTGACATAATATGTGATCTATTCCTGCAAATGTCCTATGTGCACTTGAAAAGAATGTGTATTCTGCTGCTTTAGGATGGAATGTTCTGAATATATGTTATGTTCCTCTGGTCCAATGTGTCATTCAAATGCATTGTAGTCTTCAAGGTTTTCTATTTAGATGTTCTGTGCATCGATGTAAGTGGGGTGTTAAAATGCCCTACTATTAGTGTATTAATACCAATGAGTTCCTTTATGTTGTTATTAATTGTTTTATTTATTTGGGCAAGCTCATGTTGGGTGCATAAATATTTACAATTTTTATATCTTCTTGTTGGATTTCCCCCTTTGTTATTATATAGTGTCCTTCTTTGTCTCTTGTTACATTCTTTGGTTTAAAGTATAGATTGTCTGATATAAATATTGCTACTCCAGCTTTCTTTTGAACTTCATTTGCATTTAAATATTTTTCCATCTCATTTTCAATCTGCAGATGTCTTTAAGTCTAAAATGTGTCTCTTGTAGGCAGCATATAGATGAATCCCATTTTTTATCCATTCTGACACCCTATATCTTTTTATTGAAGCATTTATTCAATTTACATTCAAAGTAATGATCAATATGTATTTATTGTCATTTTATTACTTGTTTTATGTTGTTTCTGGAGATTTTCTCTCTTCTTTTCTTATCTTTGTGGACTTTTGGTCTCTCCTTCCTACCCAAAGAGTCTCCTTTAATATTTCTTGCAGTGTGGTTTAGTAGACATGAACTCCTTTAGTTTTTGTTTGTTTGGGAAACTCTTTATATCTCCTTCTATTCTGAGTGGTAGCCTTGGTAGATTTTTTGCATTCAGTACTTTTGACACATTATACCACTCCCTTCTGGCTTGCCAAGACTTTGTTGAAAAATCTCCAGCCAACCTTATGGATTTTCCCTTGAAAGTTAAGGACTTCCTTTGTCTTGCTGATTTAAAGATTTTTTTCTTTATTGCTATATTTTGCAAATTTAATTACAGTATGTCTTGTTCTTGACCTGCTTTTGTTTGATTTTGATGGGAGTTCTCTGTGTCTTCTGGATCTGGATGTCTGTTTTCTTCCCCAGATTAGGAAAATTTTATCTTCAAATAAATTTTCTGCCCCCTTTTCTCTTTTCTTCACTGGGATTCCTATAATACAAATGTTATCACATTTGATCGATTCACTGAGTTCCCTAAGTATGTTCTTGTGTTGCATAATTCTTTCTTTTGTTCAGCTTCATTGCTTTCCATTACTTTCCATTTGTCTTCTAGGTCATTAATTCGTTCCTCTGCTTCTTTCAAGCCTACTATTCATTGTATCAAGTTTATTTCTAATCTCATTTATTTCACTCTTTATCTGTGATCTATTCTTTTTTAAACTCTTTTATCTCAGTGGTAAGGGTCTCATTAACGTCTTCTATTCTTTTCTCAAACCCAGGGAGTATCCTTATTGTTGTTGCTTTGAATTCTGCACTGGGTATGTTACTTATATCTCTTTCCTTTAGATCTCTGGCTGTGGCCTTATCTTGTTCTTTCATTTGGGATAAATTCCTCCATCATTGCATTTGTTCAAGTCTCTGCCTTCTTCTATGTGTTAGAAAAAGCAGTTAAGTCTCCTTCTTCCTGGAGCTTCAGGGAATCTCTGGTTTTGTGCTGCTTGCCTCCTGCTGTTGTCCTTTGACTGTTCTTTCAGGCCAGTCATCCACAGAAGCTTTCTTTGTTTACAGTGGGCAGGGTTTAGTCCTTAACCAGAATGTGGTGAGTTTTAACTAGGCGTGCTCTGGTCTGCCTGTGTAACGAGACCTGATACTAATTCTACTAAAACTGAGGCCCTGCAGAACTCTCTGGTTGGGAGATATGGTGTAGGCAGGGGTTTCTGCTGATCTTCTGGGGAAGGGGCCTGCAGCATGGGGACTGAGGCATACTCGACCAGGAAGGATAGTCCCACTAGAGCACAGGAGCATGGGACTTGGTGCAAGCAGGTGAGACAACCAGTGTCAAGGCATAGCTGCCCTCTGCAGGTGGCTCTGCATTTATTCTGAGAGGTGGAGGTAGTAAATGGCACTGGCCAGCAATGCCTTTGTCCCCAGAGAGGAATATCCATGAATGCTACTTCTCAAGGAAGTGCTGTAAGAAGAGGGAATAATCTCCCCGCTGTGTGCTCCAGGTGTTCCACAGATCTCTCTTTCCATGGCTGTCTTCCCCTGGAGTGTTTGCCTGCCTTCTCTCCAATAGCAAGGCTACACCCTCAGGGCTTTATCCCAACCAAGCCTGCTGACCTTTAGAACTCTAGTTTTCAAGACTCACTGGTTGCAATAACTCAGGAGATTCAGTCCTCATTTTCCAAGCAAATGGCTTTAGGAAAATGTTCTCTTTTTCTGTTCCCCACCATCCCCTTTCTCCACAACCATAGCTCCCTCCCCTTTGCAGCATATGTGATCCATTTCTCCCCAAAACCACATCTCCACACTTACTACCTTCCTTCATGTGGTCTCTTCTCTCCTTCATGTTGTGGAGTTTGTTCTGTCAGTCCTCAAGTTGATTTCTAAGGTATTCAAAATGATTTGATAGTTACATAGTTGTGTCTGAGGGATAAGACTAGCCTAGAGTCCTACTACTCTACTGCCATCTTCCTCTCACAAATTTTTTTCAACCTAATTACTTTAAATTTTGTTTACTACCCAAGAAGAAGAGCATTTTTGCCCACTCCATGGACCTTATACATCACCTAAGATGTATTTCTATCCTAAGGACCCAGGTTTCAGTCTTCAAAATTTGGGACATATTCTGGTTCCCATTATGGGACACCATTCAGTCTAGAAAAAGAAAGATGCTGAAGGGACCATGCATTTTCTACCTATATGGAATCATTAAAATTAATTGCATTTATTTTAAAAATTATTTATTTGACAAACTTCCTTTATACGGAAGATAAAGGTAGGGATGATGAAAAGAAAGAAAGTAGAGGGTCAAAGAAATCCAAAACATAAATTGTCAGTCTTTGAAGAAGTAAGTATATACAAACCTCAAACTCTCAAATTATTTTTTAACTCTTCAAATAGTAATTAGATTTATCAAAATCTGGTTTTTTTCCTTTATAACTCTTTAAATTGACTCTACATAAGTTAATTAATTTAATTTGTGATTTGTTTGATCATAGAAAGATCAGTTTAACAACAATTTATCATTTTCAAACCTTCCCAAGATGCACTCTGGATAGATAAATTGGGAATTTACAATATGTATCATCTTTAATACAAATGCATTTTATAAGCTTCAGATGATTAAAAAGATTCATAGTAAACCTCTATAGATTTTCTGTCAAAATTTTTTTCAATAGTTTCAATGAGTGAAATATAAACTCATATGTGGATTTTCTCTTTTTATGCATGATACATATTTTATACCCATATTAAAATTGTTCCTTTAGGAAGAAAAATATACAATAGACTGGTATTCTATCTTTGTACTTCTTTTTTTTTTACATTTCAATTCATTTATTTATATTTCACTAAATTTTGCACTATGTTACAATATGAGAAATTTTAATGGATAGAAATAGAGCAGAAATGGAAACTATGAAGTTCTAGGGCACAGGGGAGATTGCCCTTGCAAAGAATGGTTAGGGTTGGCCTTAGATAACACTTGTAAGATAATACTTGATCCTATTAGGATAACACTTGATGCTATACTTGACTTAGATGAGGTAGGGACCAGGGGGAATAAGCCATGAAGAATCTGGAGGAAGAAGGAAATAAGATCCCAAGGCAATGGCTGAGGAAGTTCAAGGAAGAGCAGAGGAGTTCATATGGCTGCGGTAAGATGAATAAGGGCAAAATGATGGCGATGTTTCAGGGTAACAAGAGAGGGATGTGGACAGCTCCTGCAGAGGCCATTGTGAGGTCTTTGGCTTTTACTCTATATGAAAGAAAACAATGTTAATCAGAGGAACACTACGATCTGACATGTTTTAAAAGACCACTCTTTGTACTTCTATGAGAAATCTTTCTCTACAACTATTCTCAGAGATTCTTGCCAGTATAAATATATGGTTTCAGGATATAGTGGAAAACTTAGAGTAAGTCAAAAATTTCCAGAACTTTTCTTTTTCATGGGTCCTACTTATGGTTTTGCATTAATAAACTCTGTCTTTGAAATTCCTGAGTGTATGATGAGTTTTACCCCTCCCAACCAGCTTAATGAGTTAATTTAAAATTTTCTCACCTCTTTGACATAGTGGCCAGGATCCATAAATTTTGTGGTGATGTGATTTAATCCAATTAAAAGGTCCCTTTTTTCCTGCTGTGAGGTAAGCTGCACCTCTTTTTTGTTCCAGTTTTCTGGTATTCTTCCCAAAGGGTGCCAGCCCTAGATTAATTAACAACTTTGTAAACCCTTCCTCACTGAAGTAACTTCAGGACAACATGCTGAGTCTTTCTAAGGTCAGCAGACCAAGATTCCATTCTTTTTCTTTCATATTGGAGTTGTATATGTGTGTCTTTTTCCTCTTGTTGGACATCATAAGTTTATACATAAAGATTATAAAAACATGTCATGAAACATCTCCCCTAATATGCCATTAAATTTATTCAATAATATTGTGATACATTTCTGGTTTATGATGATGAAGGAGGACTTACCAGGACTTTACCTTAGAGCAGTATTTTATCTACATTAATTGGTTGAGTTGTAGCTTTGGTATGAAAATCTGTGAGCATTCAATGATTCACAGATGTGGATGTTAATTGTTCCATTTATTCTATCTGAATGGAAGATAGAGCTCTACAAACCACGAGATTTGAACACCTGATAAGTCTCTGTTCCTTAGAAATGTATGATCGTCCCTGTAGTGGTAACTCCTTAGACAAGGATGAGGACTTTCTCATGTCCTGTGAAAAGTGAGAATGCATTATAAAATTATCCTCTCCTCAGGGCATCTGGGAGGCTCAGTTAGTCTATCATCTGCCTTTGGTTCAGGTCATGATTCCAGGGTCCTGGGATCCTGGGATTGAGCACCACATCAGGCTCTCTGCTCAGTAGGGAGTCTGCTTTCCCACTCCCTCCAGCCCTCCCTCTGCTCGTGCCCCTGCATGCTCTTCCTCTTTCTCTATTTCTCTCAAATAAACAAATAAAATCTTTTATGCACTATTTCAGAACCTGTGCATGTCTGAAGCATCAGCCCTTATGTGTAGAGATAGAACAGAAGTTTTTGTTTTTTTGGTTTTTTTACCCAATTAGAAAGTGTTCTAATGGCTTCCCCCTTTCCTCACATATTATCTGCTACTATTATAACAGAACTCACATAGACACAGATACACTGAAGCTTGGTCATAAAACATTCTCCTCCACAAGAAGCAGAAACTTAGATCCAGATATATAGGTAAGGGCCCTAGCATGCACATTAAGTGAAAGTCAGCTATATACTGGCTTTAAATTTCTTCACTGAATTCTGGGGAGAATTGAGTCCAATATGTTAACAACCACTTGAGTTATTTAGAATTTCTCAGTGGGGGTGCTATTGGCATTTTGAACAGGACAATTCTGTAATATGAATCATCTGTGATCTAAATATTGCATGATATTTAGCATCCTTGGCAGTTGGGCAGTTAATGTCAGTACCACTCAAGTCATTGTGACATCCAAAAACTTCCTACATGTTACCAATTGCCCTGGGGTTGGTGGGGGAATGTACTACATCTAGTTGAAAATATTACCATCTACACAGTAACATTATTCATAATAGCCAAAAGGTGGAAGCAACCCAAATATCCATAGACACATGAATAGATAAACAAAACATATTATATCCATACAATGAAATATTATTCATCCTTAACAAGGAAGGAGATACACATAAAGGCTACAACATGGATGAAATTTGAGGACATTATGCTAAGTGAAATAAGCCAGTCCCAAAAAGACAAATACTATGATTCCAGTTATAGAATTATCTAGAGTAGTCAAACTCACAGGAACAAAAAGTATAATAATGGTTGTCAGGAGCTAGGGGAGAGGGAGAAGTGAAGATTGTTGCTTAATGGGTATAATGTTTCTGTCTTGCAAGAGGAAAATATTTTTGGAGATTAGTTGCATGATAATATGGAATATACTTAACACTACTGAACATTATACTTAAAATGGTTAAAGTGGTAAAATATATGTTATATGTATTTTATCATTTTTTAAAAATGTTATTACCAATTTGAAATTTTAAGCAAACATTATCTTAATGTATATAATATTATATAGCATTATGTAATGGGACATCCAAATAGTGAGTTTTTTTCAATAAATTATAACTTTAAATTTGCAAGGGAAGGTAAATAATCATACTTTTCAAGACTTCAAGAAAGATTTCTTTTAAACATGTCCTTTACAATAATACCAGTTCTTTACTTCCTGGAGGGGACTAGAGAAATATTCTATTGAAGTTCCAGGGATTTTCAATATAAGTTATTTCATAGAACTTTTGCCAAATAAATGTACCCAGGCCTAGCTTTGCAGAGACATGTGAAGTTGTGTTAAAGTTAAAATCTATTAACATAACTTTTAGAACTTAAAAAATAACTATACAGGATTTTAGACTCTGAAAAATCTTGTATAATTTTTTTTCATGCTTCCAATCTTATCACAATTATGTATGTACTTACAAGCTAGCTCTGCATGTATCATATTGCTTGTACAGAAACATGCGAAGGAGTGATATTTCATTAGGATGGAACATATTCCTCAATTCACCAAATCATGTCAAATCTTGAGTTTTCTACATGTCACATTAAGAAAGAAACAAAGAAAACATTTAAAAGACAATAAATGAACCTGAATCAAGAAAGTCAAGTTTACTTAAGTAACATTAGGTTACATTAAAGTTTAAGCTAAAAGTAAATTAAAGGCTAACCTAAGATGTCAGTGTCTGAGTGAGATAGAGCCAAGAGAGTTCCATAGTGTTCAATATTGAGATATGAATTTGGCCATAACATAGTATTAAAATGTGTACCACTTTTCTAAAAGAAAATTTTTTATTTTATATCTGTGGTCCCTGTCCTTCACTGATGCATAGAATGTCCTTCTTCATGTCTACCCAGTTTATTTCCTTTATTACACTCTTCTCTTCATGGAGTAGTACAGAATTGTAGATGTAGGGGAGGAGAGTTGTGATCATAAATGTTATTTATAAGAAGTCATTGAATTAAGAACAGGAAGTCAATGTGGTGTCAAATAGCAAACAACTAGGGATTTAGGTAAAGAGATACTTTACTCAAAGAAGAAGACTTTTGCAATAGGAGGAGGGGAATTATTACAATAGGGAGAAAACTGACCCCATGGTTGGTAAGCATCTCAAAGGTCAGGCACATGGATTTTCTTTTAAAGGACGGAGTAAACAAGAAAGAACCAGGCAGGGCGACTTGGGATAAGCAGGTGGAATGATAGGGCAGTTAAGCAGGAAATATTTTTCTTTGAGCTCAGCCAATTCTCTGGGAGGGACCACTAAGGAAAGTGGGTTATACATTCAGTGTTTGCTTTAGCTCAAGGGTGGGCCAAAGTTCAGTGGTCTGGGGGAAGGAGAGAAGCCTAATAAGTTTGTTCATGTCAAGTCAGCAGGCATCTGTCCATCTGTAAGCTGTTACAGACAGTTCGGCTAATCATTTATGACACAAAGAATGGAAATTCAAAGGGTCTGTGTCTGGTCTTGTCAGAGGTAAACAAGGGGGGCATCTGGGAGTCTTATCTCAGTCTTATACAAAAGGGTGGTTCTTTGCAGTAAGCTCCTTCCCAGAACACAGAAAAGTGACAGATAACTGTCACCGTTTTCTAGGAGTGCAGGGCTCAGGTAAAGCTCAACACCGTCAATAAGCACAGTGGAAAGCATACAAATGCTCAAAGCATCTGGCTTAAGTCTGAACTCTCCAACGTACTGGTAAATTTTTTTTTAACATTCTTTATGAGATCAACTGCAGCAGATACCATCTGTGCAGTAAGCATAATACTTTATTCCTTTAAAATGTGCTTTATCTTCATTGAAGCTCCTTGCTGCCCTTCAATTTCTGGTCCATTCTACTTGTGTTACTCTTTATCATGGAGATTAAGTAGGCAAGAGTCTCTTCGCATTCGCAGTTATGTTTCTGAAGTGTCAGCTGACAGTTTCTGCTAACTGGGGCTCACAGAAGCCCAGGCTGGTCTGGAATTAATAGTGTCATTTAGGACATCACAGAGTGTTCACCTGCAGCTGAAACAGATCAACCTCAGGAACGTCGGTATCCTGCTCAGAATTTCTGTCATTGTTACTTGTCTTCCTCTTCCTCTAATTTAATACACTCTGGATGGTTTGACTCTGCCTAATCCCCTTGAAATCTTTGGACCTCAGTATCATTAAAGATAACTGTACATGCTCAACTTGCTTACACAATGGTTGCAAGAATCAAATGAGAAGAATAGGAAATGCATTTTAATGATTTAAATACAATTGCTACTACGAAGTCATCTAGAGTCAGGCCATTTGAGGAACAACTGCTTCATGGTTATTATTTGTCCCTGAAAACATCAATTCCTATTTGTTCAAATTCTGTACTGCTGCCATGAAACCCAATTCAGACTTCATAATTACAGATACCCAGGGTTTTGGGTCATAATTCTCAGCTGTTCACTGTGCAGTAAAACTCATATATAGGGCTATAAACACTGAAAGGACTGGCTTTTCATATTCATCCATTTATTCAATTTTCACACTTTCATTGGTTCTGGGAAGAAAGGGTCCTAGACACAATAGAAGAGAACTCAGTGACTCACTGGTTGGGAAAGAAAGAGCAGTATTACACATTTCACGGTGGACCCTCCCCATATTCTCACCCATGTGATGCAGTTATATGAAAATTTCGCAAAGTTTTTGTAACAAAACACAAAAATGGAAGCACTGTAATGATTTTAGAGGTTAAAATAGGACACCATGATATCATTTGGGATAAAGTAGATATTTATCAAATTTTAAAATTGAAATTCATTTGTTTTCTCAGCAGAATTACCAAAGTTTCAATAATAAATATGTTCAAAATTCACTCCAGTGCTATCAAAGCTCGTATCTCAGTATATCTTGGGTAATTTGGGGCCCTGTTTTCTTTCCTGTAAGTAAGCACCAATAGGTTTCTTGAACTTACTACTGGCAGGGGCTGCATTCTATAGAAACCTGGCAGTGAAGGGTGGCAGAATATGCCACCCAAAAATACGTCACTTTGGCATATTGATTATTTTGAGCTAAAGACAACTGAGAAGAAGCACATTTAAGAAAATCTCTCTGCTTTCCTCCTATATGCATAAAAGCAGGACACAAATTCATAAATGTGTCCTTCTTCTTCTGTATCAAGAAGGACAGAAGTTAATTATCAGAGATTACCTTAGACCTTGTTTGGCCCAGAGACAGCACTGAGGAACATGCATAATAAGCCTTGCTAAAACTAGCCATGACTCTGCTCATATATTTGCCTGCCTATAAATGGCCACTCTTAGAAGCTCAAAGTCCTCTTCTTTTGTCTTGTCATTTCACCACAAAATTATTGGGCAAGTCCAATCCAAACATTCCTCTTTACCCAGCACAGTTTCTCTAATTCATATTACAATCATTTCCTTAAAAAATATTCCCACTCCCTTGCACTCCCTCACTCCCTTAATTATTCTCACTCAGCAAATCTCAAACATTCAACTACTTTAACCCAAGCATCTTAATGTTTCTGGGAAAAATAAAATCCACACAGTTTTGGCAACCATTTCTACTTCAAATTCCTAACAACAATCTGAGAAAGGGTACTGAGAGGAAGTGCATTTTCCCACTTTGCAAAATGGCCAGCTTATAGCTCTTTCTCTCTCTTCAAACCCCCTACTCTCACATGCCACCCCATTCCCAGCTCTTCAGGTTGCCTCCTATGTCATGAATAAAAGAGAAATAATCAGGCAGTAGCTCTTTCATTCTCTGAGTTGACCAACACCTCAGTGTCTCACTCTTTTTACAAGGTAGCAAGAGCTCTGCTCTCATCAAAAGCCATCACTTCCATTCGAGCACGGAATGACTTCTCTTCTGCCTTCTCAAGGTCAATGCCTCCAAGGGCCATTCTGTCAATGTAAACAACACTTAGGTAATTCCCTTCTTATATAAGAAAGAATTCCCTTTCTTATATCCTCCTCCAGCCACTTTTCCTCTATTCTTCTTCACATAAAAACTTTTCCTTTAAAAAAAAAAAGATTACTTACTTACTTACTTAATTATTTATTTTTGAGAGAGAGAGGTGAGAGAGAGATCAGGGGAGGGCAGAGGGAGAGGGAGAGAGAATCTCAAGCAGACTCCCTGATGAGCGGTGAGCCCAATGCTGAGCTTGATCCTAGGATCCCAAGATCATGCCATCAGCTGAAATCAAAAGTCAAAAACTTAACTGACTGAGCCACCCAGGTGCTTCTCACATAAAGACTTTTCAAATGTGTTGTGGTTTTGGATTCCTCCACTCGATTACCACCTATCTCACCAGCTCATCAAAACTACATCTGTCAATGCTTCTAAGAGCTTCTATATTTCTTTATCCAAAGGTTCTCATCTTACCTAACTTCTTTATTCTGAACTCTGTCTACCTTCTTGACATAGGTCTATTCTTCTCAAAACATCTCCCTCTCTGGATTGCACAGTTTAATTTTATCTTACTGTTTACTCTTCAGCCTCTTTTTCTGCTTTCACCTTTTCCACATGATGGAATTGTCCAGTGATCACAGCCCTATCTCTGCTCTCTTCCTAGACCAGTGGTTTTCCAGCCTGGCTGCTCTCTCCAATCACTTACAAATCTTTTTAAAAATATGGTACAGGGAATATCCCTTCAAAGATTCTAATTTAATTGGCTTGGAGTTCCAAGGTACAATCAGGATTGAGGAACATTGCCTTAGAAAATACTGAGGCCCATAGCTTTAAGTACCAATTGTATGCTGCTTATTCCAAATAGATATCACCAGCTCAGACCTTTTGTCCTGAGCTTTAGACTCCTTCTACCTATATGATATCTACCTTCAGATTTCAAACATCTCAAAAAGAGTATATTCAAAACAGAATCTGATGTCCTACTTTCTTTCAATCCTACACAGACAATCTAATCTGTCAAGTATTATTGACTTCTTAACCAAAATTTCTTGAATGTATCCTTTTCTCTCCCTTTTTTGTCACCACTTCACAAGTTCAAGATGCCTTGATTTTATGCCTTGACTGACCACAATGCCTTCCAACTGTTCTTACTTCTATACATCAGTCCCTGTCCATTTTCCATACAGTAAGCAGACTTTGTTAATATTGTCAATCACATCATCTATTTCCCTTGCTTTAATGTCCTATAATTGCTTTGCATTGCTTTTACAATAAAATACAAACATCCTACCATGATTTATAAGACACTATATGATCTCTCCCAAGGTACTTCTCAAAGTAATTTTCATATGACATTTTCAATTACTCACTATATTCCAATCCAACTTACCACTTTCTCTTCTGCAAACACATCATTATCCTTCTTGCTTTAAGACCTTTGCACTTGCTGTTCCCTCTGTCTGTAATTTATCCCTTCCTATACCCTATACCTCATCTGTCTGTGAAGCAACATGTAATTTCCTCAAAAATAGTATAGTGGCTAAAAACACTCCCTCTGTGTCAAACTACGTAGGTTCAAACACTATCTCCATTATTTCTTTTATTTTGTATTTTTAAATAAAGTTTGTAATCCAATGGACACACAAAGCAAAACTGTGCTGAGGAAACCAGTTTCATAAATTAGTAAGTGTTAGGAACCTGGAGGGAGAGGTCAGGGTAACAGGAAGAGAAGGCAGCCTTTTTGTGTGTGACACTTCCAAATTGTGGGGGCAGGGCCCATGCTGTAATGAAATGTACTTATACAAATAAGTGACAATACAAAGTATGAGCATGAAAATAAAATCTTCTCTTGCCATTTGCAATGACGTGGATGGAACTAGAGGATATTATGCTAAGTAAGATAGAAAAGAGAAGGAGGCAAACCATTAGAGACTCTTAGTTATAGGAAACAAACTGAAGGTTGCTGAATGGGAGGTGGGTGGGAGGTTGGGGTAACTGGGTGATGGGCATTAAGGAGGGCATTTGATGTAATGAGCAATGGGAATTGTGTGTAACTGATAAATCATTAAATTTTGCCCCTGAAACCAATAATATACTGTATGTTAACCAAATTAAATTTAAATTAAAAAAAATTTTATAAAGAAAATAAGATTTTCTCTGAAAACACATTTTTTGGCACAGATTTTTAAAAAATGAATGTCAGGGGAATTTGATTTTTTAAGTCAGTATTATACATATTTATATATATTATATATTTATACATAAACATATCCCCGGTTCTGTACATTCCATCAAGAAGGAAAATCCTTCTGTTTGCTCTTCTTCAGTTGTAAACTGTACATCCAGGTGAATCAAAGATGGTGGTGGCAAGCGAATTAAGGAAAGTTGATACATCCGGGGCACCTGGGTGGCTCAGTGGGTTAAGCCTCTGCCTTCGGCTCAGGTCATGATCCCAGGGTCCTGGGATCAAGCCCCACATCGGGCTCTCTGCTCAGCAGGGATCCTACTTCCTCCTCTCTCTCTGCCTGCCTCTCTGCCTACTTGTGATCTCTGTCTATCAAATAAATAAATAAAGTCTTAAAAAAAAAGAAAAGAAAGTTGACACATCCAAATGAACAAGGAGAAGGGCAGGGTGGAGACAAAACAACCCAGTGAAATGTTCCCTGACCCCAATTTTCAGCAGAAACCAAGTTCTGTTTTGGAGTCCTCGATGTGTTCAGGTACACCAAGACATCCAAAGTGTCACGGCCTGTCTTCACTGTGCAAACGTCACTCACTAATTTAGCCAGTGTTTCTTAATAGTGTAATCTTCAAAGACTAATGTAAACAATCTGTGTCTCAGTATCTGCCTATGTAAAATTAAGTTGACAACAGTATCTACATCATAAAGTTGCTAAAATAGCCTAATCTATGTGAATAGTCACTAGAGAAGGACTTGGTGCATAACAAGTGTCCAATAAATGTTAACTATTATAATTCTCTATCCTATATAAAGTAGGGTACCTAATCTATCACCCTGTTTTTTGCCTTCAAAACACTTACCTCCTTTTTCCTGATTAATTTGCTAATTTTTATTTTATGTCTTCCCAAACCACACCCACCACCACAACCCAGTTCCTGCTAGAATTTAAATTCCATGAAGACAAGGGTCTTATCTGTCTTGGTCAGTACTGATTACACAGAACACAGAAAAAGACCTGTCACAGAGGATGCACTCAGTAAATAATTGCTAACTTAATGGTGATTGGCATAAATAGAACATATTTCAGTTAGTACAGACATTCTAAACATCAAGAGCAATTCTATGGGGGGTAAATCTGACTGTATACCTATTTCAAAAACAAGACTTTCCATAACTCAGAAGTGGAATATGGCATATTACCTCCATGGAAAAAATAAGTTTTTCAAAAATTTGTTATGTATTTTCCACAATCATAGTGAAACCAATTGCATTTTTAGAGGCACCATAACAAAATAAATTCAATTTGTTTTTATCAAATTGAAGTACCTTAATGTAATATTTTCATCTAAATGTTATCGGATCAGTTTGTTTTTTAATACAAATTAACTATATGTTCTGGATACCCAAGGCTCGCATTTTCACAAGTGAGTTCTCAAAAGACACCATATTCTTCTTTTTTTAATTAAATTTAATTTTTTTCAGTGTTCCAAAATTAATTGTTTATTTCACTTTTTCTAGTTCAATAAAATATGGAATGATGATTTGGAAGGAACCTATAGGGTTTTGTTTTTTACAAGGCCATAAAAGAGACATTTGTCCCTGAAATTCCCATCTGATTTTGCAGAATAGACTCAAACTAAATGATGAGGATATGGTGAAGAATATGGTGTCCTTTTTTTATGCACCACACCCATATACACCACTCATCATTTAGTTTGAGTAGATTCTGCAAAATCAGATGGGAATTTCAGGGACAAATGTCTCTTCTATTACCTTGTAAAAAAACAAAACCCTATAGGTTCCTTCCAAATCATCATTCTATTTTTTTATTGGACTTGAAAAAGGGAAATGAAACAGAATGAAATTTCTTTATTGTAACACCAATCTTTCAAAACCTAGGCTTATAAATTGTCACCTCGCCTCAGCATTGAAACTAATGAATCTCTGCTCTTCTCAGTGCACTCATGGTATAATAATGTTGAATGACCCAGGAGTCTCAATTGCTCATTTATTTGAATCACAATGGCTGTCTAAGAAAACCCTAAGTATAGGTAGGTTGATGCATGAATTTTCTGTTCCCATATTGTTTTCTTGGAGTCTCAGTGCTCTGGTAATTCCTGCCAACAGGAAAGCCCAAAAATAATTTGAATCATACTGCAGATTTAATTTCATTTCAAGAACTTGTCATCTCACTAAAAACCATGCAGAACTATCTTAACATTAGTTCTGTATTTTTAATGATCCATGAAAGGTGAATCATCCATCCTTGTACATGTATGACTGATTCTTTTATATCAAAATTGTTTTTAAGAACGTTTAAAGCACCAGACTCTAACGCACTGCATTGATGACAATTGGGAAGAGACTTGTTCACACAGATTTGGGTATTAACTCTATAATGGTAACAAGTAAATATTATTTTAGAAGAACTCATTTAAACACTGTTTTGAGAAGAAAAAATAGCTCTTTAAAAAAAGAATTTATAATTAAGAGCCAAAATATCCATTGACTAATGAATGGCCAATGAAGAGGTGGTGTGTATACTACTACTCAGCTATAAAAATGAATGAAAGCTTGCCATTTGCAATGACATGGATGGAGCTAGAGAATATTATGCTAAATAATTTAAATAAGTCAGTCAGACAAAGACAAATACTATATGATCTCACACATGTGTGGAATTTAAGAAATAAAACAAAGGATCATAGGGGAGAAAAGAAACAGTCAAACCAAGAAACAGACTCTTAACTCTAAAGAACAAACTGATAGTTATCAGAAGGGAAGTGCATTGGGGAATGGGTGAAGAAGGTGTTGGGGATTAAGATGTGCACTTGTTTTGATGAGCACTGAGTGATATATCAAAGTGCTGAATCAGTGAATTGCACACCTGAAACTAGTATTGCATTGCATGCTAACCAACTGGAATTTAAATAAAAACTTTAACAAAATAAAAGCACTTATTGACAAAAAATATTTTATAATTTATATAAAAAGTATTTATAGGGGAATGTATCATTCAACAGATTCTAAATAATAAGTTAACTAACAAGTTCCTCATCCCTTTTGTCCATATACTATTTAGTAAATATATATTTGAATGTCAATGTTAAAATACCATAATGTCAATTCATAGGAGGCTTTACCTGTTTGTAGACTTGATGAAAAGATGCCAAAAGGCACATCCTGCCTCCAAAGATATCTCCTATTTCACTTCATCTGAAGCACAAATTACTTGTCAATTATTTGAGCACCTTCTCCAGAAGAACTTGGTTTACATCCACATCTTGCCTCCTAGAATCAAGACACGATTTACCACTACTTTAACAAAGGTATATTTCTCAGATTAGCTAATTTGGAATTCTCGGGAACCAATCCAGAAGTTCTGATACCAAAATAGAGAAATTTCCATGCATTGTATGGGCAGCATGTGGAAAGGTCCACTTGTTCCAGTTTCAAATATTAAGTTTAGATCCAGAAAAGAAAGCAAAATGGAACAATCTAGTCCATGCTAATATCTATTGGATAGGTTTACAAGAGCCACCTCTGTGACCTAAGTGGAAAAGTCACTTACCAGATAGGTAGTAGAAACAAAATGTGAGTATAGGAATGAGGAAACAAACAATACAGGGGGGAAAGTTTGTGTTGAGGAAAGGAACAGAAAGAAACTAAAAATCTGAAAGAGTCAGAAGAGAGCTGTCTCTGTAGGAATCACCATGACAGTGAATATTAACCATGCTAGTTTTGAATACTTACTAGGCATGTGTCTCCTGCCAATGAGAAGAATTTTTAGATAGACCAAACTATTCAGAGACTTTTGAAGGTTATGCTGAAATAGTGGTTTCTAACATTTAGACCATGGACTTCTGGGTGACACTATTTCTTCAATAATTGAATCCTAAAATCACCACTGTTATCAACTGGGGAGCCATGAACAACTCTGATATGAAGAACAATATGCTGGACAGTCAGTCACTGGCTGGGATTCTTATGAACACAACATGACCTTTTTTTTTTTTTTTCCAACCCTGAAATTCTATTCTCAAAATCCAAGCATGAAAGTGGTACATGTCAAACACACAATACTAGACCATTTTTCTCTTAGGAGCTGGGGAGGATTTGGCAAAAACTAAGGCTAGGTTGATGTGCTTGTGGATGCATTGTGAGCTAGGTGTTATTATAGATATTTGTCAAAGTTGAGTTAATGACCGAAAGATACAATAATATCTACAAGAAAATCAGTGTATTTGATTACAATGGCTAAAAAATGGAACTATCTTTTTATCATGGGTTGAATTGTATATTCCTACAAAAAGATATGTGGAAAATAAACCCCCAATTCTGCAGAATGTAACCGTATTTGAAAATAGGGTCATTAAAGATATAATTAGTTAAGATGAGGTCACAGGAGAGTAGGGGACACCCCTAATCCAATATGACTGGTGTCCTTTAAAGAAGACAGCCTTGTAGAAGCAACCTAAGTATCCATCAATAGATGAACAGATAAAGATGTGGTGTATATATACACAATGGAAAATTACTCAGTCATAAAAAAGGAAGAGATCGTGTCATTTGCAACCGCATAGATGGATTTAGAGAGTATAATGTTAAGTGAATCAAGTCAGTCTTAGAAAGACAAATACCATACGATTTCACTCATATGTAGAATTTAAGAAGCAAGACAAATGAAAAAAAGGAAAAAAAGAGACTAACAACAAAAAATTCAGACTCTTAAATAAAAGAACTGGTGGTTGCCAGAGAGGAGGTAGGCAGGGTGATGGGGTAAATAGGTGAAGGGGATTGAGCATTCTTACTGTGTTGAGAACTGAGTAATGTACACACTGTGGAATCACTGTATTGTACAATGGAAACAAATATAACACTGCTTGTTAATTTTACTGGAGCAAAAATAAAATTTAAAAAAAGACAGCTGTGTGAAGACAGATACACAGGGAGAATCCCATGTGACAACAAAGGCAGATACTGGAATACTGCAAGCCAAGGAATGCCAAGAAATGCAAGCGACCACCAGAAGGTAGGAAGAGGCAAGCAAAGATTCCCCTCTACAGGTTCAGAGGCAAGACAGCCCTGATTTCAACTTGATTTCAGACTTTCAGTCTCCAGAATTGTGAGAAAATAAATGTACTATATTCTAGGCCCATGTGTTGTACTCTGTTATGGCAGCCCTAATGCTGGGCTAACTAACGCACTCTCCTGAGCTACAGGAGGAGAAGGCTCCAAGTACCATAACATGTCTCCCAGACTCCCCCACACAATGTAAGGCTCCTACAGAATGGAAAATTTAGGGAACTTACTTTCAAAAAAATCATTATTTTCTTTTTTTAAAATTTTATTTAATTATTTGACAGAGTGAGAGAGAGATCACAAGTAGACAGAGAGGCAGAAAGAGAGAGAGGGAGAAGCAGGCTCCCCGCTGAGCAGAGAGCCCAGTGTGGGGCTCGATTCCAGGACCCTGAGATCATGACCTGAGCCCGAAGCAGAGGCTTAACCCACTGAACCACCCAGGTGCCCCAAACATCATTATTTTCTAGATAGTCTCATCTTGCCTAACTTTTCTGCTCTCTCATGTTATGCTTTGAAAATTCCCCTCTACCTCTGGGTCCTGAACATGTGGTTTTTCCCCTCATACTTTTCACCTTTGTGATATTAATCCCTTCAAGTGAAATCCCTCTGCACTCACCTGGGTCTCTTCTCCCCAGTTCTGCCCCAAACGAATCTTCCTGTAAGGCTCATTTCTTCATATTATTTGTTGAATATATAAATGAATAAATTCTATCAAATATATGAGACTTAAATAGAATCTTATAGTATACTTAATCATGTGACCTAATTAGTAATAAGAAGGTAACTAAAACATTTACTTAGAATTTTTTTAAAGGAAAGGAAAAACTGAAATTAAACTGCTATCTGAAAGGTAAAGAAAAGGAAAACACTCCATGTGAAAATAAATGGGAGACATCAAAAGTTGTATAGGAGATTAGATATAGATAGATAGATAGAGTACAACTGTTTATATCTTTACATTCTTTCATTATTATTGAAGAAAGAAATTTTGAAGGAACTATTAATACTCATGGAAAGAAATTTAAAAGCAAAAGGAAACACAAGAAACTAGAAAAAAGAAATTAAGGTAGATAAAATTAGCGAAGAACTTTAATTAATTAAATATAAAAATAAAACAAAAGTTACAGATAAAGAAATTTAAAAAAAAAAAAACAAAATCTTTACAAAGACATCCAGACAAGGTGATTCTACAAATGGATTCTGAACTTGTCTTAAAAAACATTCTGATATTTGTGGGCACCTGGGTAGCTCAGTTGGTTAAGCGTCTGCCTGTGGCTCAGGTCATGATCCCAGGGTCCTGGGATGGAGCCCTGCATAGGGATCCCTGCTCAGTGGGGAGTCTGTTTCTCCCTTTGCCTCCCCCCAACAGCCCGTGCATGTGCTCTCGCTCTCTTACTCTCTCTCTCTCTAAAATAAATTAATAAAATCTTCCCAAAAATAAAATAAATGGGTATGTAAAAATAATAAATTATGACCATATAGAGTTTATTCCAGTAATCCAGTAATTCTATGTTGTTGTTATTTTTTTTTAATTTTTCTGCTTTGTGATATGACTTAATTTCTGGAGAGGAAAATCTCATTTCCCTGCTATTCTTTTTTCAAAATTACTTTGGCTTTTCACAAACCTTTAAATTTGCACAAAGGATTAGAATCAATTTGTCATATTCCTCAAATTTTTCTACTTGGATTTTGAATGGCATTCCATAAAATGTAAAAAAAAAAACAGCTTTTACAATGCTGTTTTATCACTCAGTTATCTAGTATATTTTTCCATTTATTCATACCTGCTTTTATATTCTATTTAGGAGAGGTCTAAAATTTTCTCTATAAATGTGTTGTGAATTCTTGGTTAGATTGATTGCTAGTTACATGTTGAATCCTACTGCTAATGTATCCTAGTTTTGATTATATTTTCTAGTTGGATATTGCTGTTTTACAGGAATGCTTTATCTATACTAATTGAAAAAGGTGACAACTTTATCTCTTTCAAATCTTTATGTGTATATGTATGTATATATATATATATATATATATATAGAGAGAGAGAGAGAGAGAGAGAGAGAGAGACTGTCTTACTCTCCTTGGCCAGAAGCCAGTTATAAGTGATATCCTTCTCTTAATGACCATTATAGAGGGGAGGATACCTCTTACCCTAATCCATTAAATGTAATAGTGGCTGTTGATTTTTTGGGTTACTACCCATTGGCTATTATCCTATTAATTTTTAACTTTTTTATAAAAATGTATTGAATTTTTCAAATGTTTTCCCTGTACATATTGAAAATTGTATGCATTTTTTCCCTTTAGTTCAAAAGGTGTTTAATGCCTATGAGAGTTTTTTGACTTTGATTTATCTTTCATTGTAAATACAGTCTCTACTTAATTATGAGATGGGTTTTTTTAAGGCACTGTTAGATTCAAATGCCAATATTTTGCTTAGGATATTTGCAAATGTATTCATAACTGAAATCAGCCAATAAGGGCTTTTTGTACTCTGTTTTTTTTTCTTTGAATTTGGTAGTGTTTTTTCTTTCTCTGTATTATGTGAAATAAGATTATGTACTTCTTGAAAGTTTGAGAGAACTCATGGCTAAATTCATCTAAATTGGAGACTTCAGGGAAGAAAGATTGTGAGTGAATGTAAGGGTAGAAGGAGATAAATATTTTCAATTTCTTTATGGACTTTTGCTCCATGCATATTTTCTACATTTCATCAGATTTTAAAATATATTTGATTATGGTTGTTTATAACATTTTAAAATGATTTCAATGTCTCTCATATTTGCAGTCATTTTCCATTTTTATTCTACATTTGCTTATTTACGTATTTGCTTATTTTTATTCATGTCATTTAGGACTTGTCTACTTTTTAGTCTTTTCAGAGAGTCAGCCTTTGGGTTATTGTTTTCATTTTCACTGGTTTTTGTTCCTGAAGTTCATTCACTTCTATCTTTAATTTTATTTTCTATTTTATTTCTATGTTTTATTTTTATTTTCTAGCTTCTTTAGTTAAATACTTAGCGAATCCATTAAAATTCTTTTGTTACTGATACAAATTTTTAAATGTATATATATATATATGTAAAGAAACTACATAACCACTTTGGTAAAGAAATATGTATATATATTTATAAATATATAAATTATAAATATAAATATATAAATATTTATAATAAACTAAATATATAAATATATAAACTTTATATATATATTTCTTTACCAATAAAGATACATAGCCACTACATAACATAACTACATAATCAAAGTGATTATGTAGTTTCTCTAAAAGATGGCAAATTTATAGGCTGCAAAATTCTATGTACATATATATTTTAGTTCAAGCTTAATAATGGTATTAGTCAATTAGCCTTTTGTTGCTTGTTTATTGTCTGCTTAATCTGTTTAATAGAAAAGTGTGTAGTAAAATTTATTAATTACAATAGTTGATTTCTGCATTTCTTTGCTTAGTTCAGTCAGTTGTAGCTCTATACATTTTGACACTATTGTCAATGTAAAGATGTTCAAGACTGTTATATCTTTTTGAATTATGTTTCTTTTTACATATAGAGTGTTCAATGTCAAGTCTCTAATTGTCTGAAATTAAAATTGCCTCCCCAGCTTGTCTTTCTTTATGTTAATCTGCTGTATCTTTTTCCTCCTGTCTTAGTTTAATAACAAGCTAGATCTGACCTCATGTACTGGTTTGCTCACCTTTTAATCCAAATTCAGGGTCTCTCTATCTGTACACAAATTTAATATATTTTTTATTTGTATAATTTTTCATTATATTAGGATTCATTTCTGTACCTTATTTCATATTTTTAATTAAAACTCATTTTTAATATATAGCATCCTCCTTTTTCTTAACCTTTCATTAGCTCCATCAAATTATTTTCTAGATTGACGTTTGAATATATTTTTGCTCATCAGATCATTACACTGCATAATTAAGATTAATATCTATATTGATTTTTACCAATCTATTTCTAAATTTGTTTCATATCTAGGGTTTCTGTCCTCTAAACAATTAATTATCTAAGCACACTCTCTCCTCCCTCTGCTCTCCTCCTACCTTAGCACCCTTCCTCTGCATTAGCATTGTTCAGAGAGCAGTTTTCAAAGTGTGGCTCTTCTGGGGATTCCCAATACACTTTTTTTTTCCCCATAACATTGATTTTTTTTATCATGTTATGCTAGTCACCATACAGTATATCATTAGTTTTTAATACACTTTGAAAACATCTGCAAAGTTAAAATTATTTTCACAACATTAAATATTCATTTGCCTCATTCACTCTGCTACTTTCATGAAAATATAGTGGATTTTTTTTCTTCAATTTATTTATTTTCAGAAAAACAGTATTCATTATTTTTTCACCACACCCAGTGCTCCATGCAAGCTGTGCCCTCTATAATACCCACCACCTGGTACCCCAACCTCCCACCCCCCCAATACAGTGGATTTTTACAAAGGCCACATCACATTGTATCAAAGCAGACTAAATGCAGAAGCACAGATGAGAATCTAGCTATTTGTTAAAATTGTGTACATTAAAGAGATTCACAAAACATAAAGCAAAATGCCAATCCCAAATTAGTTCTTAGAATTTTTTTCATAAGAGATATGTCATTTATGTTAATGTGCAATAAATTTATTATTGTTATTCTTAATAAATAGTTTTAAAATTTCTGTTTCAATTTATTTAAAGATTTATTTATTTATTTTTTAGGAAGAGAGAGATCGGGGGAAGGCAGAGGGAGAGAACCTTCAAGCAGACTCCCCGCTGAGTGTGCAGCCCCACACAGGGCTTGATCTCACAACCCCGATATCATGATCTGAGCTGAAAACAAGAGGTAGACATTTAACTAACTGAGCCACCCAGGTGCCCCTCTATTTCAATTTTTAATATGTTAAATATAGGTAGACACCCCACATAACCAAAAGATCTTTGGCATTCTTAACAATTTTTAAGAACAAAAATGATTCCTGTGGTCAAACTATTTGAGAACTGCTGGGTTAGAATTTGTTTCTAGGTGTTTGAGAAATACAGTTGTAAAATTATTCTTTGAAGATGACAATAAGCCATACTAAGTTACTCACTTCTAATTATATTGGTCGTTTCTTTTTTCACAGAAATGCTTCCTTCAACAGTGTTTTGAAATACTGTGCCTGAGAAAATAAGTGTTATAAGCATTTTATTCCCAAGAAATTTTTTACATTTTCATATTTATATGATATTTTGGTAGAGATAAAATTCCAAGTTCAATTTTTTTCTTGAACTCCTTTATTATCTCCTTTCACCTACCATTTCTCTTATGAAATATGACATTAATTCTTGATCCTTTAAAAATTTATGTTGTACAAATTAGAACTGAAAAAATGATCTTAACATTGTGAAAATACAAAATACTTGCATAAAAGATGTAAAGGTTGCATAAAATTACTATAAGTTTTTATCTCTAGTTGGTATAAGTGTATGAATTTTGAAATTTTCTTAAACTTTTCTGTATTCCTAAGTTTATACAGTGAATATAGATTTCTTTTGTAATCATAAAAAGAAAGTTTCTCTACAACCTTCCTGAACAAGAGCATAAAAAGATAAAATGGAAAAACAATTATTATTGAGTAGGTACTCTATGTTATGTGCTCTGTATGTATTAGATCCTTTTAAATTTTACATCCTGAGCACCAGGGTGGCCCAGTTGGTTAAGCATCCAACTCTTGATTTTGGCTCAGGTCATGATATCATAGGGTCCCAAAATCAAGCCCCACAATGGGCTCCATACTCAGCAGGGAGTCTGGTTGAGATTGTCTCTCTTCCTCTGCCCTTCTCTGCCTCTATCTCTCTTTCTGAAATAAATAAATAAATCTTTTAAGAAATAAAGCCTATATTCTTTGACCATCATAGGTACATGGTGAAACACTTAACTATTAGCAACATTGTTGTCATTTTTGGCCCAAGGCATGTATTTTTTCTTTTGCTCACAAAATGAAAATGGCCTAATTTTAGATAATTTTTCAGAATAGTGTTTTTAGAAACAGTTATTCTGATAGTGATTAGTGATACCTTTAGAGTTTTTGTTTCCTATTTGGCATTTTTCTTAATGTAACATTATTGTTTTCAATGAGTCATAATGTATATTCATGGCCCCTAAAATGGAAGTTTTAAAATACTTTGAAAATGACAAGGATATAACTGTTAAACATCACTTTGTGTGCCTAAATCTGTAATTGTCATTTGTAACCAAGTGGGAAAGGGACTGGAAAACAAGATCAATAACCCCACAAATGTAAATAAAACTTCACAGAATTATTTTTAAAAACAGGAATGAATGACAAAACGGGGGGATATAAAGCCCTCAATCTGCATTTATGGTCCATATTCATGTTCATTTATATATAGGATCATAAGACTGACAAAGAAAAATGATTACAGCAAGAAAAAATACAGAGAAGACTTCTTTTTTTTTTTTTAAAGATTTTATTTATTTATTTGACAGACAGAGATCACAAGCAGGCAGAGAGGCAGGCAGGCAGAGAGAGGAGGAAGCAGGCTCCCCGCTGAGCAGAGAGCCCGATGTGGGACTCGATCCCAGGACCCTGAGATCATGACCTGAGCCGAAGGCAGCGGCTTAACCCACTGAGCCACCCAGGCGCCCCAGAGAAGACTTCTCACATGTCAAAGCAAACAGGAAATTAGCAGCTGTAAGACAAGTGAAGGTTGGTAGAATCTTGAAAATCAATCTTTACATGATTATTAGGCAGTGAAATACATACAGAAGAGGGACAAATTCAAGAAATAAATTCTCTCAAGTGTCAATGTATATTGCACATTACTGAAGAAAGTACTGCTAAAAGAATAATTTTTTGAGTAAAATTGAACAGCCTTAAACCCAGAGCTCCTGTTCTATTCCTGCTAGGGACCTGAGTCATTGTTTTATCCCAGGCAAGTAAGTCATTTTGCTTCTTTTTGCCTCAAATTACTCATCTATAAAAAGCTATACTTCCAGCATTCTTATAGACCATCGCACCACGCCTCTTCTCTATCCACTAAGTGCCGGATATCAGCCCGGAAAGCAAATTTAGGAATTAATTCAGAAATACATGCTCTGACTCCAAAACATAAAGATAGAACATAATGAACAAGCTAACTCTGAAATTCTTTAGTTGTATGTTTCATTTTAGTTCTTGGATATGATTGACATAACCTTTAAAAAAAGTATTATTTGCTGTGGCTCAGATTTAATATAACCTATGTTGAAGCTAGACTATAGATACAGAGAGAGCCCACATTATTATCATCTTACTCTGGGGAAAATTATTATATATTGAGTACTAATAAATTTCATGAATTTGTTTTTACTATTATTATTTTACAAACTGTAATGAAAACTATTCTTGTGGAAGTCACCTTGAGCTTTTTTTCAACTTGAGTTTCTTATGAATGAGGGGAAAATATTTTTAATATAATGGAAATAACCATTCATTTAGGAGAAATATAAATTAAAACCACAGAGAGACATTACTTCATATCTGTTAGTACTATCATTATTTAAAAAAAAAAGTGTTGGTGGAGAAGGTGGAGCCTCTGTACACTGTTGGTGAGAATGTAAAGTGGTGCAGCCTCTATGGAAAACAGTATGGCGATTCATTTAAAAAAATCAAAGATAGATAATCATCTCACAATCTATGTAAGTCAAGTCATTATGCTGCAGACCTTAAGCTTACATAAGTGCTATATGTCCATTATATCTCAATAAAACTGAAAAGGCGGGAAAGAAAATTTCAAATTCTCTTTTAGAAAGTAAATTACATGGGGCACCTGGGTAGCTCAGTCATTAAGCATCTGCCTTCCACTCAGGTCATGATCCCGGGGTCCTGGGATCAAGCCCTGCAATGGGCTTCCTACTTGGCAAGAAGCCTGCTTTTCCCTCTCCCACTCCTCCTGCTTGTGTTCCCTCTCTCACTGTGTCTTTCTCTGTCAAATAAATAAAATATTTTTTAAAAAAGAAAAGAAAATACATGGGGGAAAAAAGAGAAGGGGGAATAACCTAGAAATCGTAACTAACCACAGTGTATATGCTTTTTTGGATTCTCTCTCCAACAAAATGCAAAAGAAAGTCATTTACAGTATTTGTGTTAGATTGATTGCAATAATAAACTCAAGGAATGGCCTTCCTGACTTCAAAAAATTAAAAATAGAAATGCCATATGATCCAGCAATCCTACTTCTGGGTATAGACCCAAAAGAAATGAATATATAGAGAGTGAAATATTACTCAGCCTTTAAAAAAATCCTGCCATATGAGAAAACATGGATGAACTAGGAGGACGTTGTGATAAGTAAAATAAACCAGAAAGACAAATGCTGCCTGATCCCACTTTATGAAATAGCTAAAAAGTCAAAGTCATAGAAGCAGAGAGTAGAATGTTGATAGCCAGGGGCCATGGGAGAAGATAAAGGGGAGGTGCTGTTCAATGGGCATAAAGTTTTAGTTAAACAAGATGAATAAGTCCAGAGATCTGCTCTACAACATTGGCTTACAGTTAACAATTCTTTAATGTATATCTAAAAATTTATGAACAAGGTAGATCTCGTATTAAGTATTCTTACCACAATAAAAAAAAAAATGCTGCAGGGCGCCTGGGTGGCTCAGTGGGTTAAAGCCTCTGCCTTTGTCTCAGGTCATGATCCCAGGGTCCTCAGATCAAGCCTCACAGAGGGCTCTCTGCTCAGCAGGGAGCCTGCTTCTTCCTTTCTCTCTCTCTCTCTCTCTGCCTACTTGTGATCTCTATCTGTCAAATAAATAAATAGAATCTTTAAAAAATACATTAAAATGTTGCAAGGAATTACTGCATGGAATTCTTAAATATCAAAAGACTAAATAATGGAATAAATAAATAAAAATGAAACTGTTTCTGGATTTATTCTCCCCAGTCCCACTGTCAGGAAGATGGTGATGACCAGAGTGTACTTGGATACAATATACTAAGGATAACAGGCCCTCCCAGATAGCCCTAGATAACTTATTTACAAATGATTCTCTATGAAGGAACCAGTATCTGGTCTCTGTGTGAAGAAAATTCATGGGAAAATAACTACATCAAAGAGGCAATGCACAATAGTAAAAGGATAATTGAAGAGTCATAAAGTTTCATTTCATCATAGATCTGCTACTGAACACTTATGAGAAAAATGTACTCACATCTCTAGATTTCTGGTACAATGAAAGCATTGAACAAAGTTGGTTGTTTGCAGTTTGTGCTCAAAGAATATTTAGGGAGGGAGCCTCGGTGAGTCAGTCGGTTAAGGGTTGAGCTGAAGGCAGACCCTTAACCGACTGACTCACCGATCAAGCCTCACATCAGGCTCCCAGTTCAGCTGGAAGTCTGCTTTTCCCTCTACCCTCCCCCACTCCATGATCTATCTCTCTTTCATTCTCTCTCTCTCAAATAAATAGGTAGAATTGTTAAAAAGAGAAAAAAAGAATATTTAGGGTAACAAAGAACTACTCTAAGACAAGAGAGCATAGGAATTCTAAAACTTCAGGTAGACCTGCTTTCACTCACTTGTCCAAAATATTAAATTGGCACTCAATTAAACTACTTTTTAAATAACATAAGGTATTACTACTAAAAGGCAATTACTTCCAAGATACTAAAATTCATCATTATTAATTTCTTAGAAAATTAAGAATAATAGTATAATATACTACTATACTCCAATAATAGTAAACAATGTATATGAGTCATTTCTGAACACTGTATTCTCATTCATATCTCTGTACCAGTTAGGATATTTTACCTGTAATTAACAGTATAGAATTTATTTACTGAGTTAGCTGGAAGTTCAGAGTTGGTAAGGAAGAACGTAAGACTTTCAGTAGTGTAGTCATGAAAGCTGGATTTATTGAGAAGTTAATAAAGCTTAAGCTTTAGAGAAAATCATTTGCATGGACCCCTTCTAAAACACTTCAACTAATTTCATATACAGATTGATTAATTTTCCCAATGAGACCCTACCCCCATAAATTATTTAATCTTAGGTCCCAGAAAACCTGGATCAATTCTTAGGTTTGATATAATTTCCCAGTGAGTCTTCTAGCAATGCATTCCTGATGGGGCCAGCTTTGCTTAGTGGGTAGCTTGATTCTGATTTTCAAAATGGCTTCCAAAAGGGTAATATGACCTCTTACTCACTTTGAGGCATTTTGTACTTACTGCAAAGTAGGGAACATGTTCTTTCTCTTATAAAGATGAACTATGTCCCTAGTTTCTAGGATAATGTCACATGCTACCTGACTTAAGCCTGGGTTTCAGAACCGACTCACTGGCAGAGAAATGGATGTTTCCTAATAGGCTCAGACAAATATAAGCCCACTTCTAGAAATGGAATTGGATTAGCTCACCTAATGAGACATGGGTTATGTAAGAGGAAGAGATTAAGTTGGAGTTACCTTACCCAGTACCACATTGACTACATAGGAGGGGGCTGATACCTGAACAAAATTCAGATGTGGGCTGACCTAAGCAAGTTTGGGCCAACGACATTTGAGAGAACCCTTGCTCAGATGTTTCTGGAAAGAAAATTTCTCAGTCAATCTCTGTCTCTGTCTCTCTCTCATCTAGTAGGTATGAACATAGAAGTATCTTACCTTAGTGACTGCTGGCAGCCATTCTGCCGTCATGATGGAAGGTACACCAAGCACAAAATCACATATACTAAAAGGCACAGCTTAAAATCACAGAGAGAAAGATGGAGAGAAAGAAACAGATCTAGAGTTCTGCTATTTTCTGCACTAAAACTTCTATTTTTATGCAAATCAAAATCACAATAAGATCTCACCTCATACCTGTCAGAATGGCTATTATCGAAAAGACAAGAAATAATAAGTGTTGGTGAGGATGTAGAGAAAAGGAAATCCTTATGTACTCTCATGGGAAAGTAAATTCGTGCATCCACTATGGAAAACAGTGCAGGGTTTCCTCAAAAAAATTAAAAATAGTACTACCATGTGATTCAGCAATTCTACTTCTGGGTATTTATCCAGAGAAAATTAAAACACTAACCTGAAAAGCACATCTGCAACCCCATGCTCAATGTTGTATTTATAATAGTCATGATAGGGAAATAGCCTGTGTTTATTAATGGATGAATGGATAAAGAAATTTTCACACATATACATTCACACACACACACACACACACACACACTCCCCTTACACACAATGGAATATTATTCAGCCAAAAGAAGTATGAAATCCTGCCACTGCAACAATGTGGATGGACCTTGAGGGTATTATACTAAGCAAAATAAGTCAGACAGAAAAAGGTAAATATTGAATGATCTCACGTATTTGTGGAATCCAAAAAAAAAAAAAAAGCAAGCTCATAGATATAAAGAACAGATTGATAGTTGCCAGAAGCAAGGGGCGGGGGTGGGTAAAATGGGTAAATGTGGTCAAAAGGTACAAACTTCCACTTACAAAATAAGTCATAGGGATATAATGAACAGAATGTTACAAACTTCCACTTACAAAATAAGTCATAGGGATATAATGAACAGAATGTTGACTACAGTTAATAATACCGTAATGCACAGTTGAAAGGTGTTAAGAGAATAAATCTTAAAAGTTCCCGTCATAAGAAAACAAAATTTTAAAACTACATATGATGCCCAGTGTTAACTAGACTTATTGTGGTGACCATTTCACAATATATACAAGCATTGACTCATTACATTGTACATTTGAAACTAATATAATTTTGTATGTCAACTATGGTTCAAGTTTAAAGAAGATTAGTCTTTATATTCATGTCTTTTTTATTGTGTTATGATTTTCATCATGATGCCTTTTAGATATCCAAGTGAGGTTGCCAGAAAAACTATTGAACAGAAGAGAGCAAAGTTTAGAAAGTCCTCTGGGAAGATACATAAATTTAGGAATCATCTGTATGTAGATGGCTTTTAAAAACACAAGTCCAGATGAGATGACCTAATATGTTCTATGGACTGCATCTCCCAGAGTAAAATTAGGTGATCTGGAAATGCCAACACAGAAAGTGACATTATCATTAAGTGAATTGAGTTAACCACTAGATCCTCCCTGTAATGGATATATTCTCAAATTTATTTTTTAAAAAATATTTATTTATTTATTTGAGAGAGAGTGACAGAGTGGGGGAGAGGGAGAGAGAATGAATCAGACTCCTCCCTGAGTGCAGAACCAGAAATGGAGCTTGATCCCAGGATGCTGACATCATGACCTGAGGTGAAGTCAGAGGCTTAACCAGGCAGCCACCCAGGCCCCTCTCAAATTTACTTTTAATATAATCAGGACATAATCTTCTCTTTCTGACTGCCAATCATAGTGGTGAAATTACTAAACAGGTATTAATTTAGTCCTTACTATGTCTCAGGCTTTTATGAAGATCATAGGACATTTGACAGCTAGCACCAGTGATAGCAACAGATAAATAAAAAGAACCCTATACTAAAGAGTGTTGATGTTTCTAAAGGAACACAGCTAGAGAAGAGGAAAGACAAAAAGCAGTATGAGGAAACCGATAAATGCACTAAACTGCTGAGAAACCATTAATTGTCCCTCCTTCTGAGGGTACACAGGGCCTAGTAATGAGGAATTAATTAATGATGTTTAAAAAATTCTTGAGAGTAAATATTTTTCTGTATTTATAAAAAATATATTCAAAACAGGAATTTTTAAAGTCTGCTTTATCATGAAAGAAATTTTAAATATGATTTAAAAGTAATATTCTCTTAGGTGGTATTTAAATCTCCTGTTGCTGCCCACCTTTTTAAAGAAGCAAAATGGCATTTCAAAGAGGCAACTAAATCTAGAAAGCAAAGGATCACAAAACAGGTTAGCAACAGCTAGAGTTCATGATTATTTTTCTAAATATAGCTACTTGCATTTTAGAAATACACAAAGGGTAATTTAAGAGGCTTTTTAAAAATAATAAAATATATGTCAAGCCCACATTGCAAACCAGATTTAAACTCAGTGAAGTGATCTTTCATACATTATACAGTGGCAATTACCATGTAAATAGATTTTAAATAAAGTGATGTATTATTTAAAACCTCAGTGTTATATAAAGCAAGCTTGGGGAAATGCTTGATGTCTATTTTATTTTCAAATCAGCAATCCCTTTCCACACAGAAAAGGACAATGATTCCAGTAGATAATTTTATTTCTCATAATAAAGTGCTGTAGCCTCTATGATTATACATTTTCCCAATATTTGTGGGAAACATTATAATATCCCCTATATAATCATAAGTCTGGCATTTTTCCCACTTAAAGTCATTCTCCTTCCAGAAATTTTTAAATGAGAACTCCTAGAGAGTACATTTAATTCAGACTGTTATAAATGACCTAAAATAATAAAAAACCATGATGAATGAGAGTCAGAATTTCCTCCCAGATTAGGGAAATATTTTCAAGGTGTCCTTGCAGGAGTAGGCTCAAAGGAAAGAGAAAGGTAGAGACAGGAGTTAAGGACGGTTACATGGGCCCTACAGAGGAGATTGGATTGACAGGCCAAGGCAGAGCCAGAATTCGCTGACCACTAGACCTCCTGTCAAAGTGCCTTTTATACTATACCATCTAAAATTCACATGGGAATTTAGTAAGTGACCAACAGTGAAGCCAGTAAACCTTTAGGTTCACGTGGTCTCTACGTGAGTGGGAACTGTGGGGATTTCCTTCTCTTCCTGTGAATCTTCATCTGTTTTCCTGACTCTGGGCCCATTGCGCATCCACCTTACCTATTTAGGCCATGCCTATAAATGCCGGGAGAGGGGAAAGTGGGAACGAATGCATTCCTGAACATCCACTGAGTTGATAGTAATGTGGAAAGGACGATTCCCACATTTACCTAAGAATATTCAGCTTGAGGGGCACCTGGGTGGCTCAGTGGGTTAAAGCCTCTGCCTTCGGCTCAGGTCATGATCCGAGGGTCCTGGAATCGAGGCCTGCATAGGGCTCTCTGCTCCGCGGGAAGCCTGCTTTTTCCTCTCTCTCTGCCTGCCTCTCTGCCTACTTGTGATCTCTGTCTGTCCAATGAATAAATAAAATCTTTAAAAAAGTAATATTCAGATTGAGATTCACCTCCTCCACCCACTTCCACTCCTTAAAGAATCAGAGACAAAAGAAAACATCCAGAACAAACATTTCCCACATCCATGATCTAGTCCAGTCAAAGCAAAAAAAAAAAAAAAAAAAAAGATACTCTACTTACTATTTGGAAATCACAAACCTAACTCTAAGAAGTACTCAGTTATTATTTATTATCTAATAACCTCTGCATTCTACATTTTCCTTGTCTCTTCCTTCTCCTATTGATCATCTCATCATCTCAGTTTTCAACTGGATTCCATTTGTCTTTCTTCCCAGTAGTACCCTTCTACCCACTTCCTATCAGATTACTTTAATAGCCCATTATCTGTTTCCCTGACATCAAACATCCTTTTACTCAACAAACATTTCTCAGCTCCTGCTCTGGAGATTTGGCAGCTAAGAACATGCAGCAGGACCCTATTCCTCTAGTTTGTTACAGTTTTCATCCCTGCACAGATGACCAAAATTTTAATCCAGCTTCATGTCACTTTTCCACTTAGTTCAACTCTATATTACTTTTAAAAGCAAACATAAACACTTCACACTTAGCAATCAGTTATGTGCTTATTCATTCTTATCTCCAAACGCTAAATTCCTGACTGTTCATGGAGCAAACTGCAGTTCATTTGAAAGAATGCCAGATGGTTGTATGAATTCTCATTCTTGTTCTGGACACAGGACTTAGCTTTTCTGAAGTCGTTTCCCAATTTCTAAACTAGAGGTAACAGTTCTTCTCTCACAAAACTTTTCAAAGATTGTGATACCACAATGTCAATAAAATTATTTTGTGAACTGTAAAAAACCATATCTAGATAAGTAATTAAATTGCCTTTCATCTTTGTTTCTCTACCAACACCAGGCTTAAACTATTTTGGAAACAGGATTGCCTGTCCTTTTCCTTCCTCTAAATCTAATTTAATCCAGTGTGAGTCTAACAACAAGTTCAAAATTAATTTCAAGCACTATACCCTTAACATTCACAATAACATAATAGATAACCCCAACTGAAAGTTTACTATGTGCCATAAATAAAGCCTTTCTAACACATTATCTTATTTCAAATTTTACACTACCTTAAGAGGTCATAAATACTATTAGAATCTTCATTGTTCATGAAGACAGTAAGCGTTACCTAACCTGAGGAAGTAGACCACAGTAGCACAACTAATACAGAATAGATTCATGAGTCAAGTATGGATAAGTCTCCCTGGTTGAAGAGTCCAGGATCATACTGGTACATTATATTTCACTTCTAAAGCCTTCTGTTAGATCTCTTTCTCACCTTCTATTTCATGTTATACTTTTCCACTTCTGGATTTCCGTAGCAATGAATTTTTATTCAATTCTTCACTTTACAAAGCCTCTAACTCTCTACACAGTAATCTTGATTTCCCCATAATAGTTATCAACTCCTAAAGGAAACGGACATTGGATTCTCTTCCACTGATGTTTTGTTCCACAGCTCCTGTACTTCTCTGCATGGAGAGAAAAATATTAATAAATAGACCTTGCCATTACTTGACAAGATAAAGGAGACAAGATAAAAGAGAGAAAGAATATATACAATAAAGAATGCTGAAATAGCAAAATCTGATAATGAAATAATTCAAGAATTAGAATTCAAGGACTTCTCATTTTATTCTTCTTTAATCACCCAAATCTCCACAAAAATATGTCTTTCTCCCCATCTAGCATGTGTAAGCAATATATCTTGAGTTAGTTGGTAGTGGCTTACTTAATGCTAAAATTCTTTTTAGTGACCTGTTAAAGAGACTTGGTGAGAAATTGTGTTTAGCATGTTAGTGAACTTAAAACCTGTCATGTTATTTAAATGCCCAATTTTGTATGGTGTGTTAATGTGTGTGTTTGTGTATGTGATAACAAACTATGTGCTGCTGTTTAAATTGAGTTAGTTACCATTGAAGAAGGGATGACTAGTGCCCTGAAGGAAAAGCAGGGAGATGGCTTTTTTACTTTTCATTAGGCCTGGAAGATTTAAGAAGAAACATCTGTTTGTTTGAATTGAACATTAAACTTATAAAAGGGAAATTCCGTGTAATACATTTATTTCTAAGTCTTCATTGTACACACATTTATTTGGACATAAGCATACTCATAGCAATTTATTATCTTCTTAATTAAAAGATATGTATAATGTAACCAAGCTAATTAATGAAAGAAAACACCCAATTTCACATAGTTTAACCTCTATGAGTATCAGTTTTCTCAATTTTAAAAAGCAGATGTTAAATCACACCTCACAAAACATCACAAGAATTCCAAGACATAAGAAAACAGTGACTGGCATGTATTAGGCATTCAATAAATGCTGATCCCTGGTTCTCCCAATACAAAAGTGTTTTTAAATCTCTCATACTGAGACAAAAAATACTGGTGAAAATTGCAAATAAACAATTACTCCTCCCTCAGAAAGGTGAAGAATAAGGAAACAAATTAATATATCTGTGCATGACCTTTACCAGTAACATTCCATGAAAACATGCCTATCCTTAACAACCTGGAAGTCACTGATGATGTCTCTAGGGAATAGATTTAAAAAAAAAAAAAAACGTTTTTAACAAAGTAGAAAAAAAAGGGAACAACTTAGAGTTAGAAGACAGGTTCTCAGCTCATTTTTTAAAAATATTTATTTATTTATTTATTTGACAAACAGAAATCACAAGTAGGCAGAGAGAGAGGAGGAAGCAGGCTCCCTGCTGAGCAGAGAGCCCGATGTGGGGCTTGATCCCAGGACCCCGGAATCATGACCTTCACAGGACCCCGGAATCATGACCTGAGCCGAAGGCAGAGGCTTTAACCCACTGAACCACCCAGGCACCCCATCAGCTCATTTGATTTGATTCCTTCTCCTTTGTTCCACCATGGAATATGAGGAGTAAATATTAGGAACTGAGCCTCAGAATTAAAATATATACCTAAAAATCAACACAAATAATTATTACAAATGTCACTTTGTGATACCTTTTACCTATAAAATTTTATTATTTCCTAGGCTGTGATTGAGAAAGTGGGCATTAACTAATAATTAGTCAAAAGATCTTTTAGTGAGTACTTGCCCTGCATCAATAAGCACCCTAAGCACTGTGAGGCACAGAGAAGTAGAAGCCAGAGTTGAATGCAGGGAATTAAATCCAACAGAATTTCCATTCAGATCAACACACATGCAGGGAGACAGCAATGGAATACTCCACAGAAGATCCAAAGACAAACCAAAACATTGTCTTTGCCTTCAAGAAGTATTTGACCCTATAACGAATTACATGAATGCTATTTGGCATTGGGTGTCAGTGCTATAGATTTTGAAAAGAGAAAGCTATCACTGAGTCCAAATGGGATTTTGTCATATTTCATTAAGTAAATGGGAATTTAGTTTTATCTTAAAAGATGGTAGCATTTGAGTAGATGAAGTGGACAGGGCATGGTAATGGGTTACTATGGAAAAGTGAATAAGAAAGTAAGTCTCATGGCATCTTCCTAATTGCTAAAAATTCTTTCCAGAAAGATTCAGTGGAAATGTTTAGCGATTTGATAGAAAGTGTGAACCATGGATTGTTTTTTGGTTTTTTGTTTTTTGTTTTTGTCTTTTGTTTTCTAGAAGTCAGATCCTACAGAACAAAGTATAGTTTTTGTGAATCATTGACATGATCACCTGCACTCAGACACATCTAAGTATCCATGGAAAAGAACTACCTATGTGAGCCAATACTTGTCTTCAGAGATGATTCTTTATCAGAGAGGACTTATCACTGTATTTTTTAAAGATTTATTTGTTTGTTTGAGAAAGAGAGAAAGTGGGAAGAGGGGAAGAAGCAGAGAATCTTCAAGCAGACTCCCTCCTAAGCATGGAGCCCAATGTGGAGTTTGATCTCATTACTCATGAGAAATAAAAAGGGTCATGAGATCATGACCTGAGCCAAAATCAAGAGTTGGACACTTAATCAATTAAGCCACCCAGACACCCCCAGAAGACTTATAAATTTAATTGGTTATCTGTCTTTCAGTATACACCAACTTAGTTGAGTTAACATGCACTATATGATTTTTGGACATGGCTAATTTTCAAGGTTGCAGAAAAGGTTGCTTTATGTTTTATTATATCCACATATTCTGACCCTTATCCCTGTACATCCATCAAGAGAGAAATATTTTGTTTTCATAAGAAAGGATAGTGTAAATTTTAAATAAGCAGAAATGTAGATTCTCTTTCTATTTACTCTTAATTATATTTTTAAACAGAGGCAAATGCTTGGCAAAACTTTCTCATTAGTGAATACAATAAAAGGCTTAGATAAAAAGAACCTGACAATATAATTATGAACTCAAATTTCTTGTAGACATTTTTAACGTGAGTCATGTAAGAAGTCACCAAGAGATCTGTCAGAAAAGGTAGCCACAAGGAAATAAATAAAGACTACCCAGATGAGAACAAGCATACATTACTTACTCAGAGCTTCCTGTAGCAGACACCCAGCTGCCATCACTTGCATGTGGAAGAGACTCAAAGGCAGGCAGTCAAGTGTGAAAGCTTATAGTGGGAAAAACGGAAGGCTTCAAATTTGCCCTCACTGGAAGAAGTCAGCAGGGGGGAACTCAGAGGTGGGCCAACTATAAGTAAGGAGTACTATATGATAGGTTAGAGAAGCATATTTGTCATTCTCTGCTTGGGCCTAAGTTGTACATAGGAACAAAAATTAGGGGAGCTGGCAGTTATTGAGCAAGTCTTGACCATTTGGGATCAACTGCTGCAGAGGCTATGGTTTGGCTTCCTGGACTGGTTGCTCCATAGGTTGTAGGTCAGAGATCCATTTTTATAGATGGTCTGGCCAGTGTTCCTTTGTATATTCATTCTCTCAGCCATGGGTTTCAAATAATTTGGACTTAATGTTATAAATAATCCCTACTTAGGTGAAAAAATATCGTGATACCTTCATCATCATATAATTTCTTCTTTCATCCAATATATTCAACAGCTATAAGCCCTTATTACATGAAAGGTAGAATACAAACAATCACTAAACATTCCTCATATCTAAAGCAATAAAATGTCAGTGGTATGGAAAATTAGTGTACAATATGCTTGTTGAAGCAAATAAAACCTGATAACAATAATTTGTCCATTTAATAGAAATATATATATTTATGGGAAAAGAACAATTCATCAATCTTGCTTTGAGTATGCTTTAAAACCTACAAAAACTGGCCCATCATCTTGTAACAATATATTTATATAATATTTTTATTTTCTATTATAAAATAATTTCATTTCCTAAGGGGCAAAAAATAAATCCAAGGCAAAGAAATAATATTTCACGGATCACAGTTTTTAATTCCCTATGTACAGTACTTTTCTGAGATAATAAAAAGAGAAGTCATTACCATTTGGAAGTTGAAAAACTGAAGATCAGAGAACTATACTAATTTGCCAAAGATCTACATAGCCAATGTTATAAATTAGATTTTATGAATTCTAGTTCCATATTGTTTTCTCTGCATTCCCCACCTTCTTTTCTTCTGTTTAGGGAGGTAGGTGGGAGGGCAAAGGAAGAAAGAGAGAGTGCAAATCTTAAGCAGGCTCTATGCCTAGCATGGACCTGACATGAGGCTCGATCTCACAACCCCGAGTCGAAATCAAGAGTCAGACACTTAACCAACTGAGCCACCCAGATGCCACTATACCTCCACCTTTTATTATAATTGCTGAAGTGAAATGAAGTTTTATTGGCCCTGGAGTAATATGAAACTTGAAGTAAAAAAAAAAGAAAAAAACAATAACACACCTGACATGAGAGGCAAATAAAATTACATACAATAATGACCTTTGCTTTCTCTTTTCCCAAGACCAACCCTCAGGGTGCAATCACAGAGTGGAACTCAGTAGAGTGAATGAATGACTGTCAATCCATGCATGAGGTTAAACAAGGTAGTAATCTTGATGACAGAAGAGGGGAATGATGGATTAACAAGCATGAGGCAGCAGTTGAAGGAGGAAAAAGAAATTTTAGATGGAATAAATTTACATAACTGAAATGCAATAAAAAATTTTTACAGTGGGACCTTTGAAGAAATGTCTTATTCTAAGACTGAGTCAAAGATAAATACACCTAGAACACTTTTTTGGTCCAGAAAGTATGAAAATTCTCAAAGAATTATAAGAACAAGTCAAAAGGAAACAGTAGCTAGCTTGAATGAATTTCCACTGGCCAAAACTGATATTAATGATAATAAAGATGACAATAACAGCATTAATGGGTTATAACCCATTAAATAAAATAAGAAGTTATGGGTCCATGATGATAGCAAAAGAGAGTCAACAGACACAGTGTCTCCTCACTATAGAATATCCACTAATAAATATAAAAAGAACAATAAAGTAAAAGTTAATGCTTTTCCATAATAATGATTATAATTGATTCAAATAAAAATATCATTGGATGCTAGAACTACAAAGAATATACAAAGGAATGTTGATCATACAATGTACCAAATGCATGAAAATTTAAGAGGGAACAGGATACTCAAAAATCTTCAAAGCATCTTCTCTATATTTTTTATTAACTATAAATGAGAAAAACAACTATACCATGGAGAAACTTGGTAGGCATAATCATATGCAAGCACTCAAAATAAAGATCACCAATAATCAGGCAAACCAACATCATGTGCCTCCTGATATCATGGACTAATAGAAACACAAAACCTGATATGGAGTATTCCTGCCAAAAATACATAACCTAAATCTAATCAGGAGGACATTTTAGACAATCCAAAATTGAAGGACAGTCAACAAAATAACTGGTCTTAACTTTTCAAATGTCAGTGTTATGTAAGATAAAGAAAGCCTTAGTAGCTGTGCAAATTAAGGGAGCCGAAGAAATATGACAACTGAATACAAAATCTGATCCTGGATTGAAGCCTGGACAGGAAAAAGAAAAGTTGCTATAAAAAAAATTACTGGAAGAATTGGAGTAATTTGAATACAAATGCCATTTACATGATACTATACTATCACTGATAATTATTCTATGATTATATAAGATGACATTTTTAATTTTTTTTAAGATTTTATTTATTTAGTTGACAGAGAGAGATCACAAGTAGGCAGAGAGGCAGGCAGAGAGAGAGAGAGAGGAGGAAGCAGGCTCCCTGCTGAGCAGAGAGCCCGATGTGGGACTCCATCCCAGGACCCTGAGATCATGACCTGAGCCGAAGGCAGCGGCTTAACCCACTGAGCCACCCAGGCGCCCCAAGATGATACTTTTGTTATAAAAACCATATAATAAAGTATGAAATGTTTAGGGGAAATGAGGAAAGATGGCTATAAATCACAAGTAGTTCAAAGAAAAATTATGTGGATAGATAGGTATAAATGTAAAATTTCTCTAACTTTTCTCTCTCACTCTCTACCTATGATATCATATCTATGTATCAATCTACCTATCTATAGATACAGAGGGAGAAGGCATGAATGGCAAATTATTATTAGATAGTGAACCTGGGTGAAGATGAAGGATAGAAAAAAAGATGAAGAATAGTCATGAATTATTTGTGATACTTTTACCACTTTTAAATAGTTTGAAATTATTTCAAAATTTAAAAATTAAAAGGTGGAGTAAAAATAAAAATTACAACATAAAAACTTTTTCACAGCAAAGCTAACCTTCTGGCAGTAGAACTCCTGAACTTTACTAAGCTCAGTAAGTCCTTCCCCTTCTCCAACCTTAAGATCCTCTAATAATAGAGTTCTTCTCTCAAAACTTTGCTATCTTGCGGATTCTATAGAGGTGGATAGATAACGAGAACCCAAAGTGACACATTGAACCATTCTCCAAAGAACCAATTTGTGAGCAGGTTAGCAGGAAAGCTGTACTACTCCTTTCCTCCACCAGGGGGAACACAGCACTGGGGTTATTGTACTATGCCTCCGACAATAATTTACCTTGGTTGTTAATTAACTTATTCTCTTGTCTTTCCTTCCACTCAAAAAGCTAGCCCTCTAAGTCCTTTAAACTAGTCCTCACTTTCATATTTATTTCTTTCCTGTGTATCTAATCTTAATGATTGAACAGTTACTCATAATTTTCACCTCTTTCTCAGATGTAAAAAGTAGACCAAAATCAATTTGGTCATTTAGCAAACACCAGGGTGCTCTCTTTAACTTTGGTAGTTATGTAGTATTTTCTCTACCACTTCCATGCCATCTGATATAATAGTGAAAGCAAGTCTCAAAACAAATATTGCTTTATATACTAAATTTATTCATAAACAGGCATGGAGTTTGTTCTATAACTATGAAAGGATCGTTCTCTGACTAATAACTCAAACAAATGGCATAAGAATATTACCCTTACTACAATCTCATCTATTCTCATGAAAGACTGTTGGTCTGTGTAATATTGCTAACTATAAGTCACCCATCTTGAATTTTCTCTCCCTCTCTGTGTGTGTGTGTGTGTGTCTGTCTCTCTCTCTCTCTCTTATATACAGACACACAGACACACAAACATACACACACACATACACACACATGTTTCTGGGGCTGGGGAAAGGAAGTGGTTCTCAGAAAACAAAAATGTAGGTTAAAACATTCACTCATTCAATAATGATGTGACTTGCCTCCTACATGCCCAGCATAGCACTTTAAGACATTTTTCTCTTAGGACAGAGTGTGGTAAACTTTTCTGTATAGGTCCTGAGAGTAAATATTTTAGGCTTTGTGGGCCAAATGGCTTCTGTTCAAAGAACTCCACTCTGCAAATTGTGAAACCCTATATATTTCTTTGTGGGCCAAATGGCTTCTGTTCAAAGAACTCCACTCTGCCCTTGCAATGCTAAAGCAGCCAAAGACAATATGGAAACAAATGAGCATGGCCATGCTTCAACAAAATCACATTTATACCACAGGTGGTTGGCCACAGTTTGCTGACCCATGGATTACAGTATAACATAGATTCATAAACTGTGAAGATTTCAGTGATGGGCTGAAATAGACTGTACTTTCCTCAAAGTTTTCTCTCAAGCTTCCCATCTTTTCATAACTTATTCCATTGTGCTTTTGCCTCATCTTGATTCCCCCATCTTATAAATGCCACATCTCCTGTACAAAACCAAACCATAGCAGAACACTTTGGAATGCAGAGGGAATAACTGCAAAGTAGGTGATCTACATAACTGAAACCACTTTCTTTTTTTTTTTTTAAGATTTTATTTATTTATTTATTTTATTTAAGACAGAGATCACAAGCAGGCAGACAGGCAGGCAGAGAGAGGGAGAGGAGGAAGCAGGCTCCCTGCAGAGCAGAGAGCCCGATGCGGGACTCGATCCCACGACCCCGAGATCATGACCTGAGCTGAAGGCAGCGGCTTAACCCACTGAGCCACCCAGGTGCCCCTGAAACCACTTTCTTTACTCCAGACTGGTCAAATAGATTGTCATCTCCTATATACCATAAACTGACTAAATGCTCTTTCATTCTCAGAGAGTTAAATATATTCTCTTTAAAGGACAGAAAATACCTTTATGTGTTATTTTCATTGATACTTGCAGCTCTACTTTATTAATAATTATAACACTGCAAATATATAGGGTTTCACAATTTGCAAAGTTTTTTTCCCACACACCTAACAACTTTGTGTGGTAGACAAAGTTGGTAGTGCTTTTCTCAAAAAGATCATAAAATTGAGGTCCTAAGACATTCAAAAATCTTCCCATGTCTAAAATTAGAAACCTATCCCACCTTCAGCTTTTTCTACTGCAATACAGAGCACTACAAAGCTCACACTAGGGGTTAAAGATAAGCTCAACAGAATTTCAAAAGTTTAGGACCTTTCATTCTCCAGGACCATAACAAAATGAGACATCAGAAGAGAAAATGTTAAAGACCATGCCCCAGGAAGTGCTGAAGACACAAAATCTGTTTCCTCTTATTTGCAAAAAACACAACTTGTTTCCAGTCATTTGTGGCAGTATTTTTAGTTTTGCTCATGATAAGCTTTCCCCTTAGAAAAGACAGGACACTGTGCAAAAAGAAGTCTCAGTCTATATTATTCAAAGCAAAGAATCAATATAAAACAAAGACTGAGTGGCAGAGGAGGAGTCAGGATGGCAGAGGTGTAGCAGACTGAGATGACATCAGGTCTCAGGAGTTCAGTTAGATAGTTATCAAACCATTCGGAACACCTACAAACCCAACAGGAGATGGAAGAGAAGAATAATGGCAACTCCAGAAAAAAAAATCAACCACTTTCTGAAAGGTAGGACGTGCAAAGTGAATCCAAAGCAATGGGAAGATAGACCATGGCAGGAGGCCCTGTGTCCCGGCAAGTGGTGGAGCAACAGAGCACAAAATTCAAACGTTTAAGTCTGCTCCACTGAGGGACATTGCTCCAGAGGCTAAGCGGAGGTGGTGCCCTCACAGGGACAGTGTGGTCTCAGGTCCCGCGGGGTCACAGAAGGATCATGGGTGTCTGAGTGTAACAGAGCTCGCAGGTATCAGAGTGGAGAAGCTGGCTACAGAGATGGAGCTAAGGAGTGAGCTCTCAGCACGGGATAACCTTAAACTGTGATCCGTGGCACAATCAGACCACTGCTCTTTGAACTGGGACCCCACAAGTGACAGATCCAGGGAGACTCACCTTTATTCTCTGGAGGCAGGAATCTGCTGAGTTTGGAGACTCCAAACGGAGCTGTGTGCCAGAGACAGAAATGCTTGATCACAGGCCAGGTGAGCTTGAAGTACAGCCAGAGACCAGGGAGACGGGAGTGATTGAATGCTTTTCTCCAAGGTTGCACTGAGGAGTGGGGTCTTGTGCTCTTGGCTACTCTGGGTCTGAGATTGGGAGATAGCCATTTTCATTCCCATCCTCCAGAGCTCTACAGAAAGCATTCAGGGAACAAAAGCTCCTCAGAGCAAACTCAAGCAGATTACTTAGCCTGTCCCCTGGCAAGGGCGGGGCAATTCCACCTCAGACAAAGACATTAGAGAATCACTACAACAGGCCCCTCCCCCAGAACATTAGCAAGAACATCCAGCCAAGACCAAGCTTACTGATCAAGAACAGCAGAATTCCAGAGGAGGGGAAAACAAAGCATGGAATCCATGGCTTTCTCCCCATGATTCTTTAATCTTGCAAAGTTAATTAACTTGTTTAATTTTATTATTACTTTATTAAGTTTTTAAGAACAAAAATCTAACCAAGTTGAAACCAAAAAAGCTATTAATGAGGTGCAATCAAAAATGGAGGCTCTTACTGCTGGGATAAATGAGGTAGAAGAGAGAATTAGTGATACAGAAGACCAAATGACAGAGAATACAGAAGCTGCGCAAAAGAGAGACAAACACCTACTGGACCAAGGGGAGAATTTGAGAGATAAGTGATGCCATAAGACAAAACAATATTAGAATAATTGGGATTCCAGAAGAAGAAGAAAGAGAAAGGGACAGAATATATATTGGAGCAAATAATAGTAGAGAATTTCCCTAATATGGCAAAGGGAACAAGCATCAAAATCCAGGAGGCTCAGAGAACCCCCCTCAAAATCAATAAAAATAGGTCCACACCCCAATAGTAAAACTTTCAAGTCTTAGTGACAAAGAGAAAATCCTGAAAACAGCTCAGGACAAGAAGACTGTAACATACAATGGTAGAAATATTAGATTGGCAGCAGACTTATCCACAGAGACCTGGCAGGACAGAAAGAACTGGCATGATCTATTCAGAGCACTAAATGAGAAAAACATGCCGCCGAGAATACTATATCCAGCTAGGCTATCATTAAAAATAGAAGGTGAGATAAAAAGCTTCTAGGACAAACAAAAATTGAAAGAATATACAAACACTAAACCAGCCCTACAGGAAATATTGAAAGGGGTCCTCTAAGCAAAGGGAGAGCCTAAAAGTAGTAGAGCAGAAAGGAACAGAAACAATATACAGTAATAGTCACCTTATAGGCAATACAATAGCACAAAATTCATATCTTTCAATAGTTATCCTGAATGTAAATGGGCTAAATGTCCCAAACAAAAGACACAGGATATCAGAATGGAAAAAAAACCCAAATCCCATCAATATTCTGTCTACAAGAAACTCATTTTAGACCCAAAGATAACTACAGATTTAAAGTGAGGGGGTGGAAAACAATTTATGATGCTAATGGACATCAAAAGAAAGCTGGGGTAGCAATCCTTATATCTGATAAATTACATTTTAAGCCAAAGACTATAATAAGAGATGAGGAAGGACACTATATCATACTCAAAGAGTCTGTCCAACAAGATCTAAAAATTGTGAATATCTATGCCCCTAACATGGGAGCAGCCAACTATATAAACCAATTAATAACAAAATCAAAGAAACACACTGACAATAATACAATAATAGTAGGGTACATGAACACCCCCCTCACTGAAATGGAGAGATCATCCAAGCAAAGATCAATAAAGAAATAAAGACCTTAATGACAAACTGAACTAGATGGACATCACAGATATATTCAGAACATTCCAACCCAAACAAAGGATATACATTCCTCTTAAGCGCACATAAAACATTCTCCAGAATAAAAAAAAAAAAAAAAAACATTCTCCAGAATAGATCACATCCTGGGTCACAAATCAGGTCTCAACTGGTATCAAAAGACTGGGATCATTCCCTGCATATTCTCAGACCACAATGCTCTGAAGCTAGAACTCAATCACAAGAGGAAATTTGGAAAGAACTCAAATACATGGAGGCTAAAGAGCATCCTACTAAAGAATGAATGGGTCAACCAGGAAATTAAAGAAGAATTTAAAAAATTCATGGAAACAAATGATAATGAAAACACAACTGCTCAAAATTTGTGGGACAAGGCAAAGGCAGTCCTGTGAGGACTTTCTCAAGAAACAAGAAAGGTCTCAAATACACAACCTAACCCTACACCTATAGGAGCTGAGAAAGAACAGCAAATAAAGCCTAAACCCAGCAGAAGAAGAGAAATCATAAAGATCAGAGCAGAAATCAATGAAACAGAAACCAAAAGAATGGTAGAACAGATCAACAAAACTAGGAGCTGGTTCTTTGAAAGAATTAATAAGATTGATAAACCCCTGGCCAGAGTTATCAAAAAGAAAAGAGAAAGGACCCAAATAAATAAAATTATGAGTGAAAGAGGAGAGATCACAACCAACACCAAAGAAATACAAGCAATTATAAGAACATATTATCAGCAACTATAAGTCAGGAAATTTGACAATCTGGAAGAAATGGATGCATTTCTAGAGATGTATAAACTACCAAAACTGAACCAGGAAGAAATAGAAAACCTGAACAGACCCATAACCAGTAAAGAGATTAAAGCACTCATCAAAAATGTCCCAACAAACAAGAGCCCAGGGCCAGACAGCTTCCCAGGGGAATTCTACCAAGCATTTAAAGAAGAATTAATTCCTATTCTACTGAAACTGTTTCAAAAAATAGAAATGGAAGGAAAACCTCCAGACTCATTTTATGAGGCCAAAATTACCTTGATCCCAAAACTAGACAAAGACCCCATCAAAAAAGAGAATTACAGACCAAAATTCTTGATGAACACTGATGCAAAAATTCTCACCAAACTACTAGCCAATAGGATCCAACAGTACATTAAGAGGATTATTCACCACAACCAAGCGGGATTTATTCCAGGGCTGCAAGGTTCGTTCAACATCTGCAAATCAAACACTGTGATACAATACCTTAATAAAAGAAAGACAAACAATGTGATACAATACCTTAATAAAAGAAAGAACAAGAACCATATGATACTCTCAATAGATGCTGAAAAAGCATTTGACAAAGTACAGCATCCTTTTTTGATCAAAGCTCTTCATAGTGTAAGGATGGAGGGTACATACCTCTATATCATCAAAGCCATCTATGAAAAACCCACAGCAAATATCATTCTCAATAGAGAAAAACTGTGAACTTTTCTGCTAAGGTCAGGAACACAGCAGGAATGTCCATTATCACCACTGCTATTCCACATAGTACTAGAACTCCTAGCCTCAGCCATCAGATAACAAAAAGAAATTAAAGGCATCCAAATTGGCAAAGAAGTCAAATTATCACTTGGAAGAACAAATATTGTGAAAATGTCTATGCTACCTAAAGCAATCTACACATTTAATGCAATCCCTATCAAAATACCACCAAGTTATTTCAAAGAAATGAAACAAATAATCCTAAAATTTATATGGAACCAGAAAAGACCTCGAATAGCCAGAGGAATATTGAAAAAGAAAGCCAAAGTAGGTGGCATCACAATTCCAGACTTTGAGCTCTATTACAAAGCTGCCATCATCAAGACAGTATGCTACTGGCACAAAAACAGACACATAGGTCAATGGAACAGAATAGAGACCCTAGAAATAGACCCTCAACTCCATGGTCAACTAAACTTTGACAAAGTAGGAAAGACTGTCCAATGGAAAAAAGACAGTCTCTTCAACAGATGGTCTTGGGAAAATTGGACAGCCACATGAAGAAAAATGAAACTGGACCATTTTCTTACACCACACATGAAAACAGACTCAAAATGGATGAAAGACCTCAATGTGACACAGGAATCCATCAAAATCCTTGAGGAAAACATAGGCAGCAGCCTCTTCAACCTCAGCCATAGCTACTTCTCCCTAGAAACATTGCCAAAGGCAAGGGAAGCAAGGGCAAAAATGAACTATTGGGATTTCATCAAGATCAAAGGCTTTTGCACAGCAAAGGAAACAGTCAACAAAACCAAAAGACAATTGACAGAATGGGAGAAGATATTCACAAACAATATATCAGATAAAGGGCTAGTATCCAAAATCTATGAAGAACTTATCAAACTCAACACCCAAAGAACTAATAATCCAATCAAGAAACAAACAGAGGACATGAACAGACATTTCTGCAAAGAAGACATCCAGATGGCCAACAGACACATGAAAAAGTACTCCACATCACTTGGCATCAGGGAAATACAAATCAAAACCACAGTGAGATACCACCTCACACCAGTCAGAATGGCTAAAATTAACAAGTCAGGAAATGACAGATGCTGGTGAGGATGCAGAGAAAGGGGAACCCTCCTACACTATTGGTGGGAATGCAAGCTGGTGCAGCCACTCTGGAAAACAGCATGGAGGTTTCTCAAAAAGTTGAAAATAGAGCTACCCTATGACCCAGCAATCCCACTCCTGGGCATTTACCCTAATGATACAAATGTAATAATCTGAAGGGGCACATACACCCAAATATTTATAGCAGCAATGTCCACAATTGCCGATTTATGGAAAGAACTGGGATGTCCATCAACAGATGACTGGATAAAGAAGAAGTGAGATACACACACACACACACACACACACCAGAATACTATGCAGCCATCAAAAGAAATGAAATCTTGCCATTTGCCACAACATGGATGGAACTAGCGGGTATTATGCTGAAATAAGTGAAATAAGTCAATCATAATACCCAACTAGTGGGTATTATGCTGAAATAAGTGAAATAAGTCAATCAGAGAAAAACAATTATCATATGATCTCCCTGATATGAGGAATTTGAGAGGCAGACTGGGGGGTCTGTGGGGATAGGGAAGGAGAAAATGAAACCAGATGGGATCAGGAGGGAGACAAACCATAACAGACTCTTAATCTCACAAAACAAACTGAGGGTTGCCAGGGGGAGGGAGGTAGGGAGAGCGTGGTTGGTTATGGACACTTGGGAGGGTATGTGCTATGATGAGTGCTGTGAAATGTGTAAGCCTGATGATTCACAGACCTGTACCTTTGGAGCTAATAATACATTATATGTTAATAAAAAAAACAGAGACTGAGTTAAAAAAGGACAAATATTGCTATTGTAATGACAATATCCAAAATGTTACAGAAATGTTGAAAGACTGAATAAAGACAACACTGTTTCTTTTTTAACTAAGAAAAAAATAACTTTGGGGGAAATATTTTGAAATTTGATTCAGTAATGCAGTTATAGTTTCCCAAAATTATAGGGATTCAACAGTTTTCTTCCAAAATTTACTTATTAGACAGTAAGTAAATCAGGTACATATTTAAGAATATAGTTTCTATGTTTCCTATGGCCTAAAGAGATAAGAGCGAATAAATCACACATTTGCAACTGCTTAATAAAATCCCAAACTGTATTCATTAAAGGCATAATGTTCATTAAGGGAAGTTGATCTTTATTGAAATGTTTTCCACTCAAAGCACTGAATTTAAATGCTATATAAAAGGTTATCTTTTCATCATCCAGGAAAAAGGTATTGTCATTGGAGAGGATCTCATTTACTAATCATATCAAGTATCTTCAGCCAACTATTTACTTTGTTCATTATTCATTACTTTGTTCATTATTGATATCCACTAGTCTTCATATCAACCAAAGACTAGAATGTATTGATTAATACTTTGACAATCAGAAGTATACATGCATTCTCTCAATAATTCAGACCATTCCTCTTTTTTTTTTGCTTTCTTACCAAATTTCTTTATGCATTTTTTATGCACTTGTGTTGTGTTCCTATTCTAATAGCCTGGACTGCAGTCTAAAACAAACAGAGCTATTAGCCTTATTGGCAAGACACTATATTGCCCAATCTGATATCTTTGTAGGACTCAAATGCTTGGATTCTAGCTGGGGATTTTTTTCTTGTATGCTGATTTTTCCCCCAGCATAAACTTGTTTTAGATCACGACTTCTAGAGGAAGAAATACCATAAAAGCTGTAATTAAGAGGTCAAAAAATGCCACCCGTGCAATTTTCCATAGGTCACTTGCTTTTTCACTGCAATAAAAGGTCTTTTAAACAAAGGAAAGACAGAAAAGTGGATTTTCACAAAGACATATTGTGAATTTTATCTGGTAAAAAATGGTTTTGAATGTGATCTTTATGATACACATTCACCTAAGAATTACAATATATTTTATTCAAATACTCCATTGTCTCATGGAGTACAAATGCTTCCATCCATATTTTCTCATCTGATTCTTGCAGCAACCCTGTATTGTCACTATATTCCTTTACCAAATGAGAAACTGAGATCCAGAATGGTAAGAAAAAAAAATTTGTCTGACAGAGGTAACAATTAACAAGGTGTTCAACCAAAATAGATGGGGGAGGATGCATTTAGCTTGAGTTGTGTGGGTAAGCTGCTCATATTAAAGCTACCTCAAAACCAAAGGCAACAAGCAGGTGAATTCTTAGGTGCCAACTCTGATGGAATTATAAAGACTTTCTAGACTAGGGGTCATCACACAAGGGCCTATAGACTAGCCACCTGGTTTTGTAAATATTATTTTATTGGAACACAACTCTATCCAGTTGTTTATATAATGTCTACACCTGCTTTTGCACTACAAATTGTACCACTGCTACTGCTAATTGCAAGATACTACGCTGCCCACAAACATAAATATGTCCTGTCTGACCATTTAACATGATGTTCACTGCTCTAGATTACTGTATCTAGGAAGATTGTGATGTTATATTTTAGTCTTCATGATTGATTATCATTGTCTTCCATGGATAAAGGAAGAGGGAAATTGTTACTCTTGGACTGCCATAGACACAAATGTCACCTTGATTAGGCTGACTCTTTCATTCACTGGATATTCTCTCTCTGCTCTAGTGTTAGGTCATCAGGCTTGTGTTTTCAGAAACTCAGTTTATTAGGTTCACTCAGCAATAATGCTTAGTGAGTTAATTCATGCTATCTCATCAAAACTACATTTCAGCATGGTTTAATTCTAGCAAGGCTTGGTGCAGATTGTGAACTGTCCCAGGCATAGAATTCTCATACATTCATATCTATAATATGTCTGATAGCAGGCTCTATTTGGTGTTATACACCTCTCTATTTTTTCTTCATTTAGAAGAAGAGAATCCTTAATTGAGTCTCTAAACTCTCCACAGTTAAAAACCATTTTTCACAGCTCTTTTATTAACCAAGCATAGGACTAGTCATGGTACTCCTAGGCATTTAACAAAAATACATTGGTATAAAGTATAGCTTCTGAGATGAAAAGTTAATGAGTCGCTGAGTAAAAGAGATCCCAGGACTCACTTTAGCAATAGTCTTTCAATGAAGCAACCAGAAGGAAGTAATTTCTGAGTGACAGTTTTAAGGAGCTATTTTTTGAGAATCAGGGTTTTACTTGTACTATTATTCATAAAACTACAGACTTTTTTGTGTGTCATATCCACAGGCAGGGGTAGGAAGTGACCAATTTTTTTATCCATGATCTAATAGCATAATAACACTACCTTGCATATTAATCACATCCTTCTTTTGATGTACTCAAAGCTTTTTTCAGAGATAATTATCTACTTTATCAGCAAAACGCTTCTCACAGAGAAGGATGAGTAGGAAAATGTACTGCTATTCTATTGTTACAGAATGAGAGACTGAGACATAAAATTATTTCATAATTCATTTTTTTTCAAAGATTTTTATTCAAGTAAACCAGGTAATTCTGACTTATAAATTTCACAGTATCTATGCTCTGGGCATGTATACCCTTCCAAGTTGCTTGACTGAGCTGTACTCATTTTTTGAGTTACAAACGGAAAAAATGAGAAGTATATATAATTTATAAGTATATTTTATAAATTTAATTCATATATTATATATGTTATACATATAATTTTATATATATACATATACACATACTCAAATGCCTTTTATCTTTTGCCTTATTTTTCAAGTTAAGAAAGTTATATCAAATTTCCTTTCACACATTTTTTATATTAGAGCTTATTTTTATTTTCTCAGCTAAAATGAATATGACAAAACTAATTAGTTTGACCAAAAACTAAGATTTTTCACTTCCATAAATTGCTAAGATGTCTTTCTATAATCTCTATAAATCTGTATTTCCAGATTTGGCAACTCAAAATTTACTTCTAAATTGTGATTTCCTTGAGAGAACAAGGTACAAGTTATGGCAAGCAACTAACATGTACATAGTTTGTTGTTTTAAAAACACAAAATTCACCTGGGTGGCTCAGTGGGTTAAGCCGCTGCCTTCGGCTCAGGTCATGATCTCAGGGTCCTGGGATCGAGTCCCGCATCGGGCTCTCTGCTCGGCAGGGAGCCTGCTTCCCTCTCTCTGACTGCCTCTCTCTCCATCTACTTGTGATCTCTCTCTGTCAAATAAATAAATAAAATCTTTAAAAAAAAAGAAAAAAAGAAAAACACAAAATTCCTGCTACCAGGACATGCAAACTATGTATAGCACATGTACACAAAAGAGCTTAGAATATTGAGCTAGACAAAAATTGGGAAATCACGATTCCCTTGTCTTAAAGATAAGTAGCCTGAGGCCCAAAGAAGTTATCAAGGTATGAGTGAAATAGGCTGGATCAAGTAATCAGGCCATAAGGAACAAAGATATCTCTGACTCAGATAGGCATGGAGAGAAGGAAACAAAACAAAAAGAGTACCAGAAAGAAGTACAACCTTTGGAAAAATAATCTAATAGGAAAGAGAATGGAATCTGGTCCCAATTTGTTCATAAATGGCTGATAATCCTATCTCTCATGCAACTTTTCTTATGATATGGGGATTATTCTACTAGCGTATTCAGTGTCATGGGGGGTATAAATGTGAGTGTGGTGTAATGGAATGTGGGTGAGTTCTTGATCTTGAGGAATCTGGGCCCAATCATCTTGAGATTCATAATCCTAACCACCATGGTCTTTCTTGTGCCAGCTTTCTGCCATTTGCAGAACTGGTTAACAGAGTTGATCTTTTCCACTACTGACTAAAACTCTGAGTATTCAAGGAAACTGAGTCATGGACTCTGAAGCCAAATGACTAATATATAAAATACATGTTATTAACTAAAATATCAGACAATTCTGTTTTCTCATGTCACATTCCTAGACCCACAACTAATTTCAGCCATAGCTGCTACGAATAAGATATCTCCTCTCTGTTGTGTATCATTTTCAGAACTTCTCTAACATGGCAGGAATCCACTCGTTTTAATAGGAAGTCCAGCCCACAAGTATAGGTTGTCCTAGAGGCAACACTCGAACAGTAATGAATGGAAGTTAGAGGATAAATATTCCCACCTGCCACCCTTAAGGGAAACAACTTGGGGCAGCATTCTGTATGTTTCTTGGACCCTGGAAGAATGGGGTTCTGGATGTTTTCTCAAGTGACCTTGATAAAACACACTTCTACTGGCTTTTCATTCTTCTCATCCTTTACTGTTTTGCTTCTCCCTTCATGGAAGGCTGGCAATCACCTAATATATGTATGCAGGAAACTTGCCTCAGGATGTGCTTTCAGAGAAACCTAGGCTAATGAAATTAAAACTGTTATTTTAGGCAATTTACTTAAATTTAATAAGCCTCAATTTTCTCACCTTTGAAATGGAGATGAAGAGATCTGTCATGTAAGACTCAGGAAACTTATACATCAACTGCTTAGCATAATACTGTACTGAACTCCATGAGAACTATGATGATGAAGATAACAATGACAGTGATAAATGTAAAATGCAAATTTAAAAATTCAATGTACAACTACCTTGGAAATTACTTTGTTTATCTAATATGATATATCAATGCAATCATGTGCACATAATATATCAACACTAATCACCAGCACTGAAGTCACCAAACAAGTCTAGAATTATTCTGTAGTTTCAGAGTATATCTATTGCCTTTAGACACTAATCTAAAATCTGAATACCATAGTTGACAAATATAGTATTATAAAGAACTATACCACAAAACTACTGTTAAAAACTGACTCATAAAGTTTTATCAGAGACTTCACCAACCTGAATACATAATACAGCAAGATAGTTTATTCCAGAAAAGTAAGAATGATTCAAAGTCAGCAAATATATTAGTTTTAGTCACCATATATGTAGGTTGAAGAAGAAAAGCTACATGATCAGATCAGTAGATATGAAAAAGTTTCTGGATAAAATAAATATCAATTTCTGATTTTCAAAAATACTTATCAGTAGGAACAGAAGGATAGTTCCATTGCGTGATAAAGCTATAGGCATAACAAACAAAATCCCTAGTCGAAAAATATACTTTGTCATTAATATAAGGAATAAGACAATAGGCTTCATCTATGCTACTGAAGCATTGCTAGCCAAAACAATTAAATAAAAGAATGAAGTAATGGTAGTATATTAATATTTTATATATATATATATAAATTTATGATTTTCAGATACTATTATTGTCTAATGGTAAAGCCCGAGAAGATTAACTAGAAAAGAGAAAACATGAGCACTTAGTAAAATTGGCACTACAAAATAACTCAACAGAATTCAATACTTTTATGTGAGCAATAGATAATAAAATAGGAAAAAATTATTCCGTAAACAGTACCACACTAAAGTAAAATATCTGAGAATAAATTTAGTAAGAAATGTGTAGGATTCATATGAAGAAAACTATAAAACTATACCAAAAAACCTCAAAGAAGTTATAAATAAGCAGAGGTTTGTTTTGTGTTTTTAAATAGAAAAAATTCCATGATGTGAAATATCATTTTCACCCCATCAACATTCCATAAACTAATCTGTACATTTATTGTAATCCTAACCAAAGTCTCAATGATTTATTTTTCTTTCAAGTGTACCATTTAATGAATTTGGGGAAGTGTATATAGTTGCATAGCCAAAATCACAATCAAAGAGCATTTGTATCACTTTAGGAAGTTTTTTGTAGTGAATCCCTTGCTTCAGTCCCTATCAGCCACTGATCTAATTTTGTCCAAGAACAGGAAAATTCTTAGTTATCAAATATTTGCAAACTACATAACACACTTCTAAATGGTCTGTGGATCAAAGAAGAAATCCTAAAGGAACTAAGAAAATGTTTTGAGCAAAAAGAAAATGAAAATATAACCTACCAAAATTTGTGGGATGCCACAAAAATAATACTTAGGAGGACACTTATTGCACTAAATTCCTGTATTTGAAAAGAGGAAAGATTTAGTATCAGTGGCCTTAGTTTCCATCTTTTTTATAATAATATTTTTTATTATTAACATATAATGTACTATTGGTTTCAGGAGTACAGGTCTGTGATTCATCAGTCTTACACAATTTACAGCACTCACCATAGCACATACCCTCCCCAATGTCCATCACCCAGCCACCCCATTCTTCAATGCCTCTCCCAGACAAAGCGACTGTCACCTTGTTTCCTATGATTAAGAGTCTTACAGTTTGTCTCTCTCTCTGGTTTTGTCTTGTTTCATATTTTCCTCTCTTCCCCTATGATCTTCTGCCTGTTTCTTAAATTCCACCTGTAAGGCTCACTAAAAATGAGCCCTCCCTGGGGTGCCTGGGTGACTCAGTGGGTTAAAGCCTCTGCCTTTGGCTCAGGTCATGGTCTCAAGGTCCTGGGATCGAGCCCCACATCGGGATCTCTGCTCAGCAGGGAGCCTGCTTCCCCCTTTCTCTCTCTGCCTGCCTCTCTGCCTACTTGTGATTTCTGTCTGTCAAAGAAACAAATAAAATCTTTTTTTTAATAAATAAAATCTTTTTAAAAAATGAACCTTCCCTGACACCCCCAGCCCAAGTGAATTCCCCATGTTTGATTTTCTCAGGCTACCCTACATGTTTCCAGTATAAAGGTTATTGTAATTTTTATTCTATATGTTAATTTTTTAAAGATTTTATCTATTTATTTGACAGCGAGAGAGAGAGAGAGAGAGACCCTGAGAGAAGGAATACAAGCAGGGGGAGTAAGAGAGGGAAAAGGAGGCTTCTTGCAGAGCAGGATCAAGCAGGGCTTGATCCCAGGACCCTGAGATCATGACCTGAGCCGAAGGCAGATGCTTAATGACTGAGCCGCCCAGGTGCCCCATATGTTAAATATTTATCTATGTTATTTTATTAGTCCATTTTTAGTAGTGGACTTTAACCACTACAACTACAAAATCCCACAGTGCTCATTCAGCACAACATTTTTTATTGTGATTAAATATACATAACAAAATTTACCATTTAACTCTTTTTAAGTTTACCGTGCATTAAGTACATTCACATTGTTGTGCAACCATCACCACCATCCATTCCCCACTGAAATTCTACACCCATTAAACAGTAACTTTTGAAACACAAAAGTTTGACATTAGGGCAATTTACCTATTTTTTAATTTTATTGTTTGATTTGGGTGTCTTTGCTCAACATTTTATTCCCAGTGTCTAATTCATAGGAAGCACTTGATAAATATTAATTAAATCAAAGACATAAGAATATAGGGTTATAGGTATAGACAGAATTGATTCTCATTATTTTCAGTTGTTATAGTCCATAAAGTCTCCAAAAACATCTAATTAGCAAATACTGATAGATTGCTCTTAAGGGAAATATAGGGTTAAGTTCCCGCAAACCTCTGGTCACAACATTTTCATCAACCAATCAATACATAATGCTGATTTATGTGTATTTCCATCTAAAGACAACTTAATATATTTTGGTGACTTATGAACATTGGACTTGTGGTCAACATTATAATTTAGATCTAAATAATGCTTATCAAACACATTTTTTTTCATAAGGTACATCACAATTTCCTTGCACTTCAGAACATCAGACAGCATTTCTACTGTTTTCTTGGGGGCCATTTTAAGCAGTAAAATCACCAACAGAAACCACAAAAAGACCCCCTCCCCCCAAAAAAACACCAAAAACATGGCAATGAAAAGGACACTTATTTATACTGTGATGGCTGAAGCAAGTAGGCAGAACATCACTTTGTTGGACCTCAGCTGGGAATGTATGTGTAGGGTGACTCAAAGTTTTCACCATTCTGTGCATGTCCATAAGTAACCACAAAACTGCCACAAGTACTGATTTGGGGGTTACAAATAAATTTAGCAAGTAAGCGAATTTGCACATACAGAATTCACGAATAATGAAGATTGACTCTATTTATTAGATATATAGGTATAGACATAGTCACAGACATATATACAGATTTAGACATATTCATACACATTAACCTAGATACATGGATATAGCCATAGTTCTTCCACGAGCACAGACACTAACACACACTGATACACATACATGTATATGTATTTACCAGACTGACAAAGATTGATAATAGCAAATTACTACCAACATTAGGAAGTGTATGTGGAAAGGTCTATCAAAAATTTAAGAGTATATATATTTCATCAAGATATCCACTTCTAGAAAACTATCCTATAATATAATTGTGGAAGTGAACAATTCTATAAGCACAATAGTCTTCAATCTGGCATTATTTCTCATCATAAGAAATTAAAAATAAACAAAACTGCCTTTGAGAGAAACTGGTCAAATACATCATGGGCCATCCATACAATGAAATATTATGTGGTTGTAAAAAATAATGATCTGCATGTGGCAACATGGACAATGCTCATGATATCTGTAAAATAGGAAAAGGAAATTGCCTTATAGTATGTAAATTGTGAAATAACCTTGTAGAATTCATACATGTTTATATGTAATTCATTTAGTGTGCATATTTTATTTTATTCCTCTCTCTTTTATTTTATGCAAACAAGATAACCAAAATGATATTAACATTGGTTATCTGTGAGTCACAACCTGGCCTTTGGCTCTCCGATCCCTACCCACCTATCTCTGTCCTTTACTGCATCACAAGAAACTACATTTCTTTGTGTCCCTTTCCCTCTGTCTTCAAGGTAAGTTTAAGAATCTGGGGACAGGGGCACCTGGGTAGCTCAGTTGGTTAAGCCACCGACTCTCAATCTCAGCCCAGAACTTGATTTCAGGATCCTGAATTAGGGCCTTCACGCTGCACATGGCGCCTACTTAAAAAAAAAAAAAAAAATTGAAGGCAGCATAAGAAGGCTAAAGAGTGGGAGGAAGGAAAAAGCCAGGGTCTCTCCTCCCCTTATTTTCTGCTTTGGGTTGTATCTATTCCTCTCCCTGTAGCAAGCCTTCTTTTCGGGGGCGTGTCCCACCAGGCTGACCTAGTATTGTTCCAGTTCCACCATAAGCTCCTCATCTTCAGTAATGCTGTTTCCCCCTTTATCCCTTCAGCCTAGGTTGTGGTAGCACTTAAGCACTGCTTCTACTAACGTCTGGATTCCCTTCTGTACCACCATCACCAACACCACCGCCCACTCCCACCCCCACCCCGCTTTGGATTTTCAGTTTGTCAATGACTTTCATAAATCCCTGTATAAAATCCCCCCTGTTTAAAATATCTAGAGTGGTTTCCCTTTTCTTTTTTTTTTCAATTTATTTATTTTCAGAAAAACATTATTCATTATTTTTTCACCACACCCAGTGCTCCATGCAAGCCGTGCCCTCTATAATACCCACCACCTGGTTTCCCTTTTCTGACTGGAACCTACCTGACAGGTATTTGGGTGGAGAGGAGGGAAAATACTTTCTATTGTTTGTTTGACAAAATAACTGGGAGGAAAGGGGAAAATTTTTAATCTTTCTTCCAAAAAAATGAAAGTCTGAGGAAACTTTACATTTTATGGGGTAATCAATCCCAGAGTAAGAAAAGAAATTCTCTTTCAACCTGAACATTATGCAACAAATTACAGTAGTCCAGGATCCTTTCCCATCCTAAAATGAACTTTCTGTAACATTCATTACCATTTTTTAGTGTATTTTCAGTTCAGACTAGAAACAAATCAACCTTATATTCTTTGGGTCTGCTTTGATCTGTGGCAACATATTTTCATATGACATATTATTCTGTTTCCTGATTTGGTTACTTGCTGACTTTACAGGAAAGGCCTAGGTAGCTATTCCTAGAGAGCCATACCAGATTGGCCAAGATTAAAATGATGGATAGTATCCACTGTGGGTGAAAGTATGGAAATATGTAGACTTACTCTAATTTGGAATATTTTCAGATTGTCCTTAATTATCACTACTCTGTAAGTTCTTGAAAGGCAAGGATTATTTATTTTCTTTTGTAAACCTAGTTTACAGTACAGTATCTTAGACTTAACTAGGTGTTCAAAAAGATATTGTCTTGATAAACCCTGTATTTCACTAAGTCACTTTTCTATTCCTGACCAAGAAAAAGTTCACATTTCTCCTCTGCTAGTTTAAGGCCTTAAATAAATACCATCAAAATTAAAATGGACCGGAATGGGGATACTCTACACTCAGTCTTAGACCTCATTCATCACATCTTGAAACATTGAAGTATTACTAAATTTTTAGACGCTGCTTATATTCTACCTGTTCCATGAAATATTGCTGACTATCTTGGCTGAAACTAATCTTTCTCTCTTCATTCTGAATTATTTGTATAGAATTTATCATAATCTCCCTCAAATAATTTATATACTTCTCTCCATTACTGAGTTATAGAATGTTCCTGCCACTTAATAGAGACAGGAATTGTTCCTAGTATATTATGAGACCTCCTAAGTGCGAGCACACTATTTGCAAATATAATTTATCTGCTAGTTGTAAAAATGAATGAATGAATGAATGACCAAGAGAGGAATGATTAATCCAGACAAAATGAGTCCAAATCCTGAAAGGTAAAAGATCCATTACATTTAATTTAAGCCTATGCAAAATTTTTTAATCAGTACAATATTTAATCATTTTGGTAGCATGTTTTTTCATAATTACATGAATTTTCACATCTTTATAATGCTGTTAACTTTTTGAAAATATTTTTAGTATCATTATGAAAATGTCACAAAGTGAAAATTGTTATTACCTCCCACACCTATAATTTCTAAACATGGTTAAAATTATAATAACGGGATTTTTACTGAATTTGGATTATAGTCTGTAACAATTAAAACATGATTTCTACCATAAAATGCTTTTAATTTATGGAGTTGAATATTTCATAAGCATTCCTTTGTGATTTTATAGCCATGGTGATAATTTTAATATATTTTCTGTCATTTAAAAACCCTTTATCTGATTAACCATAAATCAACACAAGCCATTAGCCAGGAAATAGGGAATATGTCACAGACATCACTTACCTAATCCTAGCCTGGTATTTGATAATATTTTTCATGTTATTGATATAGGTAAAAATGAAGGAATGCAGCTTGGATCAATACCGTTAAGTTGGAAGTATAGTGGTTTAACAACCACACCCAATGGGTATTGTTTCCTGGAATGGTCACCATGGAGAGAGCTCGCTGGTGGTCTGTCCAGTCCACTCTGTTATATCAACAGGCTTGATAAATACATTAACAGAATGTGTATTGGTTTGCAGATGACATCAAGTTCAATATATTTAAAGACAAAAGTGGGTTTTCAAATATCTTGTTAATACTTGAAAAATAACTGCAAATCAATAAGACAAAATTTTAAGTGTACCTAGGGGGAAAATCCATCTTGATATTTGGGACAAAAAATAGCCAATGCATCAATTTCAATGCAATGTAGTATGGAAGGGCCTCAGGCAGAACCATAGCCAAATATCTGATTTTTCATATACCACTGCCTTTGTGATCTTATGAACTTGGGCAAGTGTTTAACTCTCTAAACTGTGTCTGGACCATGGGGAAAATAATTCCTGCTTTAAAATGTTTTTAGTAGAATAGAATTCATAGTATTCATGGCTTATAATAAGCTTTTATTGATGGTACTATAATTATTGCTCTAATGCCAAAAATAAATCTACACATAACCAAAATTAGTTAGGGTCCAGTTCCAGGGAGGTGATATATGCTGGCCTAAACACATACAAATTATGCCCCACTTTAGACAGTACATTTCAGAAGGATTCCTGGAGAACATCCAGAGAAAATCTAGACAAATTCATTTACATAAAGAACTTTTGAGGAAACTAGATATTTTTGTCTTAAGAGGAAAGCCTAAAGAGACATGATAGCTCTCTCCAAATATTTTGAAGTACTATGTTGTGGAGGAAGTAATATTTTTAGTCAGTGTTACTCCAGGAGGCAGAAGAAAGACCAATACTTGGATGTTTTAGGAAAATAAATTCCGTTATGATCTGAAGACCCTTTCAACAATGACATCTGTTCATCAGTGGAGCAGTCTGCTTCAACAAACACCACATTCCCCATTTTTTAAATACTAGGAAAATTATAAATAAAATTTACTGTACAACATTCTTAGATGTGTTACATTACTTAAAACCTCTCATTAACCTTGTAAGTCATTTATTATAATTCTTTTCCCCATTTTTCAGATGACAGACATTTGACTTGCCCCAAATCACAGTGACAATAAGTCAGGTCGATATTCTCAGAATTCAAAATCTATGCTTATTTCTAAATATAAATTTGACTGAGGGATTAATAGACTGCATGTGTTTGTGCAAGACATCTTACAATAAGTATCTTAAGAATCATGAATTAATAGTCAATATACTCAAGTTTTTAGGCCATATTCAGTCTGATTCCATTCTAGTTGACAAGCAGTTTTCCCTTTATCTATACTGTATCAGGAATGGAACACTCATTATTTGCTAGGATTTGTACAGTAATCCTATGAGGTAAGAATCAGGTATTATTCCTGTTTTGAGTATTGAGAAACCAAAATCGTGAGAAGCTAAATAATTTGACCAAGGTCACAAAGCTCAGTAATGAAAAAGAAAAAAAAAAAACAGGACTTCTGACTCCATACATGCTGTACTTTCTATTATACCAGTTACCATGAAATTAGTGAAAGATTCAAGATTTCCATAATGGACTAGGTTGTGTAAGCACAGACGATTATTGCAAAAAACTAAGGAGCGACCAATGCCCTAACTTAAAATTATTTTTGTCAATAAATTTTTTATATGCAATATCCTTGACAAAATTCTAAATTTATAGAACTGAAAGAGCATTTTTCAATTAAATAGAAAGCTATATAAATATTCCTATAAATTTTATTAGATGATACACTATATCTTAGTAGAATATTCAATATTTCACAACTCTTATAGTCAGGAAATACTTCTTAATTTATGACCCAAATTCCTGCTGCTCCAGTTTCCACCACATTCCCTCATGGCCTGCCCTCTGTGGAAAAAGAAACAAACAAAAAAGCTTCTTGTACATTTCCTTTCATCTCTATAATCATCACTAAATTATTGAAAGAAGGCTTCACTGTGCTAAATCCTGCTTTCATATTCTGACATTGTCACCTATTCTGCTTAGATCTTTCTTTATAAAAATATTATCTTTATTTACTCCATTCTTATATTACCTGAAAGACAAGGTCATTTGAAACAATTTTTTTAATTAGTTATGTACTTCCTTCCCTCAAAAATGTCACAAAATAGTAATCATGTTGAAATAACTTCAGCTTCCCCATATGACTAAATATATGAGTAAAGATTTCTCAAGTTTAAGATCTAAGTAGGAACCTTTATTGAACTGAGAAATACAGAGTCAATCTTCATTTCTTGTAGTCTCAATTCCAGATTCCCAAAAGAAATAGTCAAGAACTATATTCCAACAATTATGATATGTAACAAATCACCCCACACCAAGATGGGGGAAACAACCATTTATTATGCTCAAGAATTTATGACCATGAAATTAGATGGAGAACAGAAGAGAGAGTTTGTCTTTGCTCTATAATGTGAAGCTGGAAGAATCCGTATCGGTCTTATCTCAGATGGTAGCATCTGAATGCTCCCTCAGTTTGAAGTTGTTGGTTGGGAGACTCAGTTCTTCTCCACTGGGGCATCTCATGTGGTCTCTCCACATGCGCTAGGTTGGGCTTTCTCACAGTGTGGAGGCTGAGATACAAGGACAAACATCCCAAAAGTGAGAGAGAGCCAGGATAAGCTGCAATATTTTCTGACCCAGCTTTTGAAGTCACCAAGTATTACTTCTACAATATCAACTGGCTGGAGCAGACCCTGGCCAGATTCAAGGGAAAGGAATACTTTTCCACCTCACTGTGGGAAGAATGTCAGCCATACTGCAAGAAGAACATATAGAAATAAACGTATACAGAGGTATAGCCATAATATGGAAAGTCTCCTCTGCCACAGTGAACCCTCTGACTGTAACAATTTACATCCCTTTCACGTGCAATATACATTCGTATCTTGACCAAAGAGGTGCCATTATGGTATTAGAGCCAGGCTCAACATCCAGAATGTCATTATCTAGATTAGGTCCAGGCACAAATAAGACTCTTCAAGTGCAGTTCAAGCATGGATCCTCTAGTATCGTTTCTCTCAGTTTGAGGACCTCTAAACTGTAAACAATTTACCTGCTTTCCTACACACCCAAAGAGCAATGACTGGACAAGTATAAGATAGTCACCATAGATCACTTAGTTTAAAAATGGGGGAGGGGACGGGGGAAATTGGAGATACAGAAGAGTCACAGGTCCATAGCAATTCTGAAATCCATCTAGGCATCTGTTGCTAGTTTTTTGATAAGGAACCAGTCTTACTGCCTGGGAATGGTTCTTGGCTCTGCCCTCTGCGTTCTTGGTTCTACCTTCTGAATCATCATTTTCTGTAACAAAAAGTACCCTGTGGCTGCACCTTGATAGTTTTTGCACTGTGTTTCCTACTTACAGATATTTGAAAGTCAAATTGTTTCTTTTCATTTAGTACATTCCCCATCCCTTTCAGTCCAAAGTGACATAATTCTTTTAAAAACATTGTGCATTCCTTGTGAATCAAGTTATAATCTACCCAACAAAAGCTACACTCATTAACCTTTGCAACATAAGTCCTCTCTATACTAGATAGAAATAATGCCCTAAAGATTATTAAACTCTTCATCCTGCTTCACAGAGAGACTGAATGGCCATCCAAGACATCACCTTAGATCTTTCTGAGGTCTTTAAGTGTCTTATAGTCCCATCTTAGATATACTCTGCTCCAAAACTTTTATTTTTTTTAATATTTTATTTATTTGACAGACAGAGATCACAAGTAGGCAGAGAGACAGGCAGAGAGAGTGGGGGAGGCAGGTTCCTGGCTGAGCAGAGAACCTGATGCAGGGCTCGATCCCAGGACCCTGGAATCATGACCTGAGCCAAAGGCAGAGGTTTTAACCCACTGAGCCACCCAGGCGCCCCCAAAAACCTTTCTTAATATAAGAAATCTTGGAGAAACTTGAACTTAATTTAAGAATCTTGGAGAATCTTGAACTAAGAACCTTTTTTCTTTCAAATCTAGTAATTTCTGGCCCTCTTAAAATAGTAATTCCTTCAGTATAACTCCTTCCTCTTATGTTTTATTACAAGTATTTTTAATGTTTTATTAACATATAATGTATTATTTGTTTCAGCGGTATAGGTCTGAGATTTATCAGTCTCACACAATTCACACAGCACTCACCATGGCACATACTCTCCCCAGTGTCCATCACACAGCCATCCCTTTCACACGGCTCCCCTCTAGCAACCCTAAGTTTGTTTTCTGAAATTAAGAGTCTCTTGTGGTTTGTCTCCCTCTCTGGTTTCATCTTGTTTCATTTTTCCCCTCCCTCCCACTATGAGCATCTGTCTTCTTTCTCAAATTCCTCATATCAGTGAGACCATATAATTGTCTTTTTCTGATTGACTTATTTCACTTAGTGTAATAGCCTTTAGTTCCATTCACATCATTGCAAATGGCAAGACTTTATTTTTATGGCTGCATAATATTCCATATATATATATATATATATATATATATATATAATCTTTATCCATTATTCTGTTGGTAGACATCTAGGCTCTTTCCATAGTTTGGCTATTGTGAATATTGTTATAAACATTGGGGTGCACATGCCCCTTTGGATCATTACATTTGTATCCTTAGGGTAACTACCCAGTAGTGCGATTGATGGGTCATAGGGTAGTTCTATTTTCTACTTTTTGAGAAACCTCCATGCTGTTTTCCAGAGTGGCTGCTCCAGCTTTGCATTCCCACCAACAGTGTAGGAGGGTTCCCCTTTCTCCACATCCTCACCAACACCTGTCATATTCTGACTTGTTAATTTTAGCCATTCTGACTGGTGTGAGGTGGTATCTCACTGTGGTTTTGATTTGTATTTCCCTGATGCCGAGTGATGAGGGGCACTTTTTCATGTGTCTGTTGGCCATCTGATGTCTTCTTTGCCAAAATGTCTGTTCATGCTTTCTGCCCATTTCTTGATTGGATTATTTGTTCTCTGGGTGTTGAGTTTGATAAGATTTTATAGATTTTGGATACGAGCCCTTTATCTGACAGGTCATTTACAAATATCTTCTCTCATTTTGTTGGTTATCTTCTAGTTTTGTTGACTGCTTCCTTTGCTGTGCAAAAGCTTTTGATCTTGATGAAGTCCTAGTAGTTCATTTTTGCCCTTTTCCCTGACCTTTGGTGCTGTTTCTAGGAAGAAGTTGCTGCAGTTGAGGTCAAAGACATTGCTGCCTGTGTTCTCCTCAAGGATTTTGGTGGATTCCTATCCACATTGAGGTCTTTCATCCATTTTGAATCTATTTTTGTGTGTGGTATAAGGAAATGGCCCCATTTCATTCTTCTGCATATGGATGTCCAATTTTCCCAACACCATTTGTTGAAGAGACTGTCTTTTTTCCATTGGACATTCTTTCCTGCTTTGTTGAAAGGTAGTTGACCATTGAGTTGAGGGTCTATTTCTGAGCTCTCTATTCTGTTCCATTGATCTATGGGTCTGTTTTTGTGCCAGTAGCATACTGTCTTGATGATGACAGCTTTGTAATAGAGCTTGAAGTTCAGAATTGTGATGCCACCAACTTTGGTTTTCTTTTTCAACATTCCTGTGGCTATTCAGGGTCTTTTTTGGTTCCATACAAATTTTATGATTATTTGTTCCATTTCTTTGAAACAATTTGATGGTATTTTGATAGGGATTGCTTTAAATGTGTAGATTGCTCTGGGTAGTGTAGACATTTTCACAATATTTCCACCCCCTATTCATTAACATCAAATGTTTTTCCATTTCTTTGGTTTTTTCCTCAATTTCTTTCAAGAATACTCTATATTTTTCTGAGTACAGCTTCTTTGCTTCTTTGGTTAGGTTTATTTCTAGGTATCTTATGGTTTTGGGTGCAATTGTAAATGGGATCAACTCCTTAATTTCTCTTTCTTCTGTCTTGTTGTTCGTGTATAGAAATATAACTGATTTCTGTGCATTGATTTTGTATCCTGACAAGTTACTGAATTCCTATTTTAGTTCTATCAGTTTTGGAGTGGAGTGTTTGGGTTTTCCACACAAAATATAAGCATTTTTAAAAAAGCCAAATGGCACCTTTGACAGTCTGCCTGGAAACCTCTTTAGATAGATCAGTCAGTTCATTAGCTGCATTCTCAAATTCCATGCTATCAGAGGTGACAGTGTTAAGTTTTTCACCACTACATAAGGATCCTGGTTAGAACAAAGGAACCTCTGTCCCCCAATTTCTAGCAATGTTTTCCTCACTTTCCCTTGGGTCTCACTGACAGCCTCTGTCACAGGCATAACAATCTCCTTAAGGCTCTCCCAAATTCTGTCTCCTGGTTCCAAATCCAGTCATTTTTTAGGGTTATTTTTTAATAGCAGCACTCCACTTCCAGGTACAAAACCCTGTCCCAGTTACCACATGACAGATACAAAGCACTCTAAAACATAGTAGTGCTATCACAATATGGCATCTGGCTTTTCCCAGAGCAAGAGATCCAAGAGGCCAAATAAGAAATTGTAATGGTTTTTATTATGGAACCTTGAAGCAGGCATCATTATTTCTACCACATTCTACTGGTCATACTTAATATGTTCTGATTAAGTGTGAGAGGAGACTACACAAGGGCCTGAATACCAGGACTCATGAATCTTCTTGAAGGTTGATGACCGCAAACTAAAAGAGACAGTTACACATTAAATGTGATCTTCTACACCCTCTAACATACTCAGATGTATTATTTGCATCAGTTGTTTGGCTGTCTCCTTCTCTCCTTATTGACCATACTTCCCTTGGGTCCTCTTTATTGACTTATAGTTCCCTGTCTTCTCAAGTGTACTCTAACATCTGATCTTATAACTAATAGTAATGTACAGCCCAAATTGAGAATCTTGTTCTAATCCAGTTCTTCTCAAATACAGATCACTCCATTATCTTGTTAAATTGTAGATTCTGATTTAGTACATCTAGGACAAGGCCAAATTTCTGCAATTCCAAAAAGCTCCCAGTCATTGGTGCTGGTCACAGACTACATTTTTGTGTTGTGAGGCTCTAGATGGTTGGTTCAAAACCTTTGCTATAGAAGATGGCAGAGAAGTAGGAGACCCTGCTTCAACCAGTCCCCTAAAGTGAGCTAATTATCTACCAGAACACTGAATATCCATGAAACCAGCCTGAGATGTTGGATTATACACTTCTGAATCTCTATGGGGGCAGAAGATGCCAGTGGATAGGTAAAGCATACTGGGAATGATCAGACTGATATTGGAGGATAAATAGAAGGGGGAGGGAGCCACCAGAAGCATTTCCACCCATTGGAAAGTAATACTCCAATATGAGAGTACCCTGTGATTGGGGACCAGCATTAACTTGGAGTCTAGTTAAAAGCATTCAAAAAGAGCAAAAGATCTTAAAGGGCAACTGGTGGAACTGGGCAGTCATGGGTGCGGGCCTAAATCCAGGAACCCAGGATGTCCACCACCAGTGACCACCCGTGTCAGAAAGAGTGCAGCGGTGGAGCCTCCAGTTCTGGTTCTGGAGCCCCCAGGGTTGTGTGGCTTGCACCACCGCTTGGGCTGGGGCGCACTCCCACCCCTGCATGAGGGAGTCTGGTGGGCGCTTTCTGGAACTACAGTCTTTTGCACTCTGTGCTCACCGTGCAACTGGGGTCTGACCCATGCTCCCCACCCACACCTGAGAGTGCTCTGTGGGGGCACCAGCCAGTGGCCTTTCGGACTGAGAGTCTGAATACTCCCAGCCAGGACTTGAAGGAACTATCCCAGACAGCAGTCCCAGAGAAGGCAGGCACCAGAAGCAGGCTCCCCGGACCATTATCACTCACAGTTTTGGCATGGAGATGCAGGGACAGGCGGGTGCTTAGGGTGACTCCTGAGATGGTGGCTGGGGAGATGCACTGTCTGTGGGAGGTTGCACAGCTCTGTGGAATTTGCAGAGGGGGATTCTGTGTGTTCTGAACCACCCAGAGGGGAACAGACTGAGGTTTCTCTCTCAGATGGAGGTCTGGGTGTAGTTTGCTTTCCACTAAACCTACAATAAGCTGCAAAAAGCCACCAAAGAACAAAAACCTCCAGAGAACAAAAGCTTAAAAAACAGGTTTCCAGGGGCACCTGGGTGGCTTAGTGGGTTGAGCCTCTGCCTTTGGCTCAAGTTGTGATCCCACAGTCCTAGGATCGAGGCCCGCATCGGGCTCTCTGCTCAGCGAGGAGCCAGCTTCCTCCTCTCTCTCTCTCTGCCTCTCTGCCTACTTGTGATCTGTCAAATAAATAAATAAGAAAAAAATCTTAAAAAAAAAAACAGGTTTCCACAGAGTGTAGCCCCTTCATAAGGGGCAGGAGGACTCAATCCAAGCAAAACTGACAGAAAAACAAAGTGACAGGAACTTCCACCAGAAAGCCAGCCAAAAGAACAAGAGGACAACCACCACAGGGTCCCCATAAAACTGTAAAACCCAATATCAGGAGGAAACAATTTATTAAGCTCCCAGTATTGCCCTAAAACCTGTATATTTCATAGATACTTTTATTTTTAATTCGTCTCACTATTCTTGTTCTTTTTAATTTTTTTAACCTACTTACCATTAAAACTAGAGGTTTAATAAAACATATTCCATAATAACCTTTTAACTTAAACTTTTTTCATACATACACCTGTATTTTTCTTTTTCTTTTCTATTTTATTTTTTAATATACGTATAGACATAAGCTTCAAGGTAATCCTCTTTCCCTAATCAATACTACCCCCATATATAAACCAGGTTTTTTTAAAAATTTCTTTTCAGCATAACAGTATTCATTGTTTTTGCACCACACCCAGTGCTCCATGCAATCCGTGCCCTCTCTAATACCCACCACCTGGTACCCCAACCTCACACCCCCTGCCCCTTCAAAACCCTCAAATTGTTTTTCAGAGTCCATAGTTTCTCATGGTTCATCTCCCCTTCCAATTTCCCTCAACTCCCTTCTCCTCTCCATCTCCCCCTGCCCTCCATGCTATTTGTTATGCTCCACAAATAAGTGAAACCATATGATAATTGACTCTCTCTGCTTTACATATTTCACTCAGCATAATCTTTTCCAGTCCCATCCATGTTGCTACAAAAGTTGGGAATTCATCCTTTCTGATGGAGGCATAATACTCCATAGTGTATATGGACCACATCTTCCTTATCCATTCATCCATTGAAGGGCATCTTGGTTCTTTCCACAGTTCGGTGACCGTGGCCATTGCTGCTATAAACATTGGGGTACAGATGGTCTTTCTTTTCACTACATCTGTATCTTTGGGGTAAATACCCAGTAGTGCAATTGCAGGGTCATAGGGAAGCTCTATTTTTAATTTCTTGAGGAATCTCCACACTGTTTTTCTCTATCTCTAGAAACTTGAGTCCTTTAACAAAGATATCAAAATATACCCAGGAATGTGCTATGGTGAGTGCTGTAAAGTGTGTAAACCTGGCATTCACAGACCTGTACCCCTGGGGATAAAAATACATTATATGTTTATAATATATAAATAAATAAATAAATAAATAAAATTTTTAAAAAAAGATATACCCAGGAAGAACCAAAATAATCTTCTTCGCCCTCATCAAGGATTTATAACCACCCTCCCATATTTTTCTTCTATCAGTGTTTCTGTGTATTTGTTTTTGTTCTGGTATTATATAAATCTCATCCTTGGGGTTCATTTTGGGTGGGTTCTTTTTTTGCTTGTCATTTACTTCTGTCAGTCTTTTTGTTTGTCCATTTTTGTTTTTATGCCTTATAAATCTTACCTTTGGGGCCCATTCTAGCTGGGTATTCTGTTTTTTTTGTTGTTGTTTTGTTTTGCTTTCTGTCTTGTTGCCTCTCTCTCTCTTTCTTTTTTCTTTCTTTTTGGTGGTGGCTTCCAATTGCTCAGAAGCATTCCAGGGTATACCTTTCCTGGATTGCAGTTGATATATTTTGCTACATATTCCCTCACCCACCTCTCACCAAGATGACTAGGAGGAGGAACAACCAACAGAGGAAAAATTCAGAGGCTGTGCCCTCTCCACCAGAGCTATTGGATATGGACATAAACAGTATGTCAGAAAGGGAATTCAGGGTAGCAATTATACAGGCAATGGCTGGGTTGGAGAAAACCATTAGTGACAACATGGAGTTGATTAGAACAGAAGTGAAAGCTGCCCAGGAACAAGTTAAAAATGGTATCAATGAGATCCAATCTAATCTAAATACTCTAACACCTAGGGTAACTGAGGCAGAAGATAGAATTAGTGATCTAGAGTACAAACTGATAGAGAAAAAGGATCAGGAGGAGGCATGGAAGAAACAGCTTAGAAGTCAGGAGAACAGAATAAGTGAAATAAATGATGCATGAAACATTCCATCAGAATTAGTGGGATCCCTGAGTGGGAGGAGAAAGAAAGAAGACTAGAAGATATCATTGAACAAATACTCCATGAAAATTTTCCCAGTCTGGGAAATGGAACCAGCATTCATGTCCTAGAGGCGGAAAGATCCCCTCCCAAGATGAACGAATCTAGAAAGACCTTATGGCACTTGATTATGAGACTCGCAAATCATAATTTTAGACAAGAGCTTCTGAGGGTGCTACAGGGAAAAGATTCCTCATAGACTGAGGAAGATCCATCAGAATAACATCAGACCTGTCCACAGAAACCTGGCAAGCCAGAAAGGGCTGGCAAGACATATTCAGGGCACTGAATGAGAAGAACATGCAGCCAAGAATAATTTATCCAGCAAGGTTGACATTCAAAATGGATGGAGCGATAGAGAGCTTCTAAGACCAGCAAGGTTTAAAAGAGCATATGATCACCAAGCTGGCACTACAAGAAATATTAAGGGGGGGGTTCTATAAACAAGAAAGAACCCAAGAGTGTCATAGAACAGAAATATACAGAGACAATCTATAGAAACAAGGACACCACAGGCAACATTATGTTAATAAAAACATATCTTTCAATAATCATTCTCAAGGATAACAGCCTAAACACTCTCATAAAACAGCACAGGGTTGCAGATTGGATAAAATGACAGGACCCATCCATATCTTGTCTACAAGAGACCCATTTGGAATCTAAAGATACAACCAGATGAAAGTGAAAGGATGGAGAAGCATCTTTCATACTAATGGGCCTCAAAAGAAAGCTGGGGTAGCGATTCTCATATCAGATAAATTAGATTTTAAACTAAAGACTGCAGTCAGAGATAAAGAAGGACACTACATCATTTTTTAAAAGTCTATCCACCAAGAAGATCTAACAATTATAAATATTTAGGCCCACAATATGGGAGCAGCCAACTACATAAGACAATTGTTAATCAAGATAAAGAGTCATATTGGGGTGCCTAGGTGGCTTAGTGGGTTAAGCCTCTGCCTTCAGCTCCTGTTATGATCTCAGGGTCCTGGGATCAAGCCCTACATGGGGCTCTCTGCTCAGCAGGGAGCCTGCTTTCACACCCGCCCCCGCCACCTGCTGCTCTGCCTACTTGTGATCTCTCCCTCTCTGTCAAATAAATTTAAAAAATCATTTTAAAAAGATAAAGAATCATATTGATATGAATACATTAATAGTAGGGGATCTTAACATGCCACTCTCAAGTAATAGATCATCCAAGCAGAAAATCAATAAAGAAACAAGAGCATTGAATGACACATTAGACCAGATGGACTATATATATATATATATATATATATATATATATATATATATATATAACATTCCACCCTAAAACAACAGAACACTCATTCTTCTCAAGCACAGATGGAACTTTCTCCAGAATAGACCACATACTGGGTCACAAATCAGGGCTCAACCAATACCAAAAGACCGAGATTATTCCCTGCATATTCTCAGACCACAATGCTTTGAAACTGGAACTCAACTACAAGAAAAAGTTTGGAAGGAATTCAAACACTTGGAAGCTAAAGACCACCCTACTTAAGAACGTTTGGATCAACCAGGAAATCAAAGAAGAACTTAAGCAATTCCTGGAAACCAATGAGAATGAAGACACTTCAGTCCAAAACCTATGGGATATGGCAAAGGCTGTCCTAAGGAGGAAATATATAGCCATCCAAGACTCCCTCAAAAAAAAAAAAACAAACCTAAAAAATCCAGAATACACCAGCTGTCTCTACACCTTAAAGAACTGGAGAATCAACAACAAATTAAGCCAACTCCACACACAAGAAGGGAAATAATCAAGATTAGGGCAGAGATCAATGTGATAGAAACTAGGGATACAGTAGAACACATCAACAAAACTAGAAGCTGGTTCTTTGAAAGAATCAATAAGATTGATAATCCACTGGCCAAACTAATCCAAAAGAAAAGAGAGGGGACCCAACTTAATAAAATCATGAATTAAAAGGGAGAGATCATGACTAACACCAAGGAAATAGAAACAATCATCAGAAATTATTATCAGCAGTTATATGCCAATAAGTTAAGCACCCTAGATGAAATGGATGCATTCCTGGAAACCTATAAACTTCCAAAACTAAATCAGGAAGAAATTGAGAATTTGAATAGAGCAATATCTAGTAACAAGATTGAAGCAATGATCAAAAACCTCCCAAAATACAAGAGCCCAGGACCTGAAGGAGTCCCTGGAGAATTCTACCAAACTTTCAAAGAAGAAATAATACCTATTCTCCTGAAGCTGTTTCAAAAAATTGAGGCAGAAGGAAAATTTCCAGACTCTTTTTATGAAGCCACCATTACACTGATGCCCAAACTAGGCAAAGATGCAACCAAAAAGGAGAATCTCAGACCAATATCCCTGATGAATATGGATGCCAAGATTCTCAACAAGATCCTAGCTAATAGCATCCAACAGTACATTAAATAGATGATCCACCATGACCAGGTGGGATTTTTCCATGGGATGCAAGCCTGGATCAACATTCACAGATCAATCAATGTGATAGAACAATTCAATAAGAGAAGAGAGAACAACCACATGGTCCTCTCAACTGATGCAAAAAAAGCATTTGACAAAATACAGCTTCCATTCCTGATTAAAACAATTCAAAGTATAGGGATAAAGGGAATATTCCTCAACTTCATAAAATCTATCTATGAAAAACCCACAGCAAATATCACCCTCAATGGGGAAAAGCTGACAGCCTTCCCTTTGAGATCAGGAACATGACAAGGATGTCCAACCCCATCACTGTTGTTCAACACAGTACTAGAAGTCCTAGCAACAGCAATCAGACAATGAAAAGAAATAAAAGGTATTCAAATGGGCAATGTAGAAGTCAAACTCTCGCTGTTCGCAGATGACATGATACTTATACGGAAAACCCAAAAGACTCCAACCCCAAACTACTAGAACTCATACAGCAATTCAGTAATGTGGCAGGATACAAAAACAAAGTACAGAAATCAGTTGCTTTCTTATACACTAACAATGAAAATATAGAAAGGGAAATTAGAGAATCAATTCCATTTACTATAGCACCAAGAACCATAAGATATCTGAGAATAAACCTAACCAAAGAGGTAAAGGATCTGTGCTCAAGGAACTACAGCACACTCATGAAAGAAACTGAAGAAGACACAAAAGATGGAAGAGCATTTCATGCTCATGGATCAGAAGACTAAACATTGCTAAAATGTCTATACTGCCTAGAGCAATCTATACTTTCAACACCATCCTGATCAAAATTCCACCAGCATTTTTCAAAGAGCTGGAACAAACAATCCTAAAATTTATATGGAAGCAGAAGAGACCCCGAATAGCTAAGGAAATGTTGAAAAAGAAAAACAAAACTGAGGGCATCATATCGCCTGATTTCAAGCTTTACTACAAAGCTGTGATCACCAAGACAGCACGGTACTGGCACAAAAACAGACTAGAAAGCCTAGATATGGATCCCCAACTCTATGGTCATATAATCTCCAACAAAGGAGGAAAAAATATGCAGTGGGAAAAAGACAGTCTCTTCAATAAATGCTGCTGGGAAAATGGGACAGCTATGTGTAGAAGACTGAAACTTGACCATTCTCTTACACCATACACAAAGATAAACTCAAAATGGATAAAAGACCTCAACGTGAGGCAGGAATCCATCAAAATCCTAGAGGAGTACATAGGCAGTAACCTCTTCAACATCGGCCACAGCAACTTCTTTTAAGATATGTCTCCAAAGGCAAAGGAAACAAGTGAAAATGATCTTTTGGGACTTCATCAAGATCAAAAGCTTCTGCACAGCAAAGGAAACAATCAACAAAACAAAGAGGCAACCCATAGAATGGGAGAAGATTTTCACAAATGACAGTACAGACAAAGGGCTGATATTCAAGATCTATAAAGAACTCCTCAAACTCAACACACACAAAACAGATAATCATGTCAAAAATGGTCAGAAGACAGGAACAGATACTTCTCTAATGAAGACATATAAATGGCTAACAGACACATGAAAAAATGTTCATCATCACTAGCCATCAGGGAGATTCAAATCAAAACCACACTGAGATACCACCTTACACCAGTTAGAATGGCCAAAATCAACAAGACAGTAAACAACATGTGTTGGAGAGGATGTGGATAAAGGGGAACCCTCTCACACTCTTGGTGGGAATGCAAGTTGGTGCAGCCACTTTGGAAAACAAGTGTGGAGATTCCTTAAGAAATTAAAAATAGAGCTTCCCTATGACCCTACAATTGTATTACTGGGTGTATACCCCATAAATACAGATGTAGTAAAAAGAAGGGCCATCTGTATCCCAATGTTCATAACAGCAATGGCCACAGTCACCAAACTGTGGAAAGAACCAAGATGTCCTTCAACGGACAAATGGATAAAGAAGATGTGGTTCATATATACTATGGAGTGTTATGCCTCCATCAGAAAGGATGAATACCCAACTTTTGTATCAACATGGACAGGACTGGAAGAGATTATGCTGAGTGAAATAAGTCAAGCAGAGAGAGTCAATTATCATATGGTTTTGCTTATTTGTGGAGCATAAGGTATAACATGGAGGACATGGAGAGATGGAGAGAAGGGAGTTGGAGGAAATTGGAGGGGAAGATGAACCAAGAGAGACTGTAGACTCCGAAGAACTAAGTGAGGGTTTTGGAGGGGAGAGGGGTGGGAGGTTGGGTGAGGGCACGTATTGCATGGAGCACTGGGTGTGGTGCATAAACAATGAATTTTGGAACTGAAAAAAATTAAATTAAATTAAATTTTTTAAAAAAAAGAGTGACTGGGGTGGCTAGGTGGCTCAGATGGTTGGGCGTGTGCCTTTGGCTCAAGTAATGATTTCCAGGTCCTGGGATCAAGCCCCATGTCAGGATCGCAGCCTGCTGAGGAGTCTGCTTCTCTTTCTCCCTCTCCCTCTCCCCATGCTTGTGCTCTTTCTGCCTGTCTCTCTCTCTCAAATGAATGAATAAAATCTTAAAAACAAACAAACAAGCAAACAAACAAAAAGTTTTGCTGCATATTGGAATCACCTTAGGAGTTTAAAAAATGCTGATATTATGGGATCCCATCTTCAGAGATCCTGATTTTATTGTTTTTGCAGTAAACCCCAGGTACTTGGATTTCTTGAATCTCCCCAGGTGATCATAGTGTGGAAGCAAGGTTGAAAATCATTCATCCAGTCTGAAATTAGTTTTTTTTAAGGATTTATTTATTTGACAGACAGAGATCATAAGTAGGCAGAGAGGCAGGCAGAGAGAGGAAGGGAAGCAGGCTCCCTGCTGAGCAGAGAGCCCAATGCAGGGCCCAGTCCCAGAACCCTGGGATCATGATCTGAGCCGAAGGGAGAGGCTTTAACCTGCTGAGCCACCCAGGTGCCCCCCAGTCTGAAATTAGATCAGAATTTGAGGAGAAGCGGAAGAACACTGATTGATACTCCCAAGAAACTGGAAACTGATTGCAGGGGCAAGTCCTAAAAGGGAGAAAACCTTTGCTCAGGAAGACTCAGGTTTCCTGAGATGAGATCTGTTCATGTTCCGAGGGAAAGAGTAGAGTCGAGTCATTAGAATGTACTAGCTCTTTCTCTAGTCAGTGTCTATTGGTGCCTTTGCCTGGTAAGTATCCTTCATCTTGCCAGAGGGCTTCATGACTTCCTACATCCTATGGCTTTGCCTGGTCCTTCTTCAATCACCCTGAATGGAAACCCCCTCCCACAAACCAAATAAGGTCTCAGAACATCTGAGACCAAGAGAAAGGGACAAGACCTAGAACACTTTCTGCAATGGTCAAACTTAACCAGTACAAGATTTCCTACACTGGTTACTTGCTATGTACCTGCACCATGCTATACTAATTGTTTTTATGTGTACTGTCTCATTTAATCCTCCTCCCACCACTGTAACATGAGGGCTATCCTGTTTTACTGATAAGGAAACTGAAATTCCAGGAAGTTAACTAACAGAACAAAATTTCCTGGCTCAAAAGTAGTAAATTTTTATTTCTATTTAATTTCAGAGTCTAGTTTCTTAACCTCTGTATTATAATGTGTCCTCCATAATATTTAAGTAAATATTTGGTAATTCTAAATAGAGATAGACATATGTTACATTCAACATGCAAATTGCAAACTTGACTGATTGTAATGTTGATTCATAGAAAAGTGTCTAAGATAATTTTGTAGGCTCTATCTTTGGAATTGTGCAGATAGTGGTTTTGTTAAATGAAGTAGGAGAAAAGGTCCAAGCTGAGAAGAAAATGATTTTCATTTGTTACACCTTGAGCTTGAAGTGATGACTTGAAGATGCCTACCTGTCAATAGCATACTTAGACACAGATCTCAGAAGTAAAATGAATGGGAGTTTTTGGCTTATATGCTGTAGTTGAAAATAAGATATGAATGAATATTCTGGGAGAAAGAACTGAAAAATTAAGTGATCCTCAGACAGAACATCACTTAGAGCTTCAAATTTAAAGATAGAAAAAGGGAATCTGCTAAATGACACCATCATTCTAAGAAAGAGCAAGATGTGGTGACATGGGAGCAGAAAGAGCATATGTTTAAGAATGAAATGAACAAATAAGTGAAACCATAGATAGTTTACTTCCATGAGAGACTTTGGACTCCGGGAAATACATGGAGGGTTTTAGAAGGGAGCGGAGTAAGAGGATTGGGTGAGCCTAGTGATGGCATTAAGGAGGACATGGAGTGCATGGAGCCCTGGGTATATGTAAACAATGAATCATGGAACACTACATCAAAAACTAATGATGCTCTGAAAAACAGTCTGAGGGGTTTGAAGTGGCGGGGGGGTGGGAGGTTGGGGTACTAGGTGGTGGGTATTATAGAGGGCACGGCTTGCATGGAGCACTGGGTGTGGTGAAAAAATAATGAATAATCATGAATAATGTTTTTCTGAAAATAAATAAATTGGAAAAAAACTAATGATGCACTGTATGGTGACTAATATAACACAATAAAAAAAAGAATGGAATGAACAACTGTGCCAATACCTGAATCATGTCTAGGTAAGGGAAGGGATGAGAGGGTTTACCTTCTGAAAGGAAAGTTGAGTGCACATTTGGGGAACCCAAATATTAGAAGTACTCCAGAAAGTTATATCTGGTCTCCTTGTGATGTGCTCCCCTCCCCCAGGTATGAGCCAGGGATTGTTCCACATGATTGCCAACACTTATTTTCTGTTGTTCACACCCTAGTCATTCTAGTGGATGTGAGGTGGTATCTCATTATGTGTTTTATTTGTATCTCCCTAATAATAAATAACAGAAATTGAAGAAGACAAAACTAAATGTTCATGGGTTTGAAGAATTAATATTGTTACAACTTCGTATGACCCAAAGTGATCTACAGATTCAATGAAATCTCTATCAAAAGTACAATGACATTTTTCACAGCAACAGAAAAAGCAATCCTAAAATTCATATGAAACAACAAAGGCACCAAGTAACCAAAGCCATCTTGAGAAAGAAGAACTAAAACTGGAGGTTTCATATTTCATGATTGCAAACTATATTACAAACCAAATAATCAAAAGAGTGTGTTACTGGCATAAGCACAGATGCAAAGACCAGTGAAGCAGAATAGAGAGCCTGTGAATAAACTCATGTATATATGATCAACTAATCTTTGACAAGGGCACCAAGAACACACAATAGAAAAAGAATAGTCAATTAATGGTTTGGCGAAAACTGGTATACACATGCAAAAGAATGAAATTGGACCCCTGTCTTATAGTCTTCACAAAAATTAACTGAAAGTGGATTAAAGACTTAAATATAAACCTGAAACCATAAAATTTCTGGAAGAAAACATGGGGGAAAGACTCCTTAACATTGGTCTTGACAATGATCTTTTTTGGATATGACACTAAAAACATAGGTAACAAAAGCAAAAACAAATAAGTAGAACTACGTCCAACTAAAAATTTTCTGCATAACAAAGGAAACAATGAACAGGTGAAAAGCCAAACAATGGAATGTGAGATAATATTTGCTAACTATGTATCTAATAAGGGATTAATATCTTAAAAAGAGAGGGGCTCTTGGATAGCTCAGTGAGTTAAGTGTCCAACTTTTTACCTCAGCTCAGGTCTTGATCTCAGGGTCCTGAGTTCAAGCCCTGTGTTGGCCTCCATGCTAGGTATGGATCCTACTTTAAAAAAAACATTTTTTAAAAATATCCAAAATATATAAGGAATAGGTACTCCTCAATAGTAAATCAGAATCATCATCATCATCATCATCTTCATCATGATGTTTTTAAAATGGGCAGAAGACCTGAACAGACATTTTTTCAAAGAAGACATACAAATGGCCAACAGGTATATAAAAAGGAACTCAAGGAACTACTGGGACTTCATCAAGATAAAAAGCTTCTGCACAGCAAAGGAAATAGTCAACAAAGCTAAAAGACAGCCTCTGGAATGGGAAAGATATTTGCAAATGACATATCAGATAAAGGGCTGGTATCCAAGATCTATAAAGAACTGCTGAGTGAAATAAGTCAAGCAGAGAGAGTCAATTATCATATGGTTTCACTTATTTGTGGTGCATAAGAAATAGCATGGAGGACATGAAGAGTTAGGAGAAGGGAGTTGGGGGAAATTGGAAGGGGATGTGAACCATGAGAAACTATGGACTCTGAAAAAAAATCTGAGGGGTTTGAAGTGGCAAGGGGTAGGAGGTTGGGGCAACCAGGTGGTGGTATTAGAGAGGACACGGATTGCATGGAGCACTGGGTGTGGTACAAAAATAATGAATACTGTTATGCTGAAAATAAATTAAAAATAAATTAATTTTAAAAAAGAACTTAACAAACTTAACATGTAAAAAAACAAATAACCCAGTCAAGAAATGGGCAGAAGACATGAACAGAAACTTTCTCCAAAAAAGACATACAAATGGTCAACAGACATATGAAAAAGTGCTCCACATCACTACTCATCAGGGAAATATAAATCAAAAGCACAATTAGATATCACCTTAAACCAGTCAAAATGGTTAAAATGAGCAAGACAGGGAACAATAAATGTTGTTGAGGATGTAGAGAAAGGGAAACCCTCTTACACTATTGGTGGGAATGCACCACTCTGGAAAACAGTATGGAAGTTCCTCAGGAAGTTAAAAATAGAGTTAACCTCGACCCGGCAATTGCATTACTGGGTATTTACCCCAAAGACACAGATAGAGTGAAGAGAAGGGGCACCTGCACCCCAATGTTCATAGCAGCAATGTCCATAATAGCCAAACTGTGGAAAGAGCCAAGATGTCCTTCAACAAATGAATGGATAAAGAAGATGTAGTTCAAATACAAAATGGAATATTACTCAACCATCAGAAAGGATGTATACCTACTATTCACAATGACATGGATGGAACAGGAGGGTATTGTGATGAAATAAATCAATCAGAGAAAGACAATTACCATATGGTTTCACTATTATATGTAATATAAGAGATAGCACAGAGGATCATAGGGGAAAGGAGGAAAAACTGGGAAGAAATCAAAGAAGAAGGCAAACCATGAAAGACTCTGGGCCCCAGGAAACAAACTGAGTGTTATGGAAGGGAGGTGGGTGGAGAAATAGGGTGACAGGGGGATAGTCATTAAGGAGGGCATGTGATGTAATGGGCATTGGGTATTATATGCAACTAATAAATCACTGAATCTACACCAAAAACTAATGATGTGGTTAACTGAATTTTTTCTTAAAAAGGTACTCAATGTACTCAAACTCATTCATCATTAGAGAAATGCAAACTGAAACCACAATTAGGTATCACCTCACAACTGTTAGCATGGTATCACATAGGGAACTTTCTTTTTAAAGATTGCATTTATTTATTTGACACAGAGAGAGAGATCACAAGTAGGCAGAGAGGCAGGCAGAGAAAGGGAGGGACGCAGGCTTCCCACGGAGCAGAGGGCCTGATGCAGGTTTCAATCCCAGGACCCCGAGATCATGACCTGAGTTGAAGGCAAAGGCTTACCTGAGCCACCCAGGTGGCCCCATAAGGAACTTTCTTTAAGGTGAATTCCTAGAAACAGATTATAGAATGGTGGTTACTAGGGGCTGGGGCCTGGGAGAAGTGTGGAAATGTTGGTCAAAGGATAAAAACCTTCAGTTATGAAAAGAAATTCTGTTATTTGGAACAGGGGAAAGGGGTTGGTAAGTTAGTTTGGCCACAGAATAGAAAGAGAGCAAAAATAAACCTCATAAAAGAAGTAATTGCACTCAAACATCACCACTTCCAAGAGCCAAACAAGAAATGACTGAAGTACTATTAAATGAGCCATGTGACTGTTGCATCACCCAGCCCCCAGGTGGAGCACGGTGCAGGCATATGCTGGGGCAGCCCACACACTCTTAAAGTTTAACACCTATGCTGAGTGAAATAAGTCAAGCAGAGAGAGAGTCAATTATCATATGGTTTCACTTATTTGTGGAGCATAACAAATATCATGGAGGACAAGGGGTGTTAGAGAGGAGAAGGGAGTTGAGCGAAAATTGGAAGGGGAGGTGAATCACGAGAGACTATGGACTCTGAAAAACAATCTGAGGGGTTTGAAGTGGCGGGGGGATGGGAGGTTGGGGTACCAGGTGGTGGGTATTATAGAGGGCACGGATTGCATGGAGCACTGGGTGTGGTGAAAAAATAATGAATACTGTTTTTCTGAAATTAAATAAATTGGAAAAATTTAAAAATTAATTAATTAATTAAAAATTAAAAAAAAGTTTAACACCTCACTTTCCTTTCCCTTCCCCTTTGTTCACCTGTTTTCTTTCCTAAATTCCACGTATAAGTGAAATCATGTGATATTTGTCTTTCTCTGACTGACCTCTTTCACTGAGCATAATACACTCTAGCTCACATGCTGCAAATGGCAAGATTTCACGTGATGTAATGAGCACCGGGTGTTATATACAACCTATGAATCACTAAATTCAACCCCTGAAACTAATAATATACTATCTTTTAACTAAATTGAGTTTAAAAAACAATTTAAAATATATTTATATTAAAAAAGGGGGGGAAATGGGGTCATCTGGGTGGCTCAGTTGGTTAAGCAACTGACTGGCTGAGGTTATGATCCCAGAATTCCGAGATGGAGTCCCACATCTGGCTCCCTGCTCAGTAGGCATCCTGCTTCTCCCTCTGACCTTCTCTTCTCTCATATTCTTGCTCTCTCTCTAATATAAATAAATAAATAAAATATTTTTTTTAAAAAGTGAAAGAATAAAGAACACCTCGCTTTAATGTATTGTGTGTTTTAGAAAAGGAGTACAGTATGTCAGTGGGGAATAATTACCTCCTCTGTCCTTTCTGCAACCCTGACACTTGAGGATTTTATGTAAGAAAAATGTTACTGTACATGTTAATCAGGATTACTCTGGAGGTGCTCATTCACAGCACAAGCCCAAATCAAGTTCTGAACTGTCATTCAAAGCTAAATGTCTGTATGATAGCATATCTATTGTACTTTGGGGGAAATTTGTATGTAACTGTACAGAAATAAAAATGTTGCCCTATTAACAAATTTCCACTGGAATGTCATCCCTACCTTATCTGACGGTATCCAGTGAAGGTCATTTCATGAACATTGGCTACAAGTGATAAAAACTCTATGAAAAATGAATGAAGGAATGAATCAAAAGGAACTCTGAGGCGGCTCTAATGAATAGCATAGTGACTATAGTTAATAATACTGTACTGTACTCTTGTGATTTACTGAAAGAATTGATCCTGAGTTTTCTAACCACACACACAGACATACACACACAAAGGTAATTATGTGATATGATAGACATGTTCATTAACTTCACTGTGGTAAATATTTCACAATGTATACATATATCAAATCATCACACTGTATACTTTAAGTGTATATAATTTTATTTGTCAATTATACCTCAGTAAAGCTGGAATTAAAAGACAGCTACAAATTCTTTGCTTTATCCCATTGAGAGGTGAGTCTATATCCCCTTCCCCTGAATCTGGGTGAGATCCTGACTGCTCTGAACAACAAAATACTGCAGATATACTGCAATCTGGGCCTAGGCATTAAAAAACTGGCAACATCCTCACCACAAATAGTATTTATTCCTGGGTTGCAAGGGGTGTTTAGTATTCACAAATCAATCAATGTGATACAACACATCCATAAGAGAAAGGGTAAAAGCCATATGATCATTTCAATAGACACAGAAAAAGCATTTGGCAAACTACAACATCCATTCATGATAAAAATCCTCAACAAAGCAGGTTTAGAGGGAGCATACTGCAAGATAATAGAGGTCACCTGTGAAAAACCAACAGTTAACATCATCCTCAATAGGAAAAAACTGAGGGCTTTTCCCCTACAGTCAGGAACAAGACAAAGATATCCACTCTCACAACTTTTATTCAACACAGTACTGGAAGACCTAGCCACAGCAATCAGACAACAAAAAGAAATCCGAACCGCTAAGGAAGAAGTACAACTGTCACTATTTGCAGATGACATGATACTCTGTTTGGAAAATCTGAGAGACTCCACCCTAAAATTGCTAAAACTGATATACAAATTTAGCAAAGCCACGGGATACAAACTCAATGTACAGAAATGTGTTGCATTTCTATACACCAATAATGAAGTAGCAGAAAGAGAAATTAAGAAAACAATCCCATTTATAATTACACCAAAAATAATAAGATACCTAGGAATAAACCTAATCAAAGAGGTTGAAGACCTGTAATGTGAAAACTATAAAACACTGATGAAAGAAATTGAAGGTGATACAAAGAAATGGAAAGACACTCCATGTTCATGGATCAGAAGAACAAATATTGTTAAAATGTCCATACTACCCAAAGCAGTCCACACATTTAATGTAATCCCTGTCAAAATACCAATAGCATTTTTCACAAAAGTAGAGCCAAATCCTAATTTGCATGCAATCACAAAAGACCCCAAATAACCAAAGCCATCTTGAAAAACAAAAGCAAAGCTGGAGGCATCACAATTCTGGACTTCAAGTTACATTACAAAGCTGTAGTGATCAACACAGTATGATACTGGTACAAAAACAGGTTCATAGATCCATGGAACAGAACGGGAAAACCCAGAATGAACCCATAACTATACGGCCAATTTATTTTCAACAGAGCAGGAAAGAATACCCAATGGGAAAGGGACACTCTCTTCAACAAATGGTGTTCGGAAAAGTGGACAGCAACATGCAAAATAAGGAAACGACCATTTTCTTACATCATATAAAAAAATAAATTCAAAATGGATGAAAGACGAGGGTGCCTGGGTGGTGTGGTCAGTTAAGGATCTGACTTTTGGTTTCAGTTCAGGTCTTGATCTCAGGGTGTTGTGACTGAGCTCTGCATCTGGCTCCACACTCAGTGGGAATTTGCTTCTTTCCCTCTGTCCTTCCCTCCTCCATCTCTTTCTTTCTTTCTCTCTCAAATAAATAAATAAATCTTTTTGAAAAATGAATGAAAGACCTAAATGTGAGACTTGAAATGAAAAAAAGGCCATAGTGAATGAGATCCATGTGAGAGACAAGAGACAAAGAGCCCCAAGGATCTAAGTTTGATTACAAACCCATTCTGGTACAAACTCTCCCACTGAAACCATATAACCATGTGGATCAGAGCAAATATATCAATTAAGCCCTTCCTGAATTCCTTAGCCACAAAATAGTAAGCAAATAAAGTGGTCATTTTAAGCCACAACATGTGGTTTATTAAATAGAAATAAATGGAACAAACACAACTGCTCTCTGATTGCTGAGCAGTGAAGTACTTTTAGTTTCCATACCTTGTAGGTATCTGTAAGTCTGTACGTACAAAAATAGAGTACAATTAGTGGGATTAGCCTTTTGATATCTTTAACTTTCTTGGTGGCCAATTCTATCTACCTACAAACCCAGTTTCCAACATGATGCCTATGGTCCACACATCCTCAAAATGGTGGTACATCACAATTATTTGTCCAACTTTCATTCTGTGAGTGAAATCATGGTTAATACTAATAATTATAAACATTTGTAGAGTTCTTCTAAGTGCCAGGCAGCATGCTAAATACTTTACATGTATTATCTCATTCAAAACTCCCAAATTTCCCATGCAATAAGTTCCACTTCTATTCCTATCACACAAATGAGGAAACTAAGTCTCAAAGAGAGCTAGAGACTTGCCCAAGGTCAATGAGCAATTAAGTGGTGGAAGAGGAATTTGAACCCAGGCAGGCTTACTCTCGATGGCAGAAAACACTATGCTAATCCCCAGTGTCTTTGGATAGCTATTATTCATTTACTAGTTGCGGCCTGCAAGAAATGTACCTCATTCACAAAACCCCTTCCAAAGTTGGGTGGAAAGGAGTCAGAATGAAAAGTTTGGATAAATATGCAGTACTAAATCTTTATCCAAACATTAACAATGCTCTGAGTACATTTCATTTTCTTTCACCTCAGATTATGGAAAGTGTAGTTTCAATTTTGTGATTTATCAAGAAATTATTAACCACATTTGATTGGACAAATACCCCCTCTCAATGTGGACATTAGTAGCTTGCTGTTAATTAATTGTTAATTCCAATCAGTATACATTAGGTTGAAGTGCCAAGTTCACGAGTAAAAGGTAATATATCTCCAAAATAAGTGCTGCTTTAGGGAAGCTTATCTGTCAATCATTGTAGTCTTCACAGAATTTTAAATGAGCCAACACAACTCACAGAAAATTGGCCAGTCAGATACATCAAGCAGATCCTTCCACATTTGCAAGGTAGTCAATTAATTTAAAGCATTCTTAGCCTAGTCAAGAGTTAAAGCTAGAAATAGTGATTATTTTCAAGTTAATATAAGAGTGTGGAACAGGTTGATTTCACAAACAATTGCCCAAAGGAAGAGTCATTAAGTATTAATAATAAGTATCTGATTGGATCAAGGAGAATGAAAGTTGACTCGAACCAGTCTCCAGTTTTGTTATTCCTTATGAATGCTAGTGGGAGCAACATGAAAATATACATATGGTTTACCTCTGTAAGTTTCCTAAATTTGTCATAAACTGTTATCTCTTTATGTGTCGGTACTATATCTGAATAAATGAAGCAAATTATGTAAAAATGACCATCTTAGATTATAAACATTTATATATGTCTCTTCCCCCAGTAAGTTTAAGCTCTCTGAAGTTAATACATGCCTCTTTTTATTTCTGTATGCCTCAGGAACATGCCCAACACAGTGCCTGGCACAGTTGCTCAGAAAGACATGGTTCATGTGGAATTTAATTGGGATGTCTCTTGTTTTAAATACTTATTTTAAGATGCATAAAATGTATACAGGTATTCAAAATGGTCTAACCTAGGCTAATACATTAATATTACATTTACTTTTATTTTAGAAGCTCAAGACATAATCTATGCCATAAATCTCACCAATTTAAAGCATACAACTCCAGGTGGTGGGTATTGGAGAGGGCATGGATTGCATGGAGCACTGGGTGTGGTGCAAAAATAATGAATACTGTTACACTGAAAAAAATAAAAAAATAAAAATAAATAAATAAATCTTAAAAAAGTAAAAAATAAAGCATACAACTCAATGGCTTTTAGTATATTTAGAGTTGTACAACCATCATCTCAATTTCAGAACTTTTTCATTACTCCCAAAAGAAATCCTATACCTATTAGCAGCTGTTTCCCATTCTGCCTACCTATAGCCTCTGGAAAACACCAATCTCCTTCTTGCCTCTATAGATTTGTCTATACTGGACATTTCAAGTAAATAGGATGATAGAATTTATGGCTGTGTTTATCTGACTTCTTTAACTGAGCAGAATGTTTCTGATGTTCAGCCATGTTATAGCATGTATCAGCATTCTAGCTGTTTTTATGCCTAAATAATATCCCATTGTATAAATATACCCAGTTTGTTTATTCATTTTTCTATTGATGATATTTGTATTGTTTTCAGGTTTGGGTCACTATGAACAATGCTTCTATAAACATTCTTTTACAAGCTTATGTAAATATAAGCTTTTATTTCTCTTGGGCATATATACCTAGGAGTGAAATTGCTGGGTCATATGCTAACTCTGTGTTTTGATCAAATAAATTCTGATAATCTGTCCCTAAATTAACTAATTCCATCCTCTGCAATCTCTGCTCAACTAATGAGTCCATCCATTGAGTTTTTAATTTTTGATAATTATATTTTTCAGTTCTATTATTCCAGCTTGCTTCTTTTCAATAAATTCTATTTGCTTATTGAGATTTTCTATTTTTTCCTTTGTTTTAAAAGAATGCATAATTGCTCATTTAAAACATTTCTATGTTGGTTGGCTTAAAATCCTTGTCAGTGAAATAAGTCAGACACAGAAAAACAAATACTGTGTGATCTCACTTATATATGAAATCTAAAAATGTTGAACTCATAGAACCAGAGAGTAAAACATGGTTGCAGGGGCTGGGAATTGGAGGAGAATGGAGAGATGTTGGTCAAAAGATAGAAACTTTCAGTTGTAAGATGAATGAGTTATGGGGATTTAATGTACAACACAGTAACTATAGTTAATAATACTGTACTTTATACTTGAAATTTGCTAAGAGAATAGATCTTAAGTGTTCTCATGCACACAAAATCAATAACTATAAGATCTTTGTCAGATAATGACAAGAACAGATTCATCTTGGTGTTATCAGTTGGCTGTCTTTTTTTCCCCCAAATCATGCTGTAATTTCTTTGGTTCATCAGGTGTTGAGTGATTTTCTGTTTTATCCTGGACATTTTTACATATTCTATTGTGAGACTCTGGGCCCTCCTCTTTTTAGCAAGCAGTCCTCTCTTCAAGTTTATTGTGTGGGCAGTTAGCTGTGCATGTTTTCCTTCTCACTGGGTCCCACCATCCATCCTGGCAAAAGAAGGGAAGCAACACACACTGCCTCATTGCAGACAAATGAGGTGTGGTGTAGCTCCCTCCTTGGCCCTGTTGATACTCTCCTGGTGAAAATGGGGTACCAACTCATACTGCCTCATAACCTGTAAATGCAGGTGAAAGCTCAGCTTCCTGCTGGCCCTTGCCTGACACCAGTAAGGGAAAAAGGTGACTTACACCACTTTGTTGTCACAGGTGGGGGCAGAAGCTTCGCTGCTGAATTGCTCTGACACCAGAAAAGGAGATGGCAGAAAGCCAAATGCCAATTGGCCCACCTCTTACCACTTCATACAGCCTCACTAACACTGAGTGGGGTTGAAGGTGCAGCCTGCAGCTGGATCCCACTGACACTACTTTAGTTGGAAAAACAATGGCACCCACTACTGTCAGGCAGGGAATGGATGATCAGGTCCCTGCTCAGCTTCACTAAGACTATCTCTGCAGGGGAGTCAGAGTACCTACTCTGCTCCTAGCTTTGGGAGGGGGATGGCAGATCAGCTACCTTGAACACTCAGCAAGGGGATTAGAGTGCTGCCACCTTACACCAGGCAGGAAATGAAAGATAAGTTTCCCACTCAGAAGGTTAGGTCCCTGTGCAGCACCTGCTTCCACAGGGCAAGGCAGTGGTATGAAAGATCAAATCCCCACTCAGCCCCATTGAAATCCTAAAGGTAAGAGATGTTTTCTCCATTGATGTTTAGTGGTAGTAGTGTAGGTATTTCCAAAATGTTTTTTAAAATTATTTTTAGGGGCGCCTGGGTGGCTCAGTGGGTTAAGCCGCTGCCTTCGGCTCAGGTCATGATCTCAGGGTCCTGGGATCGAGTCCCGCGTCGGGCTCTCTGCTCAGCGGGGAGCCTGCTTCCTCCTCTCTCTCTCTGCCTGCCTCTCTGCCTACTTGTGATCTCTGTCAAATAAATAAATAAAATCTTTAAAAAAATTATTTTTATTTTTAAGCTACCCTTTTCCTGGTCCTTTGGCTTAGGGGAAAAAATTTTAATTTTCTTTATCTGAGGTTATTGGAGATTCTCTATTAAAGGTTTCTAGAGAGCCCCATCCAGGATGCATGAAATAAGAAAACCCAGAGAATTCACCGGCATGCCATTCCTGAAGTCCCAAGATCCTTAAGCACTCCACCTTTTTGTTTCCACTTTTTAAGACTTTTTCTGTGTTTGGTTTATGTGTTATTTCCAGGGATTGGGGGAAAATATCTATGATCTGAAATGCAAGTGATACGCCATCTTGCATTGTTTGAACTAATTTTTAATCTAGATAACATTTTTAAGTCCTCTTAAAAATCAAAGTTGACAGTAAATAGCCCATTTGTGTGGGTAAAACTTGATGCAAAAGGTCAGCATTGCTAACATTTTCCCTGGAAAATCCCCAAGAATATGAAAACATTTCTTTTTTCTCCATGTCTTCCAAATGTTTTTAATGCTTATAAGAACTGATGTGGTAGAATTTTTTTAAGTGCACAGTCATCTAAAAATAGCTCTGATTCCACAAACTAGGAGAGAGAAAATAAAGAGAATAATTCAGCCATCATAGAGTCCATCAAAATAGTGAAATGGATAAATTTTGCTAGGAAAAAAGAGAGACTGGAGCATCATGCAACTGACTTCAAAATAGAAAAGAGATTTAAAACCTGTATTTCAAAAACTACAGAGATTTGCAAATTTAAAATGGTGCAAAAACACCATTAAAAAACAAAAACAAAAGAAAATCTCTACATATTCCAGTTGGAAATTTCAAAATCATTCTCATAGAAAGTTAAAACATCTTGGAAATTGACAGAAATAATAAAGAATTAAACTGGACATTGGATTCTCTGTTTACCATAATTCCCTTTATTAGCTTCAGGACCAAGAAAATAGCAGACTTACTCATCTTGGTGCAGTTCTTTAACTAGACACCCATCTGATGTTTTTTGTCTGTAGAAGAAAATACCCAATAATATTTAATTTCCAGAGAAAAAGTGGTAAGTCACCTTCCCACCTTTCTCCTTGGTGTTTATTCTTGAAAAGTACACCAAGAAATACAAGGACTACATGAATGAGTGAATGAATAAATTCTGACACCAGAATTGTTTGGGTGTCCATTCTTCTGTATCAATTTTGTTCATTTGTATATTCGTCTCTGTACACCTCCAGAGGGCAAGGACAAACTGAAGAAAGCAACAGACTGTTCCAGGTGGAAAGGCAGTGGCTTTACTAAGCAAGGGAATTTAGCTATGAGGCTCGTCTTCAGTGTCCCTGACAAACAGATCTCTGCACCCACCTACCAGTATCTTAAAAGTTTATAGAGAGGCCTTAAATGGGTTTGGTCACATACACCACCCAAGTGGGCTCAACAACACATCAATCCCTCAAGGCTGTGTCCTTGAAAATGATTCCAGCTGTGAGAACTGTGGGGCAAACTTACATCTCAAGGACAGGAAAGGGGGTGAGGAGCCTGTGATTGCCTATGTCTAGGTCTCAGGTCAACCAGGGGTCATGGCCTCTCAATCACCTCCTCTAATAATTTTCAGCCCAAGACAGTTCCAGAGGAAGCAGTTTCTCATGTAAGAATTTGTAGCTCTCTTGGGATTTGCTACTTCTCAATTAATTCAATGTGATGTCTATAAAAATAGTGCTTCAGAATAATATTAATTAACTTTCAGCACAATTTCACATATATGTTTATATTATGTACATATAGTCTTCTGCATTTCTAAAATGTATAATGTATTACTATAAGCATGCTGCAGTACAGATATAGTTAGACCTAATTCCAAACTTTTCATAAATCTCATAGTATTAGTAGGGAACAATATAAAATATGGCATTAAAGGAACACTCTTAATCTGGTAGGAGTACAATCACAAACCTCTAATTTTTATCGTCCACTTCTTCATCCAAGATGTAAAAACTCTTCCATCTAGGTCTAGGGCAAGTGTGTCATTTCCCAAATTCTATTTCTGTGCACATGACCCAGGTTAGGAAAAAGGAAGCAGAAAACAGAGACTGCAAGATATAATTGCTCTGAAGAAACATCGCGTGTCTTGCTAGGTGAAATTTCACCAGTGCCATTTATTAGCAAGTTTGATGAGTCTTGATAAACAGTGGGATGAAACTTTTTGAAGTAAAAGTAAAAAAAAAAGTTTCTGCTGGCTTTAATAATTACTAAAATAAAAAGGGTGAGCAGCATTTACAGCTTGTTACAGGAAGGCTTTATGGAAACTGTGATTCTAAAAGGATACCTCTGACTCACTAGAATCATTCCAGGCATATAGAGCAAAATGAGGAGGGAAGAAAAAAATCTACCCAGGAAAGGTATTAAGAAAAGAAATCTGTTTAGTCATAGGGAGAGGAGGGAGGAAAGTAGCAGGTGCCCAAAGGAAGCAAGGGAAGAAAGAGAAATGGGACGAAGGTATTAAGGATTGGGAGGTGAGGGCAGTTTTGGATAGTTTGAAAGGCACTGAGACCAGGTTAAGTGATTTACGAAAGGTCCCCTACTGAGTCACTAGCAGCTCTGATTCCATCCCTCCTATTTTGGGTTTCCTCTTTAGTTCCTTGTCTCTACACAGAAATAGACATTCTATGTGATTTTCTCTCATTGCAAATCTTTTATACTTTAACTCAGAAAGCCGTGTTTAGAGGACTGTGTAGGTGGTTGTTTTTAATGTTGAATTTCTTCCCCTTCTTTGGGAAAACTGCTGGTATAGAAAGCTTCCTTGACTCAGTATTGAGACAAATAAAAGACAAATGTGTTATTCTACTGAGACTGTTGAAATGAAAGTTTGCTTTGAAGTAGGGTACTAGAATACATATGAAAGAATGCTGTTCTTGTCATAAAAACTGTCAGCTGAGCTTTCTTTGCCATGTCAGAGAGAACGACAATCTAACAGGGCCAAAGTCAGACTGGGGGAAGAGATTTTTTTTTCTTTAATCACTATCTCAACTGATGACCAGAAAAGGACAATATTAGAGATAGAAAGTAAATTCAAAATCTGGAGACTGTGGCCAATAATCACAAATTAATGTAAATGGATTTCAAGAATTCAAATAGTTATTGTGTATTGACAGAAATAGTAAATGTACTAGTGACTATTCCTAAGTATTTTTGAACAAATTATTGACTTAGTCCTATAATTTTGACATAATAAATTTGATTTAACAGAAACTTTTCTATCTTTAGCATTCCACAGCTTAAATCAGTCCATCTGGAGTCTGATGTTTGAAACAGTTATTTCTAGAAGTCTCTGATGATACGAATCAAAACAATTCATAATACAAAACCTTGAAAAGTGACAACAAATACGTTTTTTATTTTTCTCTCTGGAATTAATTGGCCTTTAATTTCGTACCTTACTGACTTCGATTTTTAACACCACATCTATTTTTTTTAATGTGAATAAGCCTAATGCACAATGTTCAAAGAAAAGTATTAAATTTAAAATGAAGAGAAACCTGAAGAGATCTTCTCTTAGTCAATAATTATTTCTATGACTTTATTTCTCTTAGTCATTAATGTTAAATTTAAGTGAAAATGTTCTTTTTAACATTTTTTGAAATAGTTTTACCAATTTAAACATTTCCCCAGCTTCACTGAGATATTACTGTCATATGTGTGAGTTTAAGTTTTATAATATGATCTGATACACATATATTGCAAAACAATTATGACAATAAAGTGAGCTAACACCTGTAACCCCCTCACATAGTTACCTTTTTTATTGTTGTCCTCATAACATTTAAGATTTATTCTCTTAACAACCTTAAATTATATAATACAGTATGGTTAATTATAGTCACCATGCTGTACATTAGATTCCCAGAACTTATAGCTGAAACTTTGTACCCTTTGCCCAACATCTCCCCTTTCCCCCAACTCCTCCAGCCCCTGGAAACCAGCATTCTAATCTCTTTTCTATGAGTTGGGTTTCCTAGTTTCCACATATAAGTGAGAACATATAGTATTTCTGTCTGAATTATTTCACTTACTGTAAGTCTTCAAGGTCCACCCATGTTGTTGCAGAAGGCAGGATATCCTTCTTTTCTTATAGCTGACTAATATATCATTGGGTATACATTCCATACTTTCTTTATCTATTTATTCACCAATGGACATTTAGGTTGTGTTCATATCTTAGGGTGTGAATAATGCAGCAACAAACATATGGGTGGAGATATCACTTCAAGATAAAGATTTCATTTCCTGTGGACATAAACCCAGATGTGGAATAGCCGGATCACATGGTAGATTTTCAATTTTCAATTTTTTGAGCCTCCATACTATTTTCCACAGAGGCTGCACCAATTTACATTCCCACCAAAAGTGCACAAGGGCCGCCTTTTCTTTATATCCTCACCAGCACTTGTTGTCTCTTGACTTTTTGATAATAGCCATTCTAACAGCTGTGAAGTAATAGCTCCTTGTGGTTTGATTTGCAATTCCCTAATGATTAATGACACAGAGCATCTTTTCTTGTGCTTATTGGTCATTTGTATGTCTTCTTTGGAAAAACATTTATTCAAGTCCTTCTGCTTTTTATTCAAGTCCTTATTTAATTGGATTGTTTTTCTACAACTGAGTCATGTGAGACCTTATATATTTTAATTACTAACCCCTAATGAGATGTATGATTTGCAAATATCCTGTCTCATTTCAAAAGTTGCCTTCTCATTCTATTGATTGATTGTTACTTACGCCGCACAAAGGTTTTTAACTAAAAGTAGTCTTACTTATCTATTGTTGCTTTTCCTGCTGTGCTTTTGGAATAATATCTAAAAAATTACTGATGAAACAAATTTCAAAGAGCTTTCTTCTAGTACGTTTACAGTTGCAGGGCTTACATTTACGCCTTTAGTCCAGTTGAGGTAATTTTAGTGACACTGTAAGAGAGGGCTCCAAGTTCATTCTTTTCCATGTGGATATCCAGTTTTCCTTCATTTCCCCATTTAGTATTCCCGGTTCCCCTGTTAATTACCAGTTGACTGTATATGTATGAGTTTAATTCTGATCCTTCAATTCAGTTCCACTGGTGTATATGTCTGTTTTTATGGTTGTACCCATACGGTTTTGATTATTATAGCTTTGTACAGTTTGAAATAAGGTTATTTAATGTCTCCACCTTGTTCTTCTTCAGGATTGCTTCGACTATCTGGGGTCTTTTGTGACTCCACACCAATTTAAGGATTTTTCTTCTATCTCTGTGAAAAATTCCATTAAAATTCTGATAGAAATTGTATTGAACATATAGATGGCTCTTGGGAATATGGACATTTTAACATTTAAAAATTCTTCTAATCTATAAACTTTGAATCTGTAAATTTGAGATATCTTTCCATTCATTTGTGTTTTCTTCAATTGATTTCATCAATGTCTAGTAATCATCAGTGTATAACACTTCTACCTCCTAGGTTAAGTTTATTCCCAAGTAACTTATTGTTTCTGATGCTATTATAAATGGGATTATTGCATTTGCCTTTCAGATAAGTTGTTGTTAGCATATAAACCACAACTGGCTTTTGTATGTTGAGTTTTGTATCTTGCAACTCCACTGAAGTTGTTAATTAGTTTTAAAAATTTTTTAGTGGAGTATTTAGGATTTTCTATATATAAAATTGTATCATCAGAAAACAAAGAAAATTTTACTTCTTCCTTGTTTATTTTATCTTGCCTAATTGCTCTGGCTGGGACTTTCAGTATTATAAGGATAGGAATGGTGAGTGTCCACTTTTGTCCTGTCCCTGATATTAATAAAAGAGCTTTCAACCTTTTACTGTGAAATACGATGTTAGCTGTGGGTTTTGCATTTCTGACCTTATTATGTCAAGGTATGTTTCTTCTCTACCCAATTTGTTGACAGTTATTTTAATCATGAAAAGATGTTGAATTTTGTCAAAATTTTTTTTCTACATCTAGTGAGATGACCATGTGATTTTTATCCTTCATTCTTTTAATGCAATGTACCACATTTATTGATTTGCATATGCTGTATCATCCTTGCATCCCAAGGATAGATTCCACTTGATAATGGTATATGATCCTCTTAATGTGTTCTTGAATTCAGTTTCCTAGGTTTTTTTTAAAGATTTTATTTTTAAGTAATCTCTACACCCAAGGTAGGGCTCAAACTCACAATCCCAAGATCAAGAGTCGAATGCTTTACTGACTGAGCCAGCCAGGTACCCCAGTTTACTAGTATTTTTGTTGAGAAATTTACATCTATATTAATTAGGGATATTGGCCTTTAGTTTTATCTTCTGGCAGTGTCTTTATCTGGCTTTGGTATTAGGGGAACACAGCCTCATAAAATGAGTTTGGGAGTATTTATTCCTCTTCAAATTTTTGGTGTAGTTTGAGAAGGATTGGTGTTGACTATTCTTTAAATGTTTGATAGAATTTACCAGCAAAACCATCTGGTCCTGTGCATTTCTTTGTTGGGAGTTTTTGATTAGTAATTTGATCCCCTTACTTGTTACGTGAATCTATCTTTTCTACCCTACTCAATGCAACTTTTCTTACTTCTGTGCTATACCCAGGTGCTGTAATCCCTCACCAGGAATTATTTGATCTTATGAAGGTATTTTTTGAGTGTGGATAGTTGTTCCAGTTGATGTTTCTTAAGGGAGGGGCAAGCAGTAGGAATTCATATGCTGTCATTTTGCTGACATTGCTCCCCCCCCCAAAAAAAACCCTTTTCTTATTAATAGGTTATTAAAAGAAAGCTCATCGACTAAGTACCCAGTCTTTGAATTCTGGGAGGAAAAGCATTCAGGTCTCTGGTTGCCAAGCCAACTTACCACATTTGTCCTTCATGGCAGAGAAGTTAAAGTATAGAAAATAACAAAAGAGGAGGAGGAGTCAAGATGGTGGAGAGGTAGCAGGCTGAGACTACTTCAGGTAGCAGGAGATCAGCTAGATAGCGTATCTAAAGATTGCAAACACCTACAAATCCAACGGGCAGATCGAAGAGAAGAAGAACAGCAATTCTAGAAACAGAAAATCAACCACTTTCTGAAAGGTAGGACTGGCGGAGAAGTGAATCCAAGGGAATGGGAACATAGACCTCCAAGGGAGGGGCCGGCTCCCAGCAAGCGGTGGCACAAAATTGGGACTTTTAAAAGTCTGTCCAGCTGAGGGACATTGCTCCAGAGGCTAAACCAGGGTGAAGCCCACGTGGGGTCAGTGTGGCCTCAGGTCCCGCAGGGTTACAGAAGGATCGGTGGTGTCTGAGTGTTGCAGAGGTTACAGGTATTAGAATGGGGAAGCCGGCTACAGAGACAGAGGTGAGAAATGAGCTCCCAGCTCGTGGTTACCTTGAACTGGTCACAAGCTTGTTGAGCTTGGAGCGCAGCCAGAGGCCACGGAGACGGGAGTAATTAGGCGTCGTTCTCTGAGGGCGCACTGAGGAGTAGGGTCCCAGGCTCTCGGCTCCTCTGTGCCGGAGACCAGGAGGCCGCCATTTTCATTCCCGTCCTCCGGAACTCTACAGAAAGCGCTCAGGGAACAAAAGCTCCCGAAAGCGAACCTGAGCGGAATACTCAGCCCGGCCCCTGGTAAGGGCGGTGCAATTCCGCCTGGGGCAAAGACACTTGCGAATCACTACAACAAGCCCCTCCCCCAGAAGATCTACAAGAAATCCAGCCAGGACCAAGTTCACCTACCAAGGAGTGCAGTTTTAATACCAAGGAGAGCAGCAGAATTCCAGAGGAGGAGAAAGCAAAGCATGGAACTCATGGCCTTCTCCCCATGATTCTTTAGTCTTGCAGTTAATTTAATTTTTTTTCTTTTTCAATTTTTTTTCTCTTCTTCTGCTAAATATTTTTTAACCTTTACCCTTTTTCTTTTTAACGTTTTTTAACTAGTTCATCTAATATATATATATTTTTTCTTTTTTATACTTTTTCTTTATTCGTTTTCTTTTTTAATTGTTTCTTTTCTTTCCTTATTTTTTTTTCTTTCTGAACCTCCTTTTATCCCCTTTCTCCCCCCTCATGATTTGGGATCTCTACTGATTTGATCAAAGCATATTTTCCTGGGGTTGTTGCCACCCTTTTAGTATTTTAATTACTCCTTCATATACTCTTTTTTTTAAAAGATTTTATTTACTTATTTTACACAGAGAGAGAGACATCACAAGTAGGCAGAGAGGCAGGCAGAGAGAGAGGAGGAAGCAGGCTCCCCGCTAAGCAGAGAACCTGATACGGGACTCAATCCCACGACCCTGGGATCATGACCTGAGCCAAAGACAGAGGCTTTAACCCACTGAGCCACCCAGGTGCCCCTACTCCTTCATATACTCTTATCTGGACAAAATGACAAGGAGGAAAAATTCACCACAAAAAAAAAAGAACAAGAGGCAGTACCAAAGGCTAGGGACCTAATCAATACAGACATTGGTAATATGTCAGATTTAGAATTCAGAATGATGATTCTCAAGGTTCTAGCCTGGCTCAAAAAAGGCATGGAAAATAATAGAGAAACCCTCTCGGGAGATATAAAAGCCCTTTCAGGAGAAATAAAAGTACTAAAATCTAACCAAGTTGAAATAAAAAAAGCTATTAATGAGGTGCAATAAAAAATGGAGGCTCTCACTGCTAGGATAAATGAGGCAGAAGAAAGAATGAGTGATATAGAAGACCAAATGACAGAGAATAAAGAAGCTGAGCAAAAGAGGGACAAGCAGCTACTGGACCATGAGGGTAGAATTTGAGAGAAGAGTGACACCATAAGATGAAACAACATTAGAACAATTGGGATTCCAAAAGAAGAAGAAAGAGAGAGGGGAGCAGAAAATATACTAGAGAGAATTATTGGAGAGAATTTCCCCAATATGGCAAAGGGAACAAGTATCAAAATCCAGGAGGTGCAGAGAACCCCCCTCAAAATCAATAAGAATAGGTCCACACCCCATCACCTAATAGTAAAATTTACAAGTCTTAGTGACAAAGAGAAAATCCTGAAAGCAGCCCGGGAAAAGAAGTCTGTAACATACAATGGTAAAAATATTAGATTGGCAGCATACTTATCCACAGAGACCTGGCAGGCCAGAAAGAGTTAGCATGATATATTCAAAGCACTAAATGAGAAAAACATGCAGCCAAGAATACTATATCCAGCTAGGCTATCATTGAAAATAGGAGAGATTAAAAGCATCCAGGACAAACAAAAACTGAAAGAATTTGCAAACACCAAACCAGCTCTACAGGAAATATTGAAAGGGGTCCCCTAAGCAAAGAGAGAGCCTAAAAGTAGTAGATCAGAAAGGAACAGAGACCATATACAGTAACAGTCACCTTACAGGCAATACAATGGCAGTAAATTCATATCTCTCAATAGTTACCCTGAATGTTAATGGGCTAAATGTCCTAATCCAAAAACATAGGGCATCAGAATGGATAAAAAAACCAAAACAGATCTATATGTTGCCTACAAGAAACTCATTTTAAACCCGAAGACACCTCCAGATTTAAAGTGAGGGGGTAGAAAAGAATTTACCATGCTAATGGACAACAGAAGAAAGCAGAAGTGGCAATCCTTATATCAGATCAATTAGATTTTAAGCCAAAGACTATAATAAGAGATGAGGAAGAACACTACAGCATACTCAAAGGATCTGTCCAGCAGGAAGATCTAACAATTTTAAATATCTAGGCCCCCAACATGGGAGCAGCCAACTATCTAAACCAACTAATAACAAAATCAAAGAAACACAGCAACAATAATACAACAATAGTAGGGGACTTTAACACCCCCCTCACTGAAATGTATAGATCATCCAAGCAAAAGATCCACAAGGAAATAAAGGCCTTAAATGACACACTGGACCAGACGGACATCACAGATAGACTCAGAACATTTCATCCCAAACAACAGAATACACATTCTTCTCTAGTGCACATGGAACATTCTCCAGAATAGATCACATCCTTGGTCCTAAATTAGGTCTCAACTGGTATCAAAAGATTGGGATCATCCCCTGCATATTTTCAGACCACAATGCTCTGAAGCTAGAACTCAATCACAAGTGTAAAGTTGGAAAGAACCCAAATACATGGAGACTAAAAAGCATCCTTCTAAAGAATGAATGGGTCAACCAAGAAATTAAAGAAGAATTGGAAAAAATTCATGGAAACAAATGATAATGAAAACACAACGGTTCAGAATCTGTGGGACACAACAAAGGCCATCCTGAGGGAAAATATATAGCAGTACAAGCCTTTCTCAAGAAACAAGAAAGGTCTCAGGTACACAACCTAACCCTACACCTAAAGGAGCTGGAGAAAGAACAAGAAAGAAACCCTAAACCCAGCAGGAGAAGAGAAATCATAAAGATCAGAGCAGAAATCAATGAAATAGAAACCAAAAAAACAATAGAACAAATCAACGAAATTAGGAGCTGGTTCTTTGAAAGAATTAATAAAATTGATAACCCCCTGGCCAGACTTATCAAAAAGAAAAGAGAAAGGACCCAAATAAATAAAATCATGAATGAAAGAGGAGAGATCACAACTAACACCAAAGAAATACAAACTATTATAAGAACATACTATGAACAACTCTACGCCAACAAATTTGACAATCTGGAAGAAATGGATGCATTCCTAGAAACATATAAACTACCACAACTGAACCAGGAAGAAATAGAAAACCTTAACAGATCCATAACCAGTAAGGAGAATGAAAGTCATCAAAAATCTCCAAACAAACAAAAGCCCAGGGCCAGATGGCTTCCCAGGGGAATTCTACCAAACATTTAAAGAAGAACTAATTCCTATTCTCCTGAAACTGTTCCAAAAAATAGAAATGGAAGGAAAACTTCCAAACTCATTTTATGAGGCTAGCATCACCTTGATCCCAAAACCAGACAAGGATCCCATCACAAAAGAGAGCTATAGACCAATATCCTTGATGAACACAGATGCAAAAATTCTCACCAAAATACTAGCCAATAGGATTCAACAGTACATTAAAAGGATTATTCACAATGAGCAAGTGGGGTTTATTCCAGGGCTTCAAGGTTGGTTCAACATCTGCAAATCAATCAGTGTGATACAACACATTAATAAAAGAAAGAACAAGAACCATATGATACTCTCAATAGATGCTGAAAAAGCATTTGACAAAGTACAGCATCCCTTCCTGATCAAAATTCTTCAAAGTGTAGGGATAGAGGGCACATACCTCAATATTATAAAAGCCATCTATAAAAAACCCACTGCAAATATCATTCTCAATGGAGAAAAACTGAAAGCTTTTCCACTAAGGTCAGGAACATGGCAGGGATGTCCATTATCACCACTGCTATTCAACATAGTACTAGAAGTCCTAGCCTCAGCAATCATACAACAAAAGGAAATTAAAGGCATCCAAATTGGCAAAGAAGAAGTCAAACTATCACTCTTTGCAGATGATATGATACTATATGCGGAAAACCCAAAAGATTCCACTCCAAATCTGCTAGAACTTATACACGAATTCAGTAAAGTGTCAGGATATAAAATCAATGCACAGAAATCAGTTGTATTTCTCTACACCAACAACAAGACAGAAGAAAAAGAAATTAAAGAATCAATCCCATTTACAATTGCACCCAAAACAATAAGATACCTGGGAATAAACCTAGCCAAAGAGTCAAAGAATCCATACTCAGAAAGCAATAAAGTACTCATGAAAGAAATTGAGGAAGACACAAAGAAATGGAAAAATGTTCCATGCTCCTGGATTGGAAGAATAAATATTGTGAAAATGTCTATGCTACCTAAAGCAATCTACACATTTAAAGCAATTCCTATCAAAGTACCATCCATCTTTTTCAAAGAAATGGAACAAATAATCCTAAAATTTATATGGAACCAGAAAAGACCTTGAATAGGCAAAGGAACATTGAAAAAGAAAGCCAAAGTTGGTGGCATCACAATTCCGAACTTCAAGCTCTATTACAAAGCTGTCATCATCAAGACAGCATGGTACTGGCACAAAAACAGGCACATAGATCAATGGAACAGAATAGAGAGCCCAGAAATAGACCCTCAACTCTATGGTCAACTAATCTTCGACAAAGCAGGAAAGAATGTCCAATGGAAAAAAGACAGTCTCTTTAATAAATGGTGTTGGGAAAATTGGACAGCCACATGCAGAAAAATGAAATTGGACCATTTCCTTACACCACACATGAAAATAGACTCAAAATGGATGAAGGACCTCAATGTGAGAAAGGAATCCATCAAAATCCTTGAGAAGAACACAGGCAGCAACCTCTTCTACCTCAGCCGCAGCAACGTCTTCCTAGGAACATCGCCAAAGGCAAGGGAAGCATGGGCAAAAATGAACTATTGGGAATTTATCAAGATCAAAAGCTTTTGCACAGCAAAGGAAACAGTTAACAAAACCAAAAGACAACAGACAGAATGGGAGAAGATATTTGCAAACAACATATCAGATAAAGGGCTAGTGTCCAAAATCTATAAAGAATTTAGCAAACTCAACACCCAAAGAACAAAGAATCCAATCAAGAAATGGGCAGAAGGCATGAAGAGACATTTCTGCAAAGAAGACATCCAGAAGGCCAACAGACACATGAAAAAGTGCTCCACATCACTCGGCATCAGGGAAATACAAATCAAAACCACAATGAGGTATCACCTCACACCAGTCAGAATGGCTAAAATTAACAAGTCAGGAAATGACAGAAGCTGGTGAGGATGTGGAGAAAGGGGAACCCTCCTAGACTGTTGGTGGGAATGAAAGCTGGTGCAGCCACTCTGGAAAACAACATGGAGGTTCCTCAAAATGTTGAAAATAGAACTACCCTATGACCCAGCAATTGCACCACTTGGGTATTTACCCTAAAGACACAAACATAGTGATCCGAAGGGGCACGTGCGCCCGAATGTTTATAGCAGCAATGTCTACAATAGCCAAACTATGGAAAGAACCTACATGTCCATCAACAGAAAATGGATAAAGAAGAGTTGGTGGTATATATATACAATGGAATACTATGCAGCCATCAAAAGAAATGAAATCTTGCCATTTGCGACGACGTGGATGGAACTAGAGGGTATCATGCTTAGCAAAAGAAGTCAAGCCGAGGGCGCCTGGGTGGCTCAGTGGGTTAAGCCGCTGCCTTCAGCTCAGGTCATGATCTCAGGGTCCTGGGATCGAGTCCCACATCGGGCTCTCTGCTCTGCAGGGAGCCTGTTTCCTCCTCTCCCTCTCTCTGCCTGCCTCTCTGTCTGCTTGTGATCTCTGTCTGTCAAATAAATAAATAAAATCTTAAAAAAAAAAAAAAAGAAGTCAAGCCGAGAAAGATAACTATCATATGATCTCCCTGATATGAGGAAGTGGAGATGCAATGTTAAGGGGGTAGGAGAAGAATAAATGAAACAAGATGGGATTGGGAGGGAGACAAACCCTAAGTGACTCTTAATCTCACAAAATAAACTGAGGGTTGCTGGGGGGAGGGCGGTTGGGAGAAGAGGGGTGGGGTTATGGACATTGGGGAGGGTATATGCTATGGTGAGTGCTGTGAAGTGTGTAAACCTGGCGATTCACAGACCTGTACCCCTGGGGAAAAAAATATATGTATATAAAAAATAAAATTTTTTTTAAAGAACTATTTCTGGTTGTTCCTTCTGTACATATATGCAGAATCAAAATATGTGTTTAATAGATTTTTTAAAATCAACATTTTAGACCATAAAATAGGAAATACTAAAGATAATCACCAGATACTCACATTAAAAAGTGTCCAATGAAGATATCCCATATGATTCCCACAGCCCTGAATCACATTAGACTTGGATTCCTGATGGCTGCATAGACCCTCCATTAGGACTCTCTTTGGCTGCCCCAAAGAGATTTCCATCAGCCCTTACAGGTCATGGCCTCAGCTTATTCCCTCCTCCCTATCTGGAGCTCTTAGAATATATTTCAGCAGGGTTCATATATTTTCTGAGAGAAAAAAAGTCAAACAATTGTTCTATGTTACTGCTCTTGTTTGGTTATGCTCTACAATCCACAGCATCCAGACACTTCAGAGATTAATGATGCCTGATGGCAGGAGTCAAATGTCTTGGTTCTACTCTTGACCCCAGCCTTAATTAAGTCCATATCTCTGGCATATTAGTTATGTTCTATTTCTTTATCTAGAATCAAATATGTTCATATCTCTATAGTGAATCAGAAAATGTGGTGGAGAAAAAAATGCATTATCTTGCATAGTTAGAATTTCTCGGTAGGAAACTGATAGATAAGATTATCATTCTTACTATTTTCATTAACAATATATAACCACTTCCTTTAGAGAGTAGTGAGATATTACCATACCCTGAAGATAGCTATATAATTTTCTGGGCCCAGTAAAAAACGAATATATGGGACCTCTTTTCTAAATTACTAAGGATTCACAGACATCCAAGTCCAGGAAGTACAGAGAGCCCCAAACAAGATGAACCCAAGGAGGTCCACACCAATGTATGTAATAATTAAAATAGTGAAAGTTAGATAAATAGAGAATCTTAGAAGCAGGAGAGGAAAAGCAAACACTTACATACAAGGGAAATCCCATAAGGCTATCAGCTGATTTTTCAGCAGAAACATTGCAGGCCAGAAGATAGTGACCTGATATAGTCAAAGTGCTGAAAGGGAAAAAACCTACAACCAAGAATACTCTACCTGAGAAGGCTTTTATTCAGAACTGAAGGAGAAATAGTTCCCCAGATAAGCCAAAGTTAAAGGAGTTCACTACCGCTAAACCAACCTTATAAGAAATGCTAAAGGGAATTATTTAAATGAAAAGTAAAGGTCATAACTAGAAGTAAGAAAATAATGAAAGGAAAAAATTTCAATGGTAAAAGCAAACATATAGTAAAGGCAGCAGATTAATCTCATAAATCCTGTATGGGGGTTAAAACACAAAAGTAGTAAAGTCAATTATATATATAAAAATTCATCCAGAGATAAACAAAATTAAAAATTATAAAATATGACATCATATACATAAAATGGAGGGGGTAGTAAAAATTTAGTGTTTTTAGAATGTGTTTGAACTTAAGTGACCATCAACTTAGACTGCCATACACATAGGACGTCATATATGAACCCCATGGTAACCACAAACCCAGAACTATAATAGATACACAAAAAATTAAGATAAAGGAATATAAGCATAATACTAAATAAAGCCATCAAACCACAAGAGAAGAAAGTAAGAGAAGAATAAAGGAACAGAGAAGAACTGCAAAAACAACCAGAAAACAGCAAAATGTTAATAAGTAGATATCTATCAATAACTTAAATTTAGATGGACCAAATGTTTGAGTCCAAACCCTAAAAAGTCCACCAGAAAAATCTGTTAGAAGTAATAAATGAATTCAGTTACGTTGCAGCATACAAAATTAATACACAGCAATCTGTTGCATTTCTATATACTAACAAATCAGCAGAAAGAGAAATTAAGAGAACAATCCCATTTACAATTACACCAAAAAGAGTAAAATACCTAGGAATAAACTTAAACAGGGAGGAGAAAGACCTACATCCTGAGAACTATAAGACACTGATGAAAGAAATTAAAGATGACATAATCAAATGCTCATGGAATGGAAGAATTGATATTGGTAAGATGTCCATACAATTTTTTCAGTGAAAAAATAAAATAAAATAAAATAAAGTAGACCAATTTGATGGGAAAAAAAAGGTCCACACTATCCAAAGCAATCTGTAGATTCAATGTAATCTCTATCAAAATAAAAAAAAATGAGCAGAGAACTCGAATAGATGTTTTTCTAAAGAAAACTCACAGATGGCCAATAGGCACATGAAAAGATGCTCACTAATCACCAGGGAAATAAAACCATGAGCTATCACCTCAAACCAGTCACAATAACAAGACAAGAAATAAAAAGTATTGGCAAGGATGTGTAGAGGATGTGTGGCTGGGTGGCTCAGTGGGTTAAGCCGCTGCCTTCGGCTCAGGTCATGATCTCAGGGTCCTGGGATCGAGTCCCGCATCGGGCTCTCTGCTCAGCAGGGAGCCTGCTTCCTCCTCTCTCTCTCTCTCTGCCTGACTCTCTGCCTACTTGTAATCTCTCTCTCTGTCAAATAAATAAATAAAATCTTTAAAAAAAAAAAAAAGAAAATGCAACACTCGTGCACTGTTGGTGGGAATGTAAATTGCTATAACCACTGTGGAAAACCATACAGAAGTTCCTCAAAAAATTAAAAATAGAAATACCATAGGATCTAGTAATTCTATTATTGAGTACGTACCCAAAGAAAACAAAAACACTATTTCAAAAAGATATACTCACCTCTACATTTATTGAGCATAATCTATAATAACTAAATATGGAAGCAACCCAAATATCCATTGATAGATGAATGGATAAAGATGAGGAGGTATATACATATGATGGACTATTACTTGGCCATAAAAAGGATGAGATCATGCCATGTGCAACAACATGGAAGAATCCAAAGGGTATAACATTACATGAAATAAGTCAGATCAGATGGAAAAAAGAAATACCATATGATTTCATTTATATGTAGAATCTAAAAAACAAAACAAATGAACAAACAAAAAGAGACTCATAAATATAAAGGTCAAATTGGAGGCTGGTTGGGGGAATGAAGCCATCGGTGAAATAGGTGAAGGGATCTAAGAGGTACAAGCTTCCAATTATAAAGTAAATAAGTCATGGAAATGAAAAATACAGCATAAGGAATATAGTTGATAAATATTATAATAACATTATATGGTGGCCTATGGTGACTACACCTATTGTGGTAAGCACTGAGTAATGTGTAGACTTGTCATATCACTGTATTGCGCTCCAGATCTAATAGAATATTGTAGATCAACCATACTTCAATAATAAGGGTTTTTTAAAGGTTATGCACAAGAATGTTTATGCATGGCAGTGTTATGCACAACAGCTAAAAACTGGAAACAACCCAAATATTCTTCAACAGTAGAATGATAAATTGTGGTATGATTATAATATGAAATACTACTTATCAAGAAAAGTGAATAAACTACAGTTTTATGCAGCAACAACAAAAATTAATAAGAATTCAAAGACAGTGACAGTAGAGCATTGCACAAACATGGGACCCTTCTGAGCACAGGGCCCTGAACAACTGCCCAGGTTGCACACTCGTGGAGCATACCCTGCCTAAAGCATAGGTACTGGCAAGAAAAAATTAGAAATAAAAATTCCAAGTTTTGTAAACTTGAGTGTGAACTTCATTTTATAACTCAAATAAGGGGCAAAAGTAAATCATTTAATACCCCAAACTGTTTTCCCCTTTATTCTCTTCTGTCTCTACTAGGATTAGCCTTTCTGCCCTCACCATCAGTCCAATCACAAACCAGAAAACAAAGAAATTCAATGTAGAAAAGAGAAATGAAGCACAAAGACACTATTTACAATGTAATTTCAATATTTAAGTAGTTTTATGTCACTTTACAAGTGTATGGGCTTCAAAAGAAGGCAACATCCTAAAGAATACTATGCTGGTTTGTTTCTGTTTGCTGTGCTCCTTCCCAGACTAGGTACCTTCTCCACCCTTGTCTTTCCTATTCTGTTACCAAGAAGACTGATTCCCATGGACTGCATCGCTGGGCCTCTTTATTGATTAGCTTCCCATTGGAGTAATATTGGAGTTTGGGAGGAGGGAAAAATCTAGGTACTTCTTCCCTACTCTGTTTAGCTCAGTGCTGCATCTCTGGCAACAGCTGCAGCCCTCCCATCAGAGAGCCCTTCCTCCGTGATCCAGTGTTCAGAGGCCTCCCATTAGCTCCCTTGAGGGAGCATAACAATAATAATTAATTTCTGATGCTGCTACTCTTTGGATATCTCATTATTTCCCTTTAGTTTTGGTCCCTCCAAATCTGCCTATTCCTTCATAAATTGCTCTTCTATTGAAGTATCTTAAACTTTCGGAGTGAAATCTGTTTCTCCTGAGAATCTTGACTGATACATATGATTAAATTTAATATCCTACTTACTTTAATGCTCTCACTCTTTTCTAGGGAAAGTGCCTGTAGTTATCATCACAAAGAAATCTGTGACCCCAAAGATAGTTTAAAAATCACTGCTCTACAAGTACTTAGTCTGCTGAACATATCTTGTTACTTGAGTCAATTCTATTATTTCCACTTTGTGAGTTTCTATCTAGTCTCTAAAATAAGCCTATAATGTGTTTGAAGAGATAAAACTTTATACAACTCTATTGTATTTCCCCAGCTCTCCTAAAACCCACCAGCAATCACACTATCAACTAGAGGGTATTATGCTGAGCGAAATAAGTCAATCAGAGAAAGACAATTATCATATGATCTCTCTGATATGAGGAATTTGAGAGGCAGAGTAAGGGGCTTGGTGGGGATAGGGAAGGAAAAAATGAAACAAGATGGGATCAGGGGGCAGACAAACCATAAAAGACTCTTAATCTCACAAAACAAACTGAGGGTTGCTGGGGGGAGAGGGATATGGAGAGGGTGGTTATGTTATGTACATTAGGAATGGTATGTGATATGGTGAGTGCTGTGAAGTGTGTAAGCCTGACGATTTACAGACCTGCACCCCTGGGGCAAATAATACATATGTTAATAAAAATAATTTTAAAAAAATAGCAGGTATCCAACAACCAATTTCTTATGCAGGTACAAAATTTTGAAGAAAAAGACAAAGCAGATCCCATGAGTCAGAACTTTTCAAAGAAATCCACATTTCATTTGCATATCATTCATAAAGTTAGGTTACATTTGACAAAGAGTGTGTTTACTCATTACCTTAGTTACACAACCAGTACTGTAAGGCAATGCAAGTGTCTCAAACTGACATAATCCCCATGGATGGGATATATAGCAAGAGCTTATGGATCAGAGTATTTTTAACATAAATAGGACATAGGGCCAGAAGAAAGTAGAGTATAAATATCTCAAAAGAAAATAATAAGAAAGGAAAAATGAGAGACATCAACTTTTAAAAAGTGGAAATACTCTCTATAAAAAGGATTAAATAGTAAAACAATACAGCATAAAAATATAAACAAATTAAAATACACAGTATGATTTTTAATTAGAAAATTCTAATTTTTGTACCATATAAGTTCTTTCTGTACTCATCCATAGATGCAATGTAACCTGAATTAAGCTAACAGGATTTGTGAAGGTACTTTCACAATTCCTTTATTTACTTACTGAATATATATTGAATATTTACTTTATGCCAGGTATGTGCTACTCTCTAGAAAAATCCATGAAATTTAAATATGATATCAGCAATTCAGTTTGTGCAAAAAGGATTAATTTTTCAGTAAATGGTATTAGAACAACTAATCTATTGGGGAAAAAAGTTGCTGTACCCCTCATGCAACACTTCAAAATAAATTTGAGATATGGCAAAATATTAAAAGTAAAAACCATACAAAATAATAGAAATACAAGAGTAGCTTTTATATTTCTATTATACATGTACATGCGTAAATAATTATAAAATAGTGGAATGAGGAAAGTCTTTCCAGTTAAGGTGCAAACCCTGGAAGCCATAAGGGTACAGACTGATAATTTACTAAATAAATATTTGCCAGATCTCCATAACACAAAGAGGCATCAAAAAGGATAACAGAGGGATTTGGGGAGGATGGTAGAGTAGGAGGACCCTGAGCTCACCATTCCACATTTTCAACTAGATATCATCCATATCCATGTCAATAAACCAGAGAGTAATCCCAAGAGTGGCAGAATAAACTCCACAACTAAATATAGAGAAGAGGCTACAACTGAAAGTTTGGGAAAGTAAAAAATGTGGAGGAAGGCTGCCCATAGGATGGAGGGAGCTGCAGGTGTGGAGAGGACAGAGAAACAGGCCCTCTCACCAAGAAGCTCACATGGGGGAGACTAATACCCATGAAGTTTGATTTTAAAAACCAGAAGGGCCGAATTCCATGAGTTTGTAAAACCGGTGGATCTTGGAACCTGGAGCTTTAAAAGTCAGCTTATTCAGCCTTGGGACAGCTGGGAAGGCCAGGGATAGATGGACTGTCACCCTCAAAGACATGGCAACCCACATGCAGAGGCAACATACAAATGGTGGTTTACACAAGATGTGGAGCAAACAGGAGACAGATCTGTTCATACTGATTTTGGAGCACGTTGGGAACTTCTTTGAAAATGAGGAGCTGGCAGGCACTGTTTTTCTCTCCCAGCCCAAGTCTAAACTCAGAGCTACCTGTGGGAGGTGGGACTGCACAGATACTTGTTACCTAACCCTCCAGCAGTGTGCCACACCCATGAGTTCTCCTGAGGACCTACCCATGCCAAGACTGAAGGCCTTGGCCCTGGGCTCAGGGAAAATTTTGTTAAAGCTGTACAGGTGTCCCACAGAGCCATGGGGTGCACAGTTGCCACAGGGCATCTTGTGCGTACTCACACTGTGCCCAGCTGTGCACCCCCAGCTACTAACATGCCTTCGGGCCAGCCACACCTAGTCATCCTCATGGGCTGCACCAAGCCCTGGGCCATGCTGTAGCTGCATAGAGCCCACAGCTACTGAAGTACTTCAGGGGATTCAACACAGGACAAGTGGCCAGTGCAAATTTCCTAACAGTGATCCTACTGGGAGTCACACACCCTCAGGACTCACCAGCCCGTGTCCCACTAACAACAGAGAGCAAGCACAGCCCACAACAGGCAGAGAGTTAGCCCAGACAACTCTACTGAAAGGAAAAGGGACTCAGCAGTGTGTAAGCAACACACAGGAAGTTCTCCTGAAGTGGCAGGCTCTGGTGAACAGGGGACACTGCACTGCAGGGCACTCCAGAACCTCCTCTTCATAAACTCACTACTTTCAAGAGCAGAAGACACAGCCACCTTTTTAACACAGAGAAATAGACACAGAGGGACAGACAAAATGAGGAGACAGTGAAATTTACCCCAAATGAAAGAAGAAGACAAGGCCACTGCCAGAGATCTAAATGGAACAGTTATAGATAACATGCATGATAGAGAATTTAAAGCAATGATTATAAGGATAGTCACCAATGGACTTGAGAAAAGAGTGAAGACATGGATAAGACCCTTAACACAGAGATAAGGAATAATATAGCAGAGATAAAGGGCTCAGTAAATGATATCAGAAACATGATTGCTGGAATGAACAGAAGGATGGAAGAAGTAGATGAATGAATTAGTGACCTAGAAGACAGAATAGTGGAAAGCAATCAAATTGAACAAAAGAGAGAAAAAATATGCAAAACAAGAATAGACTTTGGGCACTCAGTGATTTCATCAAACATAATAAAATTTGTATTATAGGAGTTCCAGAAGAAGAGAGATAAAAGGGAACAGAAAATTTCTTTGAAAAATAATAGCTGAAAACGTCCTTAATCTGGGAAAAGAACAGATTTCCAGATCCAGGAGGCAAAGAGAACCCCCAGCAAAATAAAAAAAAAAGCATACCCACATAAAAATTTATTGTAATTAAATTTGCAAAATATAATGATACAGGAAAAACCCTAAAAGCAGCAAGACAAAATAAGTCATTAACTTACAAGGGAAAACCCATAAGGCTAGCAGGAAATTTTTCAACAGTAATTTTGCAAGCCAGATATATTCAAAGAACATGATATATTCAAAGAACTAAATGAGAAAATTCTGTAACCAAGAATATTCTATCCAGCAAGGCTAAATTCAGATTAGAAGGAGAGATAAAGAGTTTCTCAGACCAAAACAAACAAACAAAAACAAAAACAAAAACAAAAAAACTCAAGGAGTTCATGGCCACTAAACCAGCTCTGCAAGAAATATTAAAAGGGACTCCTTGAATGTAGCAAGGAAACACAAAAGCAGTAAAAATGAATAATTCTTCAAATAAAATCAGTCAGGGAACTCTCAAAAAAAGGATATAAAATATAATAACATACCTATAATGGGAGAAAAGAAGAATGGGTTCAAACCTAAAGAACCATCAACTTAAGATAGACTGCTATATGCAGAAGATTTTATATACAAATCTAATTGTAACCATATATAAAAAGCAACTAATAGATATACAAAGAATAAAGAGAAAGAAATCCAAATATACCACTAAAGAAATTAGCTAAACATGAAAAAAAGTAAGGGTCAGAGAAAATCTTAAGAAACAGCTACAATATAAGTAATAAAATGGCAAAAGATACATATCTTTCATTAATTACTTTGAATGTAAATGTTCTAAGCATTCTGGTTAAAGACATAGGGTAACAGAATGGATGAAAAAAAAAGCAAGACCCATTTATATGCTGCCTATAAGAGACTTATTTTAATCCTGAAGACAACTGCAGATCGACAGTAAGGGGATGGAGCAATATTTGTCATACACATGGATATCAAAATAAAGCTGGAGTAGCAGTACTTATTTTGAACAAAATATACTTTAAAAGAAAAATTTACTTAAAAAAATACTCTAATAAGAGACAAAGAAGGATGTTATATAATAATAAAAGGGACAATCCAACAAAAAAATTATAATTGTAAATATTTATGCACCCAACATAGAAGCACTCAAATACATTAAAAAAACTTAAGAATAAACATAAAAGAACTAATCTATAATAATACAATAATAGTAGGGGACTTTAATACCCCACTTACATCAACGGACAGATCACCTAAACAGAAAATCAACAAGGAAACAATGGCTTTGAATGACACAATGGGCCAGATGAACTTAACAGATATATTCAGAACATACCATCTTCAAACAGCAGAATGCACATTCTTTACAAATACATACAGAACATTCTCTACCATAGATCACATACTAGCCTACAATAGAAACCTCAACAAATTCAAGAAGATCAAAATCATACCATGCATATTTTCTTATCACAGAGCTATGAAACTAGATGTCAACCACAAGAAAAAACCTGAAAATAGAACAAATACATGGAGGTTAAACAACATGCTGCTAAACAATGAGTGGTGGAACAAGGAAATAAGAGAAAAATTTAAAAGTACATGGAAACAAATGAAAATAACACACAACAGTCCAAAACTTCTAGGATGCAGCAAAAAAAGTTCTAAGAGGGAAGCTTACACCAATACAGGCCTACCTCAAGAAGAAAGAAAAATCTCAAATAAAAAACCTAATCTTGCACCTAAAGTACTAGAACAACAAACAAACTTAAAACAAAAGGAAGAAAATAATAAAGACTAGAGCAGAAATAAATGATACATTTAAAAAGAAATAAATAATATAGATACTAAAACAAAACAAAACAAAAGAGTACAACAGATTAATGAAACCAGGAGATGAAACCAGGAGCAGGTTCTTTGAAAAATTCAATAAAATTAATGAATCTCTACTTGGATTTAACAAGGAAAAATGAGAAAGAACTCAAATAAATAAAATCACAAATGAGAATTAACAACCAACACCAGAAAAATACAATCATAAGAGAATATTATGAAAGACTATGTGCCAACAAATTTGACAACCTAGGAGAAATGGATAAGTTCCTAGAAACATATAAACTATGAAAATTGAAACAGGAAGAAATAAAGTTTGAAAAGACTAATAACCAGCAAAGAAATTCAGTCAGCAATCAAAACATTCCCAACAAACAAAAGTCTAGGACGAGATGGCCTTACAGGTGAATCCTACCAAATATTTAAAGAAGAAGTAATACTTATTCTTCATAAACTAGACTAAAAAAAATAGAACAGTAAGGAAAACTTACAAATTCACTCTGAGGCCAGCATTACTCTGATACCAAAATCAGATAAAGGCAGCACTAAAAAGAGAAAATTACAAGCCAATATCTCTCATGTAAATAGATGCAAAAATTCTCGATAAAATGCTAGGAAACTGAATTCAACAATGTATTAAAAACATCATTTACCATGATCACACGGGATTTTTTTCCTGGGTTATAAGGAGATATTCGTTAATCAATCAATGTGAGACATCACATCCATAAGAGAAAGGGTAAGAACCATATGATCATTTCAGTAGACACAGAAAAAGCATTTGGCAAACTACAACATCCATTTAGGATAAAAATCCTCAGCAGGGGCACCTGGGTGGCTCAGTCATTAAGCATCTGCCTTCGGCTCAGGTCATGATGCCAGACTTCCGGGATCGAGCCCCACACATGGTTCCTTGCTTGGCAGGAAGTCTGATTCTCCCTCTCCCACTCTTCCTGCTTGTGTTTCCTCTCTCACTGTGTCTCTCACTGTGTCTCTCTCTCTGTCAGATAAGCAAATAAATAAAATCTTTTAAAAAATCCTCAACAGAGCAGGTTTAGAGGGAGCATACTGCAAGATAATAAAGGTCACCTGTGAAAAACCAACAGTTAACATCATCCTCAATAGGAAAAAAACTGAGGGCTTTTCCCCTACAGTCAGGAACAAGACAAAGATATCCACTCCCACAACTTTTATTCAACACAGTACTGGAAGACCTAGCCACAGCAATCAGACAACAAAAAGAAATCCGAACCGCTAAGGAAGAAGTACAACTGTCACTATTTGCAGATGACATGATACTCTGTTTGGAAAATCTGAGAGACTCCACCCTAAAATTGCTAAAACTGATATACAAACTTAGTAAAGCCACAGGATACAAACTCAATGTACAGAAATGTGTTGCATTTCTATACACCAATAATGAAGTAGCAGAAAGAGAAATTAAGAAAACAATCCCATTTATAATTACACCAAAGATAATAAGATACCTAGGAATAAACCTAATCAAAGAGGTTGAAGACCTGTAATGTGAAAACTATAAAACACTGATGAAAGAAATTGAAGATGATACAAAGAAATGGAAAGACACTCCATGTTCATGGATCAGAAGAACAAATATTGTTAAAATGTCCATACTACCCAAAGCAGTCCACACATTTAATGTAATCCCTGTCAAAATACCAATAGCATTTTTCACAAAAGTAGAGCCAAATCCTAATTTGCATGCAATCACAAAAGACCCCAAATAACCAAAGCCATCTTGAAAAACAAAAGCAAAGCTGGAGGCATCACAATTCTGGACTTCAAGTTACATTACAAAGCTGTAGTGATCAACACAGTATGATACTGGCACAAAAACAGGCTCATAGATCCATGGAACAGAACAGGAAAACCCAGAATGAACCCATAACTATATGGCCAATTCATTTTCAACAGAGCAGGAAAGAATACCCAATGGGAAAGGGACACTCTCTTCAACAAATGTGTTGGGAAAAGTGGACAGCAACATGCAAAATAAACTGGACCACTCTTACATCACATACAAAAATAAATTCAAGATGGAAAAGACCTAAATGTGAGCCCTGAAACCATAAATATCCTAGAAGAGAACACAGGGAGTAATTGCTTTGACATTGCCCATAGGAACTTATTTCCAGATCTGTCACCTAAGCAAGAGAAACAAAAGCAAAAGCAAATTATGGGGAATACATCAAAATGAAAAGCTTCTGCATTAAAGGAAACAATGAACACAACTAAATGGAAACCTATGGAATGGGAGAAGATATTTACAAATGACATATCTGATAAATGTTAATATCCAAAATACTTAAAGGAATTATAAAATGCAATATCCAAAAAAGAAATAATCCAGTTTAAAAATGGGCAAAAAGATATGGACTGATGTTTTTACAAAGAAGGCATAGAGATGGCCAACAGACACATGAAAATATGCTCATCATCACTCTTCATCAGGGAAATGCAAATCAAACTACAATGAGATCTCACCTCAAACCTATCAGAATGGCTCAAATCAATGACACCAAAAATAATGGGTATTGGAGAGGATGTGAAGAAAAAGGAGAAGCTGTGCACTGCTCGTGGGAATGCAATATGGTGTAGCCACTGTGGTAAACAGTATGGAGGTTCTTCAAAAATTTGAAAATAGGGACGCCTGGGTGGCGCAGTTGGTTGGACGACTGCCTTCGGCTCAGGGCGTGATCCTGGAGTCCCAGGATCGAGTCCCACATCAGGCTCCCAGCTCCATGTGGAGTCTGCTTCGCTCTCTGACCTTCTCCTCGCTCGTGCTCTCTCTCACTGTCTCTCTCTCTCAGATAAATAAATAAAATCTTAAAAAAAAAAACAAAAAAAACAAAAAAAAACCATTCAAGGTTGCTTTAAAAAAAAAAAAATTTGAAAATAGAACAACCTTATGATCCAGCAATCACAATACTAGGTATTTACTTAAAGAATCCAAAGACTACAAAAACACTGACTGCAAGGGATACATGCACCCCTATGCTTAGAGCAGCATTATTTGCAATAGCCAAGATACAGAAGGAGCCCAAATGTCCATTAAGTGATTAATGGATAAAAAAGGTGTGTCTGTGTGTGTGTGTGTGTGTGTGTGTGTGCGTGCGCACGCGCGCTTTGGAATATTATTCAGCAATAAAAAAGAATGAAATCTAGCCATTTGTGATGACATGGGTAGAGCTAGAGAGTATAATGCTAAACAAAGTAAGTCAGTCAGAGAAAGACAAATCTCATATGATTTCACTCATATGTGGAATTTAAGAAATAAAACCAACAAGCAAAGGGATAAAGACAGAGAGGCAAACCAAGAAATAGACTCAATCATGGAGAACAACTAATAGCTACCAGAGGAGTGGGAGGTAGGGCGATGGGTCAAATGGGAGATGAGCACAGGGTGATGTATGGAAATACTGAATCACTATATTATACACCTGAAACTATTACACTGTATGTTAACTAACTGCAATTAAAATAAAAACTTAAACAAACCAAAACAAAAAGGATAACTGACACAAAAAAACTAAAAATACAGCAACATACATGACAAGCTAAGTATAAATTCTGTTAATATAATTTAAATCAATATGATAAGAAAAGACAATAATAAAAAATGGAAAAAAGAAATTATCAGGGGGAATTCACAGGGGAAAAAAGACAAATGGTCTAGGAAAACACGAAGAGATGCTTAACTTTTCTCAGTTTTTCAAATGCAAATCACAACAACAAGGAGCATTTAAAAATAGATAACAAATTATTTTTTACCTATGTTCAATTTTTATTAAGTTTTTACATTAATTCCCATATAATGACTATACAGTGTTATATTAGTTTCAGGTGTACATTATTATGGTTAAAGAATTCTATGCATTACTCAGTGCTCAATCATGGCAAATCTTTCAGGACTCTGATAATAACTAGGATTCATGAAGTTGTAGGGAGATCACAAATTTGGTAGAATTATAAATTTATACTTTTTTGTATAATGATTGGTAACTATAACAAATTTAAATGTATATACCTTTTCATCCAAAAACATCCAGCAAAATATATTTTTTAAAGATTTTATTTATTTATTTATTTGACAGACAGAGATCACAAGTAGGCAGAGAGGCAGGCAGAGAGAGAGGAGGAAGCAGGCTCCCTGCTGAGCAGAGAGCCCAATGTGGGGCATAATCCCAGGACCCTGGGATCATGACCTGAGCTGAAGGCAGAGGCTTTAACCCACTGAGAGACCCAGGCGCCCCCAGCAAAATATTTTATTCATGTCTCCTTATAATTGCATGTTACATGTGGCAGGATTCCTTTTAGGCGCTCATAACAAAAAATAAAGCAAAACAAAAACAGTAGTCTAAATAAGATAGAACCTTGGGGCGCCTGGGTGGCTCAGTGGTTTAAGCCTCTGCCTTCAGCTCTGGTCATGATCTCAGGGTCCTGGGATCGAGCCACACATCGGGCTCTCTGCTCAGCAGGGAGCCTGCTTCCCCCCCCAACTCTGCCTGCCTCTCTGCCTACTTGTGATCTCTGTCTGTCAAATAAATAAATAAAATCTTTAAAAAAAAAAAAGCATGGAGCACTGGGTGTGGTGCAAAAATAATGAATACTGTTATGCTGAAAATAAATAAAAAATAAATTAAAAAATAAAAGATAGAACCTTATTTCTCTGCCATGTAAAAGAAGTTTCAAGGTTGGCCAAGAATTGTTATAATCATCATTGGTATGGTCATATCAGGTTCTTTATATTTTTCAACTTTATTATAATTAATACATGGTTTTCATTTTCCATGTCACTTTATGGACCCAAATTTTTGCTGTGATCCAGCCATCACATTTGCTCTTAATCACAAGAAGAAGAAAGGATAAAATAACCAAAAATATTGGATTATCCAACTAAGGGAGCTACCTTAAATTAAAGTCAGTTAGAATGCTTTCTGATATGCTTAATTGAATATTAGACTACACACTGCTTAGACAGTAGGTTTACTTTTCTTACAAAGAAAGACCAGAGATAATTGATCTCAGTGTTTGTTCAATAGCTCAATAATGTCATCAAGGTCCCTTGACTCTTTCAGTTGTTCCCAGATGCCATTTTTCATTGTGCCCTCCATGTTTTTCCAGCACTATTGCAAAGATGGCTACTGTGGCTCCAAGCATCATGTCCTCATAAGTCAGCATTCAAAGTAAGGAGGAAGGGAAGGAAGGGCAATTTTTCTTCACATATCACTCTCTTGTAAGACTGTCTTTTGTAAAAGGCCTGTCAACATTTCCTCTACCTTTCCCTCTACTATGTAAGAGTCTAGGAAATGGGGTATTTGGGCCCCTTGAGTCTTTATGATGGGGGAATGGCACAACCAGCAAAAAAGAAAGAGGGAAGACAAGATCATTGGTATGCAGCCAATAGTGTCTGCCACATACACTTAGAGAGGAAATAACTAAGAGACAGATTACATATATATTAGAGAAAAGGTGATTTTTGGTGAATACTTCAGAAGAGAGAGGCTGAGATTCTACTTAGATTCTAGAGTACTGGTGAAAGAACAGCTCATCTTTTGAAACAAGGAGGACAGGCACAAAAGATGTATGAGTTACTAGGAGTCATATAGGAACCAGAGGATACTTTCATTTGAGATGAAGGAAGTAGGAAAACAGAGATAGGAAAATTTATTCTCCTTTTAGAAAGTCCTTCATAGCAACAATTTGAATGTGGCCCAAACAAGTTCTATGTAATACAGACTTCTTTAGAACTCGGTCCCTCTAAGTAAGTCTCTCTCCACCATAAGGGCAATTTCTAGGCATCCTTCCTTGTCCCACTTTCAAACAGGACACCTCTGTAAGACATGTTCCCCCAATAACTGAGTTACAATGTTGGTCATTTCTATGACCCAAATATACTAGGAGAAGAACATGAATACATTACTGCTCATTTCAAAAAACCTGCTGTCCATCAGCTATTTTTTTTCCCAATTTATTTATTTTCAGAAAAACAGTATTCATTATTTTTTCACCACACCCAGTGCTCCATGCAAGCTGTGCCCTCTATAATACCCACCACCTGGTACCCCAACCTCCCACCCCCCCCCGCCACTTCAAACCCATCAGCTATTTTTAAGTGAGAAAAGAAGTAATATGCAACTTTGATTTTTTTGAGTATAGTTAACAAACAATGTTATATTAGTTTCAAGTGTACAACATAGTGACTCAACTTCCTATAACTTTTGCTATGCTCACCACAAGTGTAGCTACCATCTCTCTCCATACAACACTATTACAATACCACTGACTATATTCCCTATTCTGTGTCTTTTATTCCTGTGATTTATTAATTTCATAACTGGAAGCCTGTTACATAAACTTTGATCTTTATAATAAAATATGAAGTATGTGAGGTGAAAACATTACTGGGGAGAATATAAGTAAGTAACTCAGCTATTAATTAACAAGTAATTAACTCAGCTATTATCCTCTGAACTTCCCATGCAGAATCCTTTATTAGTTTTCTCTGTTACTCAGAAGGTTTCTCTGACAGACCTCTTTTTTCATTTCGTTGGTTGGGATCAGTTAATATTTGAAAAACTTAATGGTAGTTTATTTATACCATAATTATGATATAAACTGTAAAAAAGTTCTATTGGAACATAATATAGCAAACTAGTCCTGTATTCTAAATATTTGTGAAGAATTACATGTTTAATATTACTTTCCCCTTCTAGAAATAGAATTTATCAACAGAAACATCTTTCTTTATATTGAAATGTTGAATTACAAAAACTTTAAACATAAAAAAACAAATGCTTTGAAATCATCCCCTGGTATTTCACATTTTCCATAACTACATCATAATCACATGCTGATCTGTTTATTATCCATAATATGCTTACAGTGAGAGGTTTTACTCTTCCTTCAAATGATGGTTTTCTTAAGACAAAAATGATACCGCTAGAGATTTAAAGTGAAGTAGCTGAGATTATTGCTTTAAAAGAAGATGCCTGATGGAGGGGGAAAAAAAAGTCCAAGGGCCCTTTTATTCTTGGATCCAGGATAATGGGTCTCTTACTCTTTTAGAACTGATTTCAGGAATTAAACACAGTAATGTAGGAGTAAAGCTTCTTAGTTAATTCATAGTCTGACTAATTGTTTCATGGTATGATGAGTTCAGTGTTTTGATGAATAGGAATACAGCCAAATGCTTTTCAGAAACTACTTGCTTACAGCTTTTACAGCATTTATTGTAGAAGAGTCCTTGTGGACTAGTGAGCAGAATAAGATTTTTAACATTCATCAATTTGAGGATGGTCAGAACAAATTGACCACATCAATCCTCATCTTATTAGTGGTAGTTGAAGCTTCATTTCTACTGAAAAATTTGCAGAGATATCAGTGAGTTTATAAGGAGAATATGATAGGAGGATATTTAATATTTACAACTAAATCATTGGGATAATATCCATTCCACTTTAAATTTAATTTGCATCCATTAATAGGCAACTCTAACTTTTATCTCTGCTTTGTAGAGAAATTGGAATAGAAGGAATTTGTGTATTATGAAAATAACTAGACAAACAGAATTCTCTAATTTTCATGTGTCATTTCATCATTTCAAGAGCTTAATCCCATGGAGTAAGACTTTAAATTATTGAGCATTATGAACCTCATGTTTATATGAATGTACAACTAACACACTAATAAGAAAACCAATGACTGAGCTATATATTTAAGGGCATTTATTTTTCCCTTTACCAATAGTGATGATACATTTCCATGAAGTCATGTTTGGAGTCTTGATTTATTCAAATTAAAGTGCCATTTATAGGGTTAGTGATACAGTCCATTGCTATGAAACAGTTTTTCCTCTATCTGAAGGTAAGTAGAAGCTAAGTAGAAGCTTTGAGATTGACTTATGTCAGTTGGACTTTTTCAGGTTGTTCTAAGAACAGAGAGAGGCTCATGCATTTGTTAGAATGTGCAAAGAAGACAGGAAAAACAGAAGGCATCTCAGAACCTAGCCAAAAGAGAACTGAAGCCTTCCTTAAAACTATCATTCAAAATTCAAGACACATACAGTGCCTGGGACACATTTTGGTCACTCTACAGCAGACCTACAATGCTCCCTAGTCTGTGAAGTTGATCCAACTCCTGCTCATACTACTTGTGTTCCCTCCACTCCCTACTCTGTTCTGTCATGGTATTTTCTATCTGAGGGATTCTTATGTTTGTCCCCACTGCCTACTCTGTGTCTCTGTGTCATACAATCAGACCCTAAGAGTGCTGATCTGATAAAGTATTTATGATGGACATAGTACTTTTCCTGGCTTTGTTATTCTGTTGACCCCAACATACACTGAATAACTCATAAAGTAAATACATGACCAGCTTTCTCAAAGAGGTTCCAGTTAACACAAATGCCCTTGGTTGTTACAGTCCTCTCCAAAACTACACCATGGCAAGTCATCTTCAGTCTGGTTTTATGTAATAACTGAGTTAGAATTCCAGGTTCACTGAGATGATATAATCTCAAAACAAAGTCATTTGTCTACCGTCTACTCTATCTATGAGAAATGCATTCCTGTTTGACACTTTCACATTTCTTATTAAATACCTAAGTATTCCAGTATAATCCTCTGTATAAAGATTTAAACAAAATGCTGCTGAAACATTTCTGCTTCAATTCAGGTACCCTGAAATTAGGTCAGCACAAAACTAAAAAAAAATATTTAAAATCTATTAAATCATCCATCAGGGGGCATCTGGGTGGCTCAGTGGGTTGAGCCTCTGCTTTTGGCTCAGGTCATGGTCTCAGGGTCCTGGGATCGAGCCCCTGGATTGGGCTTTCTCCTCAGTGGGAAGCCTGCTTCCCTCTCTCTCTGCCTGCCTCTCTGACTATTTGTGATCTCTCTCTCTCTCTCTCTTTCAAATAAATAAATAAAATCTTTAAATCATCCATCAGTATCTCATCTCCTAGACAAAAATATTAGTCCTTCTCTGTATGCCAACACATTTTTTTCACTTCAATAGGTTCTCTTTATAAAACCAACTGGTGCCTCAGTGGATTGCCAAATTAAGTATGAAAGGAGGAACCTCAACCACAAATAACCATGTCAGCTGAACAACTCAAATATAATTGAAGCATGAGCTTCTGCATTGTTCAATCTAATGCTCTTTCTTGTTTCCTGTGCATTTTTGGTTGGTTTTGAGAAGATAGAGGTTAACAAATTACTTTAATGTACTTTTTGAATGGGTAAGAGATGTATATTATATAACATTTAAAAGCACAAAGAGCTATACATAACAAGTAAGTCTACAGCTATATTAATTGGCTATTGCTACAATAATGCCATATGACAAACTACCCCAGAACTTAGTGGCTTACATCAGTAAGCATTGATTTCTCTCACTTACAGTCCTACAGATTGGCAGGGGTACCTCTGCTTCAGACTGTGGGCTGTGTAGCCTTGGTTCTAGGCTTTGGGTCAAGCTTAAGAATAATCCACACATGTCATTCAGGGCCATAGGCTGAAGAGATAGTGGCTACCAGGGTTTTTATTCTCATGGCAATCACAGAAGCACATTGGCTAGGCTAGAACTGCCTAACACATGCTTGTGTTACATCTGCTGTATTCTGTCACCAAAGCAAGGTATGTGGCCAAGACCTAGTCACTAGGGCAGGACATATGAAAGGAGAGAGGACATGGGAGTGATATTTGCTGAAGAGTAATCTAATCCACCTTGTTCCCCAGTCACACAATTCCCCTCTGAATACAAACTCTTATCTATTTCTTATTCATCCAGCGAAATTCTAAATAAATATAAAGATACTCAGAAATAAATATTGTGGGACGCCTGGGTGGCTCAGTTGGTTGGACGACTGCCTTCGGCTCAGGGCGTGATCCTGGAGTCCCGGGATCGAGTCCCGCATCGGGCTCCCAGCTCCATGGGGAGTCTGCTTCGCTCTCTGACCTTCTCCTCGCTCGTGCTCTCTCTCACTGTCTCTCTCTCTCTCAAATAAATAAATAAAATCTTTAAAAAAAAAAAGAAATAAATATTGTAATATCAGTGATTTCAGCCTAACCATGCTGTTCTAGACCTTGACCCCTTTCCTCACTTAAAATGTATCGTCAGTCCCCATAGAGTTGTTTCTTTTCATTTAACACAACTGAATACTGTTACATAAAATAGATGCACAATAATTTATTTAACAAATGCTCTGCTGATGGACATTTAGTGGTTTCTGATTTTTTATCATTTCAACTAGTGCTGCAATAACTATCACTACATGTATTTGTGCAGATACGTGTAGAATATATTCCTAGAAGGCATACTGTTAGTTCCAAAGATTCTTGCCGTTTTCATTTTGTTAGCTCTTTTTACATTTTCTGGAAAAAAATTAAGCAATTTAAACCATCATGAGCAATGTAAAGGGGTGCCTGATTATACAACCTTACAAACACTAATCCAAACATTTTATCTTTGCCAAGTTGATAAATGAGAAAAAGATCTTTTGTAATCTGAACTTGTATTTCAATTCTTATGGGTGAAGCTGATAATGTTTTAACATGATAAAGAGCCATACCTACTATATATATGGCAGACCTCCCTAATCTATACAGTTCTCTTCCATAACCTCTCCTACTCCATCCCACAGATTCTGCCACACAGATTGTATTAGATACTATATCTGTATTATATCATCCCAAGTGTTCAGTACAATGTTATACAGAGCTGAAAAATAATAATTCTTGACTCTGAAATGGCATTACCTACCTCAGCTAATAGAGACAACAGCCAAGCATCTCTTTCTGAGCAAAAATCCAGAGGAACCTACAAATGCCATGAGCAACAAATGACAAATCCCAGGAATCAATCCTATACACAGGGGTCACATGGTCAGAACCATAACACCAAGGACAATGAGAGAAGCCCAGCAGGATTCAGTCTCCAAAAACTTTGTGTCCCTGAGAGAAAGATTCTTTATAAATAAAAGTACTAAAATTAACTGTATACCAATGAGGCATATTTAGATAATTGTACTATGACCCTCCCAGGTAATATTTTTTGTCAAGAAAATTTTATAGACACATTAACATTCTTATCCATAACAACACGAAATTACCAATTGAAATACCAAATAAGAGCTGAGATCATGAATTTGAAAGACTCTGTTATAGCTAAAGTTATAGCAGGAGCTACTGCAGTGGGTAAGAAAGTTGACTATAACCAATTACGTTTAACCTTTAATGCAACAATTGTAAAACTTAATATGACTCACTAGTGGCTGATTAAGTAGTTCGGGTGTCAGTGCCAGATAAGAAGTATCTAACCTTTCCCAATATTAGAGCTACAGTATTCTAGCCACTTTACAAATAGCTCCTGCAATTCACTAGGCACTCATTATTGAATTTACTGAACTCTTGCTAGAATATTCTCTTCGGGGGTAGCATTATGCCTCTTTACAGAAGAATGGTCTTTAAATGGGCATCTTTCATGACCATAGCAATTCAACCAAACTGATACAGATAGAAGCCAAGAACAATCTGCTCATTCAACATTATTCTCCGTGAAAAATAACAGTAATATGTAATTGTGTTCAGGATGTTCCCTCTTCATTCTTATTCCAGGTATGTTTTTATATCATCAAAATTGTTAAATCTCTAGCAAACCTCCCTCAGATACTTGCAGGTCACGCTTCTGAAAGTCAAGGCCAATGATTCTTTTTTCATTATTTTAAAGATTTGTATTTATTGACAGAGAGAGAGACATGGCGAGAGAGAGAACACAAGCATAGGGAGTGGGAGAGAGAAAAGCAGGCTTCCCGCTGAGCAGGAAGCCCAATGCAGGGCTTGATCCCAGGACCATGGGATCATGACCAGAGCCGAAGGCAGACTCTTAATGACTGAGCCACACAGGTGCCCCAAAGCCATTGATTCTGTCACTTCTTTCCTCAAAGAGTAAAGACTTAGCAGACCCAATAGAATCTCCAGGGACATGACTTATACCTTTTTCTAAATAGTTAAAACTTAAAATCTCCATATTCATGTTAGGAACATCTTTGATTTGTACACCAATTTAAATAAAAATTTAAAGAATAGGAATCACTAGAAAATGTTCAAGTATCTTTGATGTGCTGTTTTTTTTTAAAAGATTTTATTTATTTATTTGTCAGAGAGAGAGGGAGAAAGAGTGAGCACAGGCAGACAGAGAGGCAGGCAGAGGCAGAGGGAGAAGCAGGCTCCCCGCCGAGCAAGTAGCCCGATGTGGGACTCGATCCCAGGACGCTGGGATCATGACCTGAGCCGAAGGCAGCCGCCCAACCAACTGAGCCACGCAGGTGTCCCTGATGTGCTGTTTTTATGGTAAGTTGCTACCAGGTGTTTTAACTTAGAATTACACCAATATTTCCCTCATATATGCCATTCATTAAAGACTCTTTTTGGGGTGCCTGGGTGCCTCAGTGGCAAGCATCTGATTCTTGATTTCAGCTCAGATCATGGTCCCAGGATTGTGAAATCAAGCCCCATGTTGGGCTCCGGGCTGGGTGTACAACCTGCTTAAGATTCTCTCTTCTTGCTCCCTCTGTTGTCATCACTTGCTAGCCCAGCTCCAAGAGAAAAGCATCAGAGCACGGACACAGCAAAGTGTGAAATGTCCAAATGAATTAGCAACATTCCTATGCTATCTCGCCTTGAGACAGTTCACATTCAAGATAGCAGGCACAATTGCACCCAAATGAAAGTGACCTAAACTCTAAGGCAAGAAAACATATTAATCTAAACTTGCTATCTCACACCCTCACCATAATTCCAATTTCCATGATAAAGCTGTTCAATCAAAACAGTAGGGACACAAAAATATAATATGTCACTCAACATCTCCTGTCAATCCATGTGATAAACAAGGTTCCTTGAGGTATCCATCTCTATGTGGTTTGCTTCTACAAGAGCCCTTTCCAAGGTCCAAGTATTATAATTTAATTTATGGTTGGGCATTTTCTCTGACTGCTTTGTTTCTGCTAAGGTTATCAGAGATATCTAGCTCCTCTTTACCTCAACTAGCTTTCAGAAACTGACCTTTCCCACTCAGGTCTTCTAAACATCATCACCCTTTTATCTACTCTAACAGAAAGCACAGTCTTTAAAATGTAGGTCTTAGTTTCTTCTCACACTAATGAATTGAATGGATTTGCTATTTATATAGAAATTGATATTAATTTCTGATCCTATTCTATAAATTAATGATCAAAAGAAAATAAGATGCTGGAAAGAGTTAAATAGTTATCATTTTATGATATTTGTGTATTAAATATATAATACATATGAATTACATATTATTTACAGATTTAAGGATTTTTGGTATACACATGTTTAGTATTATCAGTTCACAGATATATCCTAACTCAGGCATCAACCATACTGTTAATTACCCTGACACAGCCATTTTAGAAAACTATAAATACGATCTAAGAATATCTAAAAATAATGACTATAACTAATAATTATAATAACTATAAACTAAGTATCTTTGATTTTTCAATTCTGAAGATCAGGCACAGGTAGCACCTACACAACTTATAAAGAATGCAAAGTAAGCAGAAACTAGGGAATAAATATGTGGGTTTCTTAGAGGCAATGGTATAAGCTAAAATGTATGTGAAGAATTTAAAATATAATCATTAACCTTTATAAGACTTGTATGATATAAGTAGTATATATATGAAAATTAAGCTTAGTGGGATAAGTGATTGCCCAATATCACATCACTAATGAGTGGCTGGTCTAGACTGTGCAGTAATGGTCCCCAGAAAAACTACATTTCCTTATAATGGGGATTCCAAGTTTACTTTATTCTTTTGTTGCGTGTGTGTGTGTGTGTGTGTGTGTGTGTGTGTGTGTATGTGTTTTAAGTATGCTCCACATCCAGCATGGAGCCCAGGGTGGGCCTGAACTAATGACCCTGAGATCAAGATCTGAGCTGAGACCAAGGGATGGATGCTTACCCAACTGAGCCACCCAGATGCCCCATGTTGTTTGTGTTTTTGATGTCATATCTAAGAAACCATTGCCTAATCCAAGGATACAAAGATTACACCATTTCTCTTTCTAAAAGTTTTATACTTTTAGCATTTACATTTAGGTTGTCTTCCATTTTGAGTTAATTTTTATAGATCCTGTGAATTCAGGGTCCAATTTCATTCCTATGCATGTGGATATCCAGTATCAGTTAGCTTTTGCTGAATAACAAACCAAAACTTGAGGACTTAAAACAATAAGCATTTATTGTTTCTCACAATTCTGCATATCTGCTGTGCAGTTCTGATCTAGGCCAGCTCATCTGATCTCTTCAATCAGCTAGAGGCTCTGATAAAACTAAAAATGGAGGAGGAAGAAAGAGAGCAGAGGAGTTGCAGACTGAAATATCATTAGGTCCCAGGAGTTCAGCTAGATAGTTATCAAACCATTCCAGGAGTGCCTGGGTGGCTCAGTGGGTTAAAGTCTCTGCCTTTGGCTCAGGTCATGATCCCAGGGTCCTGGGATCAAGCCCTGCATCAGACTCTCTGCTCAGTGGGGAGCCTCTCTCTCTGCTGCCTATCTGCCTCTCTCTGCCTGCCTCTCTGCCTACTTGTGATCTCTGTCTGTCAAGTAAATAAATAAAATATTTTAAAAAAAATTCTAAACACCTACAAATGCAACAGGAGATAGAAGAGAAGAAGAGCAGCAATTCTAGGGACAGAAAGTCGACCACTTTCTGGAAGGTAGGATGTGCAGAGAAGTGAATCAGAAGTGACAGGAAGGGAAACCGCAGGGGGAGGGCCCAGCTCCCGGCAAGCAGTGGAGTAGTGGAGCACAAAATCAAAACATTTAGAAGTCTGCTCCACTGAGGCAAATCACTCCACAGGCTAAGAGGGGGTGGTCCCCTCACGGGGACAGTGTGGTCTCAGGACCTTCAGGGTCACAGAAAGACCAGGGGTATGTGAGTGTGGCAGAGCTGCCAGGTATTGGAGAGGGGAAGCCAGCTGCAGGATGGAGCCAAGGAGTGAGCTCTCAGCTCAGGGTTACCTTAAACCATGATCGAAGGCACAGTCAGACCACTGCTCTTTGAGAAGGGACCCCACAAGTGGCAGATCTGGAGAGACCCACCTCCTTCCTCCTCTGAGAGGAGTGGCCCAGGAGTGCACTGGGTTTGGAGTGGAATCTGCTGAGGAATCTGTTGGGTTTGGAGACTCCAAACGGGACTGTGCATGAGAGATAGAAATGCTCAGTCACAGGCTAGGTGAGCACGGACTGTGGCCAGAGACCAGGGAGGTGAGAGGGTTTGACTGCTTTTCTCTGAGGGCTCACTGAGGAGTGAGGCCCCAAGCTCTCAGCTCCTTTAGGGCCAGAGACTGGGAGGTCACCATTTTCATTCCCATCCTCCAAAGTTCTACAGAACCGTTCAGGGAACAAAAGCTACTGAGCGTGAACCCAAGCAGATTACTTAGCTTGGTCCCTGGCAAGCGCAATATAAATCCGCCTTAGGCAAAAACATTGAAGAATCACCTCAACAGGCCCCTCCCCCAGAAGATGAGCAAGAACATCCAGCCAAGACCAAGTACACTGATTAATGAGAACTGTGAAACTCCAGAGCTACGGGAAAGCAACACATAGAATTCATGGTTTTCTTCCCATGGCCTTGCAAAGTTAAATTTTTTTAATTTTATTTGTTTCTTTTTTTTTTTACTTTTTCTCTTTCCTCTTTTAACATTTATTAACCACTTTATCTTAACAATATCTTTTAAAATAAATCTTTTAAAATTTTCATTGTTATATCATATTCCTTTCATTGCATTTAAACTTATTTTTTGTATACATATAGGGCTTTTTTTCTTTAAAATTTTGGATACAATTTCTTCTAATAGATCAAAATATACCCAAATCTAGCACATGGCTTTGTTCTAGTGTCTAGGCTAATCACATTCTCTCCTTTTTTTTCTTTTTCCAACCAACTTATCAATTCCTTTATTAGAATCCTTTTTTGATTTTCATCTTTGCACTCATATTCCACCCATTCATCATGTTTACCCTTATTTTTGTATACATACGTTGTTCTTTATTTATAATTTTAGGAGGCAGTTCCTTCTAAGAGACCAGAATACACCTAAATCAAGTGGGTGCCTCTTGATTTACACCTTTATTTACAATTTTAGGAGGTAGTTTCTTCTAAGAGACCAAAATACACCTAAATCAGGTGGGTGCCTCTGTTCTATTCACCAGTCTAATACATTTATATATATTTTTTTATTTTTACTTTTTCCCCATTTCTTCTCCCCCCAGTTTTGGGTCTATTCTGATTTGGTTAGCATATATTTTCTGGGGTCTTTCCACACTTTTAGAATTTTATTCTCTTGTTCATATATTCTTATCTGGATAAAAATTATAAGGTGGAAAAATGCACTGCAATAAAAAAAAGGCAGTACCACGGATAGGAACGTAATCAATATGGACATTCATAATATGTCAGAACTAGAGTTCAGAATAACAATTATCAAGGTGCTAGCTGGGTTCAAAAAAGGCATGGAAGATATTAGAGAATCCCTTTCTGGAGAAATAAAACCCCTTTCTGGAGAAATAAAACAACTAAAATCGAATCAAGTTGAAATCAAAAAAGCTATTAATGAGGTGCAATAAAAAATGGAGGCTCTTACTGCTAGGATAAATGAGGCAGAAGACAAAATTACTGATACAGAAGACCAAATGATGGAGAATAAAGAAGGTGAGAAAAAGAGATAAACAACAACATGACCAAGAAGGGAGAAATTCAAGAGATAAGTGATACCAAAAGATGAAACAATATTAGAATAATTGGGATCCCTGAAGAAGAAGAAAGAGAGAGAGGGGCAGAAGGTACATTGGAGCAAATTATAGTACAGCATTTCCCTAATATGGCAAAGAGAACAAGCATCAAAATCCAGGAGGCACAGAGAACCCCCCTCAAAATCAATAAAATAGGTCCATACCCCATCATCTAATAGTAAAATTTACAAGTCTTAGTGACAAAGAAAAAGTCCTGAAAGCAGCTCAGGATGACAAGTCTGTAACATACAATGGTAGAAACAGTAGATTGGCATCAGACTTATCCACAGAGACCTGGCAGGACAGAAAGAACTGGCATGATATATTCAGAGAACTAAATGAGAAAAATAGCAGCTAAGAATAGTATATCCAGCTAGGCTGTCATTGAAAATAGAAGGTGAGATAAAAAGCTTCCTGGTGAAACAAAAATTAAATGAATTTGCAAACAGCAAACCAGCCCTACAGGAAATATTGAAAGGGGTCTTCTAAGCAAAGAGAGAGCCTAAAAGTAGTAGACAAGAAAGGAACAGAGACAGTATACAGTAACCATCACCTTAGAGGCAATACAATGGCACTAAATTTGTATCTTTCACTAGTTACCCTGAATGTAAATGGGCTAAATGCCCCTAATCAAAGGACACAGGATATCAGAATGGATAAAAACAAGACCCATCAATATGATGTCTATAAGAAACTCATTTTAGGCCCAAAGACACCTCCAGATTTTAAGTGAGAGAGTGGAAAACAATTTACCAAACTAATGGACATCAAAAGAAAGCTGGGGTGTCAATCCTTATATTAGGTAAATTAGATTTTAAGCCATAGACTATAATAAGCGATGAGGAAGGACACTATATCATAATCAAGGGGTCTGATCCTACAGGAAAAGCTAACAATTTTACATATATATGCCCATAACATGGGAGCAGTCAACTATATAAACCAGTTAATAACAAAATCAAAGAAAAACATTAACAATAATACAACATTAGTAGGGACTTGAACACCCCCCTCACTGAAATGGACAGATCACCTAAGCAAAAGATCAGTAAGGAAATAAAGGCTTTAAATGACACACTGGAACAGATGGGCATCACAGATACATTCAGAATATTCTATCCCAAAGCAACAGAATACACATTCTTCTTAAGTGCACATGGAACATTCTCCAGAATAGATAACATCCTGGGTCACAAATCAGTTCTCAACCAGTACCAAAAGATTGGGATCATTCCCTGCATATTTTCAGACCATAATGCTGTGAACCTAGAACTCAATCACAAGAAGAAAGTTCAGAAGCTCTCAAATACATGGAGGCTAAAGAGCATCCTACTAAAGAATGAATGGGTCAGCCAGAAAATTAAGAAAGAATTTTTTAAAAAAATTCATGGAAACAAATGAAACTGAAAACACAGCTGTTCAAAATCTGTGGGACACAGCAAAGGCGGTTATGAGGAGGAAGTATACAGTGATACAAGCCTTTCTCAGGAAACAAGAAAAGTCTCAAGTATACAACCTAAGCCTACACCTAAAGGAGCTGGAGAAAGAACAGCAAGGAAAGACTAAACCCAGCAGGAGAAGAGAAATAATAAAGATCACAACAGAAATCAGTGAAATAGATACCAAAAGAATGATAGAAGAGATCAACGAAGCTAGGAGCTGCTAATTTTTTGAAAGAGTTAATAAGATTGATAAACCCCTGGCCAGACTTATCAAAAAGAAAAGAGAAAGGACCCAAATAAATAAAATCATGAATGAAAGAGGAGAGATCATGACCAACACCAAAGAAATACAAACAAATATAAGAACATATTATGAGCAAGTATATGCCAACAAATTTGACAATCTGGAAGAAATGGATGCATTCCTAGAGACATACAAATTACCAAAACTGAACCAGGAAGAAACAGAAAACCTGAAGAGACAATAACCAGTAAGGAGATTGAAGCACTCATCAAAAATCTCCCATCAAGGGCGCCTGGGTGGCTCAGTGGGTTAAAGCCTCTGCCTTCAGCTCAGGTCCTGATCTCACGTCCTGGGATCGAGCCCTGCATCGGGCTCTCTGCTCAGTGGGGAGCCTGCTTCCTCCTCTCTCTATCTGCCTGCTTCTCTGCCTACTTGTGATCTCTGTCTGTCAAATAAATCAATAAAATCTTAAAAAAAAAATCATCTACCATCAAACAAGAACCCAGGGCCAGACAGCTTCCCAGGGGAATTCTACCAAACATGCAAAGAAGAATTAACACCTATTCTCCCGAAACTGTTCCAAAAAATAGAAATGGAAGGAAAACTCCCAAACTCATTTTATGAGGTCAGCATTACCTTGATCCCAAAACCAGACAAAGTCCCCACCAAAAAGGAGAATTACAAACCAATATTCTTGATGAACACTGATGCAAAAATTCTTACCCAAACACTAGCCAATAGGATCCAACAGTACATTAAGAGGATCATTCATCAAGACCAAGTGGTATTTGTTCCTGGGCTGCGAGGTTGGTTCAACATTAACAAATCAATAGTGTGATACAATACATTAAGAAAAGGAAGAACAAGACCCATATGATAACCTCATAGATGCTGAAAAAGCACTTGACAAAGTACAGCATCCTTTCCTGATCAAAACTCTTCACAGTGTAGGCATAAAAGGTACATACCTCAATATCATCAAAGCCATCTATGAGAAACCCACAGCAAATATCATTCTCAATGGGGAAAAACTGAATGATTTCCCCTAAGGTCAGGAACACGGTAGGGATGTCCACTATCACCACTGCTGTTCAACACAATACTAGAAGTCCTAGCCTCAGCAATCAGACAACAAAAAGAAATTAAAGGCATCTAAATTGGCAAAGAGGAAGTCAAACTATCACTCTTTGCAGATGATATGATACTTTATGTGGAAAACCCGAAAGACATCACTCCAAATCTGCTAGAACTCATACAGGAATTCAGAAAAGCGTCAGGATATAAAATCAATGCAGAGAAATCAGTTGCATTTCTATACACTAACAGCAAGACAGAAGAAAGAGAAATTAAGGAGTCGATCTCCTTTACAATTGCACAAAAAACCATAAGATACCCCCAGGAATAAACCCAACTAAAGGGGCAAGGAATCTGCACTCAGAAAACTATAAAATTTCTCATGAAAGAAATTGAAGAAGACACAAAGAAATGGAAAAACGTTCCATGATCATGCATTGGAAGAACAAATATTGTGAAAATGTCTATGCTACCTAAAGTAATCTACACATTTAATGCAATCCCTATCAAAATACCATCAATTTTTTTCAAAGAAATGGAACAAATAATTGTGAAATTTATATGGAGCCAGAAAGGACCCCAAATAGCCACAGGAATGTTGAAAAAGAAAGCCAATGTTGGTGGCATCACAATTCCGGACTTCAAGCTATATTACAAAGCTGTCATCATCAAGACTGTATGGTACTGGCACAAAAACAGACACATAGATCAATGGAACAGAACAAAGAGCCCAGAAATAGACCCTCAACTCTACAGTCAACTGATCTTTGACAAAGCAGGAAAGAATGTCCAATGGAAAAAAGACAGTCTCCTCAAAAAATGGTGTTGGGAAAATTGGACAGCCACATGCAGAAAAATGAAATTGAACCATTTCCTTACACCACACATGAAAATAGACTCAAAATGGATGAAGGACCTCAATGTGAGAAAGGAATCCATCAAAATCCTTGAAGAGAACACAGGCAGCAACCTCTTCGACCATTGCCAAAGGCAAGCGAAGCAAGGGCAAAAATGAACTATTGGGATTTCATCAAGATCAAAAGCTTTTGCACAGCAAAGGAAACAGTTAACAAAACCAAAAGACAACTGACAGAATGGGAGAAGATATTTGCAAACGACATATCAGATAAAGGGCTAGTATCCAAAATCTATAAAGAGCTTAGCAAACTCAATACTCAAAGAACAAATAATCCAGTCAAGAAATGGGCAGAGGGCATGAACAGACATTTCTGCAAAGAAGACATCCAGAAGGCCAACAGCTCATGAAAATGTGCTCCACATCACTCGGCATCAGGGAAATACAAATCAAAGCCACAATGAGATACCACCTCACACCAGTCAGAATGGCTAAAATTAATAAGTCAGGAAATGATAGTTGCTGACAAGGATGCGGAGAAAGGGGAACCCTCCTACACTGTTGGCAGGAATGCAAGCTGGTGCAGCAAGTCTGGAAAACAGCAGGGAGGGTCCTCAAAAAGTTGAAAATAGAGCTACCCTATGACCCAGCAATTGCACTACTAGGTATTTACCCTAATGATACAAATGTAGTGATGTGAAGGAGTATGTGCGTCCAAATGTTTATAGCAGCAAAGTCCACAATAGCCAAACTATGGAAAGAACCTAGATGTCCATCAACAGATGAATGTATAAAAAAGAAGTGGTATATATATACACAATGGAATACTATGCAGCCATCAAAAGAAATGAAATCTTGCCATTTGCAATGATGTGGATGGAACTAGAGGGTATTATGCTGATTGAAATAAGTCCATCACAGGAAGACAATTATCATATGATCTCCCTGATATGAGGAATTAGAGAGGCAGGGCTGGGGGTTGGAAGGAATAAATGAAACAAGATGGGATTGGGAGGGAGACAAACCATAAGAGACTCTTAATCTTACAAACTGAGGGTTGCTAGGGGATGGGGGGGTATGGAGAGAGTGGTTGGGTTATGGACATTGGGGAGGGTATGTGCTATGATGAATGCTGTGAAGTGTGTAAGCCTGATGAGTCACAGACCTGTACACCTGGGGCAAACAATATATTATATGTTAATAAAAATAATTTTTAAAAAACTGAAAATGGATTGCCTACAATGACCTCATTCATGTTTCTGGCAGGTGTCTGGCTAGTTCATGTTGTAGGCCTCGGGTAGGATGGTTTATCTCTCCAACAGGCTTCTTTACATGGTGGCTCACCTTCCAAAAGATTAGCCACTTTCTCTACAAGGTATTCTCAGAGTTCCAAAGAGCAACAAGAGAGGACAAGCCGCACTGGGCAAGCACCTTTCAAACTTCTGCTTGTGTCCCGTTTGCTACTCTCCCAATGGACAATACAAGTCACACACTGAAGCCTCAGAGCCAATGTGTACTATCACTCTACTGTTATGATGCTGTGTATCACACACTCATACCCAAAATTCTGATGTTGCTGGTGTTTACCTGCACGACTACCACTGTTATTCTTTAGCATCAGATGCGAATTAATGTTTTGGAGTGCAATTCCTCATATTTGTACCACTTGCTAATGTCTTGTTCTTGGCTGTATCTCTCTAGCACCTACTAGTGATAGGCACTAAATAAATATCTGTTGAGTGAATGAAATTACAGGAAAATTGGAGGAGCAAAATTGGGATCTAGTTTCCATATATTAAAGAGTGACATATTTTAAGCTTATGTCATATATTTACACCCAAATGAACATTGTTCCTATTTACTTCATGAGCTAAAGATGAAAAAGAAATACTAGATAATCCAGTCTATCCTACATATTTCTGTAACCTTACCTTTCAGATGGGTAATATTTTCTCTGGTTTTATTGTAATTACCTTTAGTGATGAGATTAAGGAGGGCACGTGAAGTGATAAGCACTGGGTGTTATATGCAACTGATAAATTATTGAACACTACATCTGAAACTAATGATGTACTTTATGTTGGCTAATTGAATTTAAAAAAAAATAAAGATTTTAATCATTTAACTCATGGCTGCATTCTACCATTTAAGAGAATCTGATTTAGGAAACAAGTTCCCCTAAACCATACAGTGAGGCTTCTCCTCTCTGTTATAGTTATTTCAAAGGTTCATATAACACTCTGGTGGCATTAAGCATCAATGTAAGGAATAGAAATATTAAGAACCTCATGTTTCAGACTTTTTTTAAATGGTCATCCTGGCTGGTAGAATTGGAGAATTGTAAAATTTGAAAGCCTTAAGACATTTGGTGCATTTGTCTGATTTTAGCCAGCACTCTCTTCTACCCAAGCCAAAATGGTATCAGCTCAAGAAAAAACGTGGGCCATGACTCCAGGTAGATAATTGCCTCCTTATCCCTGTTACTTTGAAACTTGACAAACATTGGCTTTCCAACACACTTTAAGGGTATACTGAAAATCAGCCTCAGTATAGAACAATGGCACATTCCTATAAATAAAAGAAAATAATTCTGGAGAGTCCAACTTCCCAGAATGTGACAGCTATCAATAATAGGATAGCTCTACTGGACATCTTCTAAAATAAAGGCAAGTAATTCAAATCTTAGGTGAAGTCTTTGAATGTGATAATAATCATAGTCCATCAGCATTTTTTAGCATTGCATAATGTTCAATGAATTTTCGTGTACATGATCCCAAACTCAGTTTATATTTGCCACCTAATATAATGTTGGTTTCTGTAGACTTTCTTTTCATATGATATAATCTTTTTTTCCTGATGTTCTTCACAGACAGTTTAGTCCTTGTCATCCAAGAGATAGCTAGGTATCAAGGTTTCTGAACAATATTTGGTATCATGCTTTCAGAATCTTTTGAAAAGATATGCCTCAGGCTATTCACTATTTCACATCTCTCTCAGATCCATCCTGACACGCAACTTAGAAAGACCTTCTGTTATACTTTTCAGAATTATTGTCATTCAATATCTTACTTGCATCCTCACCACCTGTGCCTTACCCACATCAACAGCACCTATTGATCAAAAATTTGAATGATAAAGAAATTCCTTCTAAGGTTCTCTTCTATAGGTTCAAAAGAATGTTTCTTATATTTGTAAAGAACTTTATAACTTACAAGTGGTTTCACATATATTACGTTATTGGACATATCTGTTTGAGAGACACAAAATTGTAAACATATTATGAACTGCATCACTTTCCTAGCACTCTCGGTGTCCCCCAGCACAGTTTCCTAAAATTGTTGATGATCTCATTTATATTATTTAGGTTATCTTATCTAAGGTACTACACCATGTTGTTAAGACGATGATTCAATTTTTTTTAAGTATATGAAAGTTCTGTTATAAAAATGTGGGATTCCAAATAGCTACTTGCAATATACAAGTAATTTTAGAGTGTGGATCCTGGAACAGTTATATCAGAAACTTATGAATTAAAAAAATGCTAATTGTAAAAAATACCCATGTCAATGGTTACAGATGCAGATCTTGCAGAATCTCTTGATTCCTAATAAATCAGAATCTCTAGAAATGAATTCATGGAATCTGAAATTTTAGCCATCTGAGAGGTTGCTTTACACCCCCAAAGTCTGAGAACTATTGCTTAGCAATGAGCTTGCTTTTCTTAGGATTCCCACTGCAACTTAGAATAAAGTTCTGTGCCTTTACAAGCTTCAAGAACTCTTTAAGGCAATTAGCATACCATTTAGCAAGTAATTCAAACTTAAGAATAAAGAACAATGGTATTTAAATTATCATCAAAACATACTTCTGTGCAGTGCCCTGTACTTGGTGCTCTCAAAACTGTAGAAACTGATACAACTTCATAATAAATATTCAATCTGTAATGATGAGCTCTGTCAATCTTAAAAAAGATAAATGTAGAGTTTAATTAGAAAATAGATGTCTCTCTGATGTGAGGTGAAAGTTGGATAAAATCCTCTTCTGTCTGCTTCATAAGGTACTATTCAGGATATGTCACCGTTATAATTTGAAAAGTATTATTCAGAAAGAAGACAGACTTCTGTTCAGTAGCTTTGACTGTAAGGAGTCCAAGAAATAAAAGCCAAGTGGATGAAAGCTAAGACAGAGTACTGAATTTAAAAATTATCACCTATCTTTAAAGTTAACTAAAGAATTATAACCAAATCCCAACTCACCTCTCAACAAAATGATAGGCCAAGGGTTCTTTACAATATGAGATACTGTTCTTGATGTAAACTTAAGTGAGGAAATTTCCTATTCCATGATGCTTGGCTTGTGTTCCTTCACTATGAATTATGTTCTGATATTTTTAGATTACTGCAAGTATCCAAGTAATATTGAGTTAGATATATTGTATTCATGTCTTTTGTGAGTTTAAAACAGCTCATTCTGTAAGATGGCAATCAGCTGACATCAATCTGACTCTGAAAGGGAAGAATTTTATCCCAGGAAGTTCCAGGAAGGGTACTGCAAAAATTACCTGTAAATGTAGCATGCAAGTTTAGCTCAGACCCTGTCAGCTGGAGGCAGTCAAGAGCAGATATTTGGTCCAAATCTGGGGAAGACTGGCAAAAATAATGGTAGAAATTTGGGTTTCTTAATTCACTGTACATAGACAGCAGTTAGCTCTTGCCACAATAACACTTCACGATAAACATCACCAAATATCAGGGGTCAACAGTAGTAAGAGCTTATTATTTGCCTGTCTGGAGTTGCCTACTGACCTTGCCTGAGGATCAGCTGCCTGCTGGCTGACCTCAGCTGTCCTTAACTCAAAGGACTGGAAAAATTCCATTTAGTCTACATGTCTTTCATCATCTCGAAACTTATTCCAGGCATATTCCTATGGCAATAGCTAAGGTACAAAAGACAGCAAGTGGAAATGTGCAAGAGCTCTGGAGGCCTAAGCTCAAGGCCGGTAAGCAGTCACTTTTGCCATATAATATGGAGTGGAGCGAGTCATAAAATCAGTCCAGATTCAAGAGATGGGAAAATAAACTATGCGTCTTTAGCAAGAGGAATTATAAAGTCTCATGGTAAAGGGCATGAATATAATGGAAGAAGGAAGAATTGGAGTCATCATTGTAATTTCCCATTGTATGCAATATTGAGCTCCTAACCTCTATAGATCCATGCTATGCAAAGTAGATAACAAGAAGTATAACACCTCACAGTGATTCTTAAACATGGAGTGATTGTTAAACACAAACTGTCTGGCGCTGCCCCCCAGAGTTTCTGACTCTGGAAGTCAGGGGTTGAATCTGAGAATATCCATTTCTAGTGAGTACCCTGATATTGCTGGTTCAGAGGCCATACTTTGAGAGCCACTGTTCTACGAATTTGGAATTAATAGGAATTTATTGGGCTACTAAGGCAACCAAGAGGCATTCATATTTATAGGAAAGGCAGCTTGAAGTAAAATAGAAATTTTTTTAAAGATTTTATTTATTTATTTGACAGATAGAGATCACAAGTAGGCAGAGAGGCAGGCAGAGAGAGAGAGAGGAGGAGACAGGCTTCCCGCTGAGCAGAGAGTCTAATGCGGGGCTTGATCCCAGGACCCTAGGATCATGACCTGAGCCAAAGGCAGAGGCTTTTAACCCACTGAGGCACCCAGGCGCCCTTTGAAGTAAAATAGAATATGAGTGACATCATTTCCCAGATATCCAAACAGCTCATTTAGAATAAGCAGATTAATCAGGGGCCATCACCGTGATCTTAACATTATCCTATTTAACTGCCCAGGTAGCCTAGCAAACAACATGGGGCTGAGAATGAATGACCCATCTAATGTCTACTGAAAGTCACACAAACATCTACATGGGCAAACAAATTATGATAGCATCATTTTACTGGAAAAATTAAATAAAATAAAAGTTTGAGATACCCATCACAGTTTAAGTCAGTCAGTAAAAGCACCCAACTTCTTATTCTAAGATCAAATTAGCCACAGTTTGGGGGACAGAGATAAGCATTTAGAACTGAGGTTCTGTGTGAGCTTTCCCTTTTAAGCCTTGATTTCTGCTGAGACACGATAATAATAAGTTAAGGGGTTATTTCTGAGGGAGGAGAAATCACAATGAAGCAATGAATAAATGAGACCTTAATTTGGGAGAGAGTAGGAAAATGCTGTTAAACTATTTTCAGGGGAATCAGTGAACTATAATGAGCAACAATAATGTGATAAAATTTGAAGTACTGAATATTGAGACCTATGTGAGACTCAGCTTAGCCTGACACCACAGTTAAGTACTGAGCAGAAAGAAAGAGCAAATAAGTCATTATTAGGCAAATGAAAAGCAGATTACATTAAAAAAAAAAAAAAAGAATGCTACCTCAAAAAGAAAAGTGTTCAGGTAAATAACAAAAGTGAATCAGTATTTCCAGATCTCTATCTTTGGCTGCATCTTTAACCTGTTACTAAATACAACAAAAAAGTAAGAACGTTCAAAGAACATATGAACTCATTTGATATTAACCTTATTAGTGTCTCTAAATGTTCATTTCAAAATTGAAATTCATACAATAGAGAAGGAACCAGAAGAAAGGGATGCATATTTTCAAAGTTTTAAACTTTTCTTTACTGATGCCCAGTCTTATGTTTAATTTTAAAATGGAAAAAAAAGTTTACATAACTGCACTAAAGGGCAAAATATTTTTGGAATAAATATAAACCTGCTACGCTAACACAGATGAGGAAGCATTTTGCAAATTAACTTAATAAAGTGTATTATGAGAGTATGAATTTAATAATATAATATCAAGTAGCATTTATTCAATCATAAATATCCATTTGCATACTTCAGTTCCAACATGAACTAAAGGCATAGAAGACAATGGTTTTCCCGAAAGATGTCTCTCTCTTCATCAACATTAGTTTCCTAGACCACACAAACACATTGAGAATTGAAATCCAATTTGACTAAAATGCTAAGGATGATTTCACACTGAGGTTATTTTTATCTTTCTATCTAATTGAGTGGTTTCCCTATGAAGTTCCCCACCTCCAGCTCCATCTACTGCCATATAGTGAAAATATTCTGGAAAATCCGTAAGAATTCATAGATTTTTTCCTTTATGGTGGTTATCACACAATCGTAGTTTCTCATTTGTTTTTCATGTTAACCAAAAAGAAAAATTACATGAGAGCATCTCTAAAGATAGCAAGTGGCTTTTTAGTTATCTGTGAAAACTTGCTTTAAATATAAGTGGAGGGAAATCATTGGAAGTTAGGGAAAGAAAATATGTAGAGAAAAAGGCCTATCAATTGAAAAATATATATATACATATTAGCATATATATGATATATATGAATATGTATATATCATGTTCTTCTCCTCTATCAGAATAGGAAGATGATTTTAATCAGGTCTAAGGATGGGGGCTGGAGGCAGAAATGCAAATAAAGGAAAAGGAAACAAAATGCAGACAAATTTCTTAAATATCTTTCCCCAGTAATTGGGACATATGAGTCTTCACTATGCTCAAAAGACAAAGAAATGTTGCCAGTCATTAGACTTTTCATAAAAGCTACTTTTCTAAATTCTTTTGACCTCAGCAAGGAGAATTTTGGAAGCTGTGGGTTCCAAAACCCTAAGCTTTAGGGTTAAGTTGCTGATGTCTAGATAACTTAGAATTTAATTCAAATAGAAACCAAAGCCCTTGGATGGATGAAAAATTTATCAAACTGGTTCCATTTTTAAAAAGATTCTTACAGTCATATAACTAAATGCACTTGTGCTTCTGAAGAAGATAAATTACCTATTTGTAGCATATGAATTCCAGAGTGCAGTGCCTTGATTTAATGCATACAGCACACCAGTGAGCCAAATTTTACCAAAATCCAACAAATTTAAGTGAGAAGAATAATGTTTCTCCTGAGTATTCATTCCAGAATCTATTTAAATCTAGCCCAAAATGTGTCATACTTCTCCAGGTGGATAGATTAGAATCTATAAGAAACAAGCCAGCCCTAATTTCTCCCCTAGGTATTTCATTGTGCTGCAGTAATACTATCATTGAAAACATCTGGGATTCTATTCCCAGGTTTATTAATGATACACCACAGTCATTAGCATTGTAAAATCCCTCTTGTGGTCTCTGAGTGAGGCTAGACCCTCTTAAGGCCACCATGGATTCTCTGAGTGGTCCAGACTAAAATGGCCTCTGATACCAACTGCATCTGACATCTGTGATGTCAGAGACCAGTTCAGCTGAAGACTACTTGAAGAACACATTTTCATCTGAAATTAATTCCAGGCACAACTTTTGTTTCCCACTACTTTTTATGTAAGAGAAAAGTAAAATAGTCCATTTTTTCAGGGAATGCTTTGAAGCTCATAAACAGGACAGATCGATTAAATCTCTAAATATACATAGTAATTGACAACATCTTTTCCCCAGTAATAATAACAGTGAAGTTTTATTGAGAGTTTACTATGCCACAGACACTGTGGTAAGACTTTACTGGCTTATTTCATTCAATCTTCACAAACATTCCACAACCCAGGTTCTGTTACTATCTCCATTTCACAAAAGTCAGTGAGAATTAGAGAAATTAAGTAAATTTCCTAGAGTCATTCCTAGTAAGTAGTTGAACCCAAGAACTTGGGTGATTTTTCTTTTCAAAAGTATCTGTCTTGTCTTCCTTAAAGCTGTCACTGAAAGAAGTAGTGAGACAGGATATAAAGGAGGGAGAGAGAGAGAAGAAAAATGGATTTGGCTAGAGGTTGAGTAACTTTACCCTGTTCCTTCTCTCAGACAATACTTGAGGAGAATTCTGATGCCAGATAGTGAAAGCAAAAAGATTTCAAGAGAAAGAATCTTTTCTTGGCCACTAATATGTCCCTCACAGCCCAACTTCTCTGGTAACACAGTTAGTATACTTTAAAAAAAAAAAAAGGAAGCATTTTAGAACTCTAGAGATCTTCCTCTTTAACTTTCTACTGTATGCCAAGAGAAAACTGATTCAAATAGATAATCTAAGTGTATTCTAAGAATGGTATGATTACCAAATATTCAGATAATCTTCTCTATACACAGCATATATATTATGTAATGGATATGTATTCTTATGTTACCAAGGAATTTTATTATAACTTAACAGGAAATAACATAGATAATATTATTTTTCTGTCTTGAATTTAGCTCCAAATTACTAGCACTGGATTTATTTGCACGTGATAGGAATGATAGGAATGAATTTGACCAAAGGAACCATTTTGAATAATACAGGTAGGGGAAAAACATTACGCTGTTCAATTTCTGAAATATTCACCTTCTTTTTTTCCTACAACTTTGTGGTTAGCTTAATGCTTTTTATTAGAAACATTAAACTTACTAATGCCACAGGGAACTTTAAAATACCAGAGTATCCCCATAAACAATCCATATAGCATATGTAATTGGACTGGCTCACATAAAATATTTTACCTCTTTAGTGAGTATGGAGACAGAAAAGCACCCAAAATCTTCTCTTGTATAAGTATTCTTACAAGTAAAATCTCCTTACAAAGAACACTCCACTGCTCCCCAGAACTTAAGTTGAATAATTTGCCCCACTGTAGTAAAATAAAGTCTTGGAGATACTGTACTTTTTTTTTTCCCAGAAAGGGAGGGGGGAAATAGGGTGAGAGAAAGAGAGAATCCTAAGCAGGTTTCACACCCAGCATGGAGCCCGACATGGGGTTCAATCTCACAACCCTGAGATCATGACCTGAGCCAAAATCGAGAGTTAGACACTTAATAGACTGAGCCACCCAGATGCCCTGAAAATACTATATTCTTAATGGCAATTTTTGGGGGCACATTCTGAACTCTTCCAAGATGTAGAGATCTCACATTTTCTATCTTAATGTGTACAGACCCTAAAAGATCCTACCTTTAGGCTTCATCGCAATATTTTGAATGTGACTGAATAAAATGATTTGTACTGTTATCCATAAAGGAGGGGAAAACCCTGCCTCATAGAGTACTAATCTAGAATTCTACTGCTCCCGCTTTTGGTCCCAACTCCAGCACCATGTATACTTGTTTCCATTGTATCACTTGTCTATGACCTCAGTTGCCTTACCTATAAAATGAACAAATTACAGCTCCTCTGTCTTAAAGAGTTATTGTGAGAATGACAAAGCAATGTACCAGTGAAAAGAAGTGTTCATATCATAATTTCATATTACTCAGCTCCCCTTCTCTCTCCAGTAACCCAGCCAGGCCACCATCCTCACCCCATACCCTCACAAGTATGTTTTCCTTTATTGGCTTCAGTCTTGTCCTTTATCTTTTTACTTTCCAACCTCTTTTTTTTTTTTTTTAAAGATTTTATTTATTTATTTGACAGAGAGAGAGAGAGAGATCACAAGTAGGCAGAGGCAGGCAGAGAGACGGGGGGAAGCAGGCTCCCCGCTGAGCAGAGAGCCCGATGTGGGGCTCGATCCCAGGACCCTGAGATCATGACCTGAGCCGAAGGCAGCGGCTTAACCCACTGAGCCACCCAGGCGCCCCCCCAACCTCTTTATTATTTTTCCATTCTTCCTCAGATTGATTTTCTTTCCTCTCTGGCCCTAAAATCACTTGTCTTCCTGTCCTTGGGGGTGATCAGAGCAAGCCACCATACAGGTCTCTGTGATCAGTTAGGTCTTCCTGACAATCACGTGCTAGCAATATTTACTTGGCATTATGTCCACTAGCTCCCCACACTTCACCTACAGAATTGATTTGATTGAACATTCAAGAATTATGAGTTTATCAGGTAGTTCTTTTAAAAAAAAGGAATTCAACTGAACCTAGAATTGTGCTTATGGCACAACATAATGCTATGTCAGTTATTTTTTAAAAAGTATTCTCTACAGGGTCACCTGGGTGGCTCACTCAGTTAAGCCTCAGACTCTTGGTTCAGCTCAGGTCATGATCTCATGAGCATGAGATCAACTCTTGTGTAAGACTCCCCACTCAGTGGAGCATCTGCTTGAGATTCTCTCCCTCTGCCCCTCCCCCACACATGCTCATGCACTCTCGCACTCACAAACAAATAAATAAATAATAAAAAAGTATTCTCTGGTGATTGTTAGGAATGTAGTGTAACCTTAAGCAAATGAAACAATCAAAACTAGAAGGTAACCAACAGAATGGGAGAAGATATTTATAAATGACTTATCGGATAAAGGGCTAGTATCCAAAATCTATAAAGAACTCATCAAACTCAACACCCAAAAAACAAATAATCCAGTTAAGAAATGGGCAGAAGACATGAACAGACACTTCTCCAATGGAAACATACAAATGGCTATAGACACATGAACATGAAAATATGCTAAACATCACTCATCACCAGGGGAATACAAATCACATCCACAATGAGATACCTACCACCTCACACCTGTCAGAATGACTAAAATTAACAATTCAGGAAGCAACATATATTGGTGAGCAGAAAGGGGAATGCTTTTGCATTGCTGGTTGGAATGCAAATTGGTGGAATCACCGGAAAACAATATGGAGGTTCCTCAAAAAGTTAAAAATACAACTACAACTCAGCAATTGTGCTTCTGCAATTGGATACAAAATGATCTTAACTGCAAAGGATACAAAAGTGCTGATTCAAAGGGGCACATGTACCCCAATGTTTACAGCAGCACTATCAACAATACCTAAATTATGGAAAGAGCCCAAATGTCCACTGACTGATGACTGGATAAAGAAAATGTGGTATGTATGTATGTATGTATGTGTGTGTGCATATATGTGTGTGTATATATATATATATGTGTGTGTGTGTATGTGTATATATATATATATATATATATAAAAATATTACTCAGAAATCAAAAAGAATGAAATCTTGCCATTTTGCAGTGAGGATGGAGCTTGAGTATATTATGCTAAGGGAAATAAGTCAGAGAAACACAAATATTGTATTATTTCACTCATATGTGGAATTTAGGAAACCAAACAGATGAACTTAGGGGAAGGGAAAGAAAAAGAAAATAAGATAGAAACAGAGCGGGAGGCAAATCAAAAAAGACTTAACTAAAGAGAACAGGCTGAGGGTTGCTGGAGGGCAGGTAAGCGGCAGGAGGGGGTGGGCTAAATGGGTGATGGACATTAAGGAGGGCACTTTTTAGGATGAGCCCAGGTGTTATATGTAAGTGATGAATCACTAAATTCTATACCTGAAACCAATACTCCACTCTATGTTGTTAACTAACTTGAATTTCAATTTTTTAAAAAAAGTCCTTATTTTAGTATATGCATTTTATATATATATACACATTAAAAGTAGATTTTATATAAGTTTTTTAGCATTCCTTTTTTTAAATTAAATCTCCAGTGTGTACAAAGCTAAAGAAAGATTTTACAGATTATTTAAGTTGTGCACAATTTAAGAGCCTATTTCAATGAGTACCTGGGGTAAAACAGTCCATGAGGCTAGGGAGTATAGAATGTTTTGTACTCTACCAATAGAATTCATGGAAAAGAGAAGGAATTATTTTTTCTTTTGCTGCTACCAATTCTTTCATGTATGGAAACTTTATATATTTTAATTGAACACATTGGTATGTCTTCTATATCTCTATGAAAACATATATATTATGAAAGTTTTATCATATTTCTAATTTCAAATACTGAGCCACCCTGTACAAATTCTCTGGGGAAAAAAAGCAATTTATCAAGAAAATGTATAAGGCAGGGGTGCCTGAGTAGTTCAGTCTTTAAGTGTCTGCCTTCAGCTCCAGTCATGATCCCAGGGTCCTGGGATCGAGCCCTGCCATCAGGCTCCCTGCTCACCTGGAAGCCTTCTTCTCCCCCCCGCCAACTCCATCTGCTTTTGTTCCCTATCTTGCTATGTCTCTCTCTAATAAATAAAATCTTTTTTTAAAATGTATAAGGCAACTGGAGATTATGTTTTATCAGCAAAGTGTTCATAAGAAACTAGGGTTAAATTCTGTGACTTGAACAGTTAAAAATCATCTAAGTACAAAAGGATGTACAAATTCTAAAATATATTTATTTTTAAAAAAGTGAAGTACAGCACCTCTAGTGAGTTATAAACAAATAGCAAAAAAAAAAAAGCCAGTAAGTTAAAAATGGTTGTCTGGAATAATCCTTTCCTTCTGTCTGAAACAGTTCTATATATTTCAAATATAACCAAAAAATTGGAGGTAAGCATGATTATATACATTATATTTGAGGAAACCTAGGATCTGCTGGCATGAGTATCATGCTAAGGGTTACTCGGGGTGGCTCTGGTTGTTGTAAAGGCATCTACAATTTTCCAAAGACTGTCCTGTAGAAATTCACTCTTGTTTTCATTTGTTACAGAGCTTCACGACTCTCCTGGTCTTTTCAGGAAAGCAGAGTCCTGTTTCCCTCAGCACCTCCCAGTAGAGATGGGAGAAAGGCTCCTCTGAAAGTTCTAGGACCCCTACAAAAATGTTCCTAGAAGTTTAATTATTCCTGGATTATAAAAAGGGAGGATGGCCTCTGGCGACCAACTGAATGCTGACTAGCTACTGTTGGTGTGTGATCATGGGGAGGGGAATTAGAACTAGATGGCAGTGTGCAAATGCCAACTCTGTCTCCTTTTACGTGCCCCACTAATCTTCCCCTAAACACATTTATAATCTCACTCTAACCCTTCCACCACTGGATCCAAGTCTTCTTTCTGAGGATGAAGTATCCTAGCTGTTCATCTTTACTTTCATCCATGATGCTGAAATAAATTTAAATCCTATTTTATTTTGGCCCTTCAGTTTTGTTATCTGGTGATAAGCTTCTGCATGTAAAACAAAACAACAAAACTTCTGTCTTCCCTCTCAAAAAACTTGTCTTAAAAATCAAGAGCCTGTGCCTTTAAAACCCCACATATATTAAAAGAGTTTATTCTTTTGTTGTTTCTGAGCTTTTCTGTGCCCTACCTTCCCTAGGGCAAATAATTAAATGCCTTGCTGAACTCAGTGGACTCAATGGGATCAAAAGAATGTGGGAGAATTAGGGGAAGGATAGTGAAGAATATTAATATTGGTTAATGTCATCCAAATGTCATTCCACCCACAAGAGCATCTATTCAAATGGCCCTCTGGGCTGACCTGAATTAGTGATGAAGATCTGACTCAGTAATAGCCACCTATAAATGTACCAATAGCCAAGGGTTATAAGGTACAAAAGCTCTACCTGATATTAGTCCTCACTGTACCTGGTGAATATTGGAGCTCATCAAAGTAAACTGTAAACTGTAAACAATTGATTGACAGTAACAGGAAAACAACAGCTAAATCACAAAAGTGTTAGAAAACTAGAGAAGGGAAAATAACATCACTTACTAGCGATCTGTCTTATCCAAAATTATCTTCCAATTATATATCAGTGTTTCTAAGCAAATGTTGTCACTACTTCACCCTTTCTCATCCCAAAATTTGTATCATAAAATTCCAAAAACAATTTAACTGAGTGAGCCTCTGCATCTTGTAACATGAAAGAGCTTAAATAATTCTGGCTGACTGTAAATCCATTATTCAAACACAATATTTCAGTGAAGCTTGTGTTTACATCCCATGTGACCTACCTATGGTAGAATGTTAACACTGGCTCACAATTTGTTCATGTTTCCCTGTATCCACAACCTCAAATATCATAATACCCCTTTCAAAAAGTTCAAAATTTATCAAAACTAAATAATATATATTTAAACTATTGTGTTTAAAGAGTGTGATAAATACCAAATTCAGGATACCTGAAGGTAGAGGGGAATGGTGGAAACACAATAGAGAAAGAGCCTATGAACGGTAAGCTAATTGTACAGATGTCTTCTGGGGTTGGGTGGTGGGTTCTTGGGTGTTCATTATGTAAAGATTAAGTAAAAATGAAGCCCAAACATGAACAAGTGGTGATAATGCATCATCAACCAATAATTATGCTTGACCAGTTCTGTTTGACCGAGGCTCCACAAAATTAACAAATAAATGAATGGCAAAGTTACATAAACAAATGCAAACAAAACAGAATCAGGGTACTTAGTCTTAATATATCAGTTTAAGCGAAATTCAGATCATAAGTTTTAAAGGAGACAAAGAAAGGCATTTTATAGTTTTAAATGGTAAAGAAGTAAATTAAATATTATAATACTAAAGAAGAGAATGCAAGTTCTTTTTAAATACCCATTCTGAAACATCTTAAAATATTTTTAAAAACCAGTAAAACGTTAGTCACTAAAAAAAACTCAACAAACTATAAAATGCAGAAATAGGACAAGTGATATACTGTACTCTGATGAGACTACATCTAGACATCAATAATAAGATCAAAAAGAAAACGTCCTTATCTACTAAAACTTTTAAAATGCTTTCTTATACCAATTAAGTCAAAGAAGGAATACTAACCAAAATTGCAGAATATCTAGAAAATAGTCACTAAAAATTACATATCAAGACATATGGGATATAAGTGGAAAGAATACAAATAAATAATTTAAATATTTGACTTATTTCGCTTAAAACTTGAGAAAAAATCACAACAAACAAAAGAAAATGATAAGGATAAGAGCAGATGTCAATAGCATTATTAATTCAAACTATCTCTTTATTAAGAATGACATACATAGGGCGCCTGGGTGGCTCAGTGGGTTAAGCCACTGCCTTCGGCTCAGGTCATGATCTCAGGGTCCTGGGATCAAGGCCCGCATCGGGCTCTCTGCTCAGCGGGGAGCCTGCTTCCTCCTCTCTCTCTGCCTGCCTCTCTGCCTGCTTGTGATTTCTCTCTGTCAAATAAATAAAATAAAATCTTTAAAAAAAAAAAGAATGACATACATAATCTCTGAATTAAGCAAATCAAGAAAAGTAGGGAAAGCACAAATAAGCAATATATGTAGTAAGCAAAGAAATTAAAAGAGTCATAAAAGGCTATTTTGTTTAACTGTGCACAAACAAATTAAAAATCTGGAACAAAATAGGTAATTTTCTAGGAAATATAATTTACCAAACTAATCTAAAAGAAAGCAAGCATATAAAATGTTGGATTTCCACAGAGAAATTAAAGTAAATTTTACCCAATGGCTATTTCATAAAGTGCTACTGAAGATACTTCCAAAGTGTGAAAGTATCTTCTATCCAGGTTCTCTAAGAAGCAGATGTGCAAACAAGACTTGAAGTGTATACAATCTATTGGAGAACTGCCCATGAGAGATATAGTGTGATGGAGCAAGAGAAGACAGGGGAAGGTTTCAGACCTCAAAGCAGGTAGAACACCTCTGATAATGGCAAGAGGAGAAACAAGAATTGACTAGCAAGAGTCTCAGACTGGAAGGCATTTCTGAGAATCTCTTGGCCAGGTTGATGGGAAATCATGCATACATTGCTATTATAAGGAGTCACACATCTGTCAGAAATGGCCAATTTCTAACATACCTGTCACCAGCTCAGAAACATTTTTCCAAAAATTACCTTCCATCTAGTCTACATCATCATTTTTCCTGTCTTTACTAGATCATTTTGATTAGCAGACAAACACACTGTATTATGTCTCATCTTATAAAAATATTTCCTGATACCCTCTCCTAGAATAGTCACTACGTCATTTCTGTGCTATCTCTGGCACCAAAACCTCTCCAAAAATGTTGCCTATGCTTACTGTACTTGTCTCTCCTCCAATTTTCTCTTGAAAGCAATTCATTTGTTTTTATATCTGCACCACTTCAACAAAAGCATATTTGTCAAGTTCACCAGTGACCTCCAAGATCTCTAAAACCAATGGTCAATTCTCAGCATTCATCGTATGTGACAGATCTACAAAGGTGCTTTCTTTCTTCTCCTTCCTCTTCTTCTTATATGTATATACATTTACTAGCAATTCATATTTACACACACACACACACACACACACACACTTCTTGATTCAATATCGCTTGTAAATATAGGTGGTTCCTAAGTAAAAATTATAAAATGTTGTATATTCAGAGATACACAATTTTTATTTGTCTCCTCATTGGTTTTATCCTTTCCCCTTTAATAGTCATTTTAATTGTTTGTTAAACAACATTTTATGTTTGAAAATATAAGTAAATATGTAAGTATTCATATTTCATTCAGTGTCTTATAAAATGGTGGCATGATGAACATTCTCTTCTGACCCTTCCTTTTTCTCTTTCATGCAATAAATCTTATTAATCATTCCATAGAAATGTCTACCAACCATATTTGTTCATCTCTCTTTCACTCAATCTCTCTAACCTGCTACAGAGCATGCCCTTGCAGATGTTCTGTGTTTATTCAAACAGCACCTATTTGATGGACCTTTCAGTGATTTGGGCCTTCTTCTCTTGTGACAAATGCTACAACAAATGCCCTTGTGTCAGGATGACCAATTCTCCAGGTTTACCTACAACTGATGCGTTTCCTGATCATGTGAGGCTTCCAGGACTAACACCAGGAAACTACTGAGCACATCAGAACAAGTTGGCCACCTGGTATATGCACACATCTTTTCAGAGTCGATTGCTGTCCTTCAAGTTTTGTTGTGGTGGTGGTTTTAATCAAAGTACATGGTAAGTCTTTCTATTTGTTCATACACACTCATTTGTCCTGCAAGTGCACTTTAAGGTTATTTTTTCACATTGCTCTTGAACGTTTTTTATTAGGTTTAATTCTTAGATCATTTTTCTTTTTTGACATTACTGTAGATGAGAGCTTTTCTACCATTACATTTTTAATTGATTTTTGTTTTCGTGCATTCTATAAAAGCCATTGACTTCTATAAATCTAATTTTACTTCCCACTTCCAAGTGATGACCAAGCCCATGGGTACCCTTTCCTTGTAAGATAACTTTCCCCCAGGGCAACCTTGGAATTCCTTACTGGATCCCCTCTGTCTGGTCTTCCAATTAGCAAAGGGAAAGAGAGAGGTAGGGCTTGCAAGGGACACATGTCACTTCTGATCAGATTCTATTAGCTATAATTCAGCTAGTGCCCCTGATTAACTGCAGGGATACTGGGGAATAAGTCTTCATTTGTGCCTAGGATGGAGAAGAGAACAGTAAGTCTCTACCTCAGCACTGCACTGGAATACAAGTGCCACAAGAGCATAGAATTTTGCATTTTTGATTCTTTAAAAAATCTCAAACACCTTGAACAGCACCTATCATACATTAAGTGTCCAAGAAAGACATGTTGACTAAGTAATGAACAGGTCCTCGTCATGAAAACATTTATCTGTCTCAAACCACTTTTTCTTTTTTCTTAATATTTTATTTATTTATTTGACAGAGAGAGAGAGATCACAAGCAGGCAGAGAGGCAGGCAGAGAGAAAGGGGGAAGCAGGCTCCCTGCTGAGCAGAAAGCCCGATGCGGGGCTTGATCCCAGGACTCCGAGACCATGACCTGAGCCAAAGGCAGAGGCTTAACCCACTGAGCCACCCATGCGCCCTCAGACCACTTTTCTAAGCAGCGAGGAAACACAATTCACATTAAATTCAGGACCAAGGCAGAGATACTCTCATCTTTTTTTTTTTATTTAACACTCTGTGGGAGATATTCACCAAAGCAATTAAACAAAAGAAAGTAAAATTGAGATGAAATTACCACTACTTTCAGAAAATGCAATATTCTATCTGGAAAGTTCAAGAGAAGCCATTTTAAAAACTAGGAAATTATAAATGGATCGAGTAGGATTACTTCTGGGAGTGGGGAGTAAGATAACTTTTAAAATTAAAAGAATATACAGAAAAACTTGAAAACAGAAAAGCAATATGGGAGAACTATCCATACCAAATATGTACTAAAAAGACTCTGTATTTAAACTATGAAATACTACCAGAGGAAAAGAAAGGCTGGAATAAGAATATTAGAAATAGACATGATTCATACAGAACTTTAGAATATGAAGAGTGGCATCATCAGCTAATTGTGGAAAAAATAAAAGATTCAAAGAATAGTGATGGGAAAAGTGGACAGCAATCTGGGGAAAAAAGAAAGTTGCATCTACAGTTTGTACTTCACATGAGGGTTAATTGCAAACAGATCAAAAATTAAAATGACAGGGGCGCCTGGGTGGCTCAGTGTGTTAAGCCGCTGCCTTCGGCTCAGGTCATGATCTCAGGGTCCTGGGATCGAGTCCCTCATTGGGCTCTCTGCTCAGCAGGGAGCCTGCTTCCTCCTCTCTCTCTCTGCCTGCCTCTCCATCTACTTGTGATTTCTCTCTGTCAAATAAATAAATAAAATCTTTAAAAAAAAATTAAAATGACAAAATATGACATCAAAAAATACCAAAAGGAAACATGGGATAGTCCTTCATTGAATTACTATACATTCAAAGGTTTTCTAAGTGGAAGACAACATACAGAAATGATGGATATATTTCACATTTTGATTATATATTTGATTATATATTATTTTGATTATAAAAAATCTGCTTCACAAAAAAATCAGTGGATGAATTTAAAATGTACCTTATTTTTAAATAAAGTCACATGTTGAAGTACTGGGAAATAAGCCTTCAACATATGAATCGTTAGGGAACACAATTCAGTCCATAACACAAAGAAAAGGATAATCTCCCCTGTTTATAAAGAGCCCTTCCAGGAATTCACAGAGCATTCTCTTTTCCCTTCCCTCCTTACATGGTCTAGGATAATCATTGCCAGATTATTCCCTCAGACCAAATTCACCTGGGGCCTGGTTTTGTAAATAAGATTTTACTAGAACACAGCTACATCCCCTTGTTTATATATTATCTGGAGTGGAGTAGCTAAGAAAGAGGCCTTATGGCCCACAGTGCCTAAAATACTGTCCAGGCCTTTACAGAAAATATTTGCCAATTTGTTGTCCAGGGCTCATCAAGAATAGAGGTTAGGGAATATGTAGGCTGGGGGAACGCGAGCAGCTGATATCCGCCAGTTTTTATTGGGAATAGGGTGAACTTACATCCCAGTGCGCCTGGGACAGCACCAGCTTACACCTATTATTTCAACATACTTACTAACTGCATATATCCTTTGCCTCTCAAAAGTCACCTGGATTGAACAAAATAAGGTCACTGTTTGGGTTTAATTTTGACCCCTAAAAAGATATGCTGAAGTCCTAACTCCTAATAACTGTGAATGTGATCTTAGTTGGAAATAAGGCCTCTGTTTAAGTATACTCAAGTTGAGATGAGGTCATTAGAGAGTGTCCTAGTCCAATATGACTGTGTTCTTATTAAAAAAGAAAAGAAAACTTGGGCATAGACCCAGAGAGGAAAATACCACATGAAGACAGAGAGACACACAGACACAGAAGGAAGATGGCCATGTGACAACACAAACAGAAATTGGAGCAAGGCATCCACAAGCTAAGAGGTGCCAATGATTGCCAGATCACCAGAAGCTATTAGAGGCAAGGCAGGATTCTCCCCTACAAGTTTCAGAGAGCCCAGCCCTGCCAACAGTTTGCAGATGTCTAGCCTACAGAACTGGGAGAGAATAAATTTCTGTTGTTTTAAGCCCCCCAGTTTGTGGTCTTTTGTTACAGCAGTCCCAGGAAATTGATAGTCACCCCAGTTAATGAGGACCTTGAATCTGAGGAAAATAAATTAACATGCAGGGATCATTACGAGTTAGAATATCCTGGATTAAGACATGAAGAAGCTAGAGGTGAGGACACCAGTTAAGAGGTTGTAAAAATAGGAGACATCGGAATTAATTGGGGCCTTGTTGCAAACAGACTCAAGCCCAGTCAGTGTTGTTGCTTTTTTTTTAATTGTTCAGTATTTTGCCAGTGATGAACAGCCTCCATACACCACTGGGTTTTTTTAAAGATTTTATTTATTTATTTGAGAGAGAGAAAAAGAGAGAGAGAGAGCATGAGAATTGGGAGGGTCAGAGGGAGAAGCAGACTCCTGCTGAACAGGGAGCCTGAGGTGGGACTTGATCCAGGGACTCCAGGATCCAAGGACTCCAGGATCATCACCTGAGCCACAGGCTCAGGTGCTTAAGCAACTGAGCCACCCAGGTGCCCTACCACACCGGGTTTTGTTTGTTTTTGTTTTAAATAAATGAATTCATGTTATTCTCCTTTAAATTCTTATTATCATGTGTATTTTTTGGTGACATTTATATCAACCTAAGGACGATGTGTAAAATCTAAAGTCTGTTAAAAATGGAAATTTGTGCAAAAGAAGGAGGCTGATGGCATCGTCTTTGACATCAGCTTTCCTCACTTCGAGGTGGTATATTACAATTTAATTCTCAGACCAAATACTGCCAAACATGCAGGCAGTTAGTAACAAACCAATAGGGCATATCTTTCGTTTCATGAAGTACTATCCCTTGGACAAGAAGTCTGCATGAAGACTCACTTGAGGCACATGAACTACATTTTAGTAGCCAGGTTCAGCTGACTTTGGGAATGCCACCTCAGAACCTTTGTTAACTGCAGCGCACTTGGCTAAACAGAACCTTGGGGAGGGTTTCACCTGCCTATACAAGGCCAGAGTTAACTGTTCATTTGTTTCTAACCAGTGTCCCTATATTGAAATCCCATTCATCTCACCCATGCAAAATAATTTCCAATAGCTAACATGTAAATTATTAAGCCTTCTTGTACTGCTCTTATGTGAGACAACTGAAGCCAAAACAGGAGAGAGTACTTTAATTAGACTGGTCTGATGCTAATTAGCCACACCTGAAGTATGAATGCTTAATTGGGGCATTTCAAAGTTAACCAAGAGTATAGGATTAAATATCACCTTCTGTGCCAAGGTATTCAAAAGAAAACTAGAAACTATATGGCAAATCTGAGCTAAGGGTATAAGAAAGTGGCTTTTTCTACCAGGTCTTATTTCTCTGGCAATGGAGCAGAGAAACAGGCTTAAATGGAGATTTGATTGATCTAGGTAAAACTCAAAGCCTGATAGGCTCTGAGGCTTGCTACCATTATGATAACCATCTGTCTGGCTGTGTGTATGAGATCCTACCTGAAAGTCAGGGCTCAGTATCCTGTGGAGCAGCCTTCCAGTTTCAACAGGAGCAGAGCGTAATGGTGGAGGTCATCAAGAGGATGTGACTAGACCTAGGCAGAGGTGCCTCCCTCCCTCCTGTCTTTGGAATGTGCTTCCACTGGCCTGGCCCCACCTACTCACCAGGAATGGTCGGCCTCCTTCTCTACTCTCTTCCTGCCCTCCATGAGGAGTAGCTATTTCAGATTACACCCAGAAGATCCCCAAGTTGCAAACTAATAATAATATACATGCAAGAATGATTGTTGTATATTTAAAAATTATTGTCAGCGATTTCTGCCATGTGCGTGTGTGTGTGTGTGTGTGTGTGTATAAAGTCTTCTGGGTTTGCTACAAAAGTTAGAAGGATTTGTGTTAGTATTCTTTGTGATTGTTTTCATCGAGGTAACTATTTTAACTTTCTTCTGGCTTCTACTACTGAAGATAGGAATCTTTTAAAATGTATAAAATTCTATTTCATACCAGACATAACTTGAGATGTGATCATTTTATTAATTTATCTTTTCTACTACAGCATGCTGTGAAATTTCCACACTCCATTTAATTTCCATAGGCATCTGTTCGCATGTAAATAACTCCCAGGATACCTAACTTTCTTTGATGATTCACCCCAATTTGAAACTAATTATTATACATTCTTAATTGTGAGACTTAGCATGAAAAAGATGGTTTACCTGATTTTAATTCAGGATTTGTGTCGCCTCTAATTCAAGACAAAGCTATGTCCTATATTACTTTTGATGAGACAGAGTGATTATTACTGGCTATTAGCTTAGTAGACGAAATTTAAGAAACATCTTTAGATTTGGGGTGTTTGGTTTTAATTTGGGGATTTTAGGTGGGACCAAGTTACAGCAAAAGTTCTTATAGTAATGATTTTAAGTTCCAGAAGGCAGAGTCATATTTCTAGGAAATTATACCTGTAGCATGATGGACTCAGGGGAAGAGGCAGAGATGTTGAAGAGGCAATGGAGTACCATGGGGAAAAAACCCTAAGAATTCAGAGTGAGAATTAGAAGACCATTGCTGCTATTTATTAACTGTTTAATCTTGGGCAATTCCCTTATTTTTGAGACCCCGCATTCTTTTATCCGAGGGTGGGGCAATCATATCTTGCCACGCTCCCAGGATTGTTGCGAAGTCGAGTGAGGTAACATATGTAACATCATTCCATTCCCTCTTCACTGTTTCCTCCATATTTTGGACTCTTCACTGTTTCCTCCATATTTGCGACTCTTCCATTGATTGCTCTGTTATTTTCCCTTCTTATTTTGAAAGGAAGAGAAGTAGGAGATCAACATGCACACACACACACACAAACAAGGACTGTTAATAGATTATGACCATCTTCTTTCAAGTACATTTACACTTTAAAATATTATGCCTAAATTGGGCAAGTCTGCAGTGGCAGATTCCTCAAATTCTACCGGGAAGGCAGGTAGGTCTTTGGGGACAAGTGTGTGCCTCAAATCACACCACCAAAGGAATCATGAACCCAAAGGCATGTTTTTCTCAGTTCTAGCTTAATAGAAACCAACCATTTTAATTTTCAATAATTTATATACTTCTTTTTCTTTCTTTCAAGATTTTATTTAAATTCAAGTTAGTTAACATGTAGTGTATACTGGTTTCAGGGGTAGAATTTAGTGATTCATCACTTACTTCTAACACCCAGTGTTCATCCCACCAAGCGCACTCCTTAATGCCCATATTTATGTATTTATTTTAAAGCAATACTCAAAAGTCAAGATTTAAGAAAAAATTCCATGGATGTAGTATTCCAAGTATCAGCTAACTTTTTCTGTTAGGGACCATAATCCTTTGTGAGCTAGTGCACATCTAAGCATTGTAGCTCCAAAGCCATGGGCAATATGTAAATGAGCGGACGTGGCTGTGTTCCATTAAAAGTTTACTTACAAAATCAGGCTCTGAGCCAGATTTGACCCCCAGGTTATAGTTTTCTGACACCTATAGTAATCCATCCACTCCTACATCCTTCCCTTTTTTCCTTACCACACAAATAGTAGGTTTCACAGGAGAAGTACGGAACACCGTAACTTTATCTTTACTTCCAGTTAGCATTTGGCACCAAATAGTCTGCAGTATTTCCCTGGCCTTCTGTCCCATGTGCTCAGCCCCTATTGCAAGCATGATGCCCACAAGCTGTCCTACACCGACTAAAATAATGATCAGGGACAAATGTGAACAAATCTTTTCCTCTACCTCTATTAGTAAAAACTCAGGTCCTTCGATACAAGGGTGGGAAATGCTTATAAACCCTGCTTGGAAACGTGATAGTTCTCTTCTTTCTTTGGCTAAGGTGAAGGTACCTATGAATGTGTGCTTCCTATACATTTGAAACCTCAGAGTTCAGTGTACCAGCACTTACTGAGAACCAACTGCCTGCAGAACTGTATGGGAATGCAAAATTAGAGACAAGTTCCCTCAAGGATCGAACAGCCTACTTGGGGAAGCAGAACACATATACAGAAGAAAAATACTAAACAACACTTACAAAGCCAAACGTCAGAGAAGTACATCTTTATAAAGTAGAGGCTGACAGCATCAGTGCTTAGAGGTGCCTCTACAGAGGAAAGATCAGAGTTAGATAAGAGATTCTAGAGGAAACAAGGTGGAATGACATTTTCTCCCTCCCCTAATTCTTCCCAGAACAGAAGAGAAGAATCTTTCAGGAGAAAGGAATGCCAATTTCCTTTGCTAACAATGCTTACCTTAAGTCCAAAGGCGGTAAGTACCCTGAACTGCTAATAAAGAGGGGAAGTATGGGGATCAATAGTAACATCTTACTTACAAACAGGTTTATTTTCAAATTTCATGTATAATTCAACTGGATCAAAAAATGGATTGGCTGGTCAACACACAAAGCCTATTTAATCCCCAAATCCCACACATCTCATTTGTTGACACATCTACATGAGATTATGAAATTCTATAAATTTTATTTGGAATATAACTTGCAAATTTTCCTTCACACTATGAGTTTTTTATGTTATATTGAACTGAATGAATATAAATACAAAATTTTCATATGTAAATACTGAGCAAAAAATACATTGAGGGAAGTGCTCCTGGATGGCTCAGTCAATTAAGGATCCAACTCTTGGTTTCACCCCAGGTCATGATCTCAGGGTTGTGGGACTGAGCCCTACTTTGGGTTCCATGCTCAGCTCGAAGTCTGCTTGAGATTCTCTCTCCCCGCCGCTGCCCCTCTCCCACGCATGCTCTTTCACTCTCTCTCTCAGATAAATAAATCTTTTAAAATACATATACATATATATTACATACATTTTAGGAACTTTGGATATTAAAACTTTATATTCTACTGGCTTTTCCTTTATACTGAAGAATAGTCATTTTCTTAAACTTTTCCCAACTACTAAATTCAACTATGTCATCTCTTCTAGGGATTTTTGTTTTGTTTTGTTTCATTTTGGTGGGGGGGGGTGGTTTTGTTTAGTTTGGTTTTGCCAGAAACCGGCCTGACACGGAATGCACTCTCTGTCAGCCTCATCTTCTCCTCTTGGTGTTTCCTAGACTACATGCAATCAAATCTTTAGTTCATGTTCTGCTTCTAAAGGAGCCAAAACTAAGCAATAACTGTGTATATGACCCTGGCCTTACCCCTTCTCTATCCCAAAAACTTGTCTGTAAACTTTCTCTTTCCAGGCTCCATTCTATAGGACTCCCTGGCCCACTCTGTCTTCAGAGTGGCTGTTCAGTCCAGGCAAGATAACTATGCTATTATGACTATCTTTCAGGTGAATTGTTTACATATACATGTCTTTATCACTAACTTTGTCAAAGCCATACATACCCTAAATTATGAAACTGCATCATCTTGGTCTTTATATTTCTACTGCCTAACACTCTATCTGGCACATATGGCATTTCATTATATGACCTCTCCTGCTTGGAAGACTTTCCCTTTCCTCATTCTTTTAAGCAGGTCCCCATATTTACAACTTAAGATTCAATCTGCTGTCTCCTTAGTAAAATTGTCCTTAACTGCTACCTACTGAAGGTTGTACTCCCTACCATATGATGCTGTGAAGACATTGAGAACATCCACTGCTTGAATATAAATTCATATTATCAGGTGTTGGCTTTTCTACTTTCCCCTTTTCTATATTTTCTACATTAGCTTCTCTATGTTTCTGTAGGCTTCTTGAAGAGAGGGATTTGGTTGTATTCCTTTCTGTTTACCCTTGCCCCTACCACAATTCCTTACCCATTAAAAACATCATTGAATATATAGAGCAGAAGGTCACTATTGGTTTTACTGGGAGTTCATACCTCCTGTGACTACCACATTTCACAAAAATTAGGGACAAAAGAAATAAAACAAAACAAAATATGTATAGTGACTGTAATGTATATATTTAGGGCAGAAATTCCTTGGCTCTGATCTGACCTGTTAATAGCTATAGACCAACAGCTCTCTGAAATTAACCTGATAAACGTGTTAAACTATGAGGTGCTATGATTACTATAAATCCAATATATTGATTCCCATATTATTTCAGATAAACTTATGTATGAAACCAGAAGGAGTTGATGACCACAAGTTTTGACTCTTTAATCCAGTCTCACTGGTCATGTCATAATGTCCTTTCATATATCTCCATATATACACAGAATTTTAAGACTCTTTCCATAAAATATTCTTAAATAATATAAAGCAAGTCAGAAATTTGTCTTGAAATAACTGACGACTCATCTCTTCAAGTTTTGCAAGGACATATTTATACTTGGCACATACTATAAATAACAGCTGGTAAGTTTGCCACAACCATTTTTCACTCACTTCTGTTTTCTCCCACATTTATTCTTCTGCCCATATTCAGTCTCATTTAAACTCAAGTACCAGTTTAGAGTTTGCCCTGGGTTGTGCCTATTGACTTGTTCTATGTTTTTTTTTTTTTAAAGATTTTATTTATTTATTTGACAGAGAGAGATTACAAGTAGGCAGAGAGGCAGGCAGAGAGAGAGGAGGAAGCAGGCTCTCTGCTGAGCAGAGAGCCCGATGTGGGACTCGATCCCAGGACCCTGAGATCATGACCTGAGCCGAAGGCAGCGGCTTAACCACTGAGCCACCCAGGTGCCCGACTTGTTCTATGTTTTAAATCCTCTTTCTAACCCATTACAAAAGAAGTTATATATGGCTACTTTCATAAAATTAATATTTTACAAGAAGGCACATACTTATAGACAAAAATTTCAGTAGTTTACAATAAACCAAAGGGATGGATTTGGGCCTTGTAGACCCCAAGAGAAGGGAAGTTCTAGTTTTAGCAAAAAAAATTCCAAAATAACCATAAGGTCTATAGAGAGGATAAAAAAAATTTTCACCATGCTTTGGAAACTTGGAATCTTGTGAAATGGACAAAAGATGTAAAACTGAATATGAGAGCATGGAATCTGGAAGGAGTGCATCAGCTCAAAGATGTGTGAACTGAGGGGTAGAGAAGTAAAGGAAAAGTTACTGTAAATTCTAATAGGGAGTTTCCGGGAAATCCCATGACATTTAAGTTGGAGGCAAAGGCATCCAGAGGGCAGTAAAGCCCTATCATGGAGCTAGGGCATGGAAGTTAGAGAAATGGTGAGTCATTGCTTACTCATTTTGGTCCTCTCCTTCTGTTTCCCCCACCCCATACATATTGTGAATTAGTTCACTATGGTTATTATCACATGATTTTTTTTTCATTATGAATCTATCTTACATCTCTATGAGGGCAGGAACCAAGTCTTTTTATTTTGTTTACCCAGAATCTATCCTTAGATAAACACTCAATAAATAAATATTACAATAAGAGCTGGAATATTAGGGTAATGTGAAGAAAGGAGCTGAGAAGTATAATTAAAATTTGATGACATAAATTGGGAAATCTTTGGATACTAGTCTAAGATTGACCTTTTTCTAAAAACAACAAGAATTTAAATTTAAAAAATAAACAAAAAAAAGTAAAATAAAAACAACAGGAACAATGCTAATAATAGCTTCTGTTGCTGTACCAGATCATTTACATAAGTACTCTCATTCAATCCTCACAACCACCTTCTTAGGCTAAGCATTATTATCTCCGTTTAGCAGATTATGAAACCCAGGTTAGGGGGGTTAAATCTGGTAACTTGCCTAATGTCACTGAAAACCTAGTAAGTGACAGGCACTGTTGTAGATGCTGCAGATAAACTGACCACTGAGACAAACCAGGTTGTCACTCTCTGAGCTTATGTTCTAGTTAAATGAGACTGACTTTAAATAAAGCCACCAAAAAATAAATCAGAAAATTCACACATAGTGATCAATGGCCTCAAGGAGAATAAAATAAGCTGATGTGCTAGGAAGTGAGTGGGGATGATGCAGAAATTTGCTTTACTAAGTGGATCATGACATTCCTAATGTAACGCTCTCGTCATACATTATTCAGAAGATGGAAATGATCAAGTATGAGTTTTGAAAGGATAGCTAGTGGTAATGTGGAGGATTATCAGCAACAGTACGGATTAGAAGAGAATATATGATCATCCAAAATGAACCTTTGGAAGGTAAAGGAGGGGAAGCAATCATTGTAAGAGATACCACTGATACGTTCTATAGAGAGTTAAAGTGATTTGACATAAAGAATATAGAGACGCGGGGCGCCTGGGTGGCTCAGTGGGTTGAGCCGCTGCCTTCGGCTCGGGTCATGATCGCAGGGTCCTGGGATCGAGCCCCGCATCGGGCTCTCTGCTCGGCCGGGAGCCTGCTTCCTTCTCTCTCTCTCTGCCTGCCTCTCTGCCTGCTTGTGATCTCTCTCTGTCAAATTAATAAATAAAATCTTTAAAAAAAAAAAGAATATAGAGACGGGTAGAGGCAATGATGATGATGATGATGATGATGATGATGATAATGTTGATGTTGATGATAACAATGACATGTCTTGAGGATTTGCCTAGTACATATCCAATGTTATACAGTTCTCTTTGATGGAAAGCTAATATTTAACCACTATAAGAATGTTTTACAAAATATAGGTCTCTTACCACAAGGTATCCAAGAAGATTTGAGGTGATATTTAAGATAATTTAAATTGCAGTGGGAAAGGCATTGAAGAATGTAACTATCACATAGGAAAAATGCTATTTCCATTTAAATCTCTTTCAATCCCTCTAATTATGTCAAGAAGAAATTCTCAATTTGAGCTATTTGAGCTATTTTGACTTAACACCTCTCTAACATTTGCTAATCTCCTTTTTTAAACAAAGAGTGAGCAGGCCTTATGTTCAAAGCCTTCAGCAGCCAGCAGTATCTAGCTGAAATTTAAAAGTTTATTTTCATTGTATTTATTTTTACAGTTACCCTCTATTTATGGTCAGTGATACTAGTTTACCATTTATGGTAGTGATATATCCTTAACTTTTATAGTAAATTTAATTAAATAAAAGAAGAGTGGATTTAAAGAAAAAAAATTAAGAAGATAGCAATGCAGTTGATTTGAGAATGTAACAAAATTGTTGAAGGTGATAGAAGACTAGAATTTGACAATACTACAGTAAGTTACAAAAGCCACCTGGAATTGGGTGAAAGCTCAGAGGTATTGAGCCACACTGTTGAAAAAAGTGTAGGTCACTTAGGAATTCTCAGAAGACTGGATCTCTGGGTGAGTTAGTAGTCACAGACTATGATAGATTCTACTTTATGCATATTGAAGTTTAGATGACGTTAAAATATTCTCAAGAAGTCTGGCACTCGGAGGTACATTCAAGACTAAAGCCTGAACCTAGATCTGGGGCTAGGCTTATCAGTTTGTAAGTCTCATTAGTTTTCTACTGCTGTATAAGAAATTACTGCAAACTTAGGGGCTTGAAATAACACAAACATATTACCTCACAGTTCTGAACATTGGTATACTTTTCTGCAGGGGGTCTCAGAAGGCTGAAATCAAAGCTACGCTTTTTTCTGGAGGTTCTGGGTTAGAATCTGCTTCCAGCATCATTCATACTGTTGACAGAACAAAATTCCTTGAGGTTATGGGACTGAAGTCCCTTTTCTTGTTGGCTGTTGACTAGGAGTTGCTCTCGGTAACCAAAGACCACTCTCAGTTCTTGCCCAGCATCCCTCCATCTCAAAGCCACAACAGAGGACCACCCTCACATGAATCCCTCTCACATTTTCAATCTCTCTGACTTCTTTACTGCTATCAACCAGAGAAAACTCTGCTTTCAAAGGGCTGATGTGAATAGATCCCTAGTTAGACCCACCCAGATATTCTCTATATTTTAAAGTCAGCTCATTAATTACCTTAATCATATCTACAAAATTCCTTTTGACATGTAACCTAGCATAATCAGGGGAGTAACATGCTCAAAGGGAGCAGAGATGAAGGGAGCCATTTTATAATTTTGATTACCACGGAAGTCATCTACATGCAAATGCATCCATGTATCCCTTTATTAATTCAGCAAACATTTACTAAGTATCTTTTATTCTACCAAGCACTGTGGTTGTCATTTGCATATTTAACCATGGAATAATATTTCTCATACCTTTGATACAGAGCATAATATTCAAACAAACACTCTTTGCCAATGGGATATGAGTTGAGCACTGAGAATCTGTTATAATACACCCCTTGCACCACTCAGATCCACTTGTACCCACATTCAGTTTATTCTATCCCAGTACTGCTTCTTTAAGATGGTAGTCAGTCATCATTTCTTTTAAAAATTTAGAAGTAAAGTTTTTCAGTGGGAGCATCACACTGTTGTAGTTGATTTTGAAGCCTGAATTAGATTTATCGTTTCTTTCCTCTATCAACATTCCTGACTCACATTACACTGACCAACACAAGTGCTGGTCCAGGTTTCCTGGCCTGTAGAGTTGGGTCACAAGAGGGTAGTCCTTTTTAGGCCATTGTTGAGGCAACGGCCTATTCTCGGTTATTACTGGGCAGGAAGCATCATCGGGCACCCTGTGAGTCTCTTGAGTTTTACAAAAACTCTTCTCTGCTTTCATTAGGAGCAGATAGGAACAACCCTATCTGCTCATGTTCATCAGGGTCAAGCCCTTATGGTCATATAGTAAGTCCCCTACAGGCATGAAGAACTTAAATGGTCAGTCAGTATCTTTGACTTGAGTTTTAGTGGACTTTACTGTGTCTCCTGGTAGATTTGACACCCACACCCAGGAACTATTATTTCTAGTTCACTGAACCTAAATTTGGAGGAACGGAAAGCACAAATCCCCCCTGGGCTCCCTGGGAGGAATAATGATAAAGTGACCTCCTACTTACACATTTTTGTTCCCAAATCTGTATATTCTACCTATGGAGGATACAGTACCATATATAATGGCTGTAGATTCACACATTTCTTGAATCTTGAACAGTGTCCCAAACCTATTACCTATTATCCCTAAACTCTACTTTTGTCGCTTCAACATGAAAATAGACCAGGTAATAAGGTATACAGTAGGACCAGGGAATCACATAGAACTATGCACATACATCTTAATTTCACCAGAAGGTGGATCCCTAGGTCTGAGGTTGTGTTATGTGGCATTCTATAATGGTAGATTGGATACTCCCTGAGCCTTCAGATATTAGTCTTGGCCACACCCCTGAAGGCAAGAAAGCTAAACCCTTATCAGGAATACATGCCAACCCCAACCCCAACAAGAATGGATTTCTGCCTCATCTTGAGAATGATTAGAGAGGGCTGAATAATGGTCCTCAAATATATCAGGTCCTAATCCCTAAAAACTGTAAATGTTACATTGTATGGGGGAAAATCTTCATGGATGTGATTAAGGATCTTGGGTGGATAATTATCCTGAATTATCCCAGTTGGCCCTAAATGCAATTGCATATGGTAAGAGAGAGAAAAAGGAGTATTTGACACACAGAGAAGAAGGCAGTGTGACTGTGGAGGCAGATCAGAGTGATGTGCCACAAACCAAGGAATGCCAGCAGCCACCAGAAGCTGGAAGAAACAAGGAAAGGACTTTCCCATAAAGCCTCCAGAGAGAGCACAACTCTGCCTACACTTTGAATTTGGCTCATTGATTTCAGACTTCTGGCTTCCAGAACTGTGAGAGAATAAAATTTCTGTTGTTTTAAGCCACTGAGTTTGTAGTAATTTGTTACAGCAGGCATTAAAAAAAACCTAATACAATGGACCAGTATGATCTACTTGTCACAAAGTGGCTAGTACTACTTCATAGGTGGTCTCACATGGAGTGCTCATTATTGTTCTCTGCTGCTAACAGGATGGATGTTCAGAAGCCACAGTAACTAAATTAGCTTGGATGAGAAAGACCCACCCTGCTGCACACATATGCAGTTTTCATCCCTGCCACCATGGCTACATCAATCAGAGGCCATTGTGTGCTGGTAAAACCACACAATGGATAGAGGCTGGCTGATATCCACTGGATGATTATCCTGTTTACCTAATAGTTCAGTGCCTTTCCTGCAGCAAATGGTCTCTGATAGGCATTGACATGTAAACCAAAGATTAACATACTTTGTATATATGCCCTCCCACAGATATATCCACATGCCTTTTCACCTGCCCTTCTCTGTCTCTATTCTCATCTTTCTCCCTCCAAGAGCATTGGACAACCAGCCAAACCTTTTGCCACAGCCAAGGGGTCCTTCGAGTCTTAGCTGAGGCCTCATATCCCTCCACGCAAGTTGGTGAGCAGGTGTATTGCCCAAAATTCTGGAACAATTTCATCATCACCCCTCTCGTTTGAGGTCACCCCTCAGTGAGGATTTGATGTGGCAGCAGTTCATTCCAGCTTATACTAACGTATCCACACATGTACCAGGACAGAACTTTCCTCCTTTATCAGCTCATCACTGAGAGTAACCTATGAGGTCAAGGGAGAAATGTCAGCACAGAAGTAGGTGATGTGAGGTTTGGACTCCTGGTTTATATAACTTCTAGTTACCTTTGTGGGATACATCATGCCCTAGAGAATTCTCTGGTTTTTCCATATTGCTCACTATTCTAAGACTTTCCATGAGACTCCTAATATTCTACCAAGGTATTTCCAGTAACTTAACCTGTTTCCTACAGGCTATTGTTTCCAAGCTTCAGAGAATCATCTCACCTGGGTTTTAGGATCGATTCCGGTATCCTTGCCAGGACATTAAATTCAGATTCAGGAGAGGGCCTCAAAAAAATCCCCTCTATTTTTATGCTAAGTGAAATAAGTCAATCAGAGAAAGACAATTATATGATATCTCTGATATGAGGAACTTAAGAGGCAGGGTGGAGGGTACTGAGGGAGGGAGGGAAAAATGAAACATGAAATGAAAAATGAAAAGAGACTCTTAATCTCATGAAACAAACTGAGGGTTGCTGGGGGATGAGGGAGTAGGGATAGGGTGTCTGCGTTATGGGCACTGGGGAGGGTATGTGCTATGATGAGTGCTGTGAGTTGTGTAAGACTGATGATTCACAGACCTGTACCCCTGGAGCTAATAATACATTATATGTTAATAAAAACTATAAAAAATAAAATAAAATAAAATCCCCTCTCTCCAGCCTTAAGTTTAGTGACGGTCCCTCCAGTCCAGAGCCACAAGATCCTTTCCCAAGCATGTTTTCCCATTTTCTACTGGTACATATCTGTCTGGTATGGCAGAAGCAGAACTCTCTAGCTTGGGCCATGATGAGACTTGACCGTAGTTATTGGTAGAAGCAATGAAGGTGAAAGAGAGCAGGTCTATGGGCTCAAGATTTTTGAAGTGCTTATTTCCATTTGCTAGGGTTCTACTCTTTCTCTTTCAGGGCTTACTTGTAGCCTAGAAGATTTGCTGGGGAGTTATATTCACCTTCCTTTGTAACTCCACCACTTTTGCAACCAAATCTTGGTAGTGATGCTCAGCACATTCTGCCCTCTGATTCTGGAGTAGGAGAATCTCCTAATAAGCTGCCAAGTCACATTCTGATGTTCACACTGTGCCTCCAGTTGATAGCTGACTGACCTCAGATTGCAGCTTTCTTTCTTCAGGGTTCCAGTCACAACTAACAACAGCCATCAGAATCCACAATCCTTGTAATTGCCTTTTTTGCCATCTCAGTAGGGTATTCCAGCTCTTGTACCTATATGCCATCCCAGTTCCCCATGTGTGCAAGTCTTAGTAATCATGATGTTACAATAGGCCAAGATCATCAACAATACCATCCTTACCACCATCAGTGGATATCATCTAGCCAACAAGGGATCAATTCCAGCATGCCACCCTGAGGTTCTGCTTCCTAGGACCCCTTCTGATACTATCTTAGCTTGGGATTTCCAAGAAGTGGATGCTGAGACAAAGATTGAAGAGAAAGTCATTTATTTGGGAGGCCACTCCCAGAAAATGCCAGGAGAAGAATAAGAAAGTGTGAACAGGAAGGAAGAAAACCAATAAAAGGTATAAGACCAAGCAAGCAATACTGTGGCAAGAGTGGCTCAATCCTTACAGGGATCTCCAGAAGACAGTATTAAACATGGATGAGATTTGGCCCCCTTGAATGCCGATGAAGTTGGAATGTCTTCCAACTCCCATCCCCTCTTGGCTGAGGATTTCTAGAAAGCTGGCATTCCCAGCCAATCCTTTGAATGCATGAACTAAGATGAAACCTGGGCAGAGAGTCACAGATATTTGCGAGAGGACACTGAAAAGGTACTGGCACTCTAACAAAGTAGGTTGAGTTCTAACTGGGATATCAAAGTTGCTATGAGAAAATGGATTCATTCTGCTGGAGAAAATTCCAGCAAGGTTTGAGAAACATGGTACCATTCACCATAGCAGCTGATGTCATGAAGTAGATGCAGTCTCCAAGGAGGGAAGAAAAATGTCATGTGCAATTAGGAATGTCTATTTCTGAGGAGTGGCTTGAGAAAGATGAGACAGATGCAGAGTTCCACGTCAGTAAAGCTCAGTGTTATGGTGACAGTTTACAAACTTCCAATGTCTCTGAGCTCATAACTGTTGGAAACTTTGAATCAGCAGATAAAATTTATTTAAATGTCCCTTATTGAATTTGTTCAATAGGTGACATTATAAAACAAAGGAGACAGCAAAAGGAAATAACAAATATTAATCTTTTATGCCATGCATAATATTCTTCTCTTTATGAGGATTCATACAAGCTATTCAGAGGTTTTGAACACAAGCATGAATTTTATTTTGTTCTGACTTTTGTAACTGAAATAACTAAGTGATTTTTAATTCAGTAGTTATAATCTTTCTATAAAAACATGCACACAATTCTTATTCCCACATTGCCACCCTCTTTACCACTTTGCAGATGAATTATTAGAACAAAGTTATAAGCCTGCAGATATTGGGTATCTGTAGTAGAAAATACTGACATAACCATAAAAAAATGCTTTCATTTCTGTCTAGCTTTGCTCTCTTCTCCAGCCTCTGCTCATCCCCTTTTCCCCTGGCCCTCTAACTATATAAGCCAGTAGTATTTGCTTTGCTTTGCATTTTTACTTGCCTTACTGCCTTTTCAAAAGGGGATGACTTAGATTAAGATATGCTTTAACTCTGTGAGGTTGTTGGGGGAAATATTCATGTTTGATGAAACTGACTTAATTTCTACATGCTACTGTTTTATATATTTGTTTTGAAGAAGCATGTGAGTAAAAGCAAGGGTCCCCATTTTAAAAATAAGCAAAAGAATAGAATATGTTAGTTATAATTGTCACAACTAATTATTTTTAATATCCCAAAGAAACTGGGGTATTTTTTCTTTAATCCCTCACTGTTAAAAATGTATATACACATATGTAGTGAAAAGAAGGGCCACCTGTACCCCAATGTTCATAGTAGCAATGGCCACGGTCACCAAACTGTAGAAAGAACCAAGATGCTCTTCAACAGATGAATGGATAAGGAAGATGTGGTTCATATACACTATATGGAGTATTATGGAGTACATAATATGGAGTATTAGGCCTCCATCAGAAAGGATGAATACCCAACTTTTGTATCAACATGGACAGGACTAGAAGAGATTATGCTGAGTGAAATAAGTCAAGCAGAGAGAGTCAATTATCATATGGTTTCACTTATTTGTGGAGCATAACAAATAGCATGGAGGACATGGGGAGTTAGGAGAAGGGAGTTGGGGGAAATTGGAAGAGGAGGTGAACCATGAGAGACCATGGACTCTGAAAAACAATCTGAGGTGTTTTGAAGGGGCAGGAGAGGGAAGTTGGGTGAGCCGGATGGTGGGTATTATGGAAGGCACGTATTGCATGGAGCACTGGGTGTGGTGCATAAACAATGAATTCTGGTACACTGAAAAGAAATTAAAAAAAAGTTATTTAAAAAAAGAAAAAATGTACATACTGTTTATATTGGTTAATTCTTGGATACATGTCTCTGAAGACTTTTTTTTTTTTAGATTTACATCAAATATATGTCTTAATGACTCAGAACAGACTGCCAATGTCACCCTTTCTTTATTTCAATACATATTTGTGTAAAAAATTGTGTTTTGTGTAATATCAAATATTTAAAGTTATGTCAATATTTTTGAGAGTAAAGATGTTTTAAGGACCTTAGTCTGGCATTGTGGCCATCTTTTGCAGAGTAGTAGAGGAGTATTCACATTATATAACTTCAAGGACATTATAGAAGATCCTCTAATGGATGGTAAGGAAAGAAAATTCATCAAAATATTTTGAATAAATACTAGAAGGATATTATATGATATTCAAGCTGAAGTGAGTTCCTAAATTTCCTCTTTGGGGGAATAACATTTTCATTCTATGATTATAAAAGAAGTTAAAGTGCAGATGATAATTATGACTAATGTCTAGAATCTATTAAATGCTTACTCTTGGCCTAGCAGAATGCAAAATTTTTTTTTCAGAATGCTAAAATTTTTAAATAATTATTTTGTTTTATCCTCATAGCCATTCTGACTTGAAGGTGATCATGTCTTCATTTTATTGATGAGAACACTAGACAGAAATTTAAAGTACTCCCTCAACTTGCATAGCAAGTAAGTGACAAACCTGATATTTAAAATAAGTCTGTAACGAAGGTACATTACCTCTCCAAATATTCTCTGGGAGCCAAGAAGTATTGACTTAATTTTAAAGTGACATAAATTATTAAAATTAGTTCCATTTTTTAAAGCAGGATAAAATTGGGAGAAAGGAGCAGAAAAGCACTGGACACTTGAAAATGGGAAGGAATTTGGGATACACCAAAAATAAATGATCTGCAGAATAGAAGGTTACAGAAAAAAAGACAAGTTAAAGTCACCCAATTTCATAATTTTGCTAAAGGCTAACTCTGGAAGCAGGGACTATTAAAACTAAAAATATCTATCAAGACTAAAATAATCCCATTATTTGACAGAGTAATTCCAAATCTAATACATGTTTTTATACATAAATCAAAATACCAACTCATCAAAAATTGCAACAAAGATGTTTATCATAATTTTAATATTAAAAATAAAACAAAAATATTTAACAGAATAAAACAAATCAAACATTGGGAAATGGTTAAGTAAAGTATAGAAAATTATCTCAACAGAATTTTCAGCAATAATAAATATTATGTTTAGAAAATGCATGCACCAAAATGGTGTTTTTGAGAGTATTATAAAAAGTAGGGCTCAAAATTTTTTCTAAAGATTTATTTGACAGACAGAGATCACAAGTAGGCAGAGAGGCAGGCAGAGAGAGAGGGGGAATCAGGCTCCCTGGGGCTCAATCCCAGGACCCTGGGATCATGACTTGAGCTAAAGGCAAAGGCTTAACCCACTGAGCCACCCAGGTGCCCCAGGGCTCAAAATTTTATCTCCGTTATGATTGCAACTATATAGAATAAATAATACTATGATCTAAGTGCAGGGACTGTAAGAAATGGACTAAAAATGATGGCTTAGGTTAAATGGTAGAACTACTAATGTTCTCTTACAAACAAATATAAACAGAAGCATTAGAAAGTAAAAGGGGGAGAGAGGAATGCACATGATTTTCCCCCTTACTGCATTTTCCCTTCAGAGTACCAAAAGCTAAATCCCCACTTCTTTATTGTGATAGGCACTGCTAATTACCCACCCATTCTTCCCCTTTCAGCTTACCAAAAGAACTTTCATTTGCTTTGCAGGTGGGGTGAGCCATATGTCCAAACTTATCTTGTGGATAGAAGTGGCCTGTCCATGAACAAGTTTTGTATGACGTGTAAATAGTGTTGCCATCTCTTGCAAACCAAAGTGCAGGATGCCCAGTGACATTTAAATTTCAGATAAACAATACATATTTTTTAAGTTGTAAGTATATTATGTGAGACATACTTACACTACAAAAGTTATTCATGTTTATCTGAAATTGAAATTTACCTGGGTGTCCTATATTTTCTCTGGCAACCTTATGTGTAAAGAACTTGGAGATCTAAGTTACTGGATGCAGCATTTATGAAAAACATATAGCCCTATCATTTGGATTTAACAAAAACTAGGCCATAATGGCATAAGAAAATAAGATTTTACTTTTCTCAAATGATGTTTGAAAAGAAGCAGACCAGAGAGGGTGCAGTTCCTTAAGGAGTAAAGCCATGAAGCTCCTTCCAGTGTCCAACTCCACTTCCGTAGCATGCATCTGGACCTAAGACTAGCAATATGGTGGTTCCACTTCCAGGTACCCTGCATGGATCCTGGGGGTGGGGGTGGAAGAGAATAGGGATGAAGAGCAAATGATGACTAATACTATCTAGAATCTAACATTTTATCAGGTTTTTCTTCTTTTCCTTATTATTGTTTTTAATTGGGAAAACTGGTTTGGGAGGAAGTTTCACCTAGTAACTTAGGGTTACATTTCACTGGTCTTCTGCCATATTATTCCATTTTTCTCATTAGAAAATGCTTCCCATGCACCACCAACATCTACCCTTTATTCAATACTCTGCTTAAGCTCCAGGCCCTCCCACCAAAATGCTCTCTGCTTGCCAGTCCTCTGTGATCCCTCAACACTGAAGTACATGGGCGTGTTCTTCACAGTTTAGCTCTAAATTAAACTTTTTTGTTTGGTGCAATTGAGTTTTCCTTAGAAGTGGACTGTATGGTCCTTGAGGGAGGGGACCATGACTTATTAACAATGTGCCTGGAACTTACCAGGCTCCTGATAAACATTTGTTGATGTGTTTACCACCAACTGTCACCAAATCTTAACAAAATGCCATAAGAAAACTTTAAGCATAAGCTTTCTAAAGCTGTAGGTAGAAAGGCTGAAATGAAGGAGAATGTGTTTTACTTTATTTATTTATTTAATGCTTCATTGCTTGTGCACTACATTGACATGGTTGAAAATTCCAAAGATATAAAAGACCATACAGTGTGAAATATCTCCCTCCTGCCTCTTTCCCTTAGCCATCTAGCTTCTCTTCCCCATGAAACCAACCTCATCACTTTCCTGTACTCTCTAGAGAGAAATTTTATATTTACAAGCAAATATGCATATTTTAAAGTTTGTTTTGAATATTTAACATTCACTATTCACTGAAATTCATGCTAGGCACTGTGCTAAATGCTTTACATTTAATCCTCCCATCAACTCAGTGAGGCAGGTTTTTCTTCTTTTCATTCTCCCCGCTTTGCTGAGTTACACATGACAAATAAAAAATTGTATAACTTAAGGTGTGTAATGTGATGATTTGATATATGTATACAGTGTGAAATGAGTACCATGGTCAAGCTAATTAATGCATTCATCGCTTTACATAGTTGCCTTTTCCTGGGCATGGTGAGAACAGCTAAGATCTACTCTTAGCAAATTTCAGGTATATAATACAATATTATTAACTACGGTACCAAATCATAGGATAAATGCAAATCAAAACCACAATGAGATATTACCTGACACCTGTTAGGATGGCTAGTATCAAAAAGACAAGAGGTGAGGAATGTTGGCAAAGGGTTGCAGGGAAAAAAGAAAACCACTCATACACTGTTGGTGGGAAGGCACACTGGTGTAGCCACTATAGAAAACAGCATGGAGTTTCCTCAGAAATGTAAAAGTAGAACAACCATATGATCCAGCAATTTTATTTCTGAGTATTCATCGAAATTAAATAAAATCAGTATCTTTTTTTTTTAAAGATTTTACTTATTTATTTGACAGAGAGATCACAAGTAGGCAGAGAGGCAGGCAGGGGGAAGCAGGTTCCCCGCTGAGCAGAGAGCCCGATGTGGGACTCGATCCCAGGACCCTGAGATCATGACCTGAGCCGAAGGCAGCGGCTTAACCCACTGAGCCACCCAGGCGCCCTAAAATCAGTATCTTGAAGAGATCTGCATCCCCATGTTCACTGCAGCATTATTCACAATAGCCACAATATGGCAAAAACTGAAGTGTCCACTGATAGAAGATGGGTAAAGAAAATGTGGCATATATATATCATAGAATATTATTCAAACATAAAAAAAGGCTATCTTGCTATGTGCGACAATACAGATGAACCTGTAGGAAGGATGCTATATGAAGAGAAATAAGCCAGATGTAGAAAGACAAATACTATATGATCTTGTTTATATGTGAAATCTAAAAAAGTCAAACTTACAGAGGAAAGTTTCTGTACTATCTCCATGTTGCAGAGGAGGAAACTGAGGCATAGAGCAGCACAAACCACGGCTGATATTTGTACCTAGAAGTCTGATTCCAGACCCTATGCTCTTAACCACAAAAATATAGTTCCTTTCTTTGCTCAACGTTTTGAGAATCACATAGTAAACCAAGTCTCAAAAGACTATATAGCCCACACGGTGGGGGGGGGGTGGGAATTATCTCCACATAACTGGAAAGAATAAGGTATGTGTACTTATATAGTTCTTGATTAAGCAAATGTAGGTGTGAAATATGAAGATTTCAGACTTAAATCCTTTATCTCAAGACAGAATTTGTCCCTATGGCCATATTACCATAGCTGTGCATGAATACTATCTATCCGAGAATGGTGTTGTAAAAAGAGAACAAGTGTGTATCAAGTGGACATATTTCTCCCACTCAAGTGAAAGGAGAGATTATGCTGAGTGAAATCAGTCAAGCAGAGAGAGTCAATTATCATATGGTTTCACTTATTTCTGGAGCATAACAAATATGGAGGACAAGGGGTGTTAGAGAGGAGGAGGGAGTTGGGGTAAATTGGAAGGGGAGATGAACCATGAGAGACTATGGACTCTGAAAAACAATCTGAGGGGTTTGAAGTGGCGGGGGGGTGGGAGGTTGGGGTACCAGGTGGTGGGTATTATAGAGAGCATGGATTGCATGGAGCACTGGGTGTGGTGCAAAAATAATGAATAATGTTTTTCTGAAAATAAATAAATTGGGAAAAAAATAATGAATACTGTTTTTCTGAAAATAAATAAATTGAAAAAATTAAAAAAAATAAAAAGAAAGGAGAGTTTGCAGGAAGATCATTCATCATGTCAATGTTTAATCAGAATCTTTGTGTCTTTGCTTTTATTTTGGACTCAGCCATTCCCCTTTGATTTTTGTCCTGCTTCCCTTTGTCCCTGCCATGATTCATCTGTCCCTACTGCTCCTCTATGCTTATTCCCTTATATTTGTCAATTAGCCCCATGATTTTAGCTATGCTATTCTGCTGTGCTTTCTTTGACTAAGGAACTTCCGGCTGCTTCCATGTAATAGGGGGGAAAGCTAACAGTTGGTACAAACACATTTTATACATAAAACTGAAAAATAAACAATTCAACTTAGAGTTAATGCTAAAAGTGCACAACCAGGTTACAGGAACTTTTAGTAAAGTCTAAACAGTTAATGAACACGATTTTAAATTTTTGAAAAATCACTGGGCTTTGCAAATTTACACCATAAGTAGAAAAAAGGTAAAACAAATTCCAATGTACCCAATTAAACAACTATCTCTGCTTGAAATTATGTTAAATGGGAGCAGTTCTCGTTAATATTTTAGTGCTGATATAAATAAAATGGTTGTAATTTAATATAGATGGTATTCACAAATAATACATGATAATCAAATGCCTCATAAAGTCATTAAATTAAAAATCGATCCCATTACCAGTAGAAATTTAGGGAAATGTTAGACCTATTAGTAATACAAGATACGTTATAAAGAGGTAGTTCTTTTTCTAATTGGAAGGAGGGGACTGCTGTTCTCATTTTTGGAGGCAATTTACCTCAAGAAAATTGTTTGAAAAGATAAGCTGTAGATTACCACACTGCATCAGACTGCTTTCCCTTTTTTTTTTTCCAAACTGCATTCCTTAAGCCAAAGTGATTTGCCCAGTCCACAGTTACGGAGACCTACTGAGTGCCTCTCCAACATGCAAATTCTGATATAGTTTGTCTGGAGGAGAGCTGAGGTTCTGCTTTTTCTATCAAACCCCCAGTTGATGCCAGTCCTGCCAATCTCTGGGCCAGCATTAGAGCAGCAATGTTCTAAATACTTCTTTTGTAGCAAGAGCTTCTTTACCTGGAATAATTATCTGAGGCCTGAGTGACAAACAGCAAGGGTAAGAGATTGATTAGTACTCAAAAGGGAAGGAGGTCAGAAATATATGTTTCCTCTTATTTGACTGGAAGTGGGGGCAATAATCATTTTCATGGCCTGCAAGTTTTTATAGGCCAGAAAAAAGCCAGATTTTTTTTTTAAAGATTTTATTTATTTATTTGAGAGAGAGAGACAGTGAGAGAGAGCATGAGCGAGGAGAAGGTCAGAGAGCGAAGCAGACTCCCCATGGAGCTGGGAGCCTGATGTGGGATTCGATCCCGGGACTCCAGGATCACGCCCTGAGCCGAAAAAAGCCAGATTTTTTAAGGCAAGCTACAGAACTGCATTTGGAAGAGTGATGTGATGAGGTTTGCTCTGGGATAAAAAAAAAGGAATTTCGCCTACAAATTTGATGGGGTCATAAATTCAGTTTCCACTAATGATTTATTAATCTTTTCAAAATGTACAAACTTCCAGTTATAAAATAAATGACATAGGGCTGTAATGTACAGTGTAGTGACTCGAGTTAATAATACTGTATTGTATATTTGAAAGTTGCCAAGAGAGTAGATCTTAAATGATCTCAACACAAAGAAAAAATTTGTAACTCTGTATGGTGACAGATGTTAACTAGACTTATTGTGATGATCATCTCACAATAAATACAAATATAGTATCATTGTGTTATACATCTGAAACAAATATATGTTAATTAAACCTCAATTTACAAAAGAAATTAAAAGGGAATAGGATTGGGGTGTATGGGTCAGAATGAAGAGCTTCAGGATGTGCCACTTTGGCATGTGGATTATTTCAACTAAAAATAATCATGGTCCAAAAGACTCAGGAAGAAACTCTGACCTCCTCACTGTCTAAAAAGAATTTAGAGAGAGGACCTGCTCCAGAAAGGGAATTATCATCACAGATAACAACAGTATAATATGAACTAGGTGTGGTAGGAGACAGGGAGGATTTTAGCAAAGGCTGTTGTTTAAAATTCCCCTCTATGTCCCATTATTTTTGTATGGCCCAGCCAATACTGGTTTACCAAACATTCACTCTTTCATCTTCCTGTAAATATCTTTCTTTCCCTTTGGAGTCCCAGACCCCTACCCCTTCTCTGAAGTTTGGGATGACACACATACCTCATTTTGCCTGAATGTCTTTGGAATCTCATAGCTATGTGGATTCCCCATATGTATGTAATTAAATTTTATTTTCTTCTGTTTACAGGTCTCAGGTCAATTTAATTTTTAGACCAGTTAGAAGAATCTTGAAGGGTAGAGAAATTTTTCTCCTCCCTAACAGGGGGTTTTAGACAGAGAAAGAAGAAAAATAATTTGAAGGAAACAAGAGCAAAGAAAGTATCGACAACCTAGGACTTGAGAGAAGAGGGACAGGTAAAAGGTTTTCTTTCATCCAGTTTCTGTTTTTAGTGAGATGCGGAAGAGGCCCTCCTGCTGGTTCCTCAAAGAGTTACCCTAGGGAAGAAACTTAAGGGGAAATCACCAAAAAGAGAAGAAAAGTATGAGAACCTCTTGTGGTGATAGATGGAGTAGTACGTTTCTCCGAATTGGTGTATAAGCACGGGGATTTAGAGTTTGGCCTGGCTGGAAGTTACCAGAGTTTTTATGTGATGGCGTTTGAAGGGGGTAGGTAGTGCTTAAGGAATCCTAACTACTCTGGATTCTTCTTTGCATTTGCCTTGTGTCTTCTCTACATGTTTAGCAATTGAGAGCTTGAGTTGAAGTGTAATCAGATAAACAAAACTGGAATTAGTTAAAGCAGTCAAAACAGATTTTATTCAGTAACTACTACAGAAGAGGTAAGAGCTGAGCTCAATTCTGATTTGCTCAGAAGAGAACAGGTGTTTTAAAGGGGGAATATGGAAGCAGGGAAAGGGTAGAGAAACCTGGGAAGAAAAAGATTACAAAGAACAAGTAAGAAGGTTGGTCAATGCAAGGTAACTAGGTCACCACTGGCATTTATCAGTTTGACAAATACATTCCCACAGAAACTGAGACTGAGGGTTCCACCCTTCCTGATGACTACATTTCAAAGGAATGGCTTTTAGTTTCATGAGAAAGACACTCCAGTGTTCTAGGAGATACATATACATCTCAAAGGGACAGAGAAAGGATTTACAATTGTATGTTTTTGTTTTGGGTTTTTTTTTCTGTTGTTGTTGTTTTAACAAATACACTCTGAAAGGGAGATCAGGGGCCCATCATCATATGTTGGCTAGGACAAATGGTAAATTCTTTTGGCAGCCTTGAGTTTTTCCAAATAGGAATGGGTGTTGTGGGGGAGACCAGGTTGTCCCAGGGATGTGGCCATGGACTGCTAGACACTATGCTCAAGGTGAGTCAAAGTTCTTAGTGCAGGGATTGAGGTAGAGTCATTCCTGTTGAGAGTTTTTGCAGTTCTCAGTGTCCACAGGAATAAAATCAAGGCTGTTCACAAGCCCTGCACTCTTGGAGCACTAAGAAAATAAGAGGAGAGAACTGAACTTCTGGCATCCATGTTTCCACCCCTCCCTGCCTAAACACCCAAGCTGGGAATTTACAACCTCAGGGGTGTCTCCTAATGTCATATTTTCCTGCAAGGGTAGAAGGGATGCCCACGGAAGCTGCCACCTGAGCGAGCAGAGTGACTGGCCTTGGCTATGGTAATGGGATATGTGTTGCCATTCACTTTAAGGCTTATCTACTTCTCTCCACTACATGCACTGGGGCTGAGTGAATTGAGCGCTGGCGTTCTCCTGATGTACTTCCTAACAGGGCAGTCAGTACCCTGGGAGGGTCTGGCTGGGGTGGGTGCAGGGCAGTGGGCACAAACCAAAATAACAGGACACTCTGAGCAGCACATTTAGTTCAAAGAGAAAACATACCCTGGGATGGCAGATTCCAGAGGAAGTGAAAAGTACTAGAATGAACAAAGCAAGAATTTTTAATTTTCTGAAAAATATCATGTGTTAAAAAAAATGGCTGAAACAGAGGAAACAGAAGAGCAGAATACTGAATTCAGGAATGAAATGACAAATTTGAAGATCAAATTGAGGAAATCCTCCAGAAGTTAGCAGGATAGGAAAGGAGATTATAGAGATAAGTCAAAAGAAATGAAAGAAGGACACAAAAGTGCTAACACTCAGAATAATAGGACTCAGAAAAAGAAAGAAATGAAGATCAGAAAAATATATGAAGAAATATGGAGAATGAATTAACAATTCCAAGACTTCAGATTGAAAGGGCCCAGAAAGTGCCAAAGAGAAGGAAAATCTTTTTTTAAATATCACACCTGGACATATTATAGTGGAATTTTAAAAACACAAGGACAAAGACAAAATTCTAAACACAGGAAAAAAGAGCAGATGCCACACAAAGGAGGAAGAATCAGACTGATGTCAGATTTTTCAACAACACTGGATGCAAATGGGTGTTTTCAAAGAACTGAAGGAAAATTACTTTGAACATAGTATTTTATATCCAACAAAATGTCATTTAAGTAAGAGTACATGATAAAAATATACTCAGGCATACAATATTTCAAAAGCTTTGCCACACAAAGGCGCATTTAAAACACTTTTAGGTAAGTGCTTAAAAGAAAAGGAAAGAAAAGTCTGGAGATGTTGCAAGAGATATATGAAATAAAAGTTATCAAATAAATATCTTAGTAATGGTGTTGTTTAAATAATAAAAAATTTTTAAAATGGGAAAATATATCCATAATAGCCAATTACTTAAACTCTAGTTTAGTGATTAAGTTTATGAACACCTGTAGCTCTAGTTTACTTGTGGATTCTGAGTCAGCAGGTCTGCAATGGGGCCCCAAATTCTACAATTCAAGTATGTTCCCAGGCCTTCTGATGATGCTAATCCTTATTTGACATTTTAAGTAAAAGCAAGGGAATAGGCTTGATCAACAAGATGAGTGCTGGAAGCGGTGGGAGACAAGGAAGGAGAGAATACTTGCTTTAGTCAGGGTAAGACATAACTTCAAATAAGAAAATAAAACAGGAGTAAAAAGAAATGTAGGAAAAGAGAGCACATTGAAATTACAAATCAAATGGTAGCAACAATAACAAAGATATCAATAATTACAATAACTATAAACAGAAGAAAACTGCCAATTCAAAAATACAGATTAGTGGGGTGCCTGGGTGGCTCAGTGGGTTAAAGCCTCTGTCTTCGGCTCAGGTCATGATCTCAGGGTCCTGGGATCAAGACCCGCATCGGGCTCTCTGCTGGGGAGCCTGATCCCCCCTCTCTCTCTGCCTGCCTCTCTGCCTACTTGTGATCTCTGTCTGTCAAATAAATAAATAAAATATTTTTAAAAAAATACAGATTAGTGAATTAGGTAAAAAGCCCAGATTTAAATTTAAAGGATTTATGTGAGAAATATTTAAAGAATTAGGACATGCAAAAGTTGAAAGTAAAAGGACGGGGAGAACAAGACCTATCAGGAAAATGCCAATCAAAACAATATTGATAGGGGTGCCTGGGTGGCTCAGTCGGTTAAGTGTTGGACTTCAGGTCAGGCCATAATCCCATGGTCTTGGGATAGAGATCCAGGTTGGGCTCCTTGCTCAGCAGGTAATCTGTTTCTCCTTCTAACTCTGTCCCTCCCCCCACTCATGCTTTCTCCCTCTCTCTCTCAAATAAATAAATAAAATCTTAAAAAAAAATATGCCCTTCAACGGACGAATGGATAAGGAAGATGTGGTCCATATACACTATGGAGTATTATGCCTCCATCAGAAAGGATGAATACCCAACTTTTGTAGCAACATGGATGGGACTGGAAGAGATTATGCTGAGTGAAATAAGTCAAGCAGAGAGAGTCAATTATCACATGGTTTCACTTATTTGCGGAGCATAACAAATAACATGGAGGACATTGGGAGATGGAGAGGAGAAGGGAATTGAGGGAAACTGGAAGGGGAGGTGAGAGACTATGGACTCTGAAAAACAACCTGAGGGCTTTGAAGGGGCAGGGGGTGGGAGGTTGGGGGAACCAGGTGGTGGGTATTGGAGAGGGCACGGATTGCATGGAGCACTGGGTGTGGTGCAAAAACAATGAGTACTGTTACACTGAAAAGAAATAAAACAAAAACCAATATTGGTAGCTATATCATACTTAATAAAATATACTTTAAGACAAAAAAAAAAGTCAGGACTGAAGAGAGTCATGCCATAACAGAAAGGTTCAATCCACAAAGGAAGTATAATAATTATAAACATGCATACACCAATAAAATGGGCTCGAAAATATATACACACACACACATAGCTTTGCAATTGGTGACTCAATAAATTCTACCTCTGAAACTAATAATACAGTATATGTTAACAAAATTGAATTTAAGTAAAGAATTTTTAAGGGGGCGCCTGGGTGGCTCAGTGGGTTGAGCCACTGCCTTCGGCTCAGGTCATGATCTCAGGGTCCTGGGATCGAGTCCCGCATCGGGCTCTCTGCTCAGCAGGGAGCCTGCTTCCCCCTTTCCCTCTGCCTGCCTCACTGCCTACTTGTGATCTCTGTCTGTCAAATAAATAAATAAAAAATCTTAAAAAAAAAAGAATTTTTAAGAATCGATAGTACTATATTAACTTGCTAGAGAATTTCAGTGGAGAATAACAGTGGAGAATTTCAACACACCTCTCTTGACTATTCACAAGTTATACAATAAGCAATTCTGCAAAGATATAGAAAAAATAAGTATTACAATTAACAAGATTAACTTAATGGAGATATATAGAGATAGAGAAAGAGAGACAGAGAGAGGGAGGAAAAACTCAGTTATTTCTCTGTCCCTTAGGGAACATACAATTTTCACTTGCACATGTGGAATATGTATAAAAAGTTGATCATAGGGGGCACCTGGGTGGCTCAGTGGGTTAAGCCACTGCCTTCGGCTCAGGTCATGATCTCAGGGTCCTGGGATCGAGCCCCACATCGGGCTCTCTGCTCAGCAGGGAGCCTGCTTCCCTTCCTCTCTCTGCCTGCCTCTCTGCCTACTTCTGATCTCTCTCTGTCAAATAAATAAATAAAATCTTTAAAAAAAAAAGTTGATCATATAAAGAAATCCTTGAAAAATTTCACATCTCAAATGTAACCATAATAGAATTATGTTAGATAATTTTAAAATTAAAATTATCTCTGAACATATAGAGAAATTTAAAACACACACACAAGACTAAATAACTCTTAAAGAAAAAAATTACAGTGAAATTTGAAATTTAAAAAATGGATGACAGAGAAACACTACATATCAGAAGTTATGAGATATAATAAAAGTGCTTTGGGGCAGACTTATAGCTTCAAACACTAATATAAAAAAGAAAAAGCCTTAAAGTTAATGACTTATGTATCTATCTTAAGATGTTAGACTGATAGTATAAATCCCAAAGTAAAAGACAATAGACAACAGAAAACAAGATCTCGGAGAGATATCCATAGTCCCATGTTATCTGCAGCATTATTAGAATAGCCAAGATATGGAAACAATTTAAGTGTCTGTCAATAAATGAATAAAGAAGCTGTGGTATATATTTACAATGGAATATTATTCAGCCATAAGAAACAAGGTAACTCTGCTCTTTGAGACAACAGGGATGGGCCTTGAGGGTTTTACACTAAATAAAGTAAGTCAGACAGAAAAAGACAATTACTGTGGATCTCATTTATATTTGGGGTCTAAAAAAGCCAACCTCAGAGAAACAGAGAGTAGAGGGGTAATTACCAGGGTTTGGGGTGGGGAAAATGGTGAGATATTGGTCAAAGGGTATAAACTTCCGGTTAGAAGATTCATACATTCTCAGTAATATACAGAAAAGAAAGGATAATTATATGACAGGATGGAGAGATTACCTAATGCTGTAGTGGTAATCAGTGTGCAATATATACATGTATGAAATCAATATATCTTATACCTTAAACTTACACAATGTTATGTGTCAATTATATTGCAAAGCCAGAACAATTAAATCTGATTTTTTTAAATTACAGCAGAAATAAAAATATAAGACACCAATACAATTAAAAGGTCAATAAAATATATTATGATTGCAACGTGGGATATAATCACAGAAAATATTAGTTAGAATCCAGTCCTCACATGCGTAACTCGAGGGTGAAACCTACAGTTCATAAACAACTTTATGGGCTCTCTCTCCTGAATTCCTGCTCCTTGTAATCTTTCTGGTACTTTACTGTTCTCTGCTCCCACCCTTTTTGTTTCCTTGGCCAGAAACTTGGGGCTATAATTATTCCATAATGGCATGCTCTTCTGTGGATCTTTGCGATTACAGCATGGCCTGGCATGAGTGTGCAGAGGAGAGTGAAAACAAAACAAAACAAAACAAAACAAAAGTTTGCCCTACCCTCTTGGAACTACAGCTCCATCAAACAGATTTCCTCCCAAGTCTTCAAGTCCAACTGGTTCCAAGTAACTGCAGCTGCCACGCCCACCATGCCCACCACCACCACCACCACCATCACTGGATTACTTGGGGCCCGGGGCACAGTAGACTGGAGAAAGGGAGAGAAAAGTTGTGGGATAATGGGGCAGATTTCCAAGGAGCATTGGTTCCTTTTTCCAGTCCTGGAGCCAGAGGCAGGGGGCTTCTCTTGGAGCTCCCTCTCTGGGCTCACTTCCATGTTTTGGTTGTGATGACCTCAGTTTGGAAGCTATCAAAGGCGGAAAAATGATCAACTCAATACAAATTTAGTTATACGCCAAATTCTGGTGCTCATTCTTGATCTGCCCACAACTATTTCCTTGTCAAGGTTTTCAAGTAGTTGTTACATGCATTTTGTCCAGGTTTTAATGCTGTATTCAGTGGATGAGGAAGAGTAAAGTGTCCTTATTGCATTTTATCCAGAACTGGGATGAATATCCTTTCATAAAGTTGAAATAATTGAAATGTAAAATCTGTATTCTTAAGGAATACCTATAGATGCAATAAAACCATATGACAAAAGACTCAAAGGAATAATGCATGTGGGATTCAAGATGGTAATTTTCCTAAGTGAGGGGAGGCAGATGGATAAGTTAACAGGGGTACCGTACCGTATGTTTGATATAGGTTATTATCAAGCTGCTTACTTTTGTTTTGGATGGTGCTTTCTCAAGCATGTATAACCTCATGAGACAACTAACCAAATAAGTACATAAATGAAACTGGGCTGCACAAAGGCCAGTAAAAATGACTATTAACCAAGAATCATGAACAATACAATTCTGTACACCTGAGAGGCAAACAAGAATGAAAAAGGGGGAAAAAAGAGGAAAACATTTTTTTCTTGCTTTTGAATGGGTCAGAGGCTATAGATCAGGGTAGACTAAGCACTAACAAATCAACCTGAAAGCTCTGTGGCTTATAATGAAAGCTTACTTCTTATTCATACAAAGCCCAGGGCTGACGTTCCTGGTTATGCCACTCCTCTCGTAGTAATGACTAGGATCCTTCCTTAGCAATGACTAGGGGGTATGGATCCTTCCATCTTATGATTCCACCATCTTAAAGCCCCCTCCTTCAAGCCATGCACAAGAAGGCATACACAAAAACAAGGACAGAGGGAAGAAGACAGCTCTGGAGATTTTAGCCATCTACTCTGGAAGATGTATGGAACACATCTGTCTGCAATCCCCATCTAGATGCAAAAGGACAAGGAAACATAGTGTTTTTTGGTAGTTAAAAAGGAAATAAACATCTGGTGAACACATAGCATTGTCTCTGTCACAAGAGATTTTATAATAATGATATTCAATATTCCCTTTTTAAGTTATTGTCTGCATTATGCCATGCAATAAGCCCCCTCCAGTACCAGCTGTAGTATCACCTACTCTGGTTTATTTTAATATCCTAATAGTGCTAAACACGTACAAATCACACAAAGACACTAACACAAACTGAGTATGGGCATCTAGTTATTAACAACATCTATAATACCTTTCTAGTCTCCTGTATGATTTACTTAGAGTTGTTTTTCTTAGTTTAGAAATTAATTCAGAAGGCCATACAGATATTTACATAATGTTAACACACCCTTCATTGTACTATTCTTAAGTGTTCGAAAAGTTGAAATATTAACGTTTTTCCTTGAAAGGTATAATTTCATCACTTTTCTCTTCATTTAGCAGAAACATAATAATTCCCTTAGATCTCCTGTGGGAAAAAGATAAACAGAGCAGAGCGATGCACAGAACCAAGAATAACACACTCTGCTGGGGAAAATTGCACTCACTGTTTTTGCTGAACTGCTACTAATTCTTTAGTTTAGAGCCATTATTAGGAATATTAAGCCACGAAAGGCAATATATGAGCCAAATATGAAAGTGTAATTTTGGCTAAATGTGGCATAGAGGAAATAACCAGATGTTACAGTGGAAGATAAGAATAGTGATTAAGAGGAGGTACCATTTCCAACTTTGCCACTCTGAGACACTGAGCAAGCCATCTCTTTGCCTTGGTTTCCTCACCTGTAAATTGGCCACGACAAAAGTACCCATTTCTTTTGAAGATTAAGTGAATTAGCACTCATAAAATGCCTCCAAAGGTGCTTGGCACAGAATAAGCACTGAATAAATGCAAGTTATTATCATTTCACAAAAGAATTAAACAAAGCTTTGATTGACACTAAAAAGTCAAAGCCATGATTATCTTAATTCCTGAGTTCCTATTCTATGTTAAATTATACTAAATTAATCAGATCTATGTTAAATTATACTAAATTAATTATGTTTCAAAAAGAAAATCCTATTTATTTCTTGAAAACATCTTTTATTTTTTTAAAGACTTTTTTTTAAAGATTTTATTTATTTATTTGACAGAGAGAGGTCACAAGTAGACAGACAGAGAGGCAGGCAGAGAGAGAGAGAGGGAAGCAGGCTCCCTGCTGAGCAGAGAGCCTGATGCAGGACTCAATCCCAGGATCCTGAGATCATGACCTGAGCCGAAGGCAGTGGCTTAACCCACTGAGCCACCCAGGTGCCCTAAAAAAATTCTTTTAAAATAAACAAATGTTACCTTTTCATATCCATTTCACAGGAAGACCTCCATATTTTAATATGATAAAATATTTAGCTTTCACAAATATCTGCCAACAGTTTAATTTTATTGATTACTTTTAATAATGTATCACTGGTGTGGGAATTAGGCTTTTTCTTTCTTCTGGTTTTAAAACAAACTTCTTAAAAACTCATTGCTGAGGGGCCCCTGAGTGGCTCAGTTGCTTAAGCCTTCCACTCAGGTCATGATCCAAGAATCCCGCATCCAGCTCCCAGCTCTGCGGGGAGTCTGCTTCTCCCTCTAACCTTCTCCCCTCTCATTCTCTTCTCTCTCTCTCTCAAGTAAATAAATAAAATCTTTAAAAAAACCTTGTTATTGAAATATGAAATATATACAAAAGTCCACACATTATATGAATACAGCTCAATGAATTTTCACAGTATAAATACAACGAAGTAATCAACATCAGGATCCAAAAAAACCCAGAACACTACCAGCACCCCGAAAGCTTCCCTTGGGCATCCTAGATTAGTTTTGGTCTTTCTATAAATGCAACCTTACAGGATGTACTCTTTTGTGTGTGCCTTCTTTTACTCAACATTTTTGTAAAAAAGCCACAGATTGTTAGTTCTCATTCCTGTATGGTAGTCGGCAGTATGAATATACCATAATGTATTCCCCCATTCTACTGCTGATGAGCATTCCATCCAAAAAAATACAAATTTTTTTTCAATAAGCTACTGTGAACTTTCTAGTGTATATTTTTAGTAAATATGTGTATGCATTTCTGTTGGATATATATCTAGAAAGAGAATTGATGGCATCATTGGTGATACGTATGTTCAGATTTTATAGGTAGGCACTGCTGAAAAGTTTTCCATGGTTGTTGAAGCCGTTTGTACTGTCATCATGAGTAGATACAAGTCTGTAGCTCTTCCAACTCTTTACCTACATTTTCTATTGTCCATTACTTCATTTGAACATTCTTGCGAATGTGTCATGATATTGCCTTGTTATTTAAATTTACATCACCATCATGTGTAATGAAGCCCATTACCTTTTTATACATTCATTCACCATTTGGGTTTCCTTTTTTACAATGTGTATAAAACGGACTTCAATTGGCAAATGTGTTTCAGTATTATGTTCATTATTATTATAACTGGCTGCTTAGAAGACATAGAATCGCCTACTTGGCTTGCAATGAACAAAGTTGGACTGGTCTTGAGACACTGTGTAAATAATACTTCCATATTCTAGTCAGAGAAAGGCTAGTCCTAATCAAAAACAATACCAGTTTATCAAAAAGAAAAAAAAATGTAAGCAAGCAATCTTACTTGAAGGGCTGGTTCCCTTCAACCCTACAGCTAATATAACAAAAAGCAAAACACTAACAAAAATAAAAACATCAGAGGGCTCCTTGCTGGCCCAGTCAGAAAAGCATGCAACTCTTGATCTTGGGGTCATAAGTTTGACCCCCACATTGGGTATATAAATTACTTAAATAAACTTAAAAAAAAGAATGAGACAAAAATAAAAACATCCTTGTGTCTGCCTACACCGCTATAACATTCTCTAGGAAAGAAAAGAAATGAAAAAAATTAAAGGTGAAATGAAACAAAGCATGCTTATCTCAAACATGTACTATGTCCTAGGTTCCATGCTAGGTGCATATGCTACAAGAACCCCCAGAAGAAGGTTACCCTAAGGTTACCCTACTAACTTCAGTTGTTGTAGGAGGACATCGAGACTCAGAGAAGGCAAAGAATTTTCTCAAGGCTAGATAGTGATAGGTCACGATTCAAACCAGGTCTTATTATATCAGATATCTCAATTATGTCCTCAATTTATCTTTTTAAAGAAAAGGCTGACAGGCAATATGGCTGAGTCATGCCAGAAGAGAACTCCTACCACTTCCTAGCTTTGTGAGTTTAAATAACTATGTCATTTGGCCGTGTAAGACTCAATTTCCTCTGACTAAAATAAAGAAATTATTCAAGGTTATCTCTAGAGCCCCCTTCAAAAAAGGATTCTATGATTTTAAGCACTTTTAATTTCTACTACCAGGACCAATGCTATTTCCTTCCAAGTAGAAGAAAATTGGTCTACTCAGATGTTACTCTTCATTCCCAGTCTTCACTCATTTTCTGATGTTTATTTTGCTCATCCCTCACGGTCAGTGAAATGACACCTACCTCTTCAATCTTGCCTGACTTTTTGAGGCTGAATTCAGATATCTCTCTAGTATTCACCACATTGTGTATCACATGTGTTGTTGATAGGTCTCTCTCTACTGCTAAACTTGAGGTCTTTAAGGACAGACACTGTGCCTCAGTCATCCCTACAGCCCCAATACCTGGTGCTATCATGCTATCTAGCATGTGGCAAGACATAGAGAAATGAAGAAATGAACAGATTATCTATTTCAGCTTATAGGGGTTGACTATTTAAAAGCTAGAGATGGGGGAGGGTGCCTAGGTGTTAAGCATCTGCCTTCAGCTCAAGTCATGATGGTGGGGGGCTTGCTTGGGGAGTAGAAATCTCCTTCCCCCTTCCCTCTACCCCCTCCCCTCGCTTGTGTTCCTGCACTCTCTTTCTCTCTCAAATAAATAAATAAAATCTTTAAAAAGCGAGAGATGGGACCTCTATGATTATTTCTTGTTACCCTCTCTTGGGCTCCCGGACACCAAGCACGGGTGTGATGACAGGCAAAGTCCCAGTTTTGACCTGATTTCACAGCAGAGTTCTAGAGTGTAACTTATGCCTCAGAGTCCCTCTGGAATATAGTCAAAAGTTCAAGGGGTTTATATTCCCCTATCTGTCAGTCTCTGGCTAAGTTGGAGGATGGTTGTAAACACCCCAATCCTTCCAACCTTCATTATAGGCAAGTCAAGCAGCACCAGTAGACCAAGAACAGTGGTTCAAAAGATTCCCACTGCTGGCCTTAAATGCAATGCACAAAGAGAGTGATGGCTGTGAGCATACGGAACTGCAACCTGAGAGGGTCTGGGCTGAACTTTGACAGTGCCTGCTTTACCCTTTTCTCCCATTCTATTTCCATCCGAAAAATATTATAAAGTTTAGTACATTTTGGATACACTGGTATTTGATTCCATATTTTATGCTCAGAAACATTAGCTCATACCGCTCTACTCCTTCACTAAACTATTTCATATTCCTTAATCACCTTGAAGTGCCCTGAATCATTTCACTGGAAGCAGTCTTCCATGTACATATAGTAATACCATTTCATTTAATTTTCCAAACCCAGGAGACTTTTATATATTTTATATACATATATATATGCATATATATCTGAAGTTATTTAATAGCATTTATTCATATATGGATACATGGTATACTTTATAAAGAAACATATTCCTTTCTGCCCTACCTCTTCCAAATCATTCAAGGCAGGAAATGTTATTGTCATTTTACCTGCTTTGACCACAATATCTGAAGCCATTTGTGGGGTATGTGATCAATTTGAAGTCGAATACACTGCCACAGGTCATGTGTTCTGGATATCATGAGCCTGATGGAAATACATATAAAAAGTAGTAAGTGGTTTGTTTCTGTAGAACCATGTGCAGAGATCAGAAATTCACCAAGAAATAGGGCTTTTAACTCCTGAGTTCTCATCAGATTCCAATAAAACAAGCTTTAGGAGAGCCGCAAACTTGCCTAGATAGACCCACAGTGATATCTCAGGACCTCCAACCATGCCTGGCATGTAGTGGAATTTCAGGGCACATTCCCTGAATCAATTACAATTTTACCCACCTGAAATATTGTTCTGTAGTTTTATTTAAAATAGTTGTCAGCATGGAATGACTTCTGCACTCCCTTCTGAAAGTGGGTGAATTTCCATGGTGAGCAATTCCTCTATATACAGTTTGCAAATCATTTTGGGAACCTTCCAAATGAAAGGCACTGTATAAATATACCCTCCCACCGGCAGCCAGCCGGCTTTCCACCGGGGATGCATTTACATCACTTATGTACATAGTGTTTCATTTGGGGCATTGCTTTTATTTTTATGACTATAAAAGAAATATTCACAGTATGAACAATAATGTAAAGTGCATTCAAGAAGATATATATTTGTATATTTTTATGATTTGAAACTTAGAAATCTGAAAGAAAAGCAGGCAGGGCATTTTTCTTTCCCATTGCTGTTTGCTTTTTCATAGCATTCTTTATTATTTCTGAAATTTATGGTAGAATTTTGCTGAAATGCTCAAGTCTTTGTCTACACATCATTTGAGAATATGTGGTAGTAGGTTCAAATGAATGTTGCTGGCAAAAGGTCTGAAAATGAAGGGTGCTTGATTTTGCATTTATTCATATCTGTAATAATAGTTCACTTTAGTGTTGCCTTTTTGTGCATGGAGTCCTCTGTAAGGGGAAAAAGCGAACAGTAAGCAAACTTAGGTATAAAACATACTTTCGAAATAACTTAGCATGATAATGGGGACTTGCACAGAGAACAGAGACTTTGAAAAGATGTATTTTAGCCTTTATAACTAAAGGGGGGCTGAATTCATAGAACAATACTAGAGAACTGGACTTCGAATTTGTCTCATATGGAAAATGTTTCATGAACTTTTGGAATAAATTACCAACACAGTTAAATCAAAACCTCGATCAATTATGTACTTATCTACACAGAATCACCTGCAGACAAAAGAACAGAATTATAACTCCTTAATTTATACACTTCCATAATTAATTAAACCTAAACAGAGTGAAATATCCCATGTTAGACCCATTTTCCAGATAGTCTAGCCTTAATTTCATTAGGTTTAATTTCATTAAAAAGGAGAGCAACTGTGAATATTCAGAGTATTTTTTGCATAACAAAACATCCAAAAAGGTCGATTAAATAAAACTCTGTGGACAATTAAATGGAGGCTACCAATGGTTAAAGGCAGAGTCAGTAAGAATTTGAGTTCATTTCCTGGGTTCACAATTCTCTCTCAATACATGCACAACCTGCTGTTTTCTCACTTTGTACTGCTAAAACAATGAAAGTGATTTTTGAAACCCCAGCTATAGGGTAGTCATATTGGGAAATAGCTCGCTCAGGTTATTTGTGGCTTATAAAGGAGATGTTATTGCGTTCTCCATCTCCTCAGTCAGAATAGTATTGTAGCTAAACTTTAATTTCATAGTCCCAGTAATACCAACTTTGTTTCATTAAAATGAATTTCTTATTTAAAATATCTTGACATTCTTCTTTTTTATTATAAGAAAATAAAACAGCAGTTCTTTCAGTTGAGAGAAGCTAGAAGCATGGAATTGATCTGCAGCCAGTTTTTACTACAAACCCCATAATGCTTTGGATTATAGCCTACAATCCCCACACTGCAGCACCAAACTTACTGTTAACCCTTGTGATACTGGAAAAGAAAAAGAACAGAACATCTGAAGAATTTTGTAACATGCAAAGATTCTGCTCGAATAGTAAATTATTAATTTTGGCAGTGTTTTCAGATTTGTTGGCCTTTTTCACTTATGAATACATGCACTGTTTTTTCACCCTGCATGTAAAGTCATTTATTCTCAAACACTGTGCTCAGGTATCAACTCCCCTTGTCAAAGGCTCTTTTACACCTAGCATTGAGTTGGGGGTCAGCTTTGGAGGGGGGTCAGCTTTTTTCAGATTTTAAAATAAAATCACAATACGTTGTTTAATGCTCTAAACATCTGCAAATGAAAATTTGGTGAAGTAATTAAAATTCTTAATTAGATGCACCTTGCAGCTGCTGTTAGTCTTCATTGGCAATAATGCAGCTACATTTTGTTCTGACACATATCTTCAGAAGAGTTAGAGAACTGAAGGGAGGCAAGAGGAAAATGTTCCCACACAGTTCAAGACAGTTCGCACAAAGAGGATCCCATGGCAACAAACAGCGAGGCCCACAGTTAGCTCTGTAAGATCCAGGAATAGACAATGCTTCACCTCGGATTCAAACAAATACTTCCCTTTCTGGATCTGAAGAGAAAGCATTTAAAATCACCTTTTGCAATAAGAGTTAAATAGTCAAATGTTCACCTGCGTCTTTGATACACTTTTCAAAGCATCTGGAGAGTCTGCCTACAGCCCATGTCAAGGTAATAATCAGGACTCATGCTCTGTGTAAAGTCACAAACTGACCAAAGTTTTGCAAACAAAGGACTTGATTTTTGTACCATATGGAGCTGGAATGGACCTTGGCAACCTGTATTTTTACAGACAAGGAAACTGAGGCCAAGAGAAATTAAAGTGGTTCCCTCGGGAAATTATGGCTACTTAGGAGTAGAAATTAGACTCAAATCTAGGATTTGAGCCTACCGTCCAGGACTTTTACTTCTAAACTTTGCTTGAAGCAATTAAATTTGTTAATTGTGCCCCTCCCAGTCCGCTTGAGGTCTAGTTCTTCACTTAAATGGGTCAGCTGAAGGACTGTGATAGGTGTTGAAAATATAGCTCACCGGCTGTGAGAAGAGGAGAATATACGTCCCCTTCACCTCGCTCCTCAGTTTACTCTGGGCTACAGCATGTGGAAAAGGAACAAGAAGAGAACGACTGGCACACAGGAGGTTAATCTGGGTGAGTTACCACCAAGGAAAACGTGTCAGCCTTGCCCGCACACTTTAACCAGATCTTCCCTCGCCTTGGATTGAAAACGTCAATATACGGCTCCTTCCTTAAAAATACAGATTGACCGCCCTTCCCTCTCCCAGTCCCCGCCAGCCTCACCTGCGCCCCGACCGAGCTTGGCTTGCATTGGTTCAGCTCGCATTTCACCGAATACCTGCACGCGTTTCCTTGATCTTCAGTTGTGTTTTACTCTCCAAATTACAATGAAGACCCATTTCTGCAGGGCCCAGGCTCCTTTACCTATTTATTGTTCTACGTGGGGCTTATCCTCTTCAACTTTACATTACAAAAGCCTGTGGAGGTGGGTTAAAGTTTTCTAGAATGGGGGCTACAGGTGGTGTCTGGGAAAGGTGTTAGAGTGGGGCGAGGGAGGGGTAGTGACTGCAAAAGTGTTTCTCAGTCCTGTAAATGCCCTGCCCACACCACTGTCAGAAACGAACCCCGTGGTTGCCGCGTAAGCATTAAGCCTGCCCTAGAGTCTTGCTTTTCCTAGTCTGGTCCATACATCAGCAGCATGATGAAGGCTCAAGGACCAGATTATTAGAAATGCCGACTCTGAGGCCTCACTCCAGACTTAACTGAATCAGAATCTGTATTTTAACAAGACTCCCAGGTGATCATACCTACGTTCAAGTTTGAGTAGCACAGAATCCCAGGTGGGTATTATACTATCCCAAGGTAGCATAAAGGGCAAGGATCTTAAAATGCGCAAATTTTCCAATTTAATTGACCGGTACCTACTTGGCCCCTCTTTTCCCGTTAGCACTCCATCTCAGAATCCTGCAGCGAACTCGGTTACGCGGTGGAGGGGAGGAGGAGCCTCTTCAGGCTCCTCCTCTCTGCGCCCCGCCCCCACCCCCACGCTCCCAGAGAACCATCCGCCAGCACCCTGCTCCCAAACCCCTCTCCCTTAGGGAAAATAATGCTCCTCCCCAAACTGAAAGCGCGGAGGCCAGGAGGGTTACTGCCTGAACGACTTTCAGTTTACATATCAATACAAGCTGAAGCACTTTGCAAAACTGACCTTTAGAAACAATTATTACCTTTCCCCCTGAGGTTGGAGCAGCCCCTCCCCTTCCCTCCCGCACCCGGCTCTCTTTAGCAGTTCCGCTTAAAGTGGTGCTGAGAATGGTTCTGTGGGGGTGGGGTCGCAGGGACAAGACAGCGATCCCGCGCAGTAACAAATGTGCTTTAAAGAGAAGAGATGAAAAGGAGCTTATTGTGAGCGTGTCAGTTTAGGCATCGTTCGCTGTACTTTTCTGCCTCCTGGAGAAATGGAACCCTAATTCTAAGGTGGCTAACGCAGGAATGGGTAAGAGTCCACATTTGCCGTCCAGTTTTGCCTGGAAGGACAGATTCCCGTTATTGGAGGCCTCACGGGGTCTTTTCCAAAAGATTTCCAGGCTACCCTCCTTCCTCTTCAGTCTTCCGAAAACTAAAACTCGCAAAGCGGTGGCGTTCTATGGATTGGCTAGTACTAAAATATCCATTGGGTGGCAGTAACACTATCCTCTTTATGACTTGCAGCAAACCCAGAGAATGCATTCAATCAAATGAACCGATCTTGTAGAAACACTGGAATCATTTATGCATTGCAGTTTCCCTTTCTTGTTTTCGCTCCTTCTTTCCTGGGATATTTTGAGTGGATTGTGGCTATTAATCAAGATCTCAAGCTATTCGTGGTTTCCGTGTCGTTTTCGCTCAGGATTAGCATCATTCAAGGCAAACGGAAAGCTGCTTTTTTTTCCCCCACTCTTTTCTGAAAAATCATTTTTGGGGGCTGCTGAAGAGAGCTAGGACCCAGGAGACATCTTCCCAAACAGCAGGGGTTGTGTGCTTTCACACAGCAGTACTGTACAAGGAAAACCCCGTCGGATCTGTTATTGCGGGATACTTGTGAAATATACATAGGATTCTTTCTTATGGCTGCATCCCGGATCTGGAAATTTTACTTGGGGACCAAGAGGATCTGAAGGGCTACATGTATACAGAAGATTTGCAAGCAAGACTCCGGTTCTTGTCATAAAGCTCTCAGACTTCCTCACTTACCGGCCTTTTTCCTTCCTCCTTTAAAAAAAAAAAAAAAATTCTTCCCTCTTTTTCTGCTCTCTCCTCTTTCAGTGTCTCTTTTTCTATCTGCCTCTTCTTTTTTCTCCTAGTCGTCTTTTTCCCCCCCTGCTCTGCACCTGGATTGTATCTTCACCAAACAATCGGGCACTTTGAGAACTAACTGGAGGCAGTCTTGTAGGGAAGAGCTGTATGGAATTATCTGCTTTTATGGTGAACTTGGCATTTGTGAATGGGTATCTTGTTCACGATATTAATTGCTAGCAAAAACAAGAAAAAGAACACAGGAGTAAAGCGTGGATTTTTCTGAATACGCATTGTGATGACCAGCAATTACCTTGCCGACTGATATCCAGGGGAGAATAATTTGGAAGACTGTTGTGGGTAAGGTCATTTTATATATGCAAACCCATCAGTGGTGTGAGCGAACTTGGGCGTTTGTAATGGGAATGGGTGACTTGGATGATTGCTGCATCGCATTGATGGCTGTGATGTGGCCGTTATTGGCACTGAATGGAATAACTGCAGTTGGGTGTGTTGGTGTGTGTGCGTGTGCGTGTGCGTGTGTGTGTGTGTGTGTGTATGTAGGTCTGTATTCTGAGTGTAATTGAAAATAAATCAAAGCATCACTTCCCCCTCCAATTATTTTGATATGGAAGAGTGTCTTGAATTAATTCCGGGTAGACACTCTATTGTTTGGATGCAATATTTGTGGCTCCTGTGTTCTAGAAGGGGTAGCAGCAGTGAAAGGAACACTTACTGAAGAGCCCTATTTAAAATGAAACGAGCTACTCTTTATTCATTAAAAGAAATATGTTTTCAACTCAGTGCAGCATTCTGCTGCATTTCACAGCCGCAATGGGACCAGGGACATCCCACTTGTCAAGTTCTTAAACTTTAAGGTGATAATCATTGCTAATTATTCTCCAGGTTGTGATTATTGGAGATTATTAAGTGCCCTGGGCTACTTTTTTTATCCACTGGATTATCGTTCGGAATGAAAAGAAAAGAAAAGAAAGGGCTGAAAAGGATGAGCAACATAGAGAATCATGCAAGATTATTTTAAATATCACCAAATGCTTTCTTTCTCAAGTTCAATAGCCCAATAATATAATGATTTACTTAATACCCTAAATAGCTGAAGCTGCGACCCACGTGCAGGGGAGTTGAAGGTCTGAAAGCAGAGACCATGGTTTTATTGCGATGCAGCCAGCTTTGGAAATGCAGGCAATTACACACTTCCCTTAACCTTAAGTTGAGGATGTGTCCTATCTGCTACATCTATTTTACCCTTTCAGTAAAAAGTTAGAGTCTAGACCACGAAGGATGTTTAAGCATATTCCGCCTGGGAAATGGGATAAAAAAAAAATCAATATTGATGACGTGGTTCAGTGCACTGTACTGCAATGCTAAAGTCCCATATTCAGTACCTATGATGAGAGAATGGAGCATTTACATGTGTTATAAATCTCACCAGGTAGATTGATCTGAAGGGGAGGGGAAAAGATATGTGGATATGTAGGAAGATGGATGGAAGTCGTGCATAATCGGTGATTATGTAACTTCATTACATCAGCGAGCTTCAGTCAACGATAGTGAGATGAAATGATTGTATAGAGGGAGGCTCCATCACCCTGTTAACTTTTGAAGGCTTGTAACAGCAAACAGAGGAGGAGGAGAGCAGACAGAGATTAGCTCCGGGGGTCCTGTAAAGCTTGATCTCTGTGGCAAATTTAGCATGAGTTTTCTCATACTGAGTTTCTGAGGGACAGCAGATCTATATAAGCTTTAGAGCTGGACAGGACCAATTTTAGCCACACCCGTGGAGAGTCAAAATGAGTCCGCAATGTTTCACAAGTGCCCCGTTGAGTAATTGGGGCTGATGATCCCAGCCAAGGTCATAGTTCTGTACCCTGTGATTGACATACATGACCCCAACTGAGCAGAAAGTTAAATCGGTTGAAATGAAGAATGTGAACAGAATGACTATTCGGGGTCCTCTTGCATTTTGCCTGGTGGAGCTTAATGCAGATTTCAGCCTGGTGTTTCCCTCAGGAAAAACGATTGCTTCCACAGTGTGTCAGAAGTGAGTGTTTTGTACCTTTATCTTTGCCTTGACAGACCTCTTTCTGGGCCATTTTAACCCTCAGGGAAAAGAGAAGTAAAAACCTTCCAAGGTAATGATACCTTGTTAAATTAAAAAATAAATGGCAGTGAGTTCATAATTAATACAAATCTCAGAAATAAAGAGCAATCCATTTTCAAGTTTACTTACTGAATGCCTTAAAGGACATGTTGCAGCTGCCTGTGACTCTTACCATGAGATGAGATAAGTGTATTGGGCTCGCTGTACAGAGGAGGGAATACTGCAGAATAAAATGTTATTTACCCTGATGTTTTATTTGGGTTTGTGATTCTTTTTTAAAAAGGAGATATACATCGGCTCCTTTCTGGCCTTCTAATGTTTCAAGATCTGTTCTTCCCTCACTAGATCCTAAATTCCCTCAAAAAGCAACTCTACTGGAATCCTAACACTGTGGAATTAAATCGTCTTTTCATCTAGTTGTGCTATTTCCTATTTCCCTTTACATGTATTTCCCCAAGAAGGCTAAGGGACTTCTCTAGCATGGAGAGGAGATGATTCTTTCTGTTTTTCCTGTGGAGTCAGGTGCAGGATCTAGACCTCCACTAAGTAACTTTGCAAAGATCTGCTTACCCCAAATCAGAATGGTGGAATGGTGGAATGAAATTTTGAGCTCTGATATTCAAGACCACTGTCATATTTCTGCAGGACATGCCTAAACATTGATATGTTGTGCCAGTGGATTTGGAGGTTTGGTGTTCATATTGTGGAGAAAATTGGATGTGAAGTTAACTCCTGATTCCTTCCTTCAGGGGTCAGGGTAACACTACGGCTGCTTCTAGGCTGTTAGTCTCCAACTATGTGCAGAAATACAGTCCGTGATGATATTTCATGTACTCCTTATTGTAGTATTTTATAAATGACTTCCTCATTTGTTTTCTGACATAAGCTACACATATGTTACCAAACAGGGCAAATTCTGGAGGCTTTATAAGCTCTGTAGGGGATAGAAATAATACTAGAAAGAAAAAGAAGTCTCTGAAAAAAGATCCTGACCATCAAACATATGTACCCGTGGAACTGCTGTCCTTTTACTTGAAGACCACATATATTTCCATTAGGAAAGATAGTTTCAGTCATTTTAATGGCACTTCGTAACCTGTTACTTTCTTCTCATAGACGATTATGTAACCGAGGCAGGTTATAGCATTTTTCTTCCGTATCCTACAAATCAGTGATAAAAAGCTTTGCTTAATAGGAAAGCCCTTAAACACCAAGTCAGTGAATAATTTAAAATACGGTACCTATCTCTCTATTTCATTGCCCTTTTATCAGCCCAAGTTATGTAGTTAGATTAGAAAACATTTGGGGAAAATAGGAGAAGAAATACCATTTATAAATATGGAAAGTACTCATTTTATTTCCTGACTAGTTGCTTCAACAAAGTCAACATGTCTCGCTGATAAGTAATCACAGTATTCTTCAAAGTAGGAAAAAATTTAGATGTTTATTACGTTTGCAATGTCTGTGAACAAATCGTGTTCTTGTTGAAATGACTAATGCATAAAACACTTAAGAACAACCGAACTTTTAGGATTGATTTAAGATTTAGATTTTGGATTCTTTCAGTCTGTTAAAAACTGAAGTGTTTGCGATCTACTTTGCCTCACAACAGATACGGTCTTTGCTGTTTGGTAAATCTCTGTTTTTATAAAGCAGACTACTCTAAAATGTGTGGCACCCAAAGCCCCCAAATGTTGATTAATAAGATTTAAAAGTAGCAAGTGTTCTGGTCATGCTCAACTTACAAAACGTCATTGTAAGAGCAGCATTTGGGCAGCTATAGATGAGATGGTGTCAGCATTTTAATTATTTCCATTAATTTTATCAGGAATGTCAAAGAGGAAGGAGCCCAGCTCTTGGGGACATCCAGGTATTGTGGAATTTGGGGCCAGTCAGAGGGCCCCCGTTGCACTTCAGGCTCTGTCAGTTACCAGCCTTGTGACTCCTGACCCCGAGTTTCACCTCTCAGGATTCAAGCTAATCCTTTAAAATCAAGAATCCTTTAAAGTAGGACAGTTAACGTTTTGCACTCGAGAAAGGAGACGTGTGTCTAAGGGCTCACCATCCGGCCATGCAGTTAGTAGAAACACATGCAATTATTATTATTCAGGATTCTCCAAAGTCGTATGAATTTAACAGTGCATTTTTTCCCTCAGACTCTTATTGTAAATCTTTATAGGCTCTCTCTAGTCCCAATTACAGTTAGCTGGTAGGTAATATTGTTCAGTGAGTAAGTAACAGACGAATTAAAGGCTTTGGTTGCTAACTTTCACTCAGTACTCCTTTTTTTCAGCAGTACTCATATGGGAATATAGTTGCCTTAAGTGACTAAAAAAACAGTTACCTTTGAATAACATTCAAAGAATGGTAGCTAAGCGTTTTGTGTGTGAGAGTGTTTTCAGCTGATTATTTGTTGTTGTTTTTTAATGCTCCTGAGTACTCAGGTGTTTCTGGTTTTGGTACCAAGAGTACACAAACAAACGTTCACAAGCCAACTTGATGCTACTACTTTAAATAAAAAGCTACTCTCTTCTGTCACTTTATTACCAAAAGCACAGTGCATTTGAATACCAAGTGTAATAGAGGGCATAAGAATATAAAAATAACAGTTCTGTTTTGGAAATTGCTCATTGCAATAATTATGAACATTCTTTAGGGGGAAGCAATCCCCTGTGTGTCACCGCTAACAGTGAACTTCTTTAGTGTTCTTGTATCTTGGCATGAATATATTTAAACATTTAAGAAGGGCATAGGTGGTGATAGGAACTTCTATAGATGTTTTTAAACGACTGGATAATCAGGTAAAAGAGTAATTTATATTTTGGTGAGGGTAAAATTGGAAAATGGAAAATTAACACCGTAAATAAAAATAAATGTACATGGACTTAAACAACTTTCCTGCTAAAGCACAACCTTCTCTTTCTTAATTCCCAGTGTCTTGCTTTTTTATGTTAAGTATCTCTGCTATTTCTTTGTTTCAGATGGATTTGAGCATGCATATTTATTTTATCTGACTTCACTGATACCTACAAATAGCCGGCATTTTCTTGGTTTCCTCTATTTCAAAACTGCATATTCCCTTATGACTTATGGAAATGCTTTAGATTTGCTCAGGCATATTTACAATCACCATACAAATATGCTTTTAATTTTCATCCAGAGAACGCCACCCTGGAGTATCTTACACTGCAGACAGCATTCCATTACCGGCCAACCACATGGCTCAATGGACATTCCCTTGCTGCTTACCCTGACCATTGGCTTACAATGAAAGAGCCTTAATTGACAGGGTTTTGGGGTTTTTTGTTTTTTGGGGTTTTTTTTCTTTTTTTCTTTCTTTTTTTTTTTTTTTTTTTTTTTGGTTCTTATATGTAGAAACAATATGCAGGTGTCAAAACTCTAAGACTCCTCAGGCTTTTAGCTTTAGAGAAGGGATGACTGACCGGCCTGGTGTTGCTTGCCTATCACATGATCTGAAATTGCCGAGCAGTGAACTGTGGATAAGGCAGAGGGAGAAAGGAAAGCACTTTTAATATTTTTCTTCTGAAAATCTGCTCTTTCCTCTTTTCATATTAAAGCATTCAAAATAATTTTTCTCATGATAGGCTATTCAAAGACTGGGTTATAGTTATTATTTTCATACATACAAAATGCAACAAATGGAACTGAGCTTTTTTTTTCATACAAGAGCTGCATATCTAAGAATATATATTTAACAGTAAAATTAGATTGCATTTTGTAATATTTCCTAAATCAGGAAATAGCATGTGGAGTTTAGACTCAGAAAAAAAAAAATGCAATGGACTGTGAATTGTGATCATATAATTATAGACTATCACTCTTTCAATATGTTTGTTAATTATGTAGCTTACACTTTATGTGAATTATAATTATAAATAAATCATGGTATGAATAATCATAAAATTATTCATAGCAGTTTATTTTGTGATGGCCTGATCGAAGTGAACTAATTGGTAGCTTCTTGCCCTATCAACATTTCCATGTAATACAACTGTGAATTAGTAGAGTGATCTTCATCATTTTCTGCTATAAAGTTTCCCTTTATAATTAAAAAAATTGGGAGGCCACCTGATCATAGTTGTACTTTCAGTATCCGTTGATTGAACAAATGCATAATAATAATAATGATAATTATGCATATGATCAGTCTTTTAAAAATGAATTTGACTGTGTATAGTCACAACAGTATCTATTTTCATCTTTGAAATACATTATTTATCTGTATAAAAAAATTGGTGTATGTTCTAGATTCTAGACCTCTTGGCATAACTCCTGGAGTTCTGGTAAATAAAAGGTCTGTATGTCTATATTCAAAATACTTGCATTGCATATGCACATGCAACATGTTATCTTACATACAAAATAAAAAGCAAGTGCATATGATGGTGAAATGTGGATCCAAGGAATTAGATTTTTGGATGTGTAGAGTTGGATTACCTAATTTCCTAAGAATATACATTTATCCAACACAGGTTAGTTCACTTTCAAACTTTAACATTGAACTAGTATAACATAAAAGTGTCTGCTGTTGTGGAATATTTCCATTTTAAAATATAAAATAAACATTTTATTTTATTGCAGTCAAATGGAAATGAATTATTATAAATGTAGCCAGAACTGATTCTGGCAGCCTCACACAAATGTAACAAAATTACATGAAGTGTAGAAGTATACAGATGCCCCATTATGTCATTTTAGCCAACAAGGAAATTTTGAACCAAAGGAATGAAATTAGGCTCCAACATCTCACAATTCGTTTGCTCTCTCTCCCATGATATGTTATTCCACTTTTCTGACATGATACAAGCCCTCGGTTGAGTATTTTAGTTACGCAGTGATATATCCAGCCGTAAGACATTTTTTTTAGTAGTATGAAGCATAAGAAAAGTAATTGTTCTTGTTGAAGCTAATTTTAGTGCTTCTCATCTTTTGGCCTCTAGCTCATTTAATTGACTTGCAATCACTCACATGGCACCCCCACTTGGAATCTGCAGACTTTACTTTTCCTATATGCACACCATACACTCTTGACCTCATTTGCTCTCTAGAGACACAGGACAGGAAAAGTTGGAGAAATAGGTCACTGGTGGGGCCCCCTTGCTTTTCCATACTGTCCTCTTTGCCATTAGCTTTCTAGCTCCCCACCTGCAAGGAATTGCTCTTCTTTGGAGCCCCTCCTTTTTCTTGACTTTCCCACACATCCCACAATGGACGTCTCTGGCTTTTAGGATTGTGTGCTGTCGTTTCGCTTCCAAATCATCCCCCTAGGGGTCTTATCAAAGTGTCTTTTAGCCACATTGGACCCTCTCTGAGGAGATGGAATTCCATATTTCATTTCTTCACCATCAGGGTCACTCTGCTGACATAGATGGTAATAATAAACCAATTTGGGAGTAATGATGGCAATATTATTTACATCAAGTTTGGCGAGCTACCACCACAGAGCTACTAAGTGAAGGAGATACAGCCAGATGGATCTCTGATTTTTGTTAAGATATACAACATATGAGCCATTGGTAATATGGTAAAGGACAAAGTTGGGAGTAATAGGCTTCACCCCTTCATATTCATGTCTTTTGGAGAAAATGTGCCATTTTTTTTTTCTGATCCAGAAAAAAAAAATGGCTTCAGTCGATTGTATTGCAGCTGATAAGGTAGACAGGGGGCTGTGGAGGACATTTTATTCTGGTTGGATCTTGCAGTGCCCTCGTCTTCCTGAGTAGGCGGCTGTCGAACATACCTGTTTGGAGAAATGACACTGGCTCTGGGTACCACAATGTTCCCAGCCTTTTGCCAACTTTATTTCAGAAGGAACACAGTCAGAGGAACTAAACACAGCAGTAAAAATGGAAAGCCGAGCGACTTAAAATGGTATCAGCTATTTTGTGTAAACAAAGCTTCATGTGGCCAAGGGAGAAAATTTGAATGTAACAAATGAATCTGGTGGCTCCCAGTGCTAGGCTTTTGAATACCCCTGTTAAAGCCCCTAATTGTTCCCACCATGACTGAACTCCTGAATGGTACTCAAGAGGTTTCCAGAGCCAGAGTGCATAGAGTAAATGCATTCAAGGGGTCTCTAGGGGGTTTGGACTCTGCTGCTTTCCCTTGTCGGGGTTCTCCTCCAGGCCCATAATAACACAGTCACAGAGCAAGCCGCTCACGTCAGTGGGTGTGCTCATCACAGTGAGCGAACAGTTTAGCTTAGCTCCAGGAGTCCCGTGCCTGTCTGTTTTGTATTTCCAGGGCCCAGCATTGTGCATGGCTTAGAGTAGGTCACCAGTACACCATTGTGACATGAACAAATGCTGAAGCATTTAGTGACAACAGATCAGTTTCAGGTCAGGGTTCTCCCAACCCCATGATGCATGAAACTGCTGATTTAAGAAAGCCATGAAAGAAAACTGAGTAATAAAGGAGAAAGGATTAGTATTAGTAATTTGTAATCTACAAATATAGAGAAAAAATGGCTGACCCTTCTTTCCTCATTCCCTTCCTCCCTTTCTTCTCCTTCCTTCCGTCTACTTCCACCATAAATATTTGAGTGCCTTCGGTGTTCAAGGAGATATAAGAGTATGTTCTAGGGATATTGAGGTGAGGGATGGCATATATTGGGGCCCAAGATGGCTAATCAGGGGTAGTGGTGATAAACACAATCATATATAGTTGTAATTCATGATAGTCTACTTTGTGTTCTTTGGAGAGAGGTGTCAAGTATGGTACAGGCTTGGAAAAGGGTCAGAACAGGTGCCCTTGGAGGGGTTAGGAGAGGCTCGCTAAAGGAAATGAGGTTTACCTAGACTCTGAAGGAGCTCACACTGGTGTGGGAAAGAAAAACATTCCAGGCAGAGGAGAATCAAGAACAGAGATCGCATAATATCATGGGGTACATGATGCAGAATGTAAGAAGTGTCCAAGTCTGGCATCCAGGAACAAATAGAATGGGGTTTCATGGGCATAAGGAAAACAACATTTATGACCTACTCAGATTTATACTTTAGGAAGAAGAGGAACAAGTTAAGATTCTGTATCTCCAGGGTACATTTGAGTCCCAGTTTTGTGAATTTCCCAAGGACTCCCAAATTATATCTCTATTAAAATTTCTTTGTGTTGAACCCCTGTTCTCCAACAGCCTTCATGGGCTCTCTTCATTTCCTTTTCTCTTTCCTCTTTTCTAAGACTAAACCACTGTTACCGTGCTAGATAAATACAGAGCCAAAGTTTAAAATTAACCTTTTTTTAAAGCAGAAGGCAACATTCTATAATGGAATGTATCCATTCAAACTCTCTTTGCTTAGTTAGAAAGTTGCCACCCACCCTAGCAAAAATGCTGTGGTTTATATGTAACTCTTCAGTGAGAATGTTTGGCAATTCATTTGGGGAGAAGGGGAAGTTGGAAAAGGCAACTGGGGAGAAAAAGAAAAAGGAAGGTGCTTTATGTAATGTAATGGCTAGGTAGAAATATAAATTCCAAAATGGTTTTGTATTAAGATCATATAGAAAAAGAGTATTGCTTTGGAGTATAATATACATTCCGTAATAAGAAAATAGGATTGGGTGCCTGGGTAGCTCAGTCCATTAAGCATCTGTCTTTGGCTCAGGTCTTGGTCCTAGGGTCATGAGATCAAGCCCTGCATCAGGTGCCCTGCTCAGCAGGGAGTCTGCTTCTCCCTCACTCTCTGCCGCTCCTCCTGCTTGTGTTCTCTCTCTCAAATAAAAAAAAAAATCTTAAAAAAAAAAAAGAAAATAGGGGGGCGCCTGCGTGGCTCAGTGGGCTAAAGCCTCTGCCTTCAGCTCATGTCATGATCCTGGATCCTGGGATCCAGCCCTGCATTGGGCTCTCTGCTCAGCAGGGAGCCTGCTTCCTCCCCTCTCTCTGCCTGCCTCTGCCTACTTGTGATCTCTGTCTGTCAAATAAATAAATAAAATCTTAAAAAAAAAAGAAAAGAAAATAGGATTTATTCCTAGCGAATATGAACCATTTTGTTAATTTGCAATAATTATAACACTTTGGAATTCTAGAAGGACATCAGAAAGTGGTCCTCCTAAAATTAAAAAAAAAACTCATTTTAGCTGAGTTTAAATTCTTTCTCTTGCTGAATACTTTGTTTATACTTCTAATACAAAGAATGAAAAAAACCCGTAAGGAGTGTTTTTTTCCATACTTTTTCTGATCATTCTATAGTGGAAGTTCTACTAAGTTGGGAAATGGCCAAACACTGAACATAAAATGAAAAGGAATACAATTTACTTAGGCACAAGCTAAAAATTATGTGCATGATCATCAGGATTCATCTAAAAGAACAAGTAGCCCAGTCTAATTGTCAAAACTCAGTCTGTCACCCTGAGGACTTGGATTCTATGGTGTAATGGAGTGTAGGAATTTATTCTTTTAAAAACTGTTGAGGTCATGGGCACCTGGGTGGCTCTGTGGGTTAAATCTCTGCCTTCGGCTCAGGTCATTATCTTAGGGTCCTGGGACTGAGCCCCGTGTAGGGCTCTCTGCTCAGCGGGAATCCTGCTTCCCTTCTTCTCTTTCTGCCTGCCTCTCTGCCTACTTGTGATCTCTCTCTCTGTCAAATAAATAAATAAAAATCTTAAAAAAAAAACTGTTGAGGTCAGCAGAGTACCAAGGTATGCCTTGGAGGGGTTTCAGCGAGCCCTCTTAAATCTCTGTCGATATTCTCTCTCCCCCCACCATAATTTCTGATGGATTTTGGATGATTTCTCAATATCCGCCAGAGTGTACAACCAACTGAGCTTCAGCTTTCAGGTTTGAAGCCCTTGCCAACCACAGTGGCGCAAGCTAAGATCTTCCTGTGCTAAAATGTGGGTGTGGCCATTCTCTCAGATGATCATTGAGCATCCAGTATGGTTTATGTTGGCCCGTTCTTTGATCCTGTTAAATTAGCAGAATCACTCCTTCCAATATGCCATTGATTGATTAACTCTTTCATGTGAATAAATGAAATATTTGAGGGTCCTGTGTTTTAAAGGATTGTGCTTAACACAGGATGAAGATGTTAAAGAAAGTTCTTAACATCAAAAGTCTGTGGGCTAGTGGGAAAAACATCTATGTTCAGTTGGATTTCCTAGAAACAGACGGTTTAGTTGCTTCTGAGGCAGAGGAAGAAAGCGATTGCGGTGTGGTTGCACCTGAGGCCCCAGCAGATCCCATGGGTCTTTCACAGTTGTCCCCAATTGAGTCAAGGGTCAAGACTTTCTATTTCCCCATCCAGCAGTTGCTGGCTGCGGGCTGCCCCATGGAAGGTGGCATAACCATGAACAAGACAGCTTCGTGGGGCTGAGGGCAAAGCCCAGTGAGGAAATCAGCTGTGAGCTGTCAGCGGCAGGATGGGTAGGGCCATGAAGAGGGGAATGGAAGCTGTTTGGAAGCTCTGACAAGGACATTTTATTCCTTTGCCTCTTGAGGCATGCTGTAGTGATACTGTAGGAAATTACTTAAGAAATACTGTAAAATATTAAATATTTGTTAAAAGGGGTAAAGATACTAAATATTATTGAGTATGAGGGTTTGCTCTATGTAGTTAAATTTTAGAGACTGGTTTTCTGAGGAATGTGGTTGAATCCATATTATAATTGCTCCTGTTCATAAGTTACCAGATCATCAATATTAACGAACATCTTCTATGTGTCCTGGACTTCCATAAGGAGAATGGAAGGAGTCAAAAATCCAGACCTGGAGTTTTTACATAGGACCTGTTTTTCTATGGTTTATATGCTTGATTCCAAGGTCAAAGGGAAGAGTTGGTGGGAAAATTTGAATAGGAATGAACTTAGTACACCTCCTTGCAGGTATATAAAATCTCTCGACTACAACTCAAATAATTATGTTAGTTACCTCATATTCACTTTAACCAACAACGAGGCTGTTTTTCTCCTCAGTTGACCTGACATTCGACATTCAGTTCAGTTCAACCAATACTCCCAGATTATGTACCTTCATGCTAAATGCAAGCACTAGGCTAGAATGGGTAATTCACTCATTGCCAAAGCAAGTAAAGGTGTAGATTGCTAAGTATTTTTAAAGATTTGTCTTAAAAGAAACAAGTAGTTCTTATCACCACCACCAAGTCTGCTCTTAGAATACTGGATCCGTATCTTCTCTCATCCCAGCATGTCTTTGGTAATTAGAAAATTTTATGGTCATTTTCAAAGACCAGGAATTCAATCAAGATGATATTCCTTTTCTATTACAGCACTCCCCTTGTGTTTGTGGATGTAAATGTTTTATTTTCCAAATGCATACTATTAAGCTTATTAAGGGGATTCAGCATCTCTATATATTGACTGTATTTTTTTAATTCACTGTAACCTCAAGGCTTCAGGCTTATAAGTTATTCCGTTTTTACTGTTTGCATCATGCTATTTGTCCACAGCATACTTTTCCTTTATCCTTCTAGAGTTGAGTCAATTGATTTTAGCTTTGCCACACAATGTATCATATTTCTTAAAGTAGGTAAGTCATGGAATTTTAAATTTCCTACTCAGGAGCTATGTAGGTGGTATGGGAGAGGAGTGATGCCTAGTGGAACAGACTGTGCATCAGAAGCTCATTAAACCTCATCTACATTTATAAGTAAAAAAATAGAATTACTATTTCTGATTTCCAATATTAAAGTAAGCTTTAATTTGTTAAGATCATAATCAGAGCAGGTGTGGGTTATTGCTCTAAGCATCTTCCTTGCCTTACCCAATTTCTTGGAACCAAAGATTCAAATCCTGGTAGATTTAAACTCATCTTGTATTGGTTGTGGTACTCCTGCTCACCCAATCTTATTAGTCATATTATTTGTTTTAATGTTACTATGGCTATGATTACAAAAGTATAAAAAGAATACATATGATAAAATCTCATCGTGTGGCTTCAGTCCAGATTTTAGGATCTGAAGGATATTAAAAAATTGAGGGTTTATTTTAACTTTACTGGAATCATTAGTTAAGTCATGGATATTAAATAGACCTAGCTATTACAATTTAGTTCCACTCTAAGAAAGAATTATAGCCTTCAAAGCATATATTTGTATTTGTGCAAAATTTCTTCTTGAGAATCTCGAAATATATGTGGAAATTGTTTAATACTAAAAGATAGTCTCTCAGAAAACTTATTTGTGTGAGACCTGTTCTAATTTTATGTTTGGAATATTAAAGTGTGGGATAACTTAGGACAATCCACAGAATATGTTGAATTCCAAGTCACTGTCCAAAAAAGAAAGAGCTATGTAGACCAAGACACCAGTCACTGAATATAATAAGCTTAACCCCACAACTGCACGGCCCCTGATATTACTATGAAGTTTACAGACTTTGCCTGTGATATTCATATGCCTCAACTTAAGCAGCTCTCTATCTCTTTTGACCACTGTGAGTTAACTGAAATAACTTTGATTTCTGAATGTTAAGAGTTCCCCACCATGGAGAAGAGTGTTCTTCTAAGAATATTATGTGCTCCCAAGTCACTGCTAGCTGTGTTTTTTTCTCATCAAATTTACCACTTAAAAAATTTGCTTCCTCCCTGGCTTGAATGTAAGTCTGCGAGGGTAGGACTTTAGCTGTCTGGGTCACCACATATCTTTGGTGCCTGGGAGAGTCCATTGCCCCTAATATCACTCAATAATGATCAAAGAAATGGAGGAAGGGAGGGAGGAAGCGAAGAAAGAAGGAAAGTTCTCCAGAGGTATCCTGGTTTCAGCAAGATAAAAAAAAAAAAAAAAGGAAGAGGAGTTTGTTGAAATAACATGAGAAGCCCAGCTTACTACATATAACGGAATTCATGATGAAGTATTATTTATGTAGTAAAGGTAGTGTTTATTCCATCACTTAAGTCAGAGCACAGGCTCTACCACATGCTTTAAAATGTCAGGTCAGTTGATACAACACCCTGAAAGCCAAGCTGAGAGCTTAGAACCTCCAGCCAAAGGTTTTGGTTACATCAATAATGCAGAAAACAGTGTTTTAGGACTATTAACCTGATAATTATTTTGAAGGTGAGTGAGACAGAAATGGACTGGAGCCTATACTTAGGTAGCTACTGCATTTTTATAAATTACAAGGTGATGAAACTCCACATGTTTTTTTTAGCTTTGTGATTTCTTTCTCCGTAATTTTTCCCCAACATGTAAGTATTAATTAAGAGGAAGTTTTTAAGAAATCATTGAGGGGCACCTGGGTGGCTCAGTCAGTTAAGTGTCTGACTTAGACTTGTTTATGATCTCAGGATTCTGGGATCAAACCCAACATTGTTGGGATCCCCACTCAGTGGGGAGTCTGCTTGTCTGTCTCTCTCTCCCTCTGGCCCTCCCCCAGATCATATGTGTGCAAGTGTGCATGCTCTCTATCTGTCTCTCAAATAAATAAATAAAATATATATTTTTTAAAAAACAAGGGTGCCTCAATTTAAAAAAATTGAATTTTCATCTTCACTCTTCTTGGTATTACTATATCGTCTCCTAATTGCAGAAGATCTTACAGTATACTAGAATTGACATTAGGATCAAGACAAGTCTGATTTCCAATTTGGCATTTACATCTACTAGCTGTGTAACCTTTGACAGGTCACTTAGCATTTCAGTTTTGGTTTCCAGATCCCTAAGTGAAAAAAAAATGCTTACATTTAGGATTACTTGGGGAAGTAAAAGTAATATTTAAAAACTTTTAGTGCAGTACTTGATAAATAGTAGCTATACAGTAAATGGTAATCCTTATTATTTTAATATTTTCACATGTGTTATATTATTAAAATATAGCAGTTAAGAACATTATATAGTTTTCTCACCATACCCAATGGTCATTTTTCCATCCTTATCTTAATTGATCTGTGAGCAGCATTTGAACAATGGGTCATTCTTTCTCCTTGGTACCTTTTTTTCACTTGGCTTTCGGGATAACACAATCTCTTGGTTTAAGCTCTACTTCATTGGGTGCTTCTTTTCACTCTCCTTTGCTGGTCTCTTCCCTCTCCTCTTCTTCCTGTTGGAATGACCTATGGCTTAGCTCTCAGTGGCCTTCTCAGTCTAGACTTACTCGATTTGTGAGTTCATCAGCCATTTGCGTGGTTACAAATACCACTTTTTACATTTATACCCTCACCTTGGTCTCTCCTAAACCCTAAACATGTACGTCTACCTGCTTATCTGACATCATTCACTTATTTGACATTTGTCAGTTACCTTGTCCAAAACTGACTTCTCTTTTCCCCCTACTCTACTCTGTGCTCCCAGCTCAACTGATGTCAGTTTTATCCATCTATTTGTTCTGGCCAAAAATCTTGGAATCATTCATCATTCCTCTCCTTCTCTGACATACTACATCCAATGGGTCATCAAGCCTTACTGGTACTATCTTTACACATATCCAGAATTTAACCACTTCTCACCATCACCTTTACTACTATCTACTACTATTTACCACCATCTACTACTATCACCTTTGTTGGAGCCTCCATCATCTCTTTCCTAAATTGCTTCAGTAACCTCCAAATTGGCTCTGTGTCTCTGCCATTGCCCTCTACAATCTTATCTCCATACAGCAACTACAGTTGTCCTTTGAAAATGGAATGCAGATCATGCAAAGCTTGCTAGTTTTACTCAGAGTCAAAGCAAAATACTTGTGATGGTCTAGACACATGGACTACATTAATTCTTTGACTTCATTTTCCCTACTCATCAAGATTTTTTCAACTCTCTTATTTCTGTCTTCAACTGGATATTCTTTGAACATGACAGGTAAATTCTTGCCGTAGGACCTTTGCACTGGCTGTTCTCTTCATCCGGAGCAATATTCCCCAGAGGTCTCAAGGCTCACTTTCTCACCTCCATCATTTTTGGCTTTTATGTGTCATTTTGGCATTTATGTGTCATCTTCTCCATGAGACCTACCCTGGTCACACCCTCTAAAATTGCAACACACCCACCTCCACACTCCTGATCTCCTCGTCACCTTTCAGTGTAATTTTGGGGGGCATTTCCTAGCCTGTAAAATATTTATAAGTTACTTCTTTATTATACTTATTGGTTATCAGGACAATTTTAGCTTCACAAGAGCAGAGATTCTCATCAATTTATTTTACTGTGGTGTCCCAAGTACCAAGAAGTATAAATTTGGTGAAAATGTATAAAATGAAAAAATATTGTTATAAAATGGAGATAATAATCATCCATACCTAATGATACCATTGTGAGGATTTAAATAAGATAGTGCAGTTAAAGTATTTTATCCCGAGGCCTGGCCCATATTAGTGTCTCACAGCAGTTAACTCACATGATGTACTCTAAAAACCAAAAGTATTACAGCTTTTGAAACCTTTCTTCCAAATTGAAATTTTATTAATTGGCACCATGGGAAGAGAATGTCTGCTTTAGGTATGGACAAGCAGATCCTATTTTGTTAGGTTCATCTAGTAAAGGAAAAAGAAAGGATATACCAAAAAAAGGAAAAAAGAAAGAAAGGATATACAAAGAATATACAAATATTCGGCAACAGTCAGTAGCTCAGTATGTCACTAAATTCAAATGACACTGTTCTTTTTACTTTACACAAATTAAATTTCATATAATTTTAAAAGTTGGTGATAATTAAATATTCTCTAACATGGGAAATTTTTAAAAATACTGCAATGAAGTGGTTTACAAGATTACTGAGAACTCAAGAGTTAAGGAGCTGACAAAAATGATATTCCCACCATACATTTTAATGACGAACCGATTCCTTTTTGTAGATTCCAATGACAGTTTGAATTGTTGAACATATTAAAAGTTTTTGGTTCTTTCCCAAATTTCATAAATAGAAAAAATAATAATTGAAATGAGATACTCTTATGTGTATCACAAATGCAGGTTTTAGTGTGTGGGGATTCAATAGAAAATAAATACTTCATTTTTCTGTCTTTATTTGTGAAAACATTGAATAATAGTTATAACTGGAAGCCTTTGTAAGTCAAAACAAAAAGTATTATTTCCAGCTATTGAATGGATGTTCTTATTTTGTTTCTTTCCCAATCATCAGTTGCCTATTCTAATAAAATACATTCATTCTTCTATATTTCATTCATATAGCTTAGTCTTTTCCAGAGAATTTACAAATGTTTTACTGCCTGCCAAGCCTTATGTAATTAAAGTAGATGACAGAATGTGCCCATAGTTTATTCTGTGGATTTCAGCCTATAGATGCAGAGATTTACATTAAGTCAGGGGTAAATGATACATTTGTATGTATTTCTTCTTCCACTAAAAATACTTTAAGGATGTTGGCTCTGCTATTCACTAAATAGGCAATTTGTGAATAAATCTATTGCCAGTTGTTCTTATTCTTTCATTCTTTTGGGTGTTCTTCATACAACTTCATTTCCTTTCTCTAAGCTTGGTATGTTCAGATATTTACCTCCTCCTGCCAAAGTTCATTATTTTTCCTTGCACCAGAAAAAGGGTGAGAAATGGAAGAGTGAAGGGGAAAAGAAGAATGGCAAACTTCTATGGTCTGAATGCTACTTTGTACTAAACATTGTAAGTTTTCTTCTAACTATTTTAGAAGAACCACTTTTCCTAGCATTTTTATTGCCACTCATGCCTACTTCACTTTGTTACTCCTCTGCTGGTTGTGGGTGGATGGAGTTTGACTATTTCAGAATAGTTACTGGTGGGTGGGTTCAAGAATCTCTAGTGGGTTGAGAAAAAAGCCATGTTTATATAGATAGTGATCCTTCTATTAAAATCCTGGGAGTGAGTAATATTTAATGGCTATGTTCACCACGCACATAGGGGAGTCCATCTGTACAGGATCCGACAGTATCTGAAGAGAATTCCATGGGGTCTTGGTATTCCTGTAAAGGCTTTGTGTGCAGGGGCTCTAATCTTCAAAGTTTGATTCTTTTACTTGGTAGACAAAGTGTCTCTCCTAAAGTCATGATTCCTATGCCTGGATCATAGGCCTGGATGCCTATGGGTCTCTACAAGTACAAGATGCTATGGCTCTGTCAAGACTTTGCTTTCCCACTGCAGCAGACCAAAGTACACAGCATTAGGGCCTTGTCTACATTGCTTTGACTCTAGATATAATACGTTTATGTTGATTGACTTTATAGTATGGATAACTGTGGTAGTCCCATGATCTGCTTAGCTGCCAAGTGAGTGCATTCTGTTTTTCTGATTTGTAGTTCTTTTATATTTTGAAATTCAGAGCTGGTAGAGACCAGGGATGCTGTGTATACATCAAAATCACCATTAACCTTAGCAAACACTTTCTGTGTGTCCAGGCTTTCAAAATATAGAAGATTTTTGCTGGTTGTTCTGGAAGGACCACTTAAGTGATATTTAGATTATAATAAATTCTAAGTAGGTATCATTATATTCTCATTTCTTGTCTTTTCTGTATCTGAGAAAATGTCTTACCTTAATCTTTACCACTTACCTTAATCTTCGGAGATTGAGTATTCATTGCTTTTCATGACCCACTTCTTTGAAATAATACTACTATCAAAGCTTGGGGTTTGGGTAACTATAGTAATGTGTACAGTTGAATCATAACTTTTGTTAGCAGAGAGCCAGTAGTCAAATTACATATATTGTGTTGTAATTATCATTCAAAATCTCAACATACTAGGACAATTAAATGTCTAAATGATTTGAGACAGAGAGCCCATGTAAAAGAAACTTTTACTTTCATTTTATTGGCAAGTTTTAAGACTACAATTTAAAAAGCCCAAAATGGACATAATTTAGGATGTGCATTTTAATGAAGAAAGTAGAGAAAATGCTAAATGATTTTGGGGGAAAAAGATATTTATGTCTTTTATAACTTCTATAAGTGACACAACTTCTATAACTGCTGATTTTTTTTCCCTGTTCCTTAAAGAATGAATGATGAACGGTACCAAAGTCAGATGGACACGAAGATGGGAATGTTTCAAATAAGTGACATATTTTAATTTGAGATTTTAAATCTAATGTAACATGCAAACTGCGATAGTCCTTAATGTAGAAAAGGGGAAAAATGTAGTGATTGAGTTTGGGGAAATTGTAAATTGGGCAGATCTAGCCAGCTGCAGTGATGAACAAGGCTTCCTTTATTATTGCTTCAAGAAAAGCTATTGAGTGGCTAGCACAAAGTAGCTGCTTGAATGCGGGAACATCCAATATCCCTTTGAGAGACGTATTTGATTATACGTTTTTCCTTTACCCTCTTGTTTCTTTCTAGCTCTCCAAGTTCCACAAAAAGTTCCCATGATCACTGTTGTTGTTATCCGTGGTTTTGTTTTTTGACCCAGAGATGTTACTACAGATAACTGTTATCTAAGTAAAATGATCTTACCAATCTTTAACTTTATACCTGATCCTGATGTTCCTTTGTTTAAAATCCTCCAATCCCTCCTTGATGCTTAGAGGATTAGCTGTAAATGGGTTAGCCTGACAGGCATTTTTTCACTATCTAGTTGAAGAATTCTTTTTCAGCTTTATTTCCCACCCTGGCCAAAATGACTTCTCAGCATGCATACTCTTTTACAGTGCTGAATACACACACACACACACACACACACACACACACATATTACCTCCACCCCTCCCCCAACCACACACATGCATACTCCTCTCTAGTTAGTGTATGCTTCCCACTAATTTCTGACTAGAAAACTCTTACTCATCCTTCAATATCCATCTCAGCTGTCTCCTCTGTTAAGCCTATTCAATTCTCTGGTAGAGTGTGCTATCCAACACCACTCTCCATAATCTCCAATGAAAAGAATACAAATTGGTGCTAAAGTACTTACCTTATTGTAATTAGTTTGTCTCTCTGTCCTGTCAGAACAGAAGCTTCTCAAAGACTAGATATATCTCTGAAAAACAGCCCAGCACGTAGGGCTTATCATAACAGATCACAGTGAATACTTGATTGATTGAATGAACAGATCTTTACTTGGGGTTTTTGCACAACCTACGGTTGAGGGTGCCAATTCAATGTGCAGAGCTGGAAGCTGTTTGCAACTCTTCCAGTCAGTTTTATGGTCTGCCAACACATCCTTGGTTGTTGTACACTCCTCACTGATAGCATTTTTTCCAACAGCACTTGGCTTGGTTAGAGTGTTCGAAATTGTTCTTTACTGTGCCTTTTTTTTTCCCACCCTGCTCAATTTCATTCTCTCAGTTTCTGTACAGCAGGCTGCTGGGACATCCTGTTGTTACCCATTCCCCTCCTCTGCCTTGACCATCCAGGTAACTTTGTGACAAGAAAGGCTAGGAGTCTGGCCAGCTTCCAGCATCTTGTTGCTGGTGATCCTGTATTACAGTAGGCATTTGAGTGGTGAACCTGGGCGTGCTGCCACAGCCAGCAGTGAAGGTGAATGCATTCCAGTGCCAATAAGGACTAAGGCCTGAAAGTAAATCCATGCAGAAATGACTTTGTCAGTGCTTTCTAGAAAAGGAGATTATACATGCAAAGTGCACTGGTAACAGTAGGCTTTATTTTGTTACTTGTAGTTCTAGGTAGAAGAATACCAGTGTTCTTCACCTTAATTGGTGTTTTAGCAAGAAGTTGATGTTAATGGAAAGTACTGTACCTTGTTGCATGTATTGCCTTGCTCTGCTCAGGGATGGAGAAGTGAATGATACATAGTTCTACAGGTCAATGCTTCCCAAAATTGAATTGCTTATGAATCACCCAGGGGATTTTGATTCAGTAGATCTGGGAGAGAGCCAGGGTTCTGCATTCCTAACAAACTCCCATTTGGTACCATGATGCCAGTATTGCCGCTCTGAGGGCCTCACACTGAGCCGCAAGCTTGTAGAGGGAAGAGTTAGCTCCTCAAAAGCATCGCTGACCAGGGGCACCGGCTGGCCAGCTTCGAGTCGGGTGGAAGGCTGCCTTCAAGTCAGGTCATGATTTCAGGGTCTCTGGATCGAGCCCCACATCAGGCTCCCTGCTCAGGGGCGAGTCTGCTTCTCGCTCTCTCTCTGTGATCTTTCACACTCTCTTTCAAATAAATAAATAAAAATCTTAAAAAAAAGATCTTGGCTAACGGTTGTGCCCTGTCTATATCAGTGCTTCAACAATGCCACAGGACCGCAAGAACATGCCCTAATACAAAATAAACCCATTCCATCACCACTTCACATTAGTGCAGATTGTTACTCATGGGGAAAACCTGCCTGAGTCAGTGGTGTCCCTCATACAGGGAGGGCTCTTAAAGTTCTTTGTGGAGAAGAGAAGATGTTGGCTACTCCTCTTCCCCGATCTTTGATCAGAATGATTTAGTACATTAAAAGAACAAATCATTCTCTTAGGGTTTGACTATCTTACCTACAGAGGAAGTGAAATTCAGTCGCCAAGAATTTAGGGAGTCCAGCAAATTGCCACCAGGTCAGCTTTCCCCCCTAACTCATCAAGAGAGCAGTAGGAGGACTCTCATTTATCGACCTCCTGCCATACGTGGGCACCATGTCTTAGGTGGTGGAGATACAGAGGCATAAAGCATAGTCTCTTCCCTGAGAAAGTTGTTTATGATTTACTCCATTAAAAGATCACCTTTTTGACCTATATTTGTCTATAAAAATGTGCATTTAATTACTGCTTATTAACCAAAATGTTGCTAGGACACTAACATAAAGAGAACATATCATGTTTTTAATAATATTCGTTATATATTTATATATATTATAAATATTTATTATTTAATGATTACTAATGATTTAGTTAGTACTTATGATTTGGTTAGTAGAGTTCTGAGTGAAAATCACATGCCACCGCCAGCCTATAAATCATAGTTGCCTAACTCTGCTTTAAAAACAAATGTGACCATGAGTTAGCTGCTGTTGGAGCACAAGGAGTACTCTTCTTGTTAAACCACAAAGGACATCCCAGAGTTTTAATTTTGTTTCTGTGTAAAATTATATACTATTTGGAGAGCTACTAAATTTGGCCACACAGCCATACTTCTTCGAGTAGAGGTGAGAGAGGGGCGCAGATAACTATAGACCATGAGATAGAATGCAGTAAACACCAGAGAAGTGAAACATAGATAATGTTGTGGTTGGTAACCAGCCCAGGGACAGAATCCAGGCCACCGCTGGTTTTTGTAAATACAGTTTTAGTGGAAACCGCTTCTGTTATCTGTGGTTGCTTTCAGCTTGCAGCCACAGAGTTGAGCAGGTGTTAACAGAAATTGTACAGCTTGCAGAACCTAAAATCTATCCCTGTAAGAAAAAGTTTGCTGACCCCTAGAGTCTAAGAAGTAGGCCCATTTCTTTTCTTTTCTTTTTTTTTTAAATTACAAATTGGCATATAACATGGTGTAAGTTTAAGGTATACTGATATACATGGGGTCAGGGCCAGGGAGCAAAAGGAAGCCTTCCAGCTGTGGTCCACCACTGCTATTCCCAGTCCTGGCTCTGTTCTGCACTTTGATGGACCTCATATACATCTTGTTCATATCCAAGTTTCATCTACCCTCTCCATAACCCTGCCTGAAAAAAACCCTGCCTGTACTTTGACCTTCCTTCAAAGATAGGGTAGGGGAGCATACACAACCACTGTGGGGTCTATCTTCAGGGAGCCAACCAGAAGAAGAGGCCCACAGGGCCTCTTGGGCAGGACGTTTTAAGTTTTAGAATACCATCTATGGTCTGGAAAGCAGGAGATCAGGACTTTGGGTGTATGCGTTTCCTTGGGTCTCCTATATTCTTTGCCTCATGGGCACTGGCTTGGCAGGAACAGGGCCAGAGTAGATCCTCTAAAGTGAAGGATAGGGCAGAGACCTCTATTCCTGGGTCTAAGGGTAATACCATTAAGAAGTCTCATACAAATTGGAAGCTGGACAAGGGAAATATTAGGGAAGACTTTTAGTTAAGTGTGATACTGTGATTTTATAATAAGAAATGTATATGTGGTATTCTTCCTTGTTTCTGGCATGGAGCTCCTAAAATATTGGAATTTCCGAAGTGTTGAGAGTGATAAAGTTATCTTTTGTTATGTTCATCAGGTGACTTTCCCAAGGCACCTAAAGATAGGGGCTGGTCACCAGGAGACCCAGACCTATAAGTAGAGGGTTAGAACTTTCAGTTCCCACCCCCAACCCACCTCCAGAGAGGGGAGTGAGGCTGGAGATTGAATCACTTGCCATTGGCCAGTACTTTAGTCAATCACAATTATGTAATGAAGCCTCCATAAATACCCAAAATAGACAGGTTTTGGAGAGCTGTGGTGTTGTGGAGCAGATGGAGATTTGGGAAGAGGGATGCTCTTGGAGAGGGCAAGAAAGCTCTGCACCCTTTCCCCATGCCATGTTCTACACATCTCTTCCATCCAGCTGTTCCGAAGTTACATCTTCTTTAAATTTTTTAAAGATTTTATTTATTTATATGACAGAGAGAGCATGAGCAGGGGAGGCGCAGAGGAAGAGGGAAAGGAACAAGCAGACCCCCTTCGGTGAGCAGGGAGCCCAACAGAGGGGACATGATCCCAAGACCCTGAGAGCATGACCTGAGCTGAAGTCAGTCGCTTAACAGACTGAGCCACTCAGGCGCACCCCAAGTTATATCTTTTTATAGTAAACAGATGATCTTACTGAGTAAAATGTTTCTCTGGGCTCTGTGAGCTGCTCTAGTAAATTAAATGGACCCAAAGAGGAAGATGTTGGAACCTCTGATTCTGAAAGTCTGAAGTGGGAGGAGGGACAGTCTTGTAAGACTGTGCCTTTAGCCTGTGGAATCTGATAGTATCTCCAGGCAGAGTGTCAGAACTAAGTTGACTTGCAGGACACCCAGGGGATAATTGGTTGGTGATATGTGGGAAATCCCCCTCCCCACACTGTAATTGGGTGTGCAGAACCCAAAGATTAGGCCTTGATGGTTGTGAGAATTTTGTTGTGCACAGATGGGAAAAGAGGTATTCCAAGAAGAGAAAAACTTTGGAGCAAAGTCAGAAATGAAAAAGCTTTAAACACTGGTTGGGAGTGGCTAGCAAAGTTGGATATTTTTCCGTATGAAAATACATATTATCTCACAGCCATATCTTATGGTCAGTATAGACGTTATTCTCTTCAGTGAATGGGAAATTGAATCATGTATTAGTTAAAATCAGAAGCTGGAAGCCTGAATACTTGTTTCAGTGCCAATACTATTGTTGGAGAAGAAAAATGATCTTATACCCTTCAAGATTCTTCAGGCTGATCTAAGAATTAAATTGACATGAGACAGATTAACAGGAGAAAATAAAATTTATGGCATCAGTACAGGAAATTCACCTAAACAGGAGATTCCAAACACAGTCAGGCAAAGCGAGGTCATCTAGAGCTAAGGAGAAGGGAGTAGTGGCCTATGACTTCAAAGGGAAGGAAAGCAGCTCAGAAGAAGATGTAAAAGAGTGGGTGTTTGGTAAACAAATGTTTGCTGGGCCATATAGAAACAATGAGACACAGAGAGGAATTTTAATAAACAGTCTTTGCCAAATTCCTCGCTGTCTACCACATTTAGTTCATATTATAATCCAGTTACCTATGGTAGTAGCTTCCTTCCTGGAGAAGGCCCTCCATCCAAATCATTTAAGACAATTAGGAAGGAGGTCAAAGTTTCTTCCCTAATCTTTTGCAAAAAGATTTCTTTCCCTAGTCTTGCAAAATAATTTGCATGTTGATGTGGCACATCTTAAGATGACTCATTCTGAACCCCTACACTACCAACTACACCTGGGGCAAAGCTCTTAATATTTCTACCATCAATTTGGAAGATCAGGGGCTGTTCTAATCTAGATTCTTAAGTACACAGAGTATCACTGTTAGTAATAGGAATTTGTTGTGTGCTTTAGATGTGTTGGAGTAGAATTTGGGAGAGAATGGAAAGAAGAGCCAGCTTTCAGTAGAGAACTGGCATGCAGTCTAGAAAATGGCTCAAGTTGCTTTTAAGGTTAGTCTTAAATAAAATGACATAGTTAATTAGTGTCTGAGCTGCAATTAGAAAATAATCCTCATGACTTTGGGCCCTGTGTTTCTTGTCCTCTATACTAAATTTGATAATCAGCAACATGGCACCAGTGGGAAATAGGGGATGTATTAGACCAGTGGTTTTCAAATCTTGGTGAAAACAAGAATCCCTTCATGAGCATTCTAAAATGTTGATTCCTTAGACAAGTATGAGGGATTCAGATTCTGCAGGTCTGCGCAAGACCTGGGAACCTGCACTTAGGCATTCAGGAAGTACCAGTGGAAATTTGGATAAAGGTGGTCTTTGGACTCACTTAGAAAAGCAGTGGGTTAGAATCTACTGTACTTTCTTTGCTTTTGGACAGCGGCTGTCTACTGAAGTGCCTTTAGTATGTTGAAGATCTGAGTTCTTCCTCCAGGGAAGATGACTGACTTGTGCTGACCCATCCACATTATCTTATCTGCCCAGTTCCAGCAAGGTCTATGGAGTACCCATATATGAGACGGGAGTTAGGGAGTCACCTCAGGCCAAGAAACAAAAGGCAGTTTTCTGACCTTCTCTGATTTTATCATTGCCATGCTCTAACTCGCTGAGCTAACCAGCCACAGTTCTATTGGAACTCACCATGGAGACAGATTAATTTTAACTCAGAGAACATGGGCTTTTCAACACAAGTTAAATATAGGCTGGCACAGAACATTACAGAAGCGTTAGGTCCTCAGAAATTTTTTTAGCTTCTAAACTTTGAGCAGCTACTAATGTATGCTTCTCATACTTTCTCTTGGTCATTTTCACCTTTTCTTCTTCCCATGATCACTGAAATAGAGAAGGCAGAACTTCACCAGCAGGAAATACAAAGGGCATCGGTGAGCAAGTTTCTCCTAAAAGATCACACTGAAAGTTAACGGAAAGAACAGGCTGTATGTCTGAGGTTCGGAAGGTAGACCCTAAGCTTCTGTGCTTGTTGTTTGTGTTTTCTTGTATGAAGATATTTACCTTAAAGAAATATCAGATATATTGTGAAATAAATTTCCACAAAATAAATGCTCTGAAATTTGACCAAATGGAAAAATTTGGAGGGAAACATACTGCACAGTTCCATCTGTAATAGTTTTTATTTTTCCTGGAACTAAAGAGAGTACACATACATACACAGAACTCCCACTTTTAGCAGATATTTCATTAAGCTTCTACTCAATGTAAATGTTGATGAGACTTTTCAAACAGAAATTGCAATGATACCTTATTGTCTTTCATTAGAAGACTACACTTGGCATTAGTAACATTTGGTGCTTCTGATTAGAATGTGGATTTTTTTTAAAGTTAATGATTTTCAATGGTGAAATTGTGTCCAGTGTAAGTAATCCAGTAATGTTCTTGAATTCTCCAGTAATATTGGGAAATAGAAGATGAAATGTAAGGCTGGCGATAATGAACTTTGTATGACCCATATGGCAAAATGCATTAATGTTTCAAAAATAGTGAGAAGTTACCAGTAACAAATTACAAATACTTACAAATCTGAGGTAAGAAATTTTTAGTGTTTGGAATATTGACCTCCGTAAGCTACTTTATGACACTGGTTATAGTAAAAGGTGAAGACCCTGGAGACCATTGCTTGAGATCTCATTCCAACTCTGTGAACTTGGGCACCTTACATAAACTCTGTTTTTTTCACCTAAAAATGAGTGAAATTATTCATAGGGCTGATTCCAGGGTTAAAAGAGATCATTTACATAAAGGGCTTAATACAGTGCAGTAAACAGTAAATGGGGAGTAAATAGTAGATATTAGCAATACTTAACCATACTTTCATAATTTTTTTCTAAAAACCAGTGTTTAATAGATATAATCCTTTAACTGAAATATCTTATCATCTCCATTGTGCATATAAATATATGTATTAATTTGCTAAAGTCAATTAATAAAAAATAAGTATAACTTCATTTTTGAAACCTCCCTATAAATAATAAACATGCTTCCAAGTTCTCAACAGAATGATAAAAGCTATCAGCAGGACCTTGCCCTGCTGACTTTCCCTCTGAAGTCAGCAGCTCAGCCAGCCTCTCAAAGGCCATGGCTTGAAGGTCAGACCCTGTATGTATAGGGGTGATCTCCAGATTTAACTCTTAAATGCAAGCCACTCAGATTTGTAGCTGCATCCATCTCTGTGAGATATGAGACATCTTCTACATTCGGAATATTAACAATATGAGAAAGGTAGTAATCACACCCTGTAATCATACTTAGATCTGCTAAATTAAAGACAGAAAGCAGGGTCACACAAACATTACCTCTTAATGATAGAAATCTGACTGCTAGGCCCCAGCCAGGTCCCTTCTTTCAACAGCCATCAAGATGGATTATGCTTCAAATATTTCAAATACAAAAAATAATAGGCATAGTAATGATGGCAAGAATTCTGTTTAAAGTCATATTTATCAGTGGTCCTTTACTGATTTAAATCTTCATTGAAATGCAACTAGTGAGTGCATTTGGTTCTCCAATTGTTTGTTTTTACTATTTGCGAGAAAGGAGCATCCCTAGGGAATTTAACAGATTCACATATGGAGCTTGAGATGGTTGATATTCATGTCATATACAGATATCTATGGACTCTTGAACAGATTCCATTTAGGTTCTCCTGATGTCTCTTAGCCCTATCACTGTTTTCATAAAATGAAATTAGAAGGTTCTGAAAAGGTAGACTTCTCATAAGCTCTATTCGTTATCACCTCCCCTTTTTTTTTTTTTTTGGTAGGTGTTTACAGATTGATGATTTGTTCTTAGTTCTTTGAAGCAACCTGACTGATTTGTTATTTCCTAGAATTTACATTAAAAAATCTCCATGGTTTTCTATTTGTAGTAAAAGCATTTTTCTCTTTGTAGTTGAGCATTTTTCATGTCTTTACTCCTTTTTCACTTTAGAAAAATATCTAACTTAAATTGGAATGAATTTCAATGTAAAGTAGTTGAAACCATTGTAGTTTAAAAAAGAGATACCTATAAATCACATTGGAAGGTAATTGATGAGAATGCATAGAGCTAAGGAATATAGAACTGCATTGATCATAGGGAAGTGCTCATGAACTGTGAAACTTTACCATTTTCTTTCTTTTCATCACTTAAAATTTGCATTGCTTTCCTCCCAGGGGATTTAAAGAGATGCTTCAGAGATCTTTAAAACTTTCAATAATGGTTTAAATACCTGGGGAGTTAAAAACAAAAGCTGAGAGTAATAATGTTGGAGGAGGAGGCAGTGGAAAGGAACAGAGAATAGGAACAAAAGGAAAAACAAAGGTGACTGGACAAAAAGGTAACATCCTCAGGTGCTTTAGTGGCTGATTCATCTGTAGTCTGCTTTTGTAAAATCTTATGTGGATTTGGAAGTAAGCCCCATAATACCACTTCCCACCTTCATTCTATCCCAACACTAATCATACACTCATTTTGGACAAGAGGCTATCAGTACCAAATCCCTACTATTCATCATACTGTTCTTTGTTGTTACTTTCTGTATTCTATTGAATAAATAAATATATGATAATTCTGTTAATATTCTTATTCTTGAAATATTTCAGCTCTGCCACATATTATCAATATGTCCTTATCTTTAAAATGAGGATGAAAGAAGTACTTATATCAAAAGCTTGCTTTAGGAATTAAAAGAGTTGGTGGATGTCTGGCGGGTTCAGTTGGTAGAGCATGTTGTGAGTTTGAGCCCCATGCTGGGTGTAGAGATTACTTAAAAATTAAAAAAAAGAACTTTAAAAAAGCCAAATATTTGGCTCAAATAAAGGCCCTTCAGCAGAGGCTAGATCATAGAAACCGCTTGATGAATATTGTTGAGGGAGCTCTTTCAAGAGCATCACTAGTTTTTAAGCTGTAGAGGCTTTTACTGTGAAATTGAACTTAGGAAATGACAATAGGCAGGACCTTTCCCCTCTTTATCTAGAACAGTTATAGAACTGAACTAATATTTTGAAATTTCATATGTTAAAAGATTCAAGCAATTTGCATGGGGAAGTGGCATAGATAAATTACCTTTATGTTCCACTCTTGAAACTTTGCAAAGCATTTTAACAGAATTCTCAAAATGAGAAGGCCTGTTAGACCCATGTTTATCAATTCTCAATACACATCACTGTATTGCTAGCATTTTTTATCCCATTCAACCATCCAGTCCACTTGGGAAGCTACTTAAGATATGTTATATTACAAAATGGTTTGTGTCACCCTCCCATATCTTTCACATCTACATTTTTCTGGAACCTACCGAGATAGGTGAGCACTCTATGCCAGTACTCCAAGAACTGATATCTTTGTTTTTTCCACACCTGTCTCTTCTAGTATATGATTCTCCTATCTCTTTGAGACATTTCAATTGTTTAGTTTCTACAAACGTGATTTTATCAGGTCTTTGCTTTATGCTTTAGACTTGAAAGGAAACTTCTTTGGGGTTAGTTGCATCTTGTTCAAGGTGTGAAACATAGAACTATCTGATTTTTCAATGCTACTCTGATACACAATGATTGTAAATTGAAGTAAGAGAGTACTGTTACCTCCAGACTTTATCTTGAATAGTAAAAGAATAAGGATTGGATATTTGGGGTAGGTTAATATATATACTACATGAATTATTAAAATTATGCTTTTTACTGTATTATAGTACAATTATATATATATATATTTTAAAGATTTTATTTATTTATTTGACAGACAGAAATCACAAGTAGATGGAGAGATAGGCAGAGAGAGAGAGAGGGAAGCAGGCTCCCCGCTGAGCAGAGAGCCTGATGCGGGCCTCGATCCCAGGACCCTGAGATCATGACCTGAGCCGAAGGCAGTGGCTTAACCCACTGAGCCACCCAGGTGGCCCAATTATATATTTTAACAAAAAAGCTCTTAGGAGAGTCAAGTCAAGTGTAGGGAACTTATCTTTATAACAGTTACCATTATGCAGTACTCCAATGTGACTTCAGTTTAATGACACTTTCTGGTGATCTGGGTAACAAAAGTTACTCTAATTGGATTAGGCCAAATGAATATTTTGATCAAGAGCAAATTTCATTTTAGGCAAAATAACCAAGAAACTAAATAGTAGAAATATTTTATAAGGTCTTTGTATTTCTTATTTTGAGATGATAATGTTAATTAACCTTTCAATTGATTATTAATAGGGTATATTGAAGTCAGATTCCAATGAAGTCCATGAAAGCCTATGTGGATAGACTACAAATTGGGAAGAGCTCCTGTGTTTCTGAAGATAGTTTGAGATTATACTGTGGGTGGTGAAGGGGAGGGTACTTACAGTGTGTAGAGTCATGGACTTAGCAAGAATGTAACCCTGCTGGCTGCACCTTCTTTTCCCCACAGGGAATCCCAGCAGAGCAAGAAGGGGTGAAGTGGCTGGGAAGGGCCAGTGCCAGTGGTATGTGACTCCAGGATCTACTGAAAGAAGTTTGCAGGTCCATTTGTAGATCTTTTTTTTTTTTTAAAGATTTTATTTATTTTACAGAGAGAAATCACAAGTAGATGGAGAGGCAGGCAGAGAGAGAGAGAGGGAAGCAGGCTCCCTGCTGAGCAGAGAGCCTGATTGGGGCTCGATCCCAGGACCCTGAGATCATGACCTGAGCCGAAGGCAGTGGCTTAACCCACTGAGCCACCCAGGCGCCCCCATTTGTAGATCTTGATCTACACATCAGAGACTCAATAGTTAATTTTACTCACTAAGATAAAGGTTTTATTTATCTGATTTTAACAAATGCAATAAAATTATTTAAATTAATCTTTACCATATGGCTCTCTTATCCTTTATATCAGTTCATACATTTTTAAATCTATAAAACTGATGGTGGTAAATAGAGAACATGATGTAAAATGTCAATTCTTACCTCCTTTCAACAGGTTAGAGTAGAAGATGATTTTGTTTAACTGAGTTGTGTGACATAAATACCAATAGCTGAGCCTGGCCTATAATATTTATGGAATAACTCTGATTGTAAAGCTTTGCTTCTCTTCATAAGATTTATGCATAATTTACAGAAAGGACTATCATGTTGAGCTAAATGGGGTTTAATATTCTTTTTTTTAAAATATTTTATTTATTTATTTGACAGAGATTACAAGTAGGCAGAGAGGCAGGCAGAGAGAGAGGAGGAAGCAGGCTTCCCGCTGAGCAGAGAGCCTGATTTGGGGGCTCGATCCCAGCACCCTGGGATCATGACCTGAGCCGAAGACAGAGGCTTAGCTCACTGAGCCACCCAGGCGCCTCCGGGGTTTAATATTCTTGAAGTGTTTTTATGCTGTGGTTACCTGACTCTATGAATTAGCTTGCATTTGTTTAACACTGTCCATGTCTCTTTCTCCCAATTTTGTTGATAACATAGTCTAGTCCCACACTTACATACCAATGTATTTTTTTATAAGATTAGGTCTATTTTTTAAAGATTTTATTTATTTATTTATTTTGCCAGAGAGAAAGAGAGCACAGATAGGCAGAGTTGCAGGCAGAGGGAGAGGGAGAAACAGACTCCCCGCTGAGCAGAAAGCCTGATGTGGGACTCAATCCAAGGACCCTGGGATCATGACCTGAGCTGAAGGCAGGTGCTTAACCAACTGAGTCACCCAGGCACTCCTAGAAGATTAGTTCTATGAAATATTCTGAGGGAAAAAGAAAAAGTTTCTTTTATCAAATAAGTTTGGAAAATGCTAAACTCTGGATCTTCTTCTTGGATATTCATAATGGATGTAATTATGGCATAATTAAAGGCTCTGAGAAGTCCTGCAGGTAAAAACCACTAAAGAGGGTTTAACCCAGTGTTTCCTGGATGTTTTGGACCATGGGACAATGCTTTTTCTATAATGTCTTATTATAACCTGTGGTATTTTGAACATGCCAGTTTGGACATCTAAATCACATAGACTTAATTTTGTCTGTGTATTTTTACTGAAATGAACCTAAGAACATAAAGTAAGGTTTGCAAAAAAAAAAAAAAAACAAAAAAACAAAAAAAACCTGCATTTCTGTTTTCTTAAATAGAGTTCATTCCATCTTACCATCTCACTTGGGAAAACCTCTTGTCCACCGTTACAGTCATCAGACAATCTTCTTCTCTGGAGTCCTGGTTTCTCACGAAGGAATAGGCCCACATCTCTGGTTTTCCAGACTTTGTGCCTCATTTCAAGTCCATCACCTAAAGGTCAATCTCTTTCTCCTCTGAGGGGATGATGAGAAGGAATCTGGACACAATGGGCTCTGAGGGCCTCAAGCCTATTAAAATTCTTACTTTCTAAGCTACTCTGACTCTTCCCTCAAACCTTCACTCTATTGTTTTCTTTCTTTTACCTTACACTCTGATTACTCTACCAAACCTTACCAGTATCTTATCTTACCAAACCTTCATTCTGATCGTTCATGTAACTCAAAAGCTTAATCCACTCCTTTTTGTGTGTTTAAAGAGGGCTTATTCCTCTAGAGTTCCAGGTAGGTGAGAGCACAGATTTCTATTCCCCATTTCCAATTTAACAGAGGGAAAGAAAAACATACATCAAGTTTCTATATTAAAAGAGTCTGAAAATATTTAGACCCTTATGTAATTGAAAAGGCTTCACTTTCATTTATCTTTGGCTTTTACATGATTATATTCTGGCCCTTGCCTCTCTCTTTCATGTCATGCACTCTCCACCATGCCCAGTAAACTGCAGATAGAGAGGCCTTGGGTTCAGTTTCTGCCTTTGGGTGTTTGCCCTTACAAACCTATAAATTTTTTGTGTGTGTTTTTAGTGAATGTTCCTTGGGGGGTAAAATGCTATTGTGTAGTGAAGTGGGTTGATTCTAGTCACAGTTGTTTTCTGTGAATTAAATCACCAACAAAATTCAATCACTATCCAAAGACTTTTGAAGGATAAAATTTCTTCTGTGTTTGAATATCAAATTGAGAGTGCTAGTAGATATTTTTTTTCACATTTAACTTTTGGCTCTGACTCTGGGTATCTTAAAGAATAATTAAGTCATATTTTGAAAAGCCTGTCACTTTAATATATGAAGATTTCATATCCCAACAAGTGAATATCTAGTGTGTAATGGGCTTATAACTTAAGAGTGAGAATTAAAATCTTATGTGTAGGGAAAAAATGAGCTATAAAATGGTTAGACTTCTCATTCCATGAAAAAACAGACAGACTAGTCAAATTATCAGCTTTAATTTCTTTCTTATTTCAGCAACAAACAAATCTCTAACTTCATTGGGATGGAGATATATATCTATATCTATCTGCCTATGAAACATCTTTGCTTTGGGGTTGTGACCCTTATGCTAAACTTATCCCCTGGGTTTCCTTATATGGGTCATGCCATAAAAATATCCATTTCAGGGCTAGTAGGGTTAGAATCTCTGAGAGAGCCATTATACTGCCTGTGCATCCTTTGTCCTTGTCAAATTATGATGTTTTCATTCATTCTCCTTGTAAAGATCAAAGAGAGAACTGTTAAGTATGGCTAAAGTTACAGATTGTGTTGTACCAGCTACCAAACTCAAGGAATTTATCACAAGGGTACCCTCTAATGGCCTGGTGCTAGGTCAAAGCTGTTTTCAGTAAATCAATTGATGCTACTCAGCATGTCCCCTTGCAGCAAGATAGACTGCATCATGCAGGAGACTTCGAGAAGGCTAAGACCTTGAACAGTAGTGATATTTAAAGTGTGGCTTTATCCCCTGCATACATTGCACTCTTGTTAGAAATGAGAATGGAAGAGAAAGAGAAGATTTGGATTATTGGTTAAGGAATGGCTTTTTACTCTTTCCTCCATACTTTTTTTTTTTTTTTTTTAATCTCAAAATGTGGAGAGTCTGGTTCTGGGGTATTGTGCCCCTGTGTGTAAATGACACAGCAGAACAACAATTGCATGGTTCCGTGTTCAAAGAAGTCCAGAATGTGTATCTATTTCTTTGCCATGGATCATTTAACAGGTGCTGGAATGACTTTGCATATCCTTTAAGTTAACAAGCAGTATCAAAAAGAAAAAAAAACCCTTTGTGGCTACATTTAGAAATTCTTTAGTGTCAACTAGCGCTGGGGACATTTGGTACTTCTTTCATTTCTTGCTGTGATGTCCTGTTACCATAAAGACGCAGCCTTAACCTTTCCCTTCAACTGTGCGAGGGGAAAAAAAAAATCATTTGAGCATCTCATATATTTTAGGAAGAGTTTAAATAATAGGGTCAGTTTTTTTTTTTCAAATTTGTACATGCCACTTGCTCCTCATCCATGCTTTTCTCTAGCCTCAATTTTGTTCTCCTTTAGTATTTGTCGGTTACTTGTGAATATTTGCAGTAGAATTAGAGAAAGCGGTTCTCTTACTTCTTTTTCCCATTACCACAACTGAGACAAATGGGAAAAAATCACTTGAAACCATACATGGTATTGCATGTTTAATTTCCACTCTTTTCAACTCAACCATCTATCAAACATTTCCAAAATTTATGTCTCCTTATTTCCTGCACCATTACATTTCTTGAAAGTCCACTGTATTTTTACACAAAACTTCCTTAGACAAACTGTGGCTGAGTCTTACTGGCCCTCACTCCTCTCTCCTTTCTACTACCCTCCCCTCAACTACACCTGTCTCTCTCTCTCTCTCTCTCTCTCTCTCTCTCACACACACACACACACACACATATTAAGGCCATTTCACCTTCTGCCCCCACTTGTTACACCCTTTCTTCCTATAGTCTGTTTTCTTCCCACTGTGAAGGAAAAGTTTCCATCTTATGGAACCCTTTCTTGGTACTCATCTCAGACCTCAAATCTTTCATCATCAACTCCATGAAACTTTTATCTATTTGCCCTTAAGTAATCTCTCCCTTATCTGACCTCTGAATTTATCGTCTGTAACCTAGCACAGAGTACCGGCCTATATGCTTGCTTTTAGTATTTGTCTAGTTGCCGTGTTATGTTTCGATCTTCCCCTCATTTTCTTACACTTCTTTTGTAGTTCCCAAAGAATCTAAGCCAACGGTCTGCATTTAGTTTTTAATTACTAACTAACAGTAGTTAAAGATCGATTCCAGCAGACTTGCCAACATTTCTTTAGAATACAGATGTCACCGTGAATGAAGTGCGGTTCCTCATCATGGCTGTGGAACATCGCGTAGTACTTCAGCCGGCACATAAATAAATGCCCTGCTATGGTCTGGGATCACTGGGAAGTCCTACTTGCAGGTGAGCAAGAAGCAGAGTCTCCACAAGTTAACTTATTACTTGAATATCTCTGAGGATATTAATGATGAAAAGGAGTGGCCAGAGGAAAGACTTTTCCCTTCTCAATTGCAGCACTGTGACTAAGTGACTTCTGGTAGATCAAATAGACTATTTTGGGGATTCCTGCTCACCCATCTCCTCTGTGTTTTCAGAGCTGCTGTAGAGCTGTTAGAACAGTGAACTGATGCTTTTTGACTTGCCAAACAGTGGGAGCTTTCTATTTAAATAGTTATCCCTTAGAAGAGCTATATTAGGGAGCTCAAAGGAAAGGATTTAAGGGCCCACACAGAGTAGAGAGGCAGCAGATCAGCCACCTACTGGGCCCTTGTTCCTTCGAATGCTTCAAACTACGTATTTGTAAGGCTGATGGCCTCTTGCTCACTGAACTGTATGCTCCTCACCTGCCTTTTTGTGTTTAGCAAACACATGGGAAGGGCAGCTCTTCGCTGCCTTCTAACTTGTTTCTCCTTGTTCTAGATAAACAACACCACGCAGCCTAGTGGGCAGAAATCCAGGCGTACTGCTGGCATCTAGGGGATGTGATCGTAGGAAAAGATCCTTTGGGGGCAGGGAGATCAAATATCTAGATTTTAGCATGTGGTCATTTCCCACATGACAAATATTAAAAATGCCAATAGACTAAGAAACCAAAGGAAGTAATCAGAATGTCTGTTTTTTCACCAAGAATCTATATAGAGGTTTTCTTATACCTTTATTAAGAGGATTCATTCACATTCTAATTAGTCAAACTACCAAGTTAATCATTTTGATAATAAGGGAATCAACTCTACCAGGTGAAGAAATTGGGATCATTTCTCACACTTCTAAGCATATAAGAACTTTATTACATCCAGAAAATTATTTATGCTTTACCATTGTTGTTATAATTTTTGTTCTTGTGACCATACCATGGGAAAACAGACCTAAACCAAAGAAGACACAGAAAAAAGGAATTATAGGGAGGAGACGCATCACCCTGCCAGATAAAGGTCTCTTTCTAAATCTCACTGAAACCTGGCAGTCAGAAGTAGGCCAGAAAATAGGCCTACCTATTCACTCAGACATCTCTTTTTGTATTATCATTAAACATCTCCTAGGAGGCAGCAAGTTCTATTGTGGGCCGACAGATTATTCCACTCCAGTTTTGTTTTGTTTCTTTTTTGTCAGATGAATACTCTTAGGATCTGTTTTATACACAAAGAAAAGACAGAAAAATAAGAAAAAAATCTCAACATTCGTATTTAAGGAACATTGTATTTTGTTGAATCTTCTCCCACTTCCTTTTTTTTTTTTTTAAAGGAATGAAACTGAGACATACAACTGTATGTCTCAGTTTCATTCCCTTAAAAGAAAACAAACCCTTTTCAACCCCTCTCTTTGCCTTTTGATCTCTTATATACTTTTTACATACAGGGTTTTTAATCCTTTCAGAAGCTAATTTATTCCTTGACTCCAGGACCATCTCCTGATTTCCTTAAGTAGTCCGCAAAGGAACAGTTTAGAGGAGTACTAACCAAAACAGGTGTCAAACTTCTGTCCCCTCCCCCCCAGTCTGGTCTCACTGGTATCCAAATACCATCCCCCTTGGGAAGGACACCTCAGGTTGCCTGTTTGGAAGGCCAGTGATTTGTAGCCCAACAGCTTTGAAGTGTGGAGGAGCCATTTAGGTACTACGTGAAACCATACACAGCTGTCCCTCAACTTAGCATTTTGGTCTTGAGATGCCCTGATCAGTCATGATCATTTTGCATTATACCTGTTTTTGTTTTTGCTTAGCACTTTGCCGTCAATACCTTGATTTAAAAGGAAGTGAGATACATTAAACACAGGTTTAATATCACACTTCAGAGTATCCCTACTTTGTAATGGATGCTTATATTCTCCCACTCCCTAGGATACATCATGTTCTCTTAGGTTGGTGTCCTCCCAAATCAAAATATAGAGCAAAGGTGAAGAAGGCAGTTGGCAGCTATGTGGTTTGGGTATCGAATTGTTCCCACATCAAAAGATTTATGAACTCTGCATTTTAAACAGCGAGTTGAAAAAGCAGGTAGGGAGGGTGAGGAAAATGTTAAAGAAGATGGCCTTGACTGTTCAATCTAGTTTTAAAGGTAAAAAAGTTTAACTCAGGTAGGTTTAAGGCTTATACTCTTAAGTGATGAAAACCTGGATTTTAAAGGACAAAGTGAGAGGGTAAGGAGTGAATCCAAGATGGCAGGTTTACCCAGGTTTCTTTTGCTGCTCACTAACACAGCTCTTCTAAAGGATAGAAATTTAAATAGAAAGCTCTCACTGCTAGGGAAGCAAAAACATTAAGACATTGCTTTAACAGCTTCACAGAATCTGCTGTTTCATCCTGAATACAGTGCTAAAAAATGAGCAGTTATCTCTGGGGTGGAAGTGGGACCCACAGTCAACACCTATGCTCAAGTCTGTGCTTTTTACACTTTTAGTTTCCATTTTCCTTAATCAATATTTACCAGGTGATAGTCACAGCTTCCATGGCTTCTGTTTTCTAATGATCTTTCTGTACTTCTGGTACTTCAAAGGTTCAATCACTTCCTTGCCTATGAAAATTTCTGTGCTAACTCCTTTTTCTTTTACAAATAGCTACATCAGTTGTACCTGATTTCTGAGATCAGTTGCACATTGTAAAATGGGGATTTGTTATTGAATTTCAGCACTTAAAAAAGAACCCTCCAGCACTCCCTTATCTGTATCATTGATTGTATCATTTTCTTTTTCTTTTTTTTTTTTAAGATTTTATTTATTTATTTGACAGAGAGAGATCACAAGCAGGCAGAGAGGTAGGCAGAGAGAGAGAGAAGGAAGCAGGCTCCCGGTTGAGCAGAGAGCCTGATGCGGGGCTCGATCCCAGGACCCTGCGATCATGACCTGAGCTGAAGGCAGCGGCTTAACCCACTGAGCCACCCAGGCGCCCCGATTGTATCATTTTCTTTTGTTGCCTCTGTTAAGTGACACTTTTTCAGACAACTGTCATTTATACGTTATCTCGTGCTGTGTAACAAATCACCACAAATGTAGTGGAAAAAACAATGAGCTCACAGTCTGGCCAGTTCTGGTTTGAGCTAATCTCAACTGATCTCTATGGGGCTTGAGCATGTTTCATGGTCGGTTACAGGTGACTTTGGGGCTGGCTTATCTAGGATGGTTTCACTCACATGTCTGGGAGTTGGCTGGCTATCAGGTGGGTCATGTGACTATCAATATCTAGCCGGTTAGCTTGGGCTTATCTTCCCTATAGTCACAAAGTTCTGAGAAAGACCAGAAATGAACATGCAAGTTCTCTTGAGTGCCAGAACTGGCATATTGGGGCTTCCATTGCTATGTATTGGTCAAAATGTTACAAGGCAAGTCCAGATTCAAGGGGAGGAGAAATGGACACTGTCTCTTTAGGGAGAGGAATAGCAAAATCACATTGCAAGGGGTATGGATATAGGAAGGGGCCAAGAATTATGTCTCCCCCTCCCACTGCATGTACGTAGCTTTTCCCATGATGTAGCTGTCTCAAGTAATTTTCTTTCTTGGAGCAGCTGTTTTGATGTACAGACAATAATGATCCATCATACGTATGAAGAAAATTACACCACAGGAAGGATTATTTAGGCATCATAGGTGTTCGCAAGAATGAGAAACACCGAAGCCTTCAGCAAATGAGCCCATTCAGTTCTTAAGTGAAGCGTTCTTAACCTTCCAAGAATCAACTAAATTTCAGTTTTCATCAGATTAAAGCAATGCCAAGTCAGATGCATGAAATTACATGAAGAATGTGATACATTTGCTTATTCTCTATCACACATGGACAGAATCAATACCTTAATGTGGAGTACAGATCATGTAAAGCCTTCTGAATTCAGTGCTACACAAACAGATCTCTAGTTGATAGCTGTTTTTTTTTTTTTAAAGATTTTATTTATTTGACAGAGAGAGATCACAAGCAGGCAGAGAGGCAGGCAGAGAGAGAGAGGAGGAAGCAGGCTCCCCGCTGAGCAGAGAGTCCGATGCGGGGCTCGATCCCAGGACCCTGGGATCACGACCCAAGCCAAAGGCAGCGGCCCAACCCACTGAGCCACCCAGGCACCCCGATAGCTGTTTTTTTGTTTTTTTTTTTTTAATAAACTTGAAGTTGATCTTTAGCTTTGTATTATCTGGTCAAAAAAATCCTTAAACATTTAGCCTTTCCTTTTTATTCTTATTCTCTAAGTCATTAAGATGTTTAGAGGTTATTGCTAATCAATTCCCTTTCTGGTCCCATTTCATCACAGGAAGAAGACCAGCAAATAAGTGTGAATATTAAATAGCATTCATTCTTGTTTTGCAAAATCAAAATGCTTCACATGAGATTACTAAATATGAAGCACATTATCTTTGAGAGTTTATCTTTCAGAAGACAAATTTAGGGAGCAAATACCATTAGCAGGTTTATTACACCCTGCATGGCACACTGTGTGGAAGAGTAGCAGATTTACCATCGTGGACAAGAGATGTACACAAAGAGAATGCACCCTTGTTTTTTGGCTTTGGTTTATTATAGAAACACGAAGTTTGTGACTTGAAGGAACCTAAAGGATTTCCCAGTTTTGTCTTGCCCGAAACCTCCAGTAATGAATAGCTCATTTTATTGAAGTAAGCCAAATCCATTTCTAAGTGGCTTATTGGTTAGTCATGACTGGAAGTGTTTGAGCAAAAGCTGATAGACTATGGGGGAGCTTACTGTGTGTCATCATTCTTATCTTCATGAAAAATATGGTAGATTAAAGAGATGGACATGTCAATCACAACAAAATGTGATATGTGCTAATATATAATGCACATACACCTTGGAGATGCAAAGTAAAGTGAATTTTATTATTCAGTTTAATGGGCAGAACTTGGTAATTATCTACATAGGTGGAACAGTGGAGGTAGAGAAGCTAAAGACACTAGTCTCTATCAATTGAAATTGGGAATATCTAATAATCAGGGCTACTGGAGTATCTATAGTTTTCCAAGAGTAAAGCCATATCTGTTTTCTGAGATCAAATTCCATCCTTGGCCCACTATAGGAACACCACCTGGGCCTCAATGAATGGCTGCTAAGAAGCCCTTTAACAATAGGTATGGATGGCAGAGGCTTTAAATTGGCCAAAGTGCTTCCTTTGCAGTCATCTTATCCAGCTTGTGGTACGTTTGAACAGCATGATGAAGTATTATTTTAACATTACACATAAACTTTATTCTCCTCCTTAGCAAATTGCCTCCAAAATATTCAGTTATCTGATGTGTTAAAGATAGACAAAACTCAGTTTGTTAATTCTAGGGAAATTATTGTCACAGCAGGAAGCCATACCAAGGAGGTCTAAAAAAGCAATGACAACAATACTAGAAACGGGAGGGGGGAAAACTCATAAAAAATAAATTTCCAGGGACAATTTTCTATCTTTCTTTTCATTGCTGATTTGTAGTCAGTGACAGCTCTGCTCTTTTGTTTCATTGTCCTGTCCTCCCCTCCTGCCCCCCACCAAATAATCTTGGTTTTATTTTTGTTTCAATTTCCCCTAGCTTTCTTCCCAGATAATATCTATTTCCTTTTCCCAAGCCCTAATTCACCTCATTCTATCATTCTCCTACTAGTGTAGCTTTCATAACAATCCAATCAGGACACTTCTGATCAGTTTCATCCTAGGGTTTACTTGATCATCTTCAAGAAGATAATAATTTAACCTTAGAGATGGGCAAAGCAGGCTGTGCACACGTTTAAGACTTTCCTTCATCCTAAACCTTTAGGCTTCCAGATATACCCATGTGCATCCCCTCTGTCTTCAACCCCTAGAGGCCACCCTGGCTGCCCTTCCTCAGAGTGGCCCCGGGAGTTCACAAACTGATCCCAGTACACAGAGATCAAGGAGAGACCAAAGAAAAAGGCAGACCACTCCAGGTTGGTAGCTAACAAATTTAATAGGCAAGGAACTTCCCTACAAGGCTTATCTTGGGCACTGCAAGATGAGTAGATCTGCACACCCACCTTCCAGAATCTTTAAAGTTTATATAGAAGCCTAACTGGGTTCAATCACATATACCATCCAGAGGTCTCAACAACACATTGCTCTCTCAAGGCTTTGTCCTTGAAGACCGCTCGAACTGTGGTAATGGTAGGTAGAATGTACATTCCAAGGACAAAGTGGGGGTTGTTGAGGAGCATCTGATTGCCTGGGTGCAGCACCTGGGTCCACTGGTGGTCACATCCCCTTCATGACCTCCTCCAACAACATGATCCTAATTTATCCCTCTTTTCTTATTCTTTACCTTTTCCCAATTGAGGTTTCCCATTCTACTGCAGCTGATCTATTCTAGGAATTTTAAGGGTGATAAAAATAATTCCTGATTGAAAAAATTCATACGAGGCCAGGAGTGAATGATTTCAGATCTTTGGGAGGTTCTTTATAAGCTGATTTACTAAACATAAAGAAATTCCTAGTGGAATTATACATGGACATATTATGTGGGGTCATAAGTGCTTCTGTGGATTAAATAATTTACAAATGCTTATTAAATGCCTTCTTTCTACTAATGGTGAGGAAGCCTAAAATATTTCCTCTTGTGGAACTTACAGCTGAGTGGACAAAATAGGTAGGTCTTAACCTGGATTTTCCCATAAACAAAGCTGAGAAAAAGGTTTAGAGGTAGGTTTATTTGCAGAGCAAAAATCCAAGGATCAGGAGTAGGGGATACACATGAGTGAAAGAAACAGAAGGAAGGAAGGTTATGTCATTGAACTGGACTCAGTCCCAGTGGGAGCCTCTTGAGAAACCATGTAGAATATACCTTGGGCTTGCTACCTCAGACATCTGCTGGCTTTCTCCTATGGGTCACAGGCTGTTCCACCTGTTGTTCACTCAGGTGTAGTTCCACTTTTTGGAATGGGTCAGCTGGTCCCTGAAATCTTCCGGCTAAGTGGTAGTAGCAAATACAATAGATAAATAGTGCATGTGAGGAAAGGCACTTGTAGGCCACATCTGAACACAGCTGGTTGCTGCATCAACAGCTAGAGTAAAAAGGTGAGCAAAAATATACAGAAAGAACTCAAGCCATAGCTGGTACAGAGACTAATAAAATAAAACGAAGAAATAAATATACAATTGCAAACTGTGGTAAGTGCTGGAGAGTAAATGGCACACAACACACTCCAAGTAGTAGTACAGACCATGGGGTAAAAAACTCCTTCACACTGTTGTGGTTCCTTGACACAGTCAAATGTTTTTAGTGCTACTAAAACCAAAGATGTTGAAGATTAAAGCCAAGTTTTTGGTTTACTAGTTAATTATGTGGTTCTAGATAAATATTGAATCCCCAAAATCTTTAGGCTTTTGGCCAAAGTAGATTTTTTCCCCAAAAAACAAGGCATGTCACAGCACTATTTCAGATAAGGGACTTCTGACTGCCTTAGGCCTGAAACCTCCCCAAACTACTATACCAAAGGCCTTAACAGGAGGCCCAAGTACTCATGGGTTTGTTTCAAGTGGCAAGAGAGGCAGTATAGGTTAGAAGTCAGGAGAAAGTACTCTGAAGATTGATCTAATATTGGTGTTTTTTATGATATTTACGACGCTGTGCCTTAGTTTATTACTTGTGAAATAGGACTAACATTATTACTTGTCTACCCAGGGTTGGGTGGGGTGATGATTAAGTGAGGAAACATGGATAAAAATTTTTAGAACAATGCTAGGGATATGGTAAGCGCTCAATTAATTATTAGCAAAACTATTAGCTTGCTAGGGTGCCCATCACAAAATAACACAGAATGGGTGGCTTGAGCAACAGAAATTTATTTTCCCACAGCTGGAGGTGGGAAGTCCAAGATTGAGGTGATGATAGGGTTGGTTTCTTCTGAGGCCTTTCTCCTTGGCTAGCAGATGGTTGCCTTTTCACTGTGTCTTCATGTAGCCTTTTCTGTGCACACTTCCCTATTGTCTCTTCCTCTTCTTATAAAGACTCAAGTCATATTGCAGTAGGACCCTCCTCTTTGGAACTCTTTGCACCTCATTTAATTACATCCTTAAAGGCCCCATCTCCAAATAAAGTCACATTGGGGTTTAGGAATTTCACACATGATTTTATGGGGGATGCAATTCAGTCTATAATAGCAAGTGTTCTAATTTTTACAAAAATGTCTTTCCATGGAACAAAGTTTTTATATTGTACTTGCTTTTCATATCACACAGGCAAGTTTCTTTCTCAGGTACAGCATCTTCTTGTGGTCCAAGGACCTTTTATTCTCCACTCATTGTCAAATCTCATTGCAAGGTTTAGAACATCCACTAAAAAAGAAATTATATTATTTTTATTATATCCGTATTCTTTCTTAACTCCAAAAGCATTAGCATGGTCATTCTTACCTACAAAGTGATGCCCATCAACTGACATTTGAATGTGCCATTCTTATCCTATTTGTAATGCCATCTCTATCGTCCGTCTATATATCACCTTCATTTCTTTCAAAGTTTACATCCACTACAAAGGCTTTTGTGAGTAATCCCAAATACTGTAGTCCTCAAGCATTTATATATTGTATTAATTTACTAAATTTATTAAATTTATTAATTTGCTTCCAGGCATGGTAAGCAAATCAGCACAGACCCTGAATATCATATTGGAAGTTATATTTTCTAAATTAACATATAGTTCAGTTGAAGTATATGTGTATTTAGATTTGAAGATATATCACTTTTTAATTTTTTTTACATTGCCTCCTAATTGCATTGTATATTCTTCCAAAGCAGGCAACTTTGTTTTTTTTTTCTCCTCAACTAATAATAGTTTAAGCATATAAAGGCTTTTCTCTCTCTTCAGGCATGAAGAAGACAGGCAAGCAGTCCAGCAGTGTAATGATTACATCAGGAACTCAGAAACCATCTGTTTTTCTGCTCCACCATGGTGGTGCGTAGTGTTCATTCTTAAAATTGTAGGGCCTGATCCAGGCCTCTGGGCTTCATGGCCATGTCCAGGGCAGGAAGAAGGGATACTGGAGAGAACAAGGGAAATTGTTAATGATCAAAATATGCTACACTTGAGCCTTCTAAATTTCAACAGCTTTCCAAAAATGCTATGTATCAACATCTATATACATCTCATTGATCATAACTGGGTCAGTCACTACTTCTAGCTAGCTGCAAGGAAATCTGAGAACATGAATAAATTTAACCAAGCATATGAACACTCTACACAAAATCTGAGGATTGTTGTTAAGAAGAGGACAAGAGATATTGGCTAGAAACTAGCCATGTTTGCTGCAATGAGATATCCAACTGCGGGACAGAGGTTCCTGAAACTCCAGGATAAAGACTATCCTGCTGGACCTTCCTCTCATTAGAAAATTTGAAGAAAAATTTCTGTGTGAAACAAGTATGAGGTAGAATACAGATAAGAATTGGATAGTTAAGGTTGAAAATAGGCAACATCCAAAAAAAAATCTCATCTTCTACCATACTCCCCCTTTTTTTCCTGTGCTACCACCACACTGGTCCTTTCTTTTACTATTACAGTCATAGCCCTTTCCACTCTGACTCCTCTGCCAAGAATCTCTTCCCCTAAATCTTAAATGGATAAGCAGAGCTCAACTTTAAATTAAAAACAAAATCCTCAGAGAGACCTTTCCTTTCTACCTAGGTATAAAATAGCCTCCCAGTCACTCTACCATTAAACAGTAATATTTTCAATTTAGTTTTTATCAGTATCCTTTTTATTCTGTGCTCCCCAGTCAAATCCCAAGAGAATGTAAGTTCCATGTAAGCAAGTGAGCTTAGGTTCTGGTTATCACAGCAAAGGGTGGAGGACAAGGTCAGCTGAAAGGGTATGAAATGGGACCCAAGAGGTACTGGATACAGCATATTACATTTTTAACAAGATACTTATAGCATGCTTGAAATTTAATATCTGAACCATCCTTTCTTGGAACATCATGTCTAAGAATATAAAGTCAATAAGATATTGGATATTTTCAGGAAACAAAAGTCACAAAGACTATTCTGATTGAAAATCAATATAACATTTATTGAAAGAGTCATTGTACTTACTTCCTCTTTTTGCTATGCACCTGTATTTTTGAAGCCTTTTGCAGAATGTTAGATGAGGAATGGCAGACAATTAGGTTGTGAAAACATTTGATCACGTTGTTCAATTAATTAATCTTTCAATTCTGTCTATTCAAATAATATTTAAAAAAACATGTTAAGGGCATGTAGATTCTATGAAAATACTAAGCTCAGGGATTTAGCTCAGAACAAAGTTCTTTTTGCATATATTTTTTAGAGGAGAACTGAAAACTCCTCTATTTAAGCAGTGCATACAATAATCAATTTCATGAAGATAAGGAATTTCTGGGTCATTGATTTGGTAATTCTTAAGCAAAATTCCTACAGGGGAAGTGGAATTTTTGGAGAAAATAATTTTCCACAACACTTTACCCATCATTAAAGACTTTTTGATATATTTTGTAAAATTATATCCCCTGGCCAGAAACAGTGATCTGAAGTGAGCTAAAGAAGGAAATATGGGGTAGTAGAATTGGAATGAATCTTGCAAAGTCAGGGAATGGAGCAGGTCTCAAAGAGTGGTCAAGTGAATTGAGTAGAGTTCTCTATCAACATAATTTAAAATTGCACTAGCTTCCCAAGAGCATTTTCATGTTTCATTGCTCAAGTGAAGTATCTACCCTGTCTTATCTCAATCTTTCCACAATAATTCTGCCCTCGTTAGGTTCCCCTGTAAATCCACTGACTGAATATTTACTGCTCTGGAAATACATCTACTAATAAACTTAATCCAGAAAATTTGGGCAATAAGACAAATATGTGCATGATTGTATGTTTGCTTTCTCATTAAATTTCATTTCATACCTATTAGATAATGAGTATGAGATGGGGAAAATGACATTCTTGTGAGGGAAAACTGAAAATATCAATATATCTATGCTACATGTTTAAGCTTAGGACTAATCTGTATGTAGGCATATCACACAGAGTCCTATTGCATTGGCTGATTCATCAGATTGAATCCATATGGCCTGAAATACATGGACAGCATTTGAAAATCTTCTTTACTATGCATTCTAAGAAGAGTCCTCTAGAAATCAGGCTCCCCCAAAACTGTGTCTATTTTGTAGGAGTTGTGTAACAACAATGTGTTTACAATAGCATTTTGTTACTGATGGCAGCTAACTGAATAGAAAGAGCCTAGTTTTGATGTATACACAGACATAGCTTGAGTCTTAATACTGGTTCTGTAACCATAAACAAGTTAATCAAACATTCTGACCCCCTGATTCTTCCTTCATAAAGTGGGACTCCCTTCCTTATGAGTATGAAAAGTGAAGGACACATAAAACTTTTTAAGATATTGCCTGGTATGGCAGCAGTCCTCATTATGTATTAATCTCTTTCTCATTCTCCTCCTGGGAGTAATGAGTGATTCCGAGTTTGTAATTTTATTGAGACGAAATTTTAGAATTGTGTAAAATGCAGTTTGCTTATATATTCATTCATTAGTCCCCTTATTATCACTGACTATGTTATTTGCATTACATAGTTTAGATATGGTGTGCATAATTTGGATTTAACTAGAAATAATATTCCTCTCACCATGTTGCTTGTAACTCAATTACCTAACTATCAGCTAGGTTGGAAGCAGTAGCATTTCTAGGAATTTTGAACTTTCAAAAAAACAAATAAATAAGTAACCCCCTTAATCTGTGCTAATTTCCAAATAATCAGATCAACAACTTAATTGACTCAGGGTTGATCAATCACATTTTTTCCTAAAGACAGAAAATAAAAGTTATCTGTGAGAGGGTAAGCCCACCTTAGGTTCTGTGTCTAAGCCTGGACTCTCTCAGAAGCACACCTTGATGCAAGGATTCCAGTACAAGAGATGTAGGAAGGACTTCCAGGAACTGCCAACAAGGGACCAGGAAAGCAGAAGAGGAAAGGAGAATAAAGTAATCAGGGGTTCAATTTCAGGTGAAGTCCCATACTTGTCTTGATCCTATAATGAACACTAGAGCATCAGTTTCATCTCTGAGTTTGTCCTGTCTCAGGGCATAGGAGTTGTCCTTTTGTAATCCAGGACCAGTCAGCCGTGGACTATAGGCTGCCTCAAGGAAAGTAAACTATCAGGAAATTCTAGTTTTAGGTTAGGGTGAGACAGCTCCAGTCTCCGAGGTCAGCTTTCACAAGAAGCTGCAGTTATAAGGCCTTATCACACAGCACCGTGTGGAATGGAGCACATCCCCTGGTAAAGGGGGTGAAGAGGATTGAGGCAGATCACTAAATGTGTCCAATACAATCTTCGGGGCCCCTTGCATCTTCTGAATCAGGAGCATATATGGGCCATCAGAGTATGATTACGTTTCAGAAATGTTGGTTGTTATAGTAAGTAGACAGTGCCCAAATATTGTAGGAATTACCTGAATTGAATGTTGCAGAGTATGCATAGGCAATTTCATTGTACCTTAAGGATTTGCAGTAACAATACAAATATATTAAAAGCCAGCATTGTTTTATTAGTCATTATTTAATAAACACAAATATAGTGTGCCAAACTATGTACCAGGTGGTTTATATACCTTAATATCTTTTTAAATATCACAAGGTTCATTTTAGTTATGAGGAAAATGAGTATCAGAAAACATTTTAAAAGCCTATAGCTAATAAGTGGCTAAACCAGATCTGGATTCATGATGTAAATCCAAAACCTTTGCTCCTTCCAATGAGCTGAATTTTACCCTTTAATCACAGTAATAGAATCTGTGCAATAACAGGAAACTACCAGTATTGGTTACCTATTGTTGCATAACAGACTATTCCCAAATTTAAAACAAGAACATTTATCATCCCCACAATTTTGGTGGGTCAGCGATTCAGAAACTGTCTATCAGGGTAGTTCTGGCTTGCTTTCTTTCAGGACATTGTCCTAAGATACTAGATAGGGCTGTAGTCATCTGAAGGCTTGGCTGGAACTGGAGGATCTACTACCAACGTGGCTTGCTCACATCATTGGCAAATAAGCACAGGCTCTTGACTGGAAGCCTCAATTTCTTGCCACATGGAGCACCTCATAGGACTATTTGAGTGTACTCACAAAAGGCCGGTTGGTTTCTCCCAGAATGAGTGGTTCAAGACAAGGCAAGTTGGAAGCTGCAATATCTTTCATGACTTTGCCTGCCTTGGAAGTCACATGTCCAAGTACCATCATGCTCATGACATCCTATTGGTCACAAGATCAACCCTATTCATTGTGTGAGGAGATTCCACAAGGGTATGAATACCATGAAGTCAAAATCACTTGAGCCATCTTGGAGGCTGTTTACCACACTACCATTCCTTTCTTCTTGAACCTAACTGTGGCCCTCCTGCGTTCTGCCCTGAAGATTTGCTAAGTACTCTAATACACTCACCCATGAAAAAAATTAAAAGTAGCAAAGTTAAAAAAAAAACTTAAACAAAACTTAACTTAAAACTTAAATATATTAATAGGCAATGTAGATACTACAGAGTATTTAAAAAGGAGATCAAGAAGAGGATTTATATCACATGCCAGTCAATAGAAACAAAATTAAATTTTCCTTTACATCTGCATGCTTTCCTTTCCTAAAGTCCCCATTCAGCTCAGATCCTGAGCTTACAAACACCTTCTTGGCTAAACAAAAACCTGATGGCCATTCTTGCTTTCTTTAAAATGCAGGGGTCTCTACCCTATCCTGGAAAATGGAGGTCAAAGTGGTTTATTGCTATTTAGTCAACAAAAAAGCCTATTTCCTGGGGTGGAAGGAGAAAGATAAATGTGTTCTCTTGTCCAGAAAATAAGGTTTTTGTCCTAAATGTTTTTTTGTATATTATGCTTTTATGTTGTCCGGATTCAGGGAAGAAGACACTTGAGTCTCTTGTGGATTAGTAGCTATATCTGTTAGAAGTCACAGCTTTCAAGTTTTTGCTATTGAGTTTGTTGCATCCTTTTTTTTTTTTTTTTAAAGTAGGGTCCACTCCCAACATGGAACCCAACATGGGACTTCAACTCACAATCCCGAGATCAAGACCTGTGCTGAGATCAAGAATTGGACCCCTAACTGACTGAGCCACCAAGGTGTCCCTCATTCTTGCTTATCTTGTCACTGAGTTCTTAACTAATTCTTAACCACCTTAATATCCTATATTATTTAGAAATAGTCTCATGACCTCTGTTTTTCAATTTACCTGATTCTGTAAGGGAAATGAAATCTTTGCCTTTGAAGAACACAAGCAGTTATGAGTGGATGCTACTTAAGAGCTCTAGCTTTGTTACACTCATTGATGCTCAGTTCATCCAGTACCTTGCACTCAGCAGAAATGGTTCGCATGTCTATCTGTTAATTGACTCGAACTAACTGAGGGTCCCTGGATAAGGGAAGCCATGGGAGCAGAGGCTTGTTTGCTGTATAATCTCTATTAATGAACTCTACTTTATACTTTGATGTTTGCCTCCATTTTCTTTTTTTTTTAATAAAGATTTTATTTATTTATTTGACAGAGAGAAATCACAAGTAGACTGAGAGGCAGGCAGAGAGAGAGAGAGAGGGAAGCAGGCTCCCTGCTGAGCAGAGAGCCCAATGCGGGACTCGATCCCAGGACCCTGAGATCACGACCTGAGCCAAAGGCAGCGGCCTAACCCACTGAGCCACCCAAGTGCCCCTGCCTCCATTTTCTTAAACTGAAAAAAACTTTTGGCAAATTCCAATGGATATCATCTTTGAAATTTGCTACGTTCAAGTTTTAAGTTTGTGGGCATTAACAAAATAAATCAGTGACTTCTTTGTTCTATCACTGCTCACACTTTAATTTGGAGACCATTGAGTTATGACTCTAGAATGTTGATACAGGTTTTAATGGGTAGGTTTTATTCAGCATATTTTATACTTCATTTTTGTACAAAGCCATAAAATACAAGATATGTTAATTGATTATATAGCAAGAAAGGCTGAAAACAAAGTGGTATTAGGAGCTAAAAAGAATGACAAGGAATTCAGTTTTGATGGTGTTGTAATCCCTTTAGGGGGAAATTATGAGTAAAAGGGGGAGGTAGGTATGAGCAGATCTATTCAGAGAGAGTTGCAGAGATAAATCTGAATAAAGGGACATATTATGAGAGGGAAGGCTAGAAAGGAGATTCCTCTGGATTGAAGAAGGTCTTGAATTGCAGTTCAGACTCTGGATTTGTTGCTATTGGCAGTGAGTGAGCCACTGAGGATTCAAAGAGCAATAACAAAAATAGTGCTATTGGGAAGATTAGCCCCAGTCCCCATGTATACGGTAGATTAATGCGAGGGGAAACTGCAGGAAGAGTAAGTTAGAAAAATCTCAGAAATTTGGAAATGAGAGAGAAGAATTGAGCCCATGAATATTCTGATGCAAATTAATGTTCTATTTTTTCTTTGTAGCTCTTAAATCTAGGCATTGTGCTGTATGTGTTGAGAATATGATAATGATATTGATTTGTAGAATCTCTGATTCCTCTTCTACCTCACTAGTGTCTGTAAATCACATTTCGATAATTTCAGTAAATGCTGTGTCTGTCTTTGTAGGGTTATAAAATACTGAAGTTCTTAAAAATGGACTCAGTGAATGCATACAACCTGCGAGTTATATAGCATATACTGCATATATATATGCAGTATATACTGTGCATATACTGTGCTTTGATTACTGCAAAATTGACTAAAAATTCACTTAGACAAACTAATCAGACAAACTAATATGAGTAAAAATCCTAACTAATGTGATGTTATGGTTTAATTAATTTCAAAGGATAGCACAATCATAGCAGCAATATTTATCCTTTCTGAAGTCATTCCAGTGGCAGGTTTGTTCAACTCAATGTTGTATCTTTTACCCTTCTAGAGAGCAAAGCAATATGGCAATTCTGAATATACATGTGCTGCTGAAAGCAAAAAATTGGTGATTTTCTCCTCTGTGGGACAGAAACAAGTCAGATGGATATAAAGAGAAAATCCTACAAGTAATACTTTTAGAGCACTTCTTAGTAGCAATTTCCATTTGTCTCTAGCACTATATGTATTCCCAATTGTTACTCCTTTCATTCCATAATTTTTATTCTCAGATATTTCCATTTCGTATCCCAGAGATAACATTTTCTCAAACATAAAAATAACATTTAGCTGCCTTTGCATGGCCCTTGAAAATTTATCTCTCACTTTTTGTTTCCCTTAGTTCCTTAGTAGCCTTGAAAAACATCCGAGTTAGCTGAATTGTAAACTGACTATAACATCTCCACAGTAGCATAATTCTAAATGCCTATTGGATAGCTCCAATTGAAGGTTAATAGGCTCTTCAAATTAAACATGCCTGTAAAAGAATTCTTATTTATCCCTTCACTCCCAGACTTGATCTTCCTCCAGCTTCTCTACTTAGTATATGACACTACCATTATGTGGGTGCCCAGGTTAAAATTAATCCTGGTAATTTAAAAAATAACTATAAAAATCTAGTTATTTTTTGCTCTTCTCCTTCCTTAAACCTCTACAGCTGCAAAATATAGCCAAGTCGAATCACTTCTCTCCTTTTCTGCTGCTTCCACTTTGGTTTATCCCCATCTGCCTCCAGCCCTCTTTCAGGAGTCTCCTCATTGGTCTCTGTTTTCCTGTCTGCTGTTTTTAGTGTCAGCTGTTGACTCCACATAAGAACATCAGAAAAATCTGTCAATCATGCAAATGCAAAATTTTGAATCTGTGACAGTATGGGAGAACATAACTTGACAGAGTCTTAGTAGAAGCTCAAAATTGGGAAATTAGGGTAATGTATTTATTTATTATAGTTCAGGACTTGGACTGGGTGAATTTAAGGTGGGTCTTGCTAGACCAAGACTGGTTGAAATTGGACAGTTTATTAGAGAGTAGCTCTGGATTGGTGGGTGCCTTGAGAATAGAGTCTTGGAAAAGATGTTGCTGAGTTGGTTCTTTTAGAAACAAGTATTTCTTAGATCAATCATCTAGGTTATTTTTGCTTGGAATAAGTATCATTTAAAATAAGAGGCAGAAAAGTATTCCTGGTTCTAATTTCATAGGCAGAAAGAATTATGTTTCCTAAGTCTTTAAACTTAACACAACTCCTCATATCCCTGCATATAATCCTTGGAAAGCTTCCCATTATAATCAGAATAAAATCCAAACTCAGATGAAAAGATCCTAGATATGCTGTTTCTTTCCTCCTTGCTGACTTCAACTAATATTGCTCCCTCTTTCTCTTGTTATATTTCAGCCACACTAGCTTTCTCCTCCTTGAGTAAGCTAAACTCATTCCTCCCTTTGCTGGTTGCTTCTCCCCGGAGTGAGTCTGTCTTTCCTCTTATTCATGCTTCCCTCAAATATCACCTCCTCCAATTTATATCAGCCCATGAATTCAACATCACTTCATGATGGCACTCATCCCTATACAAAATTATGGCCTCTACAGTCAGATAGGCTGGGTTCAAATCCGTGTTCTGCTACTTACTAGCTATAGGACCTTGGGCTTATTACTTTGACTATATATGCCTTAGTTTCCCCATACATAAAATAAGAAGGTGATGGTACTTCAAAGGCTTCTGTGAGTCATAAATGAGTTCAGCTTTGTGGATTGCTGACTCCCTAAATATCAACAACACAATCTGTTGTAAAACAACAGTGTTAAGGGAGAACTTACTAGAATTTAGTAGATCTTTGGTTGTGTCTCTAAGTGGGGAAGGCCAGGTCAGAATTTATTGAGAATTGGAAGTGTGACTTAACAGGGTTTTTTTGAGGTAGAGATTTTATTAGGATTGGGTAAGAATCAGGACATAGCAATCTGGATTGGTAGAAACAGGAAAATGGGAATTTTTAAAAGATTTTATTTATGTATTTGAGAGAGAAAGAGCATGAGAAGGGGCAGGGTCAGAGGGAGAAGCAGACTCTCTGCTGAGCACAGAGCCCAATGCAGGGCTGGATCCCAGGACTCCAGGATCATGACCTGAGCTGAAGGCAATCGCTTAACCAACTGAGCCACCCAGGTACCCATGAAAATGGGAATTTTAAGAGAGGGTTTTGAAGAATCTTAGGATGTAAATGCTCTGTTGATTCTTTCTATTGAAGAATTGATGGGTCTTTTGGAAAGTCCCTGTAATGATCAATCAAGCCATTTTCCTTGACAAGAGACTTGGGAAAATAAAATAATGAGGATAACAAAGTCACATTGTTGTGGCTAGTTAACAGTAGGTAGCTTTAGTCCTCAGGGTCTGATATGGGAGAAGATGATTTTGGTTCTCAGCACATAAAGCAGATAGAACAGTGTCTGACATATAAAAGCTTAAGAAAGGTAAGTTTTATCATCCACCTATCATCTTCAGGTAAGTCACTGGGTAAGCATTTGTCTGACTCCCTAGGTGCTAGAACAGTTCCTGGCACAAAGTAGGTACTCAATAAATCACTGTGAAATGGATAAATTCTTTACCTGTGTAATTATCTGTCTCCGTAACTATGATACAAACTCAGTGAGAGCAGAAAACACATCTATCTTGTTCACCACATTATTCCAAGAGCTTGGAGCAATACTGGGCATACAGTAAGCACACAACTTATATTTGCTGACCATATTAATAAACTTTTTTTGAGTGTCACAAAACTCCCTTGAGCATAAAACCAGCTCCTAGGTTCTTTCACCTCCACTAAAAGGTGTAGATCCAGAAAAAGAACACAAAATAAAAAACTCAGGTGTTTATGTTTATGTTTCTGGTGTTGTCTACAGCTGCTTCTGTGCTCCTGTGCCTCAACAGCATTGCTAAGTATTGGCCGCAGTGACTCTATGTTCTACAAAGCCTGAAATGTTTACTATCCAGGTATTGACGGGAAACGTTTGCTGGCTTCTTACCCAGATGATCGCTAAGTTCCCATTTTACACCAACATGCGATTTTGTTCATCTCTGTGGAATTGGCCAGCTATATAAGAGCCCCTCAAAGCAAACTGAACCAAGCCAGGACTCACTGTGTTACGAAATCCTTTTATTTTTGGTTACAAAAATACTTATCATTTGAGAACATATTCTACCTAACTAATCCACATCTTCTTATCTGCCCTCACCTTCATTCTGAATGGTGTTTGGTATTTTCTACTTCCTATTATGTTGAACATTTCTTTTTTCCATTGTATTTAAACTGGGTTACATAGAATAGCACAGCCCCTCTGCACTGTAAGTATTTTAGCATGACAGTTACAGGGTTATAAGGAAGCTTGACATGCCATCTAATCTCCTACTTCTGGATAAAACTGCATTTAAAGCATCCTTGAAAGGTTTTGGTTTACCATAGTCTTTAAAATTCCCAGAGAAGAGCATTTCCGAACACTTTTAGTGCATCATCTGTCCAATGATTTGTACCTTGGGTTCTTATATCTGACCAAAAAGATATTTAGAGTTGTTCCATTTTAAGACTTCAAAATACTTTATTAATGAGGCAGTGCTTCCAGCTACTCAAATCAGGTTTGTTCATTTTTTCTTAAAATATGGCATCTTATATCTGGAAAACCATAGTTTTTCAGATATGGCATCTTTTTTTTTAATTAGCTTAAAGGTAAACTTCAAAGATTCATCCATTGCATATAAAACCCAGTGCTCATTCCATCTAATGCCCTCCTTAATGCCCACCACCCAGTTACCCCACCCCCCTCCACCTCCCCTCCAACCCTTAGTTTGTTTCCTGGAGTTAAGAGTCTGTTATTGTTTGCTTCCATCTCTGATTTCATCTTATTTTGTTTTCCCTTCCCTTCCCCTATATTCTTTGGCATCTTCTAAAGGTGGTCATTAAGGGGTGGGGGCTGGGATACTACTGTGCTCACATGTTCTATTCTTGCCTCCATGATGTGAAATTTTATTGGATAGGAGCAGGATTCCATTATTTCTTAACTTCCACAGTAGAGCATTTATTGAAGAATGTTCTGTCTAATCTCTTTGCAACCATCTTTATTTCAAAAGACAAAGAGAGGGTGATCTAATCAAATACTTTATATTGGAAAGCAACCAACCCTCTCTGTACATGAATTTCCCCATATGACTGATAATAAATTAGCATTTTATTTATAGAGTACAATTCAGTTCTTTTCAGAAGTCTGATCTGGAAACCAACTAATATTTTTATCCTCCAAAATGGTTTTTGATGGAGTGCTAATTATGACCTATCTCAAGTTCACTGCTGAGGGGGAACCATAATCATCTCATTGTTGAAGGAAGGTCCAGCTAATGAATCTCTGAGAATAGTTTTATGCTATATTCTGGGGGGCAAGTAAATGTGAAAATGCATTTTGACCAAGGAAATGATACTATATCAGTAAAAATTTCAGCCTTTGTGAAACAGCTACATAACTATGAAGTGAATTTCCTTCTGTACAGAAAAAAAAAAAAAAACAAAGAATAAAATATATGTCAACTCACCACACTGGCTGAATCTGGAGATGAGTCGTTCATGGTGGGGGTTGGGACTGAATTTTAAAGTAAAACTAACTTGAATGGATTTTTGTTCCCTATAGAAAACCAACTTAATAAATTAGTCCTGAGTAAAGAAGTATATCACATTTAGCAAAAGAGAACAATAAAAACAAATAGAGTCAATCTTTTTGCTTGTGCCAACCTAATTCTTGTCACGTGAGTTTCTGCACTTGTATTATATCTCAGCTCAAGGGAGCTTGATCCAGATATATTTTTTAATATAGCATAAAATATTTGTCCAATATAGCACAATAAAGACTGGAACATATTTTAACATCACATTCCTTTTTATAAAGACTTGGTGGCTCGGTGGGTTAGGCCGCTGCCTTCGGCTCGGGTCGTGGTCTCGGGGCCCTCGGATCGAGTCCCGCATCGGGCTCTCTGCTCAGCAGGGAGCCTGCTTCCTCCTCTCTCTCTCTGCCTGCCTCTCTGCCTACTTGTGATCTCTCTCTGTCAAATAAATAAATAAAATCCTTAAAAAAAAAAAAAAAGACTTCTATGGGCCAGGCTGCCCTTTGTTTTTTGTTTTTTGTTTTTTGTTTTTTTTTAAGATTTTATTTATTTATTTGACAGAGCGAGATCACAAGCAGGCAGAGAGGCAGGCAGAGAGAGAGGAGGAAGCAGGCTCCCTGCTGAGCAGAGAGCCCGATGCGGGCCTCGATCCCAGGACCCCGAGATCATGACCCGAGCCGAAGGCAGCGGCTTAACCCACTGAGCCACCTAGGTGCCCCAGGCTGCCCTTTGTACCTCCATTTTTACCACCAAAGTCTTTTAATCTTAGATACCAGGTTTTAATGCACGTACGTATATATAAACAGCTGTGCTCTGGCATTGTTACATGAGCATGGGGTTCTCTGTATGACCTGGGATTTAATAAGTGTATAAAAGTGAAGGAAACTGATAATAGCAACCCCTCAATTACCCTACATCCGCCTGAGCACACTTCTATGCCTTGTCCTGTGCTAGGCACTAAGTGAAGACCTGTGTTTTCGTGTCATGAGGCTTCACAGGAATGACATCTTGATAAGTACAGCATTAAATCCAAACTCCTTTGTCAGGCAGCTAAAGTTTATAACTAGTCACCAAAACACAGGAAGCTGCGTTTGTTTGAATGGTGTTTTTAATGTAGAGATCACTTTTATATCTGCCATTATAGTAAAATTCCTCATGTCTGGCTTATGGTAGGGGCTCAGTAAACATTTGCTGGATGCTGAAATGAATTATCCTAGGAGTTAAGAGGAAGAGCTGAGGCTCAGAGGTTGACTTGTGCAAGGTCATTCAGCTAGTATAGGGCAAAGGCAGGAGTGAATAGGTCCTATTCCAAATAGGTAAAATGGAAACTTTCTTCGCTCACTCTCCATCTCCCCCTGTTTCTCTCCTGTGCTTGTGATCTCTCTCTCTCTCTCTTTTTAACTGTTCCAGCATTCTATAATTTAGTGTATTTCCTAAATAAATAAAAGCTCCTTTAAAATAATAAGAATCATAATTAACTATTATTGAGGACTTAATTTTTTTGCACTACACTATACTAAATGCTTAACATTTATTAAACTATATATTTTTAGCAATAAATCTACAAGGTAGGAGTTATTATCCTCATTTATAAAATACTTTAAGTAAAAAAAACCCTCCAATGTCTTTTATTTATTTATTTTTTAAAAGATTTTATTTATTTATTTGACAGAGAGAGGCACAGTGAGAGAGGGAACACAAGCAGGGGAAGTAAGAGGGGGAGAAGACGACTTTCTGCTGAGCAGGGAGGGTGATGCAGGGCTCGATCCCAGGACCCTGAGATCATGACCTGAGCTGAAGGCAGATGCTTAACCCACTGAGCCACCCAGGCGCCCTGCCAATGTCTTTTATTATAGTCCTATAAAGCTTATGGGCAGATTAAATGTTTGGCTTTAAATACCCATAAATCATTTCAAATACATAGAAATTTTTAAAATTTTGACTCATAAGTAATAATACACTTGGGATACAAAAGCTATTTGAGATATATGGGGGAGTAAGACAATTCTGCACGGAACTTGATTCTTCCCAGTATTATGCCAATTCTGTATATGATTAACCAGTCTATCTGTTCCATAGATTGAAAAAAAATATATCAAGCACAGGGAAGGAAACTGTTAACATTTGTTCAGCAATTACTAAGTGCCAGACACTGCACTTGATGCTTGACACACTTAGGAGTCACAGGGACCCTGTGAGAGTCTTTTTAAAATAATTCCTTAAAGATGAGTAACTGAGGCTCATAGAAACGAAGACATCTGTCTAAATACCTTAACTTGACCCAGAAAAAGGCAGAAGTAAACCCACAATACTGTCTAAATCTTAGTTTTTAGTGGTTTATAGGGAGAATTGTGTTTTAGGGTAAAGTTGATTTGGAAGGGTCTTGAGTCCAGACAGAATCGGGCATTCTTTCTCCTGTGACCTGGGGAAGGGGTGAGTTAGGATAGTGATGGGGGTGGAAGAGGTGTGATGGAAAACCAGGTCTGTTTGGGACCAAATTTAGTTCCCTTTTAAAACACTGCGCTGCCTCCAAAGAAATTAAACTCATGACCTTGGTCTACATGAAATGAAGCCAGATAAATTAACCTGACATACACTCTTATATAAGAAATCCTTGAAAAGGAATAGCAGATGAAACTAGGGAATCATATTTCCTGTAGAAGATTCAGGTGGTAAAAATACCAGCAAGGTACTTTGGTCCACCATATTATAATGCTATCAACATTATAAAAGAAGAATAAAAAATAGCCAAAAATTGATCCTAGAATAATATCATTGACAAAGCATGCTAATATTTCTTGCTATTACATCTTATGTTCCAAGCTCTAAAAAAAGAAAGCCTTTTAGGGGCACCTAGGTGTCTCAGTTTTTAAGCATCTGCCTTTGGCTCAGGTCATGATCCCAGGGTCCTGGGATAGAGCCCCACATTGAGCTCCGCTTAGGGCTCCTTGCTCCACAGGAAGCCTGTTTCTCACTTCCCCTGTTTGTGTTCTCTCTCAATGTCCCTCTCTCTCTCAAATAAATAAATAAAATCCCTTTTAAAAAAAGCCTTTTGATGCATCCCCCAGCAAAAAGAACACCAAACAAATGATCACTTCCTGATCATTTGTGGTGGTAACAGATCATTAAAAATATTTTTTTCTCTTAATTACAGCATACAAGCAGAGGTTTGAAAAGAGAATTTCTAATGGAAACTGACAATTTAACCAAAGGCCAACACTGTATGTGTTTTATTTGTAACATGGATTGAGGGGTAGTGTAAGTACTCAATTAGCCCCCAAGTAAAGGAGGTAAGGAAAGAGAAGACCTTAATTATTCTTCCTGAGCAGCAAAGTCACATGCATATTTTATATATGAAAGGAAATGAAAGAAAAAGCAGAATTTTAAAAATTCTTCACTTAATTTCATTGGGATGAATGCTTCCGGAGGCCGAATGACTGCAGAACACTTCTAGAGAAAAAGAAAAACAACTAAAAAGCAAATTGTAAACAAAGACAGCGCATTTGAAGTTGAAGGCCAGACATAAACCTAGGATAGACTAATAATGAATGATGTAAAAACGTCCATATTTGTTTGAAACCCATGGCCATGATGTGGAATTAGGGTTTTGTTAAAAAGAGGGAAAAAATTAACAACTGAAAAAAGCAATTTGTAGGATAAGATGTCAGGTAGTTTAGTAATCTAGTTGCTTCTGATGTCAAGCATTTTCTGCCTTCTGGCTCAGACCCTTGCTGCTGCTTTCCCTTCCTCCCTTATCCTTCTCATCCTCCAGTGCCCAACTCAGACATTGTCCACTCCGGTAGAATCTTTTATGCTCCTCTTCTGACAACACTGCACCATTTTGCTGCCACTAGTCCTCCCAAGGTACCTAATGAATTTGCATTTCCACTGGAGGTTGGATCTGCCCTTTTGAATTCTGGAGGGCAGAAACCACATACTGTTCACTTTTTTCACTTACTTTCTCAGTGTGTCCCCCAGTGGTTCCCCTCACCCATCCTCTAGGTCCAACCTCTATGGATTACCCCTCTCTGAACTCCAGACTCATAAGCTTTTTTTCCGTCCCTATCCTTGTCACATCCAGTCCCATCATGGAGCCTTTGCCTTCTGCCTGGGCTGTTCTTATTTCTCCTCTTTGCCTAAATTATTTCCTACTTGTCTTTCATATTCCATCCCAGAGACCTTCCAGACCTCCCCAAATAGGTCAAATCTCCTTACATCCATCATGTTGCATACCTAGCATTTGGCACAGTTGCAATTTTAAATTTGTTTATTAGAGTCTTCCATCCCTTCTAGACTATAAATTCCATGAGCACAGATAGTCTGTCCATATTGGCTAGCATTATGTCCTTAGTCTATTGCATAGGGCTTTGCATATAGTAGATGTGCAATAAATATTTGTTAACTATATGGATAATATTGGATGTATAATATTTGTATGTTTGAATCTATGTAACATCTAAAGGTAGAAGTTAATTATTAGTGGTTCATAGTTCAGGATGTTTTCACTTAATTATTTCACTGTAACAAAGATGGGTTTTGAAATTTCACTTTTGCCATCCCCCCCCATTTTGTCTGATTCTAATGAAATTCTGACTTATGACATTGGGCTACATTATTTCTTCTCCCAAATTATTCTAGAAACATTTAAGCAGATGGGCTGATAATAGAAGAGAAGAAAATAAACTGAGGGGGAGGAAAAGAGATACCCAGTTTAAGGGACTTAACTATCCTTCCAAAATGAGGTTCTAATAAAACCTGATTAAAGAAGTATTACATACATGGACAATAATACATTTCATATTCAAATTTTGAGGACATTTTTCTTTGATAAAGTAGTCAAATGCTTATAAATATTGACTGTCTGACCCATGTAGAGGCATGGAAGAAACTGAGAATTCTGGCTTGATGGATTGAGGCAGTTAGAAATTTGAAGGCTACAATTTTGATGTATATCTAAACACCACTCCTCTAATTTTGTCCTTGCTTGTGCTAGAACTTTGTGCATACAAGCAAAGAGTAGAATAAACACATCTAAGAGAGCTGAGAAATTGGAGTTCAAAGGTCATGAGTCATCCTGAAGTAGAAGTTGATGGTTGGTGTTCACAAACATTTTCATGTGGGTGAGAGGCTGACTGGAGATTTTATAATTTCTGGCACTCTGGGGAAGAAAACCCATACGAATAAGATTTGGGGAAATAACATTTATCCAACTCTTATATACTAGACCAAAAGAAATTTGTCTAAATTTTTTTTAAAGATTTTATTTATTTATTTGACAGAGAGAGATCACAAGTAGGCAGAGAAGTAGGCAGAGAGAGAGAGAGAGAGGAAAGCAGGCTCTCCGCCTAGCGGAGAGCCCGACGTGGGACTCGATCCCAGGACCCTGGGATCATGACCTGAGCCGAAGGCAGTGGCTTAACCCACTGAGCCACCCAGGCGCCCCAATTTTTGTTATAGTCAACAGTATTGTGTTTTATTTAAAAAAATTTTTAAGGATTTTATTCATTTATTTGAGAGAGCACATGCACAAACAGAGAGAGGGGTTAGAAGGAGAGGGAGGGAGAAGCAGACTCCCCACTGAGAAGGGATGTCAGCACTGAGCTAAGTACTTGACATTTACTAGATCCCCCAGAAATATTGGTTGAATGAATGAATTTCTGTCTCCCAAATTTATCTCAGTTTCCTCAATTTCTTTTTTTTCCAATTTATTTATTTTCAGAAAAACAGTATTCATTATTTTTTCACCACACCCAGTGCTCCATGCAAGCCGTGCCCTCCACAATACCCACCACCTGGTACCCCAACCTCCCACCCCCCCGCCACTGCAAACCCCTCAGATTGTTTTTCAGAGTCCATAGTCTCTCATGGTTCATCTCCCCTTCCAATTTACCCAAAAGCACATACCCTCCCCAATGTCCATAACCCTACCCCCCTTCTCCCAACCCCCCTCCCCCCAGCAACCCACAGTTTGTTTCATGAGATTAAGAGTCACTTATGGTTTGTCTCCCTCCCTATCCCATCTTGTTTCATGGATTCTTCTCCTACCCACTTAAGCCCCCATGTTGCATCACCACTCCCTCATATCAGGGAGATCATATGATAGTTGTCTTTCTCCGCTTGACTTATTTCGCTAAGCATGATACGCTCTAGTTCCATCCATGTTGTCGCAAATGGCAAGATTTCGTTTCTTTTGATGGCTGCATAGTATTCCACAGTTTCCTCAATTTCTTTTAAGTAAGTATATTTTCTTCAAATGTTATTACCTAGTTTACATTATGGCTTTGTAAAGATATTTTAAGTTATGGCAAATGATTTTACTATTTAGTAACTAAAGAAGGTAAAAACTGTGGTAGAAAAATAATGAAGAGATTAATTATTGCATCTCAGGTCAGCATTATCTGGAATTCTTGTTTTAAGATGAAGATTCCAGGGCTTCCTTGATGGTGCTGAAGAATCTGTCTAGAAACAAACAAACCAAAAAAAATTAATTTTAGGACCAGTGCTCTGAGTTTTAGATGATGGAGAAATGTGGAGGGAGGAAACTTTCCTACTTGCATTATTTTTCATACCTGTGAAAGGGACCACTCTTGTTACTCTTCATCAGTGAAACGTCTCCTATTCCAAAGCAAAGTAGGGATGATTATTTGTATATGTGTGTATGTGTGCTTACACATGCATTTGTGGTGGGAATTATGAGGTGGCAATGAAGTTCAACTGACAACATTTTTCTGTTTTCTCATGTCATGCCCAGAATAAATAATGAACTGTGGTGCATTAGGTATTTTTGATTTCGTAAAAAGTCTATGAGTGTTTTGGTTTTATAATGGAGTTAATGGCTGTTTTCTATGTGTTTTCCTCTCCTAATCTTCTAAAAAGAATTAGTCATTAAACAATAGATGTTTTAGATAAGAATTAAGATTTTATTCCTGAAGATCTTATGGTTTTTCTCTAAAGCAGAAAAGCCAAAATTTATATTAGATGCAAGAAATAAAGGGTGAAGTGAGATATGAAATATTAGATATATAACACTCAAAATCAAATTGTTCTGATACAAATTTGTTATTTAAGGAATGGCAGGACATCAAGTAGCTAGAAGTGTATATATTCAAGAGCATTGTTATACAGAAGAAAAGGGCATTTTCAAAACTATGTGCTTTCAGAATGAAGAGATTAAGAAGGGATTATTTCATATCTGCACAGTTCTTGGGGAATAGATAGGATGGGTGATCCTAACTATTTGAGCAAATGTCAACTGCCAGCAGACACCACCAGCTTACATCAAAGAAAAGTCACAAAGAAATATAAAGAGATTCATCACACTGGGAAGGGATAACATAGAATAAGTCAGCAAGGCCGGCAAAAGAAGAAAGTATTACAAGTCTAATTTAAAAATAGTTTTGGCAAGAAGAGGTTGGGGAGAAAGCAGAGTAGGCTATAATAATATTTATAACTCAAAGATGGGCCAGACCTAAATGTACACCTTGGCCTCTTTCCACTCTCAAATGTTCTATATTACCAAAAAAGGTGCTATGATTTATACTCAGCTCCAAGTCTAGTCAGCTTTAGGTTTCCTGTGTTTAAGACTGCTTCTTTCTTACAGGAAAACCACCCTCTAGATTTCAAATCAAATATGGAATTAATGTATAAAAATAAAATTCTATTGAGACAGGCATATTTGTCTCTAAAGCAAAATTAAAAATACTAAAACATTTCTTTAACAAAGTCTCTCTAATTTCTTGGAGTGCCATACATATGTTTAAGATTAATACACAATTGATGCATGAAAATAAAATTTAGTTGAGGATAACTACTGTGTCATTAAAACGAAAATAGAAAATTAGCATTTCTATAACAATGGCCAGGTGATATAAAAGTTCACAGTATGTGGACATTAACAACTAAATGCTGAAGAATTTATTAATTGATTGTGGTCAAGTTTGATTCCGAATATTTGTGCCTGGCAAGGATTTATTATACTAAGTAATCTTGAAATTAAATGGATTACTGAGAAGACTTAGTAATATATTTTAAACTAAATTAATCACAGTGAAAAATATTTTAAATGGGCTGGGTTTTTATAATTATAATATTGTTTTTTTTATGTAAAAACACTAGCTTCAGGAAACAGAATATAAAATGAACAATTATTTCTACCACGAAACTATAATAATTAATAAAAGTGTTAAATTGCAAAATAGAACACGAGTTGATAATAAGGAAAACCAATTTACATGCAATACCCTTTGGATATATCAGAATAAAGCTTTCTGATGATCAAAGAACATTATATATTCTATAATGTTGTTATCTGTTACACCTGTGTCCTTCTGACTGTGGTAAATGACAAACCTGAAGTTATCTTCAAATATCTGCTTCATATTAGAATCAAATCGTGCTGCCTGCTGGTCCCTGCCTTAGTGCAACATGTGCCCAAAGAATAGGGAAGGGACCATATGTATACCACTTTCTCTGCTTGGAAAAGGGAAAAGTAGTCCAAGACTAAAGAGGGAAGGATTTGTAAGCAGGAGAGATATTAAAAGTATTTTCCATCTGGTAAGGCTGGGATACCACCTATCAGGACAGCTCTGCTGGAGAGTAGGAGGTGTTTCCCTTTACCAAAAATTAACTGTTTTTATTTATTTATTTGTTTATTTATTTATTTATTTAAAAAATCTATTATGTTATCTTGGTCACCATACAGTACATCATTCGTGTTTTTTTTTTAAAGATTTTATTTATTTATTAGACGGTGAGAGAGAGCACAAGCAGGGGAGCAGCAGGCAGAAGGAGAGGGAGAAGCAGACTGCCCGCTGAGCAAGGAGCCTGATGTGGGGCTCCATCCCAGGACCCTGGGATCATGACCTGAGCTGAAAGCAGATGCTTAATCCACAAAGCCACTCAAGTGTCCTGTGGAGCATCAATTTCAAAACCTCAGAAAAGAGCTGAAACAATGGCAAGGAGGGTAAAAGTGTAGAAATGGATGTGAGAACCATTTGGGGAAATAATTTATGGGGTAGGGTACACTTGGAACTGGGTTATGTGTATGACTCTTGAGATTCTGGGTTGGGCCACTATGGAGAGAGTTACCTAGGAAAGGAAAAAATAGTAATGTCTGGTGTTTATCTGGTTTGTTGGGTGACTGACTGGCTTTATGTAATTACCTTTCTTTTTTTTTTTTAAGATTTTATTTATTTATTTGACAGAGAGAGATCACAAGTAGGCAGAGAGGCAGGCAGAGAGAGAGAGAGAGGGAAGCAGGCTTCCCGCTGAGCAGAGCCCGATGTGGGACTCGATCCCAGGACCCTGAGATCATGACCCGAGCTGAAGGCAGCAGCTTAACCCACTGAGCCACCCACGCGCCCCTGTAATTACCTTTCTGAGAAGAGTGATGTTTATAATGTCCAAGTGTCACTGCTAATACATTAACTTAGACATATACAAATACAGCTCTCTCTCTTAGACAATCCCTTCATACTGCCCCCCCCAAAAAAAGGAAAGGAAAAGGAAACAAATCAGAAAGGAAGGGATTGAAGAAGTGAGCAGCAATTGAAGATTACATATTCTTTCCTTTTATCTAACTTCAGAATTCCATTCATACTGGGTGAAAGATAATATTGTGGCCATTTTACAGATAAGAAACCCTGACTTAGCAGGATTGAGTTCCTGGACTGCCTTCTCATGCTCAGAATGTAACAGTGCCCCAGTTCAAACCCAGTTCTGCCCATCTCCAAGGTCAAGGTGTTTTTTTTCTTTTTTTTTTAACTGTATGGAAATGCTACCCAAATGGGAAGAAGAAAGAAAAAAGAATGGAAGAAAATGAAAGGGAATGGGGGGGGGTGTATTTAGAGTTACTAAAGAAGAAAGAAGCAAACTCCCATGAAAGGAACTTAACAGAGACACTTAAGCATGAGCACTGTTCTTACCATTACCGAGACAAATTCACAGACCTTGGTAAAGGCAGTAGAGGCTAACATGGGGTATTAGCTCGTCACTGGCATCCCTGGCCTATAGGAGACTTAGGCATGCAGCCCTTATGTGAATTGTTGTCAGTTTATGACCAATCCACTGCTCCCCAGATTTCTGCTTTTAGAGTAGTCCATCTCAGTGTGGGGTACTGTGAGTCCTCTCACTATTTTTGGTCTGTGGGGTAATTGAGGTTAGAGATTTTTATAGAAATGTGACTGATTACTGTTATGGCCATTGAATCCAGTAATGTAAAAACAGTCTAGTATTTTCTAGGTCTTTTTGTTTCATTTTTCAAGTAATTTGTATTGTATTTTACAAGAGAATTTATCTGTGATGAGTTGAGAACAAAGGAACAAAAACTGGTCCTTCACCACAGAAAATGTGAGAAACAGTCCTATACAACATGAAAAGGGAAAAGGGTGAGAACCTGATAGGTGTTTGTGTGCTCTTGGTAACACAGACTTTCTCTTATCAATGTGATGGTTTAGCAAACTGCCTTGCCTTTACATAGCTATCTATTAACCTCATATACAAATATAATCAAACGATTTGTGCCATTTGAAGCTGCATAAGAGATGAACTTGGATTTTGTAATTTAACAAAAAATCCAATTTACGTAACATATTAAAAGAAGCATTATCAACTTGTTTTCTCCTCAAAAGACTGTAGCTATTAAACTCCGTAATTACTTCATTTTCACTCTCAGTGTAACATTAGCAGTTTAGCACTTCAAGTATAAAAATGATTAATGAGCCTGAGAATTCATTCGCATACATATCACTTTCCAGCTTGACATAACCCTGGAGCCTGTTTTCTGTTCTCACCATAGTCATACTTCTCTAGCAAATATCTTATTGCATATTAAATGTCTAATCATTTCAAAGTATGCATAATTACAGAGGTCTTTCCTGTTTCTTCTATACCAATAAAGACAACAAATCAAACGCCTTGAAATGTAACTAACTTTTTAAACAAAATTATAAAACCACAGAGAACACCTTGAGTTTAACATTTTAACTGTCCCCTCCCCCCAATTGACTTGTGCTTTGAGCTGAACTGTCATTGATCTAAAAATGTTATCCTCTCAAAATTTTGGAACATGACGGAAAACACTTTCAATTTCTATATTTATACTGATGTGAGTACTGTGATTTCAGAAAACATGATGAGCATAAAGACTGTATTGTGGATTCAAAGAATCCAATTTTATTTGGAGTGGCTGTCACAAAATAGCTGCAGGGGGCTATTTTTGTCTAACCATCCTTGGCTTGCACTGGTGGCATGTCTCTTTTAGCTCTACTGAATTTCCCTTTTGATGTCCCCCAAGGTGATTCTGTATTGCTGTTTCGTCCAGTCATTCCAGAGGCTTAATATTTCTTTAACCCGCTGAGCCACCCAAGCGCCCCGAGGCTTAATATTTCTTGTGTGCACGATGATACTGTTTGTTTTCCCTTGGTTTTTCTACCCTTTTCTGTGGAGTCCATCCAAGATGGTGTACTGTCCCCCCCTCAAAAACCTCTTCGCTCCACATGCTTATCACCTGCAAGCTATGTTCTGCCCTGATTCAGTACTGAATCAGGAAGATTAAACTAACTCTTGCTTAGAACTCAGAGAACTATACTTGTCAGGCTTATTGCCATGGCACAAAGTTGTAGCTGTTGGATGGTGAACTAGACAACTCCCAGGGGACTCCGCCTAGAAAGGAAAAAAGAGCCCAGCTACAGGCCACTTGCTAAACTCTAAATCTTGTGTTCAGATGGCTTCATTCATGTAGGTAAAGCCATATGGCATAAATATCTCCATACCTATTTCCATTTGCTTTTTACAGAGAGACATTTAATTTGGGGACACAGTATGCTGGGTCCATTGAACAAGACAGGGTTAAACATTAATTAGAATAAATGTTAAAAATTGCATATACTCTGATAAAGCACACATAACATTTCACTGCACGTCTGTGCTGCAAATGCACTTTTTTTCTTTTTAAAGATTATTTATCTATTTTTTTGACTCAGAGCAATCAGAAGTAGGCAGAGAGGCAGGCAGAGGGGGAGGGGGAAACAGACCCCCTGCTGAGCAGAGAGCCCAATTTTGGGGGGAGGGGGCTCGATCCCAGGACGCTGGGATCATGAGCCAAAGGCAGAGAGGCTTAACCCACTGAGGCGCCCCAGAAATGCAGTCTTGTGGCCGGCCGTCACCAACTGACGATCAGATCACTGAAAATGCAAGGCAATGCAGTCAACCAGGACCTCGACTCACTGTTTCTAAGCAAAATTTTTTGGTTGTGATAACGATACTCTAACAAGACCATTAACTTGGGAAGTGGCATTGCCAGATGAAATACAGGATGCCCGGATTTTTTTTTTTAAGGGAATTATTTTTGACCTAAGTGTGCCTCAAATATTACACAGAGTATGCTTATGCTACCTCAAATATTACACAGAGTATGCTTATGCTAAATAAATTATTTTATTACCTGAGATACTAATTACATTGGCATTCCTGTATTGTTATTTACTAAAGCTGGCAACCCAATTTATAACTGATACATTAGGAGCAACAAAGATAATTTTAAAAAGTATATTTCTTGAGGTTAGTGCCTAATAACATTATTCCCATACTCCCAAGTACCATAGACTTGGGAGGGAAAGAGAAAGATGAAAGACGGCGCTGTCAGCTGCGGAGGACAGCACGTGCTCTCTCGTGTTTGCCCACGTTTGTTTGCACGCAACCACGTGAGCCCGGGTTCTCTGCGCAGGCTCACAGTCGCCCCGCGCAGGCTCACACTAGCTCTGCGCACCGGATTGGGGAGCTCACCCTGCAGGGCTAGGTGGGCTTTGCGGGCTCTGTGTAACCGAGCGTTTTGGGGACCCGGGTTCCTGCTTGCTGCACCGCTCTAGTGCCTCAGAGGTTGGAAGGTGGCTTTACACACAAGGAAAGCCTTCTTCTATGGTGCTACAGGGTACCTCGTGCAAAGTTCTGTAAAATTACCTCCAAATTGCCCAGTTCCGGGCTGTGTGGATTTTGAACTTGCTACAAAAGAAACCGTGGGCCCCACCTATTTGTGAATTGGGCTAATGGAAAGAATTTCATAAACATTCCGCTTAATAGAATGGGTATGGAGAAGCTGGTGGTGAAGAGCTTCTCTTGGATTTTATGAACCTGTCAAAGAGGAGACCCAAGAAGAAAAGAAGAGATATGAATTGATTTCTAAGAAGGTAATTAATCCATTACTTACAAAGGACAAAAGAAAGTTTATTAATGAGTAGTGTTAAAATGAAGTCTGTTTTGTTTTATAAATGCAATCTGCTGTTACGTTCTTAGGACCATATTAAGGTCAGAAAGAGTAGTAAAGTATAAGCGAATACACGCACATATTAAATCTTTCTAATTAGAATTTTAATTGATTTCTTTTGGCCCTGTTGCTTTAGGTTTCTTGTAAAAAGGTAGGCAGTTGAAAAATCAGACGTTCTGAATGAAAACTTTCAATCAAGCTGGTGGTGCTGATTTATTTTTGCTGTCACCTGGCTTTCTTTGCTATACAACTATAATGGATTGCTAATTGATGTCAGTAAATATGTTTGACTTTCTTCAGTCAAGATGCCTTTCCAAAAAAGAAAAAAAAGTAGATTAATCCTGCCGTGTACTGGGGCTAAATTGTACTACTACTCCTTATCTGCTCTCAGTAGTGTCAGTACTATCACTGCTATCTAGCAGTGGTTTCCCAAGTGTGCTATAGGTTAACAATTTGTATCTTGAATTCGTTTTATTGTAGCATAAAGATATTTATTATTTTTAATGACATGTTGGTTCTACTTTTAAGCATAGTTTTAAATTTACTGAAGAAAACGATTTTTATTGAGGAAATATGTACTTATTTTCAAGATTGTCATGATTTTTTTAATTCCAAGCAAGGGAATGGAATCATTCTTGAGCTATGGTGTCTACTGAATTAACTACTGAATTAACTGAAAATAGACATTTGGGGGGACGCGTGGGTGGCTCAGTTGGTTAAGCCCCTGCCTTCATCTCAGGTCATGATCCCAGGGTCCTGGGATCAAGCCCCTCATTGGGCTCCTTGCTCAGCCGGGAACCTGCTTCTCTCTCTGCCTCTGCCTGCCACTCTGCCTGCTTGTGCATGCACTCTCTCTCTTTGACAAATAAATAAATAAAATCTTAAAAGAAAAGAAAAGACATTTGGGAAATATCTACTACCCAAGATAGTTATGGTGACTAATTAGCTTCTTACCTAGATTTACAATACTGTTACTCTGTAATCTTTGTAAAATAGGTCACAAACTGGGTCTGCCTGAATCTTAAGTATAGATTTCAGACTAAGATTTTTTTTTTAAATATTTTATTTATTTATTTGACAGAGAGAGATCACAAGTAGGCAGAGAAGCAGGCAGAGAGAGAGAGAGAGGAGGAAGCAGGCTCCCTGCTGAGCAGAGAGCCCGATGCGGGACTCGATCCCAGGACCCTGAGATCATGACCTGAGCCGAAGGCAGCGGCTTAACCCACTGAGCCACCCAGGCACCCTTAAGTATAGATTTCATACGTCATGGGTTTGTACTGCAACTCTGAAAACTTATTGTCAAAGAAAACTAATACAGCATAGACAGCTTTGGAGGGCTACATTGCCTCCCCAGTGTCTTTTGTTTAGTTCCTCATCCACAGCTGCTTGCTTGACTTGAACCTTGTGCCTAAATCCTGAAAGTATCCTCCTCTCTCTCTTTACTGAGAACAACTCTTTGTTCTCTCCCATACTGGTGATTCCATCCCATTCTGGTTCTCCTGTTTGTCTGAATCTGATCATCTTTTGGTGACTGTATCTCACCCTTTCTCTCCTGGTGATTGATACTTTCTTCTCAACCTTAAGCAATGACAGCCTTAGAATTTCTTTGTATGTAGGTGATGCTTGGGTTGCTGTTTGGATGTGGGGGAAAAGCAATTTGCCTTGAAGCCTTGCTTGTACTGTAGTCATTTTTGTACGTAAACTGCATATTTATTTGGGATGGCTTGAAGGTAGTTTCGGAATTTCTTAAAGGGGGTTCTTTCTACTCATTTCCTTACCGTACTACTGGATTTCAGGCTGGCTCTCCAAAAGAAATGTTTTCTTACTCATTTTGTGTTCTTAGGTTTGTTATGAATTGCATAGTTATAGCCAATGAAGGTGTTGTGGATGATTGATTTAATGTCAAAAATTCCTACTCCTAGGTTCCAAATAGCCATGTCCATCCAACTCTTGGGGTATCCAGTTTCTCCTAGTAGGTTTCTGTAGGCAAATGCTTGCTTTTTGCCTATCATGATAACCTCTAGGTACCAAGCTTTTCAATACACTGAGGGCCAGGGACAGCATGGTACAGTCATAAGATTTGTTGTAAAACAGACCTGGAGCTGAATTTCTTTGTGTTAGACCAGTGACTTTGTTACTTAAGTTCTCTTGGCCTGCTTTGCACTTTTATAAAATGAAGATAATCATAATATTCATTCTCTTTCTTAGTGCTTAAGGAGATTAATTGAGGAAACTTAAGTGCTTGACGCGTACTTCACAATCAGGAAACACTCATAAAAATTGCCCTCCTATATTATGTTGAACAAAGATGGACTTTGTCCAACATACTTTATCTGTGTTGTGGACAAACAGATATTCGAAATGCTGTCATTCATTCAAGGAACTTCTCTTAAGTGCTTCCAGGCCTCTGCTAAAGTGAACTGGCCCAGAAATTTATTAGAAACAATAACAGTGAAGATGACCTGATAGCGTTAAGGAAATGCAGCCCCAGATGTTAAAGAAAATGAATTAACGAGTTAATTTTAGTGCAGGTGAGCTCGGAGACATTGTCGAGGCTAGAAAGGACATGATTTTAAGAGACCTGCACTAATGTGGACCTGATGGATTAATGTGAAAGCTTTTGTGATTTGTTTCTACTGTACTTCTAGTGTTTTACCATTAAACACTTTGTTGCTATCTCATTGCTTGTTTTCATGTACGACTCTAGTCTTGACCAACAACTCCTTGAAATTAGGTGACCAACCACCCTGTTTGCCCAAACCTGACAAGGATCCCAGAAAGTAGAGCTTTCATTCCTAACTGGGAATATGTCAGGCAAATAGGGACAAATTGATCATCCTACTTACTAAAGTAGCAGGAAGATTTTGTCTTAGTCTTTATGTATTCCAGAAACTTGTACAGTTTCTGGTGTATCAGAGAGGTTGTAGGGGAGGAGAAATCATCCCCTTCCAGTACCCTTCCAGTTTCTTGGCTGAGATGCCTCTTCACTGAAACCCTATAATAAAAGGATAGATTGACAGGAGAATAGCAAACATTAATTTAATAATACATATACTTCCTGCATACATGGGAGAAACTCAGTAAAACAGAGTAATTCCCCAAATTGGCTAGAGCCACCACCTTATTTTTTTTAAAGATTTTATTTATTTGACACAGAGAGAGAGAACACAAGCAGGAGGAGTAGCAGGCAGAGGGAGAGGGTGAAACAGGCTTCCCACAGAGCAGGGGGAGCCTGATGTGGGATTTGATCCCAGGACCCCGGGATCATGACCTGAGCTGAAGGCAGTCACTTAACCAACTGAGCCACGCAGGTGCCTGAGCCACCACCTTAAATACCATCTCCCACAAAGGAATATGTTGGGAGTGGAGGAACCAGTTATGGGAGGTTACTGGGAAAAACACAAAAAGCAAGAGTGTGGTTGTTATGCAGGTGTAAGTCCTTGCCTTCTCTGTTGGTGAAAGTTTCTAGAGATTTAATCGTTCTCTTCCTGGTGGAGAGGGAGACACTGGAATAAATGCAGATTTCCTTTATAAATGTAGATTTCTCATGATGAAGTGTAACTTCTACTCTGCTTTCAGAGCTGCTCCTGTGTCTGCAGTTTCTTAAAAATAACCTGCTCGGTGGGGTTCCTGGCTGGCTCAGTCAGAAGAGCATGAGATTCTTCACTTGGGGTCATGAGTTCAAGCCCCATGTTAGGTGTAGGGGTTACTTAAATAAATAAAACTAAAAAAAAAAAAAAACAAACCCAGCTTCAGAGGCATATTTCCAGATGGTATAATTTTCTCCCCTTCAAGACTCAATAAATACTGTGGTGATCCCTTAGTTTCAGCCGGAGCCTTTGGTTTTTGTCTGGATAGTCAACTAGAAGAGTTGGTCCCTTAAGGCTGAAAAATTAGGGAAAACAGCTATTCCGTTCAAAGTAGAGCTAAGAAGAAGAAGAAGAAGAAAAAAAGCCTCACCTGTTACATTGGTAAAGAAAATGAATTCTGTCCCTAATCTGTCCCTATAATTTTAAGTTAAGAGTTACTTGGACCCTGAGAATTTTCACAGTATAGTGCAATTGCCCCTTGGACTCAAGGAGAAGCATCCAGTGTTACGAAAACAGAACAAGGGTTGTAATCAGGATAACTGATTACACCCTCTAATATATAAATTTGTGTAAACACTTAAACTTTCAAAGCTGTATTGCTCTCAACCCAGATCTTTGTGTAATAACAGTAACTTCCTTATAGTAAACAGTTCCATATGATAACTTACAAGATAGATTAAAACCCACTAAAGGATGAGTTAAATCCTAATCTAATTACCGGTCATGCAGTAATAATCGTGATAGGCTGACTGAGATGATTTAAATCATTATACCAAGGTGTGATACTGAGAAGAAATACACTACAAGTTAGATTTTTCGGGGGGCACACTTAAAGGCCCTGTCTTATGTATATTTATAAATATAGAAAGTACACCTGTGGTCATAATTCCCAATGAGTCACATTGATTAAAAAATTGTTTAATTGTCCCGAATTTTAAAATCTCTGGCCTTTTAAAATGCTCACACTGTCTTAATTGCCCCTGAATTGCAGTTACTTTTTCCCCTCAAGTCCTTCAAAAGGGGTCTTTTGAAAACAAAAAAAGGCATTAACAGGTAAATCAAAAGGACAAAGGAACATGGTTATTTCTAGTTATGACTTTCAATTTTAATGACAATTTGATCTCAGAGGCCCTGAATATTTGCTAGCTGCTAAGTAGAGTACCAAGTTATACTTTGGTGTCTAAGTTGAACTAAAATCATCAAATTCATTCTAACACTCTTGCTAGCTAAAAGGATATAAGCATATTTAACAGTAAAAACAATACTACTGATTGTAATCATTCTGTACTTTGCAGTCTTTGTTTTGTAAACGTAGACTGAATTGGTAGCCCAGAGCTCATGTGTTACTCCCAAGCTTCATTAAAGTTACTAGAGTTTTCCCTAAATGCCTGTGATGTGTACCAAGAAATTATGATAAAGAAGTCTGGATTTCCAGTCCACCTGGGCGGCAGAATAATAATCCTTCAAAACCACTGTCTGAGTTACATTTATTGAACAGGAGGGGAATCTGCAAGAACAAATTATAGAGACAATACATCTGGTCAGCAAAGAAATTTGTTTGGGCCAGAGAAATTAAAAACTTATTTTTCCAATAACTTATTCTGCCTGACTACTAGACCAGAACCTGAGGCCATCCTATAGATCCTTAACATGTGGGCCTTTTTCGTTAGAAGGAGCATTGGAATTACTGAACTGTTTGCTCTGCCTTGCCAACTTAATATGAAATACGATTGAAATCAGTAGGTCTGCACTGGAATTTATTTATTTTCCAGTGCTTTCCTAAATGAGTTTTATAGTATTCAGAGCATAGTGTTAAATTGATTCACCTTTCTCAGGATGAGAATTGTAAGCAATTTGATTAGCTTTTCCCTATTTTCATCTTCTGACATACTCTCTTATAACTAAGAAAAATTATAGCTCTTTTTTCTTACTGAAAATAATTTATATTCAGTAGTGGTTTTGTGCCTGCACAGAGCATAATCTCCACAGGCTTAAATATCAACATTTGTAGTTGTATGGGTATGATGGTATTAAGAACAGTTCTAAAGACAAATTACACTTTTAAATGTTCATGATACTGAATTTATCCCTTGGACCTTATAACTGAACTTTGTAAACCAGAGACATTCATACATGTTTTATCTAGTGAAGCAAGGAAGGAATGTAAAAAATATATATATATATATATAATGTTTTTTATATGAATACTAAATATGATAAATGGAGTCTGTTACCGTGAGAGAGATTATTGATTGTGCAGTTAAAGCTGCTAAATGAGTGAAAAAAGCTGAAGAGAGCTGATGTCTTTTCTCTTTCTCTTCTCTTGAGGAAACGTTTGGCTCTAACATTTAATGAGCACCTACTAGGAGCAGTGCTGCATGGCCTACCCCCGTTCTTCTTTCTCATCACGTCCTTAACAGCTGAGTCTACCATGGATGCTCACCCCTTTCACCTTCCTTCTGTCCAGTTTTCATCCTGGAGCTGGGCTTTGGCACCCTAGCTTTTATTTCCTCACTCTGGATTATGCTTTTAATATTACACCCCACTTTCTAGTGGTAATACAGCAGTTACAGCTACCTGCCAGTCTTGCCATCCCATTTGATAGGAGTCCCTTAATTTTAATGTCCTTCTTGGACCACCTCATTTTAAAAAATTTATTTATTTAACAGAGAGAGACACAGTGGAAAGAAGGAACACTAGTAGGTGGGGTGGGAGTGGGAGAAGGAGAAGCAGACTTCCTGCTGAGCAGGGGCTGGCTCTCAGGACCCTGGGATCATGACCTGAGCTGAAGGCAGGCGCTTAACTAAGACTGAGCTACCCAGCGGCCTGGATGAAATCATTTTAATCTTTTGAAAAAGTATTCATGCTTGTGTGAATACTTGGCTATAAGGATGAATGTTACTTATTTCACTTGCTTGCTAACTTCAATTTTAAACTACGAAAGCTCTGGGTATGGTCACAATTTTTTAAAATTATAAAAAAAAATCTGTATCTTTAGCTGGGCTTGTATAATCCAATAAGAATTATGAGTTTTCTGGGAGACATAATAGAGAAGTTAAGGTTTTCTTTCAGGGTATTGAAGGTGCATTGTATTAGATTAATACTGAACCAAACCATTGTCCTTTGAATCTCATTTTGAAATCACTTAATGTAGTTTTTTAAATTAAATAATTACTTAAAAATTATATTTTACTCAAACTAAATAGAAGCTTGTTTAGCTTATAAGACTTGACTAATGTCCTTTTGTTCTAGGCACATTTATTCTTTTCTAATGACTGAAATTGCTTTATTAGTTTGGAGCTCAATAAGAAAAAAAAGACATTTAAATGCCTTCTCTTGGCCAAGGTACTTCTTCGGTGTTGTGGCAAAATCAGTCTCTCTCTCCCTTCTTGTCCACACACACACACACATACACACAAACACACACACACACACACACACACACAAAATCTCCCCTCCCCCCCACATTCACTAAAAGAAATGGCATAAATTAAATGTTTATTATGTCAGTTATGGAGATAGATTCTGTGGTGATGAAAATAACTATCATGGTTCCTTTTTTATTGACTTTGTGCCAACAAAATATTTTGAAGGAGGAAAATTTTATACACTAATTGTTTTCATTATCTGTGATAAAATAGGTATAATGGCCATTTATCCTAGATTTGTGTTAACTGTCCTGATTTCCACATAGTCTGAATTATCTACCTACATTTTGAGTGATGTGTCCTAATTTTGGCTTGAGAAAATATGGTCCTATTAGAGATACATTTATTTTGAAAAAATAACCACCTTAGAATTTTACTTTTTTCTTGGATCAAAGTAAATTTATGTTTTAATAGCTTAAAAAACAAAAAAATTCAACACTCAATTAACTTAAAGTTGGAGAATACATAAATTTATAAGGTATGCATGATTTATTAAGAATTTCATTTTTAGGGTGCCTGGGTGGCTCAGTGGGTTAAGCAGCTGCCTTCGGCTCAGGTCATGATCTCAGGGTCCTGGGATCGAGTCCCGCATCAGGCTCTCTGCTCTGCAGGGAGCCTGCTTCCTCCTCTCCCTCTCTCTGCCTGCCTCTCTGTCTGCTTGTGATCTCTGTCTGTCAAATAAATAAATAAAATCTTTAAAAAAAAAAAAAAAAGAATTTCATTTTTAGAACAAATGAACTCACTGAACTTAAGAAATAGACTGTGCTATTTTTACATCATATATACGGATTTTATACACTTAAATCTCTAGGTCAGTGTGCCTGGGAATATGGGTTTAAAACAAGGAACACATGTATAGAATCCTCTTTTTAATTTTAATGCACAATACATATGTATATAACTTTTAAAGATTTTATTCATCTATTTGAGAGAGACAGTGAGAGAGAGAGCACAAGCAGGGGGAGTGGGAGAGGGAGAAACAGATGCCCACTGAGCAGGGAGCCCAAGGTGGCGATCAATCCCAGGACTCTGGGATCATGACCTGAGCCGAAGGCAGATGCTTAACCCACTGAGTCACCCAGGTGCCCGCACAATACATATATTTTTCAAAAATATCCTTGTTGGTATATATAGGGAAATTCATAACTAATGATTGAAAATGATGGGAAGATGGACTTATTTTTGCCTGTGTTGTGTTGGGGGTATGCCTGGGGTGTGGCTGAAATAACTAGATCTCTGACCACAATATATGCCACCCTTTGAAGGTAATTCTTCAACTATGGTAGCAGCAATAAGCAGTTGTTTTCTTGGTATTTCTTCCTTTTTTACACTTTTGGGGTTCAGATGGTGAAAATGTGTCCTCCCCCCATTTCTCCTTTCTTTAGCCTACACTGAATATTTGTGACAGCTAATCTTTCCAAGTTCTATATAGTATTGTTCAAAGATGTATTTGAGGGTATCCTCAAAGCATCTTTCTTTGGTAACCCTTGCTGCTTCTCTAAGATGTCATGTAATGGTTGCTTGAGCATGTCAGATCTTCTCTGGGTGTTTGCCAAGCCCTAGTGGGTTGGTGTAAATAGACATTGCCATTGGGCTGAGCGACAAGCTGCATTACAAGACCTATTTGCTGCTTATATTGTGTCATTCTTTTAACTGAGACAGTATGTATATATTGGAGCATTGGAGCATCTACCAAATGTCCAGAATTTTGCTAAGTACTGTGGAGAATTATGGGCATGGAATGGGGTAGGCATTAGTTAGGAGGGTAGTAAGGAGAAGTATATGGAAGGAAGGGGACTGGTTTTTGAGGATAACAGCCATATGCAAAAATAACTAGAAATGCTATAAGGACAGATAGACAGTGGTATTTAGGTTGTGCTGATTAAACTCTTTATGATGCAGATATGTATATGGGCACCTCCCAGTCCCAAAGCCTTGTAGAAGTTTAATTGGTGGGGAGAGGGGCATTATGGTAATTACAGTCCATCAGTTGTGTGAGTAAAGCTAACTTTGTGTAATGTCCTACTACTTTTTGAATTATTAATCATCCCTATTAAACACAGTACTTTGATAGAAGGGCTCAATTAGAACTCACCTCCATGATTGTTAATGAAATTTTTGAACTGAAATGCTTTAAGTGACTATGGCTACACCACATTTAATTTTTAATCTACCACATTTTATTTCATTGCTCCATCCTCTAAATTTAGCTGCTAAAATGATTGTAAGGCATCCTTAAATTCTTCCAAAAAATCTAAAACTCAGGATTTGATATTAGGAAGAATATGCATCTGCGTTTAGCCCTATACACTTTCCTGGTCTTGTAGAGGATGTCAGCTTCATCCCAAATTAAACACCCCAGGAATGAGAGGATATAAAATTTCACATTGGATGTGATGCACTCTGCAAGATCTTTTTATCTTCTGTGTGCATATCAAGAACACTTACTTTAAGATTTTGACTCTTCTTGAGAGGCTAGTACTGTTTTTACAGGATTTTACTAGTATTCGCTAGGTCCAAGGACTTGGATTCTGACCCTGGTTCCTTTTCTCTTACACATAGTGACAAGACGATATTCATGTACCAATTATATAACTCAACTTTCAACATTTTGATGAACAGAGGTTAAGTGATTTTTTCAGAAGCCACACAGCTAATAAATGATGTATTTCTTACAAAGGAATATTCTGCTGTAAAAGGGAGTTATAAAATCTTGTACATCAGAAATAGGGGAATATATGTCAACTAATTTTTATTACATTAATGAGAAACGTATGTTAATAAAATGTCATTAGATCCTTTTTTCAAATACATGTTTTTATTGATTTTATTATTATGAAACTGTTAAAAATGCCATCCTTAATACCAATGTTTAAAGGTGTACATTTTATGCATTGATTATTACAAGTTTATTTTATGTGTTTATATGTGGTATAAAAAGGATCATGTGATGTAAATAATTTTGCACCTGTTTTCTACCCCTAACCCCTTTACGGTTTGGATAACTTTCAATGTCATTAAATACGTATCTACATTGTGTTTAGAGTGGCTGCATAGTTGGCTGTTGAATTGACGAGTCTTAATTTACTTGACCAGTCTCCTCTTGATGAGCACTTGATTTTCATTTTCTCTGTAGTACCAGCAACATTGGTATGTGTATAATGTTTATGAATATGTGTGATGCATATGTTCAAAGATCATCCTTTCATCTGTCTAATTCCTCAGTATAAATTTCTGGAAGTTGCATAGCAATGACATTTTCCTTTCTTCCTTCCTCCTCCTTTTTTGATTACTGCTTATTTATAGGTTGGTATTCTCAAGTTTCTGGTCTGTAGAGGAAAAAAAAAGAGGTATAGAGAAGGGAAGTTTCAATTTTCGGATAATCTGTGATGCATCAGCTACTGTAGATACAGTATTTCATTTAATCTTCATGTTGATTGCATGGACAGTTTAATTAACTTGTGCAAGTGTACATTCTAAGTGGCAGGGCCAAAAAGCAATTGAGTTCCGTCCAACCATAGAACTTTGTTTTAAAATTGAAGCTAAATCCAAATAACATAAAATTAACCATTTAAAAAGGTATGATTTAGTGTAATTTAGAACATTTATAATGTCCCACAAACATCCACATTATCTAGTTCCAAAACATTTCGTCATCCCAAAATGAAAACCTTCATTCCTTCAGTCATTCCCCATTTTCTTTCCACCAGTCCATGGCAACCGCTAATCTACTTTCTGTCTCTGTGGATTAACCTATTATGGATTTTGTTAAACTGAATCATACAATATATGGCCATTTGTGTCTGGATTCTTTCGCTTAGCATCTTTTTGAGGTTCATCCGTGTTGTGGCGTGTATCAGTACTTCTTACTTTTTATGGCTGAATAATACTTCATTGTTTGAGTGTACCACATTTTGTTGATCCATTCATCTGTTGGTGGACATTTAAGTTGTTTCCACTTTTTGGCTACTGTGAATAGTGATGCTGTGAACATTCATGTACAAGTATTTGAATCTTTCGGGTAAATACCTAGGAGTGCAATTTCTGGGTCATCTTAACCATAAAACTTTTGCAGCCTTCTTTCATAAAGGTATGAGTACTTGTAATAGAATGTTTCCTTACTATTTAAAAATAAAAACTCCAAGTTCTTATTTTTAAATATTGAATAATCATCCAGTTTAATATTGTGACAAAGTTCGGTGTTTAAAAAATTAAAGTCTTAACACTCCAGTCATGTTATACCCAGAATTCAAAAGTTCTGTTAAAACTGTTAAAATTTAGGATTGAAGAAATCAAGCTATTGTTGTATGTTGTTTAGTGTACCCTTTTGGTTGAAGGTTGACTGTGTTGTTAGTGGCCTTATCCAGAGAAACCACGGATTGGTTTTTTCCCCCCACAGATTTTTATAAATTCCCTGCATATAACTGGGGATGACAAATCATGAATTTTTAAAATCTTAGAGCTGAAGACAGTCTTTAAAGGGAATCATCTTGATGAGAACATTTTTACATATAATTGCCCAGGAAACTAACTACTCTCTAGAGACCTTGAGTTCATATTGGATTCCTATGTGACTTCTGCCTGTGTATTTTGAGACCTGGAAAATAGACTGAGGGAAAATTGGAGTGGGCAAGAGAACTTCTGTACTTATTGTCAGTGAAGGAAAGCAGCTGACATGGTTCATCAGGGTAAGTGGGCCTCATTATTCCTTAGCAGTTTCTACCAGATCAGCTAGCACAAGGAATTACCTTCTTCCTGAAGCATAAAATACAACAGAGAGGAAATAGTTCTTTTAATTCAAGGAGGGGAGGAAGCACAGAAGATGGGGGAAAAAAAGAAACAAAAGAGAAGTTAATGTGTTTAATTATTCTATTTTTGAGATGGAGGAAATCTGAGAGATCACCTTCATTCAACTTCTGTACTGAAACAGGGAGGGATAAGCTGAAAGTCACACAGCCCCATGCTTGTGCTTATAGCCTAGTGGACTAGATTCCAGCTGTGCTCTCCTATGGCATTTATATGAGTTTCCTATAGCTGCTAAAACAAATGTTTACTTCGTTAGTGGGTTAAAACAACACAAATGTATTATTTTACTGTTCTGGAGGTCAGAAGTCTGACACAGGTCTCACTGGGCCGAAATCAAGGTGTTGGTGGTGCTGCATTCTTTTCTAAAGGCTCTAGGGAAGAACCTGTTTCCCTTTCCAGCTTCTAGAGGCTTTCCCACATTCCTTGGCTTGTGGCCTACCTTTCATCTTCAAAGCCAGTAATCACATCATCTTGACCTCTGCTTCTACCTTCCTATCTACTGTTCCGATTCTCCTACCTTACTCTTTTATCTACAAGGATGCTTGTGGGCTCACATAGAAAATCTGTGATGATTTCAAGATCCTTAATCACATTGCAAAGTTCTTTTTGCCATGTATAGTGTAACAGGTTCACAGGCTCTGGGGATTTCGACATGGGCATCTTCGGAGGCCACTCTTCTGTTTACCACAGTATGATACCTTCTTTAAGTTAAGGGGGGAAAAAAAGCAGAATACATTTCTCTCCTGAGGATTTTGCAGATTTTGTAGATTTTATTGACAAATATTTTCACTCATGGAAAAATGGCACCATAAATTTGTTACATTTACAAACTATTTTTGCTTATAATATTTCATTGTTACCTTTTTCATAAGAACAAATATGACCTGAAAAATTAAGTGAATTTTCAGAATAAGTGGTAGTTCTGGGATATGAATCCCACATATTTAATTCCAAATGCAGAGTTTGCAACATTCTACCTACTACTTGATGAAAATAATCTTCAGCACTTTCTTAATTCCTTCCAACTGAAGAAGTGGAAGGATAAGCAGTCATATATAGGTTGAACTGACATATTTCATCATGTTAAACACACCTAGTGCCTTTTAGAAGACACAAAAGTAGCACTGCTTCTGCTTTTATTTGAGAAAATACTGTAAAACTCTTTGTTTCACTGTGTTGCAACTGACCTTTACTATTTTTAAAAGTTTTAAAATTTAAATTCAATTTAGTTAACATACAGTGTATTGTTAGTTTCAGGCAGAGAATTTAGTGATTCATCAGTTGCATATAACACCCCGTGCCCATTACATTAAGTGCCCTCCATAATGCCCATCATCCAGTTACCCCCCCCACCTCCCCTCCAGCAACCCTCAGTTTGTTTCCTATAGTTAAAAGTCTCTTATGGATTACCTCTGTCTCTCTTTTTAGTTTACTTTATTTTTCCTTCCCTTTCCCTATGTTCATCTGTTTGGTTTCTTAAATTCCACATATGGGTGAGATCATTGGTATTTGTCTTTCTCGGACTGACTTATTTCACTTAGCATAATACACTCTAGCTTCATCCATGTCCTTGCAAATGGCAGGATTTCTTTTTTTTTAAAGATTTTATTTATTTATTTGACAGATGGAGATCACAAGTAGTCAGAGAGGCAGGCAGAGAGAGAGAGGAAGGGAAACAGGCTCCCTGCTGAGCAGAGAGCTGATGTGGGACTCAATCCCAGGGCCCTGGGATCATGACCTGAGCCGAAGGCAGAGGCTTTAACCCACTGAGCCACCCAGGTGCCCCAGGATTTCTTTTTTTTTTTGATGGCTGAGTAATATTCCATCACATATATGTATACATACCACATCTTCTTTGTCCATTTATCTGTTGATGGATATCTGGGCTCTTTGCATATTTTTGGCTATTGTGGACATTGCCACTATAAACATTGGGGTGCATGTGCCCCTTCGAATCATTGTTTTTGTAACCTTTGGATAAATACTCAGTAGTGCAATTGCTGGGTCATTGAATTGTTCTATTTTTAACTTTTTGAGGAACTTCCATACTGATTTCCAGAAAGGTACGTTCCCACCAACAGCATAAGAGAGTTCCTTTTCTGCATATCCTCACCAACATCTGCTGTTTCTTGAGTTGTTCATTTAAGTCAGTCTGAGGTATATGAGTTGATATCTCACTGTGGTTTTGATGCGTATTTCCAAGATGCCCAATGATGTTGAGTAACTTTTCATGTGTCTGTTGACCATTTGTATGTCTTCTTTGGAAATATGTCTGCTCATGTCATCTGCCCATTTCTTGAGTGGATATTTTGGTTTTTTGGGTGTTGAATTTCATAAGTTCTTTATTGATTTTGGATACTAGGTCTTTATCTGATAAATGTCATTTGTAAATACCTCCTCCCATCCTGTAGGTTGCTTTTTAGTTCTGTTCATTGTTTCCTTTGCTGTGCAAAAGCTTTTTATCCTGATGAAGTCCCAATAGTTCATCTTTGCTTTTGTTTCCCTTGCCTCCAGAGATGTGTCTGGCAAGAAGTGCTGTGGCCAAGATCAAAGGCAGCTGCCTGTGTTCTCCTCAAGGATTTTGATGCATTCCTGTCACACAGTTATGTCTCTCATCCATTTTGAGTTTATCTTTGTGTGTGGTGTAAGAGAATGATCCAGTTTCACTCTTCTGCATGTGGCATGTGGTGGCTGTCCAACTTTCCCACCACAATTTGTTGAAAAGACTTTTATTTTTCATTTCTTATTCATTCCTGCTTTGTCAAAGATAAGTTGGCTGTACAGTTGAGGGTCAGTTTCTGGGTTCTCTATTCTGTTCCATCGATCTGTGTTAGATCTAGTTAACTTTTTACCAACTGAACCATGTACTAAACAGTGTATTGGCTTTTATGGTAACTGTAACGAGTTGACCAAAAAACACAAACAAACCAGCTTTTATGACTGGATCAACAATCATCCTCCCTTTAATTTATAATCTACACTGCTTTACTTTGTTGGTGAAACCCCCCTTCTGCTTGTTAGCCTCAGTATCTAGTTGATTCCATCAATCCCCATGTTGCATTTAGTTATTTAGGCTGATCTTTACTTAGAATTTAGAAATTGTAACACAGTTGTAATTATACTTACCAACAGTGTACCAGCACGTTTTACTTAACAAATTAGTTCCCAATTTATGAAACTAGGCTGAGTTTAAATTATTAAATGAGCCTACTTTTGAACTTCCATTGGGTCAACTTTTAGATGTTTTATATGAAGAAGGTAACCAAACAAAACACTACCATAGTTCATTGATTCTAAGTGTACATTTAGCATGCCTGAAACTAGGAAAAAAATCTATGGTGTGTCTTCTTTTAATCAGCAGCCTCTCATTTTTGTCTTACTGGTACACAGGAGGTGGTGGTTTGTCTAACAATCATTGGCAAGTTATTTTTCATGAAATGTGGTCATTTAGGTAACTCTAAGTAAAAGTATTTTCCATTCTGATTTGCATTTTTAAGGATTGTTTACAAAGTGGGATTTAGAACTTCTTAAGATTTTCTTCATTGGGGACGCCTGGGTGGCTCAATTGGTTAAGCTGCTGCCTTTGGCTCAGGTCATGATCCCAGGGTTCTGGGATCGAGTCCCACATCAGGCTCCTTGCTCGGTGGGGAGCCTGCTTCTCTCTCTTCCTCTGCCTGACACTCTGCCTGCTTGTGTGCTCTCTCTCTCTGACAAATAAAAATAAAAAAAAATCTTAAAAAAAAGATTTTCTTCATTGATGTAACTTTATTTTTAAAGTATGGCTATTTATGAATAAAACTGAGATGCAAATGAACCAGCTCATGTGACATAGTTCAAAGAATGCATTAGACAGAGTTGAATAGATGCAGAGGGATCTTGAGAGTAAAAGTAATGGGAATTTCTCTTATATAGTTCATACAACAATTGGTTTTTTGGACTGAATTGATCAAATTAACAGATTCTGCATGGCCTGGAAGTTCTATGGATCAGAGCTGTTGTTTCTATCTATATTTCAACTCTTCCTTGATCATACATCCTCAATAAGTCTATAACATGTTGAAGTAAATGATATTTAAATCATAGTATTTTAATTAAGGATAAACAGTGAAGGAAAATCATTAAAATTGCTTTTTGCCCAATTGTTGTAGCTTCCTTCTAGACCCCCAAAGCGGCAACTCTTTCCTCTAAGCTATTCTGATTTTCTCTAGAGAGATTTCTAAGCCAAGCTAAACTGAAAATACCGGTGGTCATTTGTGATTGCCACCCTAAGAGTACAGTATGAGCACTGAAAAGAAAAAGGGTCTGGCCATTTGGTTAGCTGCAGAACATTTCCCCTTGTGCCAGACAACACCCACATACTTTAACTTTCGAGACAATAACATCCAAATTAATGCTGTTTACTATAGTAGAAGATGATCAAAATTATCTTCAGATCTTCATAAATACCTCAGTAGCCTTAGGGAAATTGTATATACTACTTTGTCATTTAAAAAAATATAATTATGTTGCCTTAATTATCTAATGAAAATGGAGTTAGTCATTTTAAATGTTAAGGAAGTTTTTTTTTTTTTAAACTCTCCCCCCTGTCTTTTGCATCTCTGTCATCTGAATAGCCTTCCAGGGGACAATAAAAGAGATTGTGGACAAAGCTAGAGTAATTATTAAATAAGGCTTATTTTTATTTACATCATGAATTTATATTTATAGAATTTAGGAAAGTCTGAGAAATGTAAAACAGCTATTTGCAGGATGGAATCCCACATTCTCAAATAATAAAATGATTTTCTTTGAAAGAGTTTTTAGATTTTATAAGAAAACCATTTTGACGGTGGGCTGTTTAGGTAATTATTAATACTCCCTTTTAGGTTTTATAGGCATGTATTTCAAAGAGTGTAACGTCACATATGCCCTTCATTGAAACTAACCTCTAATGCTTTTACATTTCAGCAAAATTATTGCTCTAGTACGTAAATACTGTGCAGATTTCCCCCCCCAAGATCATTCCCCAAATCCTCCAAGACCACCCTCATTCAATGTTTATTTAGAGAAACAGTCACAGTGACTATTAAAGTTTTATAGGTAAGCATATCTGCTGAATTACAAATTTAGGATATATCAAAAGCAAATTTAAACTCTGGATTTCTGTTTTGAGTCCCTTTGAAAAGATGAAATTTTATTGTACTTGTTAGAACAATACCAACTTTAGCATGGACAAAATAATTAATGTTCTCTTTGGCCAGCAAAAAACTACTTCTACAAAATACAGTAACAACTATCTCTTGCAGGAACTACCTTTCATTTGCACAATATCTATCATTTTATAATACATCACATGTTTATTGAAGTTGACATTGTAGCTGCAAGGTGCTTTTTCATTTTATTCTCATCATGAATCTTTGAATTAGGCATCCTTATTTAATTTGTGAAAATAGGGAAATAGGATTTAGCGGGGCTTCATGGCTTGTCAGAAACAATTGTAGTTGTATGTTATCAGTACTTTAACCCACATTTTCTGATTCTAAAAGTTCTACCATTTGTGCTGCATTAAGCTACTCATTTGGTTGGTGCTTGGAATTGTGACTTAACTAGATATAATCTGTGCAGAATGAAAGATAATTAACATTATCCATGTAAGAGTAACCTTGCGCAGATATTCTGAAGGTATTTCAAATTTTGGAATTTCAGAAGAAGCTAGCTGGCTTTAGAAAAATAACACCTGTAAATTTTTTTTTCTATTTTATTTTATTTCTTATCAGTGTTCCAGAATTTAATGTTTATGCACCACACCCAGTGCTCCATGCAATACGTGCCTGTAATTTTTTTTATCATCTTGCCCATGGTGCAAAAGTTATTGGCAAAGCTAGGTTGTGAACAGCATTCTAGGTGTGACCCAATTTTAAATTATCATTTTGTATTAGTTGGGATGGGGATGAAAATAGCCTTTAATTATGAACATGTCCTGTATAGAAACATAGACCAATTGTCTCACATTTAAGCTGACTCAGCAAATGGCAAATTTGAAAGCATTTAGTAGAGAACAGTAAATATTAATGGAAGAATGAGAAAGGATTTTCCACTCCCATTAATTTACCTCACTAAAAATTGTCTAAAATTATTTTTACTGGGGGTGCCAGGGTGACTCAGTTGATTAAGGATCAGACTCTTGATTTTAGCTCAGGTCATGATCTCAGGGTGATGGGATTGAGCCCCACTTGTGGCTCTGCACTTAGCACCCAAAGTCTGCTTGTTTCTCCCTTACCCGCCACTCCTCCCTCCTCCACCCTGCCCAGTCTTTTTCTTGCGTACCTTCTCTCTCTCAAAAATAAATAAAATCTTAAAATTTTTTTACTGTTATTTTACTCACTATGTGAGAAGTCAAAATGTCCTTTGAAACAGGTAAAATATTTCAGAAAATAAGACTTGTCACTTCTGCAATTTCTTTTGCCAATGTTGTCTAATCAAGCTTTATTTAAGAGACTTAATATCAATCTTTATCAGACTTTCAAAGGAATTTCTAACTTCTAGCTCTAGGTAGAATATGCACTTCTGAAGTATGCCACAATTTTCATGAAGTTGAAAGAAACTCTATGCCTATTCTCTTGACAATCTGGAGATGGAATATTTGGGTTTGTAATGAAAAATATCCACAATTTTATGTGCAAGAACTTAGTGACCTAGGGGGCTTGGTTAGAGTCTTGGCTTAGTCACCTGCAACATGTATAGATTTAAATTGCTACACATGATTTGTGTGTAACACAGGAATTATAATACCTACTGCTTAAGTTATTGTAAGGATTTGAGCTAAGATATGTAACCCACCCAACACTGATTTGGTGTATTCGAGGATTTTGATGAAAAATTACTATTATTGTCATCTTCCAAGTATTTCCTTTGCTGCCTTTAAGGGCAAATATGTGCAGAGGCATACTAGAAATGAAAAGCTGTACATAAGGTCTAAATCTTTCATTTGGATAGTGGCTTCTGTTTTGTATGGTTGCAAAAAATTGAGTAAGAAATTATCTGAAATTTTAAGGATTAACTGTATCGTCAGCAACTAATAAGCTACTCTTGGTAACTATACCTTTTGACTGAAAGGATGGCAATAGAAAATAGTGAAAGAATGCACAGTGGATGTTCTAGGCACTGTGAATATAAAAATGAAAAGACTAAAAATGCTTTTATGCAGGAAGTTTTCTTGCAACATGGGATCAGTACTGTCTTTTCCACTTAGAAACTGAGTGTTCTGTCAGGACAACATATTTCTACCTGGTAGAACCAAATTTGATCATGATTCAAGCATATAGAAATCCAAATAATAATGTTAAAAAGTGCAAATATCCTTTACATTCGGGTTTAGCTATAAACTTGCAGTGCTTAATATTTCTCTTTATAGAAGACAGTCAAATACAGAGCAGGTTTTTTAGTGAATCACAAATATCAAGAGCTTTAGATTTCACATTAGAGATGTGAATGAGATATCCTACCTCACCAGCTAGAATTTAAATAATTGTACTTTATATGATATTTTATAAAATTAGAATGAGGTGTGTTAGGAGTCTGGAAAAACCCGTTTTCAAGATGCTCATTTTGGGGCTGTCTCTCATTGCTCTCAATCTCTTCCTCCACCTGGGCTTTGCAAAGGAGTTGTTTATGTTCTATTTCCTCAAATTCCCACTCAGTCCTCAAGCCACATTATTGGCCTTTGTCTCCCAAATTCAATGGAAAACTTCTTGCTGATATCATCATGACCATGTTATTGCTAAATTCAGTGGAAATTTTTATTCCTTTTTTATTTTAAATTCTAGTTAACTTACACTGTTATATTAGTTTCAGGTGTACAATAAAGTGATTAAACAGTTCCATACATCACCTGGTAGTCATCATGACAGGTGCACTCCTTAGTCCCCTTCAACTATTAAATCCATTCCCCCACCCTCCTTCCCTCTGGTAACCAGCAGTTCTCTATAATGAAGTCTGTTTCTGGGGCATCAGGGTGACTCAGTCTGTTAAGCATCTGACTCTTGATTTTGCCTCACGTCATGACCTCAGGGTCATGAGATCAAGCCCTGCCTTGTGGATCCTGCTTAAGATTCTCTCTCTCTCTCTCCCCATCCATCCTTCCCTTCCCCTCTGCCCCTCCCCCTTGCACATGCACACAATCTTTCTAAAAAAATATTGAAAGTAAGAGTTTACATAGATCAGTGGAACAGAATAGAGACCACAGAAATGGACCCTCAACTCTATGGTCAACTAATCTTCAACAAAGCAGGAAAGAACTTTCAGTGGGAAAAAGACAGAGTCTCTTCAATAAATGGTACTGGGAAAGCTGGACAACCATATGCAGAAAAATGAAACTAGAGAATTCACTTATACCATATATAAGTAAACTCAAAATGGGTGAAAGACCTCAATGTGAGACAGGAAGCCATCACAATCCTAGAGGAGAACATAGGCAGTAACCTCTTAGACACTGGCCACAGCAACTTCTTTCAACACATGTCTCTAAAGGCGAGGGAAACAAAGGCAAAAGTGAACTTTTGGGACGTAATCAAGATAAAAAGTTTTTGTCACGCAAAGGATACAGTCAACAAAACTAAGAAGCAAGCCATGGAATGGGATAAGATATTTGCAAATGACATTTCAGATAATGGGCTGATATCCAAGATCTATAAAGAACTTTTCAAACTCAACACCCGAAATACAAATCAGTCAAATAGGCAGAAGATATGAACAGATGTTTCTCCAAAGAAGACCTATAAATGGGTAACAGACACATGGAAAAAATGTTCAACATCACTGGCCATCAAGGAAGTACAAATCAAAACCACAATGAGATAACACCTTACACCAGTTAGAATGGCCAAAATAAGTTAGGAAGCAAGTGTTGGCAATGTTGTGGAGAAAGAGTAATCCTATTACACTGCTGGTGGGAATGCAAGCTGGTACAGCCGCTCTGGAAAAGAATATGAAGTTTCCTTGAGAGCTACCCTACGACCCAGTGATTTCACAGCTAAGTATTTACCCCAAAGAGATAGATGTAGTAAAATGAAGGGGCACATGCACCCCAATGTTTGTTGCAGCGATATCCACAATAGCCATACTGTGGAAGGAACCAAGATGCTCTTTAACAGATGAATGGATAAAGAAGATATACTACATACATACAATGGATTATTACTCAGCTATCAGAAAGGACGAGTATCCACCATTTGCATGGACACGGATGGAACTGGAGGGGATTATGCTAAGTGAAATAATTCAATCAGGGAAAGACAACTATCATGTGGTTTCACTCATTTAGAACATAAGGAATAGTGCAGAGGACCACAGGGGACGGGAGAGAAAATTGAATGGGAAGAAATCAGAGAGGAAGACAAAGCATGAGAGTCTTTGGACTCTGGGAAACAGACTGAGGGTTACCGAAGGGAGGGGTTTGGTGAGATAGGGTAACCGGCTGATGGGTTTTAAGGAGGGCATGTGTTGGGATGGGCACTGGGTGTTATACACAAATAATGAATCGTTCAATACTATAACAAAAACTTATGATACACTATATGCTGGCTCACTGAACATAATAAAAAATTACGTGAGGGTGCCTGGCTGGCTCAGTCAGTTAAGTGTCTGCCTTTGGCTCGGGTTGTGATCCCAGGGTCCTGAGATCGAGCGCTGCATTGACCTCCCTGCTTAGTGGGGAATCTGCTTCTCCCTTTCCCTCTGCTTATGCTTGCTTGCTCGGTCTCTCTAAAATAAAATCTTTAAAAAATAAAATAAGAGTATCTTTCTTGGTTTGTCTCTTTTTTCCCTTGTTTCTTTGTTTTATTTTAAAAAAATTTTATTCATTTTGAGGGAGAGAGAAACAGAGCATGAGCACAGTGGAGAGGAGAGGGAGAAGCAACTCCCCACTGGGCCAGGAGCCTAATATGGGGCTTGATCCCAGTACCTGGAGATCATGACCTGAGCTGAAGGCAAATGTTTAACCATCTGAGCCACCCAGGCACCCTTGTTTTGTTCATTAAATTTCACATATGAGAGAAAACAGGATATTTGTAGTTGACCAACCTACTTCAACATAGCATTATATACTGTAGCTCCATCCATGTCATTGCAAATGGCAAGATTTCATTCTTTTTATGGTTGAATAATATTCCGTTATGTGTATATAAACACCACCTTTTCTTTACACATTCATCAGTTGATGGATACTTGGGCATCTCCCGTATCTTGGCTGTTGTAAATAATGCTGCTATAAACATAGGGATGCATATATTCCTTTGAATTAGTATTTTTGAGTTGGAGTCTCCAGTGACTGTGCCACTCAGGGGCCCCATATTATCTGCATTTTATTTTATTTATTTTTTAAATTTTATTTATTTATTTGACAGATCACAAGTAGGCAGAGAGGCAGGCAGAGAGAGAGGAAGGGAAGCAGGCTCCCTGCCGAGCAGAGAGCCCAATGCGGGGCTTGATCCCAGGACTCTGAGAGCATGACCTGAGCTGAAGGCAGAGGCTTTAAAGTGCCCCTTATCTGCATTTTAAACTGTTGTTAACAACTGAAGAACCTGATCAGTCCTCACTGCATGATTTAGATGATAATCCTTCCAGCTTTCAATATCAATTTCATCAGTGGTTACTGGTGAGTACTCTAAAGTTAAAGGATCCGTGACCCCACTTGTAATTTTTGTATCTTTCAGTATAGGCTAGTTCATACCATGAGTAGCAAACAATTTTCGCATCCCCAGACTTCAGTGGCTTAATAGAGAAAGACTAGTTTTTCACACAGGTTATATGCTATACTTTTGTGGGTTGGCTGGGCCTCTTCTCTGTATTGTATTCATTCTTAGACCCTGGTTAATGGAGAAGTTATCTGGAATGTTGCTGGTTTTTAAGACAAAAGGAAGAGCATTAGAGAGTCTCCCATTTGTAATTATTCTGAAAGTGTCATCTTGTGCTCTCAACTCATTGACCAGAACTAGTGAAGGACCACACTGTGCCAGTCTTTTGCCAGTTTGCTCTGAGTCCATTCTTAATCCTTCTCAACCTTGTGTTGGTTTTCTAAGGGACCTGTTTTCCAAGTTGTCTTGCTCTTTGACTTCCAGGCACTTTGGCCATTGAGAAATAGAGGTGGGAGAATGGAAGACTGGAGGAGTGGAGAAACTGGATGATTTCAGTTTTGGAGGGCAGCAGCGGCAGCAGCAACTTTTCTGATTGCAGCTCCTAACAGACAGATCTGAGCCACCCAGAAGAATGTGGTTCCATTTCCCACAAGTGGCTTTTGGGGTCTGGTAATACTACTTTCTCTCTGACTCTCTTCTGAGGATGTTGCAGAGTTGTCCTCTGTTGCTTTCCATCCTTTATTTGGACTATCAATTCTTTCAGCTCCTGTGTAAAAAAAATTCCCTGCATTAAATTCCCTAAGTTGAAATGTTAAAGTGGTTTCTTTTTTTGGGGATCCCCTGAGTGATAAATTGCGTGTTAGGTTGTTCAACCCTACTATGTACCCAGAGGACAGAGACCTGGAAAGATTTGGTGAACATTTCTCATGACTGCCATACTACTTATTTACATTTGACTTGCAGTCTTTCTCTTACTAGGCATGCCTCGTCTCCCAGCTCCAAGACCATAGAGCTGAACAACTACCTAACCTATATCTCCTTTTGAATATTTCAAAGGTACAGTGAACTCTACATGTGAAGGTCATAACACATGATCAACTCCAGCAAGTCGCATCTTCTGTGGCTTCCTTCAATGAGTAACAGCCATGTGTTGTTTGTCAAGCAAGAAAACTGAGTCCTTTTTTTAAAAATCCTTACTTCCTCTGTGCATAAACACACTATAACCATAATTGTAACCATAACCAGAATTGTAACCACAGTCAACAACTATAACAATAACCATAGCTACAATGTCCTGAATATCTCTAAATTTTCTTCACTTCTCTAAGTTTCTACTGATATCATCTTAATCCAAAGCTCCTGCCCTTGACTGGATGATTGCAATAGCCTTCTAAAAGTGCTCTCAGTGTCCTATCCTTACAGTTAAAGTCAGTCATTTTCAAAGATCTTCAAATAGCCAATGACCTTCAATGGCTTCCAGTTGCTCTTAGGGGAAATTCAATACTCCTTAAATAATCTTAGAAGACCTAGCACCAGCTGCGTGCTCAGCTTTATCTCCCCCATCCTCCGTCTCATTCACCACATTCTAGCTTCACTAGCTGCTTTCAGTCCTCAACACCTATACATCCTCATGCTTTTGAACATAGAGTTTCCATTGTCTGGAACACATTCCCTTTCTCCATGTTAACATCTATTTAGTAAGGATTTTTTTCTTTGTTATTATATCTTCAGGCAAGCCTTCCTTGACCACCCTGACTACATCACATGCCCTTTTACACACCTTAAGTAATGCCATATACCTCTACCAGGTGGCATTAACAGAGTGAAAATTTTACACATTGCTGTGTGATTATTTGATTAATGACAATTTCCCACACTTGTTTATAGATTCTGTGAGGTGAGAGACTAAATCATTTTCCTAATCATTGTTTCTCCTATTAGAGTCAGGGAAATCATTGTCACTAAGTAAATATTTGAGAAATTAATGAAAGAAAACACTTATTTCTCTTTCCTTATTCCCTCTCCTTTCCTTCCAGCCTTTTCCATTGTGTATGTACTGTTGAGGAATTTCAGGTCAGATACTCATTTAACAGCTAATTCCTAGGGTATAATTATTAATACCTCATTAGTATTTTTTGGTGTTGGAATTATGCAGATAGTATATTAGTGGTAATGGGTGGCCAGTGATAGTAGAGAGCAAGTACAGGTTTTGAAATCAGAAAGAATAGGTTTTGAATCCCAGGTTTACCATTTGCTTGTTAAGTGACTCTGGTCCCTTGCAGTGATCTTTCTGAACTCTGTTTCCTCCTTAGTAACCTAAGAGGATAATCATAACTAGCTTGTGGCCATTACATTATAGTAATTTATATATATAGTAAAAGAACCTGGCAGATAGAAACTACTTAAAAAATTATAGGCATATAACATTTCTTCAAAAATAAATAATTGTAGATTTTATTAATTAGTAATATGCAGCATAGAGGATAGGAAAACCTTTACTGAGTGTTCATCATTCGTATGTAATATTCAAATCAGGCAGTGTGACATAAAAATGCATAATGAATGCGCGATATAGTTCGAAAGGATTAAAATACAGTTCATTTAGTAAATACTTTTTGAGAACAGTGTATGTGTGTGTGTATACACACATATGTGGCTGCATGTATTTCTATTTATGTCTCTGTATTATGTGAAAATTTTGTCGTTGCATCCATTGCTATCTATTTTTTCCCCATTAACTTTTTTTTGTAGTTCTTTTTTTTCTCCAATTTATTTATTTTCAGAAAAACAGTATTCATTATTTTTTCACCACACCCAGTGCTCCATGTAAGCCGTGCCCTCTATAATACCCACCACCTGGTACCCCAACCTCCCACCCCCCCGCCACTTCAAACCCCTCAGAATGGGAGAAGATATTTGCAAATGACATATCTCCATTAACTTTTATATTGTTTAAAACCTTTGTGGTTTAATTCTTTTAAGTGTTTCTTATTCTCTGGGAAGATAATTCCACTAGAATGCCTTGATCTCTTACTCCGTAGAGGAAAAGTAGAGGAAAGAAAAAGTGTGTGCCTCATTAATGGTAGCCCTAACAATGTCTGTCTTTGTGGGGGTGAGAATTGATGTCATTTTTGGCAGCTACACAGCTGACACTGTTCTGTGACATTGAAACATATTCAGTACATGTCTAATAGGAAACCCTTTTCCAAGAGGTAAACAACCCTTCACAAGGCAGCACTGCCAAAACTATGTTTTGCCATCCAACAGGAAATCAACAGGACAGTCCTTTTCTCTTCACTTAAAAAAAAAAAAGTATATGCCTTTAATGATGTGCTATTCTTTAAGCCATCTGCAGATGTGCTGTCCATCCAAATTACCAGGGTTAAATTGTTGATTTTTAAAAATTGTTGCGATTACCTTATTATGCTTTTGTTATAAAATGTCTCTATTTCATGTAGCAATTAACTCCAGAGAATGTCGTCTCAAGGCACAAACGGATCCTAGCATTTTGACAAAACCCTGCTTTAGAATGGCAATAAAACACATTTTGCCCATTTGCAGGTATTTCAAGTATCAAATTGGATGAGTCTTTTTAATTTTCTTTTACTGAATTGAGTTCAAGTGAATTTGATAGGATTATTAGGGCAGCTTGTGTCTGGAATAACAATGATGACTTACAGAAGGAACCAGCAGTGTCGGTGTTACTGACCCAGAGATGCTTCAGATCCTTCATTTGTCAGCAGGAAGTCCTACTCTGTGATTCAACTGTTGAGTCGTTTCCTATGTATAGCACCCATCTCTTTCTCTTTGAAGGCACTAAATGCATTTCCTCTATTTTCAATTATATAAGACAAGGAATGCTGGTTAAGTAACTGTGTGTACCTACCGAGGAAATACATTTCCAAAAATAATTCATCAGGACTTTGGATTACTTCATCTTTCCAACATTGGGTTGAATACCTGCCCAGCTACACTTGTTGAGCATGTCCTGTTATCTTCCTGCAGAGTCTCGTGTGGTGGCATTTTTCTTATTTTTCTTCTGGAAGCACCTTTCTCAGCTCCATTCCTTACTGTCTTTGACTCCTGTTACCCAGGAAACCAGAGAACATTCTCCTTAGCTGCACTTTGCTTTCCTGCCTTCTCATATAGGCCACCGCCAAGTAGCTGCTTTATTTCAGTCCTACAGTATATGCTTATATTGGTCTTTGTCCTTTCTTCCCAAGCCTATGGAGGTTTTTTGTTTTTTGTTTTGTTTTGTTTTTTGAGATTTCATGTATTTATTTGACAGAGATCACAAGTAGGCAGAGCAGCAGGCAGAGAGATAGAGGCAAGCAGGCTCGCCACTGAGCAGAGAGCCTGATGTGGGGCTCGATTCCAAGACCCTGAGATCATGACCTGAGCTGAAGGCAGAGGCTCAACCCACTGAGCCACACAGGTACCCTAGGTTTTTTTTTGTTTTTGTTTTGTTTTTTTTTTGAGGCCTTCCCCAAAGCAAGACTTTTGAGTTAACATATAATGTATTATTAGTTTCAGGGGTACAGGTTTGTGATCCATCAGTCTTACACAAATCATAGCACTCACCATAGCACATACCCACCCCAGTGTCCATAGCCCAGCCCACCCCAGTGTCCATTGCCCAGCCCACCCCATCCCCCCCAACCCTCCCCTCCAGCAACCCTCAGTTTGTTTCGTGAGATTAAGTCTCTTACGGTTTTTCTCCCTCTCTGGTTTTGTCTTGTTTCATTTTTCCTGCCCTTCCCCTACATCCCCGAGTCCTGCCTCTCAAATTCCTCACATCAGAGAGATCATATGATAATTGTCTTTTTCTGATTAACTTATTTTGCTTAGCATTATAGCCTTTAGTTCCATCCATGTCATTGCAAATGGCAAGATTTCACTTTTTTTTTAAAGAATTTATTTATTTATTTGACAGAGAGAGATCACAAGTAGAGAGGCAGGCAGAGAGAGAGAAGAGGAAGCAGGCTCCCTGCTGAACAGAAAGCCCGATGCAGGACTCGATCCCAGGACCCTGGCATCATGACCTGAGCCAAAGGCAGTGGCTTAACCCACTGAGCCACCCAGGCACCCCGCAAGATTTCACTTTTTGATGGCTGCATAATATTCCATTCTGGGTGTGTGTGTTTGTGTATGTATGTGTGTGACACACACACACACACACACACACACACACCACATCTTCTTTATCCAGTCATATGTTGATGCACATCTAGGCTCTTTCCATACGTTGGCTGTGTGGGCATTGATGCTATAAACGTTGGGGTGCACATGCTCCTTCGGATCCCTACATTTATATCTTTAGGCTAGATACCCAGTAGTGCAATTGCTGGGTCATAGGGTAGCTCTATTTTTGGTGTTTTGAGGAAACTCTGTACTGTTTTCCAGAGTGGCTGGACCAGCTTGCATTCCCATCAGCAGCGTAGGAGGGTTCCCCTTTCTCCTCATCCTCGCTAACACCTGTCATTTCCTGGCTTGTTAATTTTAGCCATCCTGACCAGTGTGAGGTTATATCTTACTGTGGTTTTGATTGTTTTTCCCTGATGCCGAATGATGTGGAGCACATTTTCACGGGTCTATTGGCCATCTGGATGTCTTCTTTGCAGAAATGTCTGTTGATAATCTTCTGCCCAGTTCTTGACTGGATTATTTGTTCTTTGGGTGTTGAGTTTGATAAGTTCTTTATGGAATTGGATACTAGCCCTTTATCTGACATGTCATTTACAAATATCTTCTCCCATTCTGTCAATCGTTTTTTGGTTTTATTGACTGTTTCTTTTGTTTTGTTTTCTTTTATTCTTGATGAAGTCCCAATAGTTCATTTTTGGCCTTGCTGCCCTTGCCTTTGATGATGTTTCTAGGAAGAAATTGCGGTAGATGAGGTTGAAGAGGTTGCTGCCTGTGTTCTCCTCAAGGATTTTGATGGATTCCTGTCTCACATTCAGGTCTTTCATCCATTTTGAGTCTTTTTGTGTGTGGTGTAAGAAAATGGTCCAGTTTCATTCTTCTGCATGTGGCTGTCCAGTTTTCCCTACTTTTTTTGAAGAGACTGTCTTTTTTTCCATTGGACATTCTTTCCTGCTTTGTTGAAGATTAGTTGACCATAGAGTTGAGGGTCCATTTCTGAGCTCTCTATTCTGTTCCATTGATCTCTGTGTCTTGATGATGACAGCTTTGTAATAGAACTAGAAGTCTGGAATTGTGATGCCGCCAGCTTTGGTTTACTTTTTCAATGTTCCTCTGGCTATTTAGTGTCTTTTCTGGCTCCATATACATTTTAGGATTATTTGTTCAATTTCTTTAAAAAATTATGGTATTTTGATAGGGATTGCATTAAATGTGTAGACTGCTCTAGGTAGTGTAGACATTTTCCCAATATTTACTCTCCCAATCCATGAGCATGGAATGTTTTTCTATTTCTTTGTGTCATCCTCAATTTCTTTCATGAGTTTTCTATAATTTTCTGAGTACAGATTCTTTATGCCTTTGGTTAGATTTATTCCTAGGTATCTAATGATTTTGGGTACAGTTGTAAATGGGATTGGCTCCTTAATTTCTGTTTTGTCTTGTTATTGGCATATAGAAATGCAATTGATTTCTGTTCATTGATTTTATATCTGAACACTTTACTGAATTCCTGTATGAGTTCTAGCAGTTTTGGAGTAGAATCTTTTGGGTTTTTCACATAAAGTATCATATCATTTGCAAAGAGTGAGAGTTTGACTTCTTTGCCAATTCAGGTGCCCTTTATTTCATACTGTTGTCTGAATGTTGAGGCTAGGACTTCTAGGACTATGTTGAATAGCAGTGGTGATAGTGGGCATCCCTGCCACATTCCTGACGATAGGGGAAAAACTGTCAGTTTTCCCCATTGAGAATGATAATCTCTGTGGGTTTTTTCATAGATGGCTTTGGTGATATTGAGGTATGTACCCTCTATGTTTACACTGTGAAGAGTTTTGATCAAGAAAGGATACGGGGGGCACCTGGGTGGCTCAGTGGGTTAAACCGCTGCCTTCGGCTCAGGTCATGATCCCAGAGTCATGGGATCGAGTCCCACATCGGGCTCTCTGCTCTGCGGGGAACCTGCTTCCTCCTCTCTCTCTCTCTGCCTGCCTCTCTGCCTACATGTAATCTCTCTCTGTAAAATAAATAAATAAAATCTTTAAAAAAAAAAAGAAAGGATACTGGACTGTGTCAAATGCCCTTTCTTTTTTTATTTTTTTAAGATTTTATTTATTTATTTGACAGACAGAGATCACAAGTAAGCAGAGAGGCAGGCAGAGAGTGAGGGGGGAAGCAGGCTCACCGCTGAGCAGGGAGCCTGATGCAGGGCTCAATCCCAGGACCCTGGGATCATGACCTGAGCTGAAGGCAGGAACCTCAACCCACTGAGCCACCCAGGCGCCCCTCAAATGCTTTTTCTGCATCTATTGAGAGTATCACATGGTTATCGTTCTTTTTTTTTTTTTTTTAAGATTTTTTTATTTATTTATTTTACAGAGAGAAATCACAAGTAGATGGAGAGGCAGGCAGAGAGAGAGAGAGGGAAGCAGGCTCCCTGCTGAGCAGAGAGCCCGATGCGGGGCTCGATCCCAGGACCCTGAGATCATGACCTGAGCCGAAGGCAGCGGCTTAACCCACTGAGCCACCCAGGCGCCCCTATCGTTCTTTTTTTAATTAAAGTATTGGATCACATTGATTGATTTGCGGATGTTGAACTGAACTTGCAGCCCAGGAATAAATCCCACTTGGTCGTGGTGAATAATCCCTTTAATTTACTGTTGGTTCCTATTGGCTAGTATTTTGGAGAGAATTTTGGCATCCATGTTCATCAGGAATATTGGTCTGTAATTCTTCTTTTTGATGGGGTTTTTGGTTTGGGGATCAAGGTAATGCAGGCTTCATAAAATGAGTTTGGAAGTTTTCCTTCCATTTCTATTTTTTGGAACAGTTTTGGGAGAATAGGTATTCTTCTTTATATGTTTAGTAGAATCCCCCTGGGAAGCCATCTGGCCCTGGGCTCTTGTTTATTGGTATATTTTTGCTTACTGGTTCAATTTCCTTATGGGCTATGGGTCTGTTCAGGTTTTCTATTTCTTCCTGTTTTAGTTTGGTAGTTTATATGTCTCTAGGAATGCATCTATTTCTTTCAGATTGTCAAATTTGCTGGCATATAGTTGCTCATAATATGGTCTTATAATTGTATTTCTTTGGTGTTGTGATCTCTTTCATTCATGATTTTATTAATTTGGGTCCTTTTTCTTTTTGATAAGTCTGGTCATAGGTTTATCAATGTTATTAATTCTTTCAGAAAACCAGATTCTAGTTTTGTTGATCTGTTCTACCATTCTTTTGGTTTGTATTTCATTGATTTATGCTCTGATCTTTATTATTTCTCTTCTCTTTCTGGATTTAGGCTTTCTTTGCTGTTCTTTCTCCAGCTCCTTTAGGTGCATTGTTAGGTTGTGTACTTGAGAGCTTTTTTGTTTCTTGAGAAAGGCTTGTATTGCTATATACTTTCCTCTCAGGACCACCTTTGCTGCATTCCAAAGATTTTGAACAGTTGTGTTTTCATTTTTATTTGTTTCTATGAATTTTTAAAAGATTTTATTCATTTATTTGACAGACAGAGGTCACAAGTAGACAGAAAGGCAGGCGGGGGTTGGGGGGAAAGCAGGCTCCCTGCTGAGCAGAGAGCCCAATTCGGGGCTCTATCCCAGGACCCTGGGATCATGACCTGAGCCTAAGGCAGAGGCTTTAACCCATTGAGCCACCCGGGCATCCCTCTATGAATTTTTTAAAATTCTTGTTTCATTTCTTGGTTGACCCATTCATTCTTTAGTAGGTTGCTCTTTAGCCTCCATGTATTTGAGTTCTTTCCAACTTTCCTCTTCTGGCTGAGTTCCAGTTCAATGCATGGTGGTCTGAAAATATGCAGGGAATGATCCCAATCTTTTGGTACCGGTTGAGACCTGATTTGTGACCTGTTCTGGAGAATGTTCCATGTGCACTAGAGAGGAATGTGTATTCTGTTGCTTTGGGATGGAATTTTCTGATATATCTATGATGTCCATCTGGTCCAGTGTGTCATTTGAAGTCTTTATTTCCTTGTTGATCTTTTGCTTGGATGATCTGTCCATTTCAGTAAAGGGAGTGTCATAGTCCCCTCCTATTATTGTATTATTGTCAATGTGTTTCTTTTATTTTGTTATTAATTGGTTTATATAATTAGATGCTCCCATGTTAGGGGCATAGATGTTTAAAATTGTTAGGTCTTCTTTTTGGAAAGACCCTTTGAGTATGATATAGTGTTCTTCCTCATTTTTTATTATAGTCTTTGGCTTAATATCTAATTTATCTGATATAAGGATTGCCATCCCAGCTTTCTTTTGATGTCCATTAGCATGGTAAATTGTTTTCCACCCCCTCACTTTAAATCTGGAAGTGTTTTGGGGACTAAAATGTGTTTCTTGTAGACAGCATATCAGGTCCTGAGACCACACTGTCCCAGTGAGGGTTCCACCCCTGCTTAAACCTGGATCAATGTCCCTCCACAGAGCAGATTTCTAAATGTTCTGATTTTGTGGTTCACTGTTCTATGTCTTGCAGGGAGCCAGCTGACAGAGGCTCCTCCCTGCTCCCAGGTATATCTTCCCGTATATCACCTCAGATTCACTTCTCCACACGTCCTGCCTTCCAGAACGTGGTTACTTTTCTGTTCATAGAATTGTTGCTATTCTTTTCTTCAGTGTCCTTTTGGGTTTGTAGGTGTTTGTAGGTCAACTGAAGTCCTGAGACCAGACAAAATTCAGGTCTTGTACTCCTCCACCGTCTTGCTCCCCCACCCCAACCTCCAGAATTTTGATCACATTTGTTTTCAATGAGACTGACTAGGTATTTTAATTTAATAAATTAAGCACCACTCTTTTTTTCTGCTGAAAATTGTCTTAACATATTACTCACTCTTTCCCAATCTACCAGGAAGGCATGGGGTTATTGCTTCCCACCTTCTACTTTAAAAAAAAATCAAGGTTTTGCAGTTCAACACATAGGCACTGTGAACTGCAGAGGTTTTATCTTATTATTTGGGGCCTGAAGAATGCACTGCAGTTGATGAAAATTGTGCTTATTATCTAAGATTAACAGAGGGTACAGGTGTACCTTCTTTGGACAATTCAAAAAACAAATAAAGATTAATATAGAATAAGTATAAGTATTGTTACTCATATTATGGGACTTTTTAGTACACTTCATTTATCCCTGTGCTGCTTAACTAATTCAGTAGTACTCACATCCTGATTTAATTGGCTGATTAAGAGTGTCTTGCTGGCTATAAGGTGAAAGGCAAGGAACTTTCTCACTAATCCAGAATTTCCATCAAGAAGCAGTTGCCTAGGCATTGAAGCACACTGTCATTTTTTCTCTCATTTTTGAGTTCTCTGGTTATCATGCTTACTGGATTCTACTTTTGATCTGCCTGGTTTTAAACCATTATTTCATCCTGACCTTTGGTGTCTGTTTGTCTATCCATTCCTGTTAGGGTTTTTAAATTTTACTTAAAATTGTGTGTCTCTTGACTTCTTCTTTTTTTTTTTTTTTTAAAGATTTTATTTATTTATTTAACAGAGAGCACAAATAGGCAGAACAGCAGGCAGATGGGGAGGGAGAAGGAGAATCCCTGCTCCCACCTCCAGGCAGAGCCCAATGTGTTGCTTGATCCCAGGACCCTGTGATCATGACCTGAGCCGAAGGTGGACACTTAACTGACTGAGCCACTCAGGTGCCCCGTCTCTAGACTTCTTGGGTCAGTTCTAATTTGGGCTCAGTTCTGGCGCCATTCTTCAGCTCTGTTCCTGAGTTGTGTATTGATTAAGTGAAGTATTCCATATGGACCCTGGCACAGTGTTCTTTCCCATAACATAAAAGTCATTGTCGGGGCACCTGGGTGGCTCAGTGGGTTGATCCTCTGCCTTCGGCTTGGGTCATGATCTCAGGGTCCTGGGATCGAGCCGTCATTGGGCTCTCTGCTCAGCGAGGGGCCTGTTTCCTCCTCTCTGCCTCCTCTCTGCCTGTGTCTCTGCCTACTTGTGATCTCTGTCTATCAAATAAATAAAATCTTTAAAAAAAAAGTCATTGTCAACTGGGAAACAGATGCTAAGGACTCTAGCATTAGTATTTTTATTTGTTGCTTCACTATTAGTAGTATTGGGCAATAGTTTATTAAGCTTTTGCCACATGCTATATTCTTTGTTGGGGGTTCTTTGTGTCTGTAATGCTTCATATGAGTCTTGTAGTATTTTATAGAGGAGGCACAGAGAACTTCGCCAAGGTCATAGTTATTAAGTGGAAGGACAAGAATTAGAATCCTGGCAATCTGACTGCCTAACCCATATTTTTATCCTTGACAGTAGTCCACATTAAGTAATACCACATGGCTCTGTTGTTAAATATGTAAAACTTTTAAACTATTAGACTTGCAGGATGTTAATTTTGCCCTGTAAGTTGGAATCTGGAAATTTTTAGAATTCTCTAGGATTTTGTTTTCTATTTGTAAAAAATAGGATAATGAAAATTTGCCCTAATCCGTGTGTTACTTAATCATCTTTAAAAGTCTCATTTGTATGGATACATAAAAATAATCGCATATTCATTCTACAAATTCAGCAACTCTTTGCTGTTTACTCTGCAAGCAATGATGGAAGGTTCTGAGAATTCAAGAGGGCCCTCCTTTGATGGTATTTACATATGTAAGTTGGACACTGACCTGGACATTAGTGAGGTATAACTTAGAGGATTTATTGATCTTCAAATTAAACACTGTTAAACTAGCAGTATATATGTATAGTGTTTAATGCATTCTGTGGCCCTAATAAATGGTAATATTACAAATAAAGTAATTTGATTAAATATTCTATTGAGTTTAAGAATAAAGTACTTTATTTTTTTAAAAGATTTTATTTCTTAATTTAACAGAGATCACAACTAGGTGGAGAGGCAGGCAGAGAGAGGGTGGTGGGAAGCAGGCTCCCTGCTTAGGGATGCAGGGCTCGATCCCAGGACCCAGAGATCATGACCTGAGCCGAAGGCAGAGGCTTAACCCACTGAGCCACCCAGGCATCCCAAGAATAAATTACTTTAAAGCGGAGTCTGTGACAAAAATGATAGTGTGATTTTCCTTGGAAGATATTTTAAAATTTAACCTGAATATTTTGTTTAATTTCTTTAGAAGTATATAATTTTACATAAATGCAGGACTTTAATTACAACCTTCTTTTCCCTTTTATTTGCTTCTTTTTAAAAAAAGATTTTATTTATTTATTTGACAGACAGAAATCACAAGTAGGCAGAGAAGCAGGCAGAGAGAGAGAGATAGAAGAGGAAGCAGGCTCCCTGCTGAGCAGAGAGCCCAAAGTGGGACTAGAGCCCAGGACCCTGGGATCATGACCTGAGCTGCAGGCAGAGGCTTTAACCCACTGAGCCACCCAGGTGCCTCCTTTTATTTGTTTCTTGCTGGGCTCTTCTCTCTTCATTCCTTTCCCTTTTCATGAAAATTAGCCACCCCTTGCAATGCCACCCGCCCCCCCCCCCAAAAGTCAGAGTGTATTCGTAACCAGGTGTGCATCCCTCTATGCACTTATGTTTTTATTTAGGAATTATAGTTTTACTGCTTTTTAGAAAAATTGGATTATACAGTATTGGCTTTTCCTCATCTTGTTTTTCTCAGTCCGTAATAACTCATGGGACTCTTAAGTCAACAGACTTAACCCTAATGTTTTTGTCTTGCTCATATGCTCATAATATTCCATGGTGAAGCAGCACAATTTGTGCCCTATTTTAGGCACATTACTTCTAGGCTTGGGCACCACAAATGTTGCTGCAGTAAATATCCTTGAATTTATGTCCTTAAATAATTCTATATTAATGGAATAGATTCCAAAATGTGAAAATGATTGATTAAAGGATATAAGTCTTTAAAAATTGTAAATAGTTATTTATAGGTTGTTTTTTAAATTCCAGTTAACAGTGTAGTTAACTGTGTAGTGTTAGTTTCAGGTGTGTAATTCAGTGATTCAGCACTTAATTTATAACACTTGATGCTCATTAAAAGTGCACTCCTTAATCCTCATCACCTGTTTAACCAGATTGCTTTTAAAAAGAAAGGTATAATATTTTCTGTTACTACCAGTATGTATGAGAGAGCATTTGTGTTTATTTCCATAGCAGGAGGTGTGAGAGACTTGTTTATATTTATGCTAGTGAGATAGTTATAGAGTGAGTAGTCATTGTTGCTTTAAATTGGCTTGATGACTGGCGTTTGAACTTCTTATAAATTTGTTGGTCTTTTGTAAATTATCCAATTTAAATCTCTTGTCTCTTGGTTCCTGTTTTGTCAGTTTGTCAGTGCACTTTGTATATTGCAGATTTAGCTTTGTCTTCTGCATTTGAAATGATTTTTCAGATCTGTCATTTGCTTTGAATTTGTTTAGGTCTTTTCTCAATCAATAGCATTACAATTTTTTTTGTATGGCAAATATATCTGTTTTCTAGATCTATAGTCTCATTTAAGAAGGTCTTGTCCCCTAGATTTTATATCTTCTAGACTTTTTATGAGATATAATCTTTTAATATTTAAAGATTTATAAGTACTGGATAGTCTAGAATTTTAAAAAATGATTTAAAATGAAGTTACCTTTTGCATTTCCTCTAGATGGAGGGACAGTTGTGGTAGATCTATTTAGATAGGGGGATAGATGGGCGCCTGGGTGGCTCAGTGGGTTAAGCCTCTGCCTTTGGCTCAGGTCATGATCTCAGGGTCCTGGGATCAAGTCCCGCATGGGGCTCTCTGCTCAGTAGGGAGCCTGCTTCCCTCTCTCTCTCTCTGCCTGCCTCTCCATCTACTTGTGATTTCTCTCTGTCAAATAAATAAATAAAATCTTAAAAAAAAAAGATAGGGGGATAGAGGGGGGAAGGGTAGGGGGAGAGGGAAGGAGAGCATATCAAGCTGACTCCATTCTGAACCTAGAGCCTGAGGAGGGGCTCAATTGCATGACCCTGAGATTATGACCTGAGCTGAAATCAAGAGTCAGATGCCTGAACAACTGAGCTACCCAGGTGCCCCAGTGGTAGATCAATTTAAAACATAATTCATCGTTTTCTCCCAGAATTAAATTGAGGGTGTTTATTAAAGGTGACCTTTGTTTTGTAGATAAAAATATCTCCATATAAAGATGTGGAGAAGTTTTCATATTAATAAATATTAAGTACCTTCTATTTTCTTGGGGTTATTAAAGGAGCGTTTGTATGGGGTGGTGATGGCGGTAGCAGCAGTAGCAACAGTGGCAGTAGCGCAATTTTGACATGGCCACTGCTTTTTAGGGATGAAGCATTCATTTGTGATGATGGCAACAGGACCAGAAAGCACAAAAAGCTGAAGTCTGCTGATGGCTTTGTCACTAATAGTATGATGGGTTTCTGGCACTTAACTAAACAGTGCTTTGGCTTAGTTTCCTCTGAATCGGAATAAGAAAGTTGAACCCAGTGATTGCCAGAGCCTTTTCTAGTTCTTAAACATGATAGCAGGTTGTCCAGTTTCTTGTAAAACCCAGCTGTCTCAGGTTAGCTTCTGCCAGAACAAAAACCCATAGCTTATGGAGAGAGAGAAGGAGCAAGGGAGTGGGTGAGAGAAAGAAAGAATATGAGTGGGAATAATTGTGTAGACTGAATTTAGCCAATTTGGAATAAAGGCAAAGGAGAGAGCTGGCCTTAACTTCAGTGTAGTAATCATATCCTTGTATCTGTCTCACTAATTGAAGGCGCTGAGTAGGAAATTTCTTGCTGTGATTGGCATCCTGCTCTGAGCTTCTTAACAACATCTTCTCTGAATTATGGCAATGGGACAGGGATTTGAAAACTTTTGATGGAAAAAGTGAATCACTTCATAGCTGAAAACCTATCAAAATACATAAAGTGGATATCATGACATTTTGCAGGTAAACAGACATCTCCCCTGAGCTCTCACATTGACCTCACAAGAGGTATTCAGGGTTTAATCACAATAAATATAATACATGTAGCTTAAGTGTTATAACCACCATTTTTATTTAATAGTAACTTGCTACATTATTTGTGATGAAATCATTTTTTTTAAAGATTTTATTTATTTATTTGTGAGAGAGAGAGGGAGAGAGAGCGAGCACAGGCAGACAGAGAGGCAGGCAGAGGCAGAGGGAGAAGCAGGCTCCCTGCCGAGCAAGGAGCCCGATGTGGGACTCGATCCCAGGACGCTGGGATCATGACCTGAGCCGAAGGCAGCTGCTTAACCAACTGAGCCACCCAGGCGTCCCTGTGATGAAATCATTTTAATAAACAATCAGTATGATGAAAGGATTCATTTTAATGCTTTTTTGCATTGTGCAAAAACCTATGAAAAGTTATTTCTCCTTGGAAAACAATTTAAAAGATATTCTCTTTTAATGTCATAAATTATGTATATAATACTTTATAGGCACATCTGTCTGGCATAGATATATTTGAAACAGATTTAGCCATTGAGATAAAGAAATAACTCCGTCATTCAAAACTATTAAAAACTAATGAGGTACTGTACAGTGGGTAACTGAAAATAATAATAAAAAGACCATGAATACATCCTGTGACTTGTCAAAATTCCCTCCTGGATCCATTCCTGATTCCTACCTGTACCTATTTTTAATATCATGATTACAAGATAAGGATTCTGTCTTTTATTTTTTTAAAAAAGATTTTATTTGTTTATTTATTTGTCAGAGAGAGAAAGAGCACAGGCAGGCAGGCAGAGTGGCAGGCAGAGGCAGAGAGAGAAGCAGGCTCCCCGCTGAGCAAGGAGCCTGATGCCGGGCTCGATCCCAGGACCCTGGGATCATGACCTGAGCTGAAGGCAGTGGCTTAACTGACTGAGCCACCCAGGCATCCCAAGGATTCTGTCTTTAAATGCAATATCGGATTTTAGACTGGATCCTGTATAGGAGGGGGAAAATGCCATAAAGGACTTGGAGTTATTGACAAAACCGGAATATAGATAGAAAATTAAATCAAAGTGCTCTATTAAAAAAAAGAATTAAAACACCGTACAGAAATAACTTCAAGTTTGTGTAAATGACAGTTTGTGGGAATCTCATATATTTGAATTATAAAAACAGAAACAGAAGTAGCCGTGTACAGAAAGGAAAGGCTTCCCCATCATGCAAAGCCATAGAATACTATTCAGAAATAAGCTAAAGCTCAAAAATTATAGTTCATTGGGAATCTCAGAATACAAATTTTATCCTCACCCTTTTTTATTCAGTGAGTTTACTAGCTGTAAAGCATTGACCAAATTCTTTGTCCATTTTTATGGTCTGATGTCTCTTGAGTATTATTATCTGCTGTGTCATTGTCCCATCTTAAGATTTTACTCATAAATACAAAGGCCACAGATAGTCCATGTACTACATAGATCATGTAGTACCTTGAGCCAGAGAATGGGGTCCTGCTTGGGTTCCATTAGAAATTACTTATCTCATAGCTAACTGAAAACAACATGATATAGTATACTCTATACTCTATTTAGTCTTTTAAAAATTATGCCTTTTGTTTTTCTGGTTGTATCAAATAAAAATTCAACACACTCAGCAGAGTGTTACATACAGAGTAGGTGCTCAGTATGTGTGTTGGCTGCCATTTTAAATTTGGGCATTAGGTTTTCTAAGCTTCACCAAAATGAGAGGTTGTTTCTAAATTGTTACCCCAATAAGAGCATGTCTACAGAGTGGTGAAGACATATTTTGAAATGAATGAGCTGATACATATGAATGTGGTTGATAATTCTTAAAAGCATAACTAGATTTACTCCGACAGACATTACATCCAAACATTTTCTTTCAATTGCATCCTCTTTCTTGTAGCAGAGGAGGACTCCAGCCAACAAAGTTAATTAGTGCAAGATTAAGATGGCCTCAGCAGGTGGCTGGTTCAGACTCTTTCTTCCCTCTGTTAGTCAAAGCTTCATGGTTGGAGAAGGGCTTGAGTAGTCTTGTCTTACTGACAGCTGTCGACTGTTAATGGACCATATGCAATGATGGGTAAAGTTGCCATCAACTGTCGATGAACCATATGTAAATGGTGAACAGAGTGACAGACAGTTGAATATTTAGAAGGCAACAAAAGACCTTCATTGTTGGACTGGGAGTCAGAACCTTAAAATGATTTTAAGAAAGGGTAGTTAAAAATAGATTGTTAAAGCTATGTTATAGTCATCACAAACTTAACTCCCATCACCATTTGACAGTCATTTTAGGAGTCTCAAACAGCTGTGCCAATAGAAACTCTCCTTCATGACATTTTAAGAAAACTGACATGGAAGGCTGTATATCCCATGAGACCTGCTTTTTCTATTTCATTAATGAAAAAGCAGTTGATAATAATAAATTAATTGTCAAACTTAATTATTTTGAAAAATTAAAAGTATTTTTTTAAAATATGGTGGGTTTCTGAATTCAGTTGCACAGGTAGAAAAAAATAGTGCTTCCTTCAGCAGCACATATACTAAAATTTGAATGAAAGGAAGAGTATGGGAAGATTTTTAAAAAATACTGTTTGTGGGATACCTTTTACTTACTTATAAGAGCATAATATTTTATAAGTCGAGATGGTGAAGAAGTAACTACTCAATTTAAGGAGAGGTGTTTAAAGCTTGTTTCTAACCTGCATAGTCATAAAGTAATGTAGCAATGACAATTGTCAAAATAGTTAACAGGCACTTTGGATGTTACTTGTTTTATCCTCTCATTATTATTATGAAGTGGGTACTATCATTATCCTTATTTTTTTAAATTTTATTTATTTATTTGATAGAGAAATCACAAGTAGGCAGAGCGGCAGACAGAGAGAGAGAGGGAAGCAGGCTCCCTGATGAACAGAGAGCCTGATGTGGGGCTCAATCCCAGGACCCTGAGATCATGGCCTGAGACGAAGGCAGATGCTTAACCCACTGAGCCACCCAGCTGCCCCCATTATCCTTATTTTACAAACAAGGAAACTGAAGCCCAAAGAAATTGAATACTTTGCTGAAGGTTGGAAAGCTCTGGTTTTAACTTCAGTCTAGCTCCTAAGCTGTGTACTAAACTGGGTATGATTAGTTTAAAAGTGAATTGATCTTGTCTAATTTAGAGTTTTTCCAGTGGTTGGATGAGCTATTCAACTGACATCCATGGAACATGGTATGTACTTGAAAAATTGTTACTCAATATAAAAGTGATAGAAATATGAATGTGTGAAATCTGTGTGTAAAGAAGGCATTGCTTTTCTTTCATAGGCCACAGAAGGCAGTTTTTTGTCTGCAAAATAGGATTGGGACCTAAACAATATTATACCTTATTAAGACTCAAAGATACTATTTATTTGATCTGAATTATCTTAGTATCGTTCTCAATTCTTATCATAAGAGTACAGATTTTAGGGGCGCCTGGGTGGCTCAGTGGGTTAAGCCGCTGCCTTCGGCTCAGGTCATGATCCCAGGGTGCTGGGATTGAGCCCCACATCGGGCTCTCTGCTCAGCAGGGAGCCTGCTTCCCTTCCTCTCTCCGCCTGCCTCTCTGCCTACTTGTGATCTCTGTCAAATAAATAAATAAAATCTTTAAAAAAAAAGTACAGATTTTAATTGATCAGCCTGGAGTCTCCTCTTTATGCCTAATTCTCTTGTCCCTGTGTCAGATTCACCGAACTTTGGGTAGCTGTTCATAGCTAGGTTCAGTTCAGCTGGTTAACTATCCAAGGTATTTCCTAATGAAGCTCTTAGGAAGGCAAGCTAAAAGGTCACACTTTTACCTCTGTGCACTTGAGCAAGTTAACACATTTTAAGACCAGTTTCCTCAGGGGGCAATGATAGTATTTACCTCACAAAGTAGATGTAAATATTCCAGGAGGTAATCTTTGTGAAAGTGGCATATAATAAGTGTTCAATAAATGTCAGCCATGATGATGATAATGGTGTTGGTGTTGAAAAAGGTGATAATTCAGAGAAAAATCTTAGTTTTGTAATGTTTGTAGGATTGTTGTTAACTTCTCTTGAAAAGGTTCCACTGTATACATATAGATCCTGGGATAGGAGACTGATAGTAGAGGCTTTTATAGGGGATAGACAGTTCTTTTCTCGGTACTTACTCCTCACAAGAAATATTATGTTTAACCATCAGAGAAGCTATCACTCCAAAATGAGTTATAACTGTGGCTGGTAAATTAAAATGCCTTTGTCAGTACCCTGTTTTCTGTTATTAGCCAACCACATCTTCCCCATGAATTAGAATAAACAAAATCACCTTATCTGTCTCTTCTAAAATAAACCATTCTGCTACTCTTTTCATAAGAAAAGGTGGGGGGACTTCTGAAGTTTTGTCTCTGTCTACTACTATCAATAAATGTCACTACCATTAGCTTTTCTCTAATTTTTATTTTCCTTATAACCTCCCTCTCTACATCCCATCTTCCCTACTTAGCTTGCTTGCTTTTCTGTCCGTTCAAGTTTCCATAGGCTTTAAGGACTATTAGCAATGAATAGTGGTGGTTGTGAAGCCTTATCTAGTAGTAGAAGTAGGCAATCATCTGTAATGGGGTATCCTAAAATGATTATTGCAATTAAGTCTCTTTCCGTGAAATAATAGGTACCACTCAAGTGAAAAGTGACTTAGTCACAAATACTCTATACATAAAGACTCTTGAGTATTGTTTACCCTATACTTACACATTGAGATGGCTCTAAGCCTTCTCTAGTCTATGAAAGTGTGGAAAATAATATTACCTGTATATTTTTTTCCCTCAAGGGATTATATGTCTACTTGCATCCTCCTTTTTTTCTGCTGTTCATTTTCCCCCACCCGGTTAATGAAACCTTAAGCAATTTCCCTTTCTTACCCTTCTTTATGTTCCAAATCTCAGAGTAATATTATTTCCACTTTGGTTTATATCTTCATTCATACACATGCAACCTCTTAATGTATTAGGGAAATATTGTAGCTCCTGGGGAACCAGGGGCATATTCTACAAAAAGGTCACTTCTCTCATGGAATTTGCTTTCAAGTAGGGAGGTGGTTCAGACAAAGGTAAAAGCTAGTGATATACAAGAAGCCTAATATTAAATAAGACAGTATAATGGAGGGTGGTTAGGTAGGCAGGCTTTCTTTGTGGAGGTTAAATTGGAGCCAAGACTTACATAAGAATTAGCCAGACAAGGTAAAATACAGGGAAGGAAATGCAAAGGCCTTGTAGTAGGGGCTACTTGGCAGGTTTGAGTAATAGAAAGAAGACTGTGACTGGAGCATGGAAGGTAAGATTAAGAATGCTGGGTATTCAGAGTCTAACAGTACTGCAACAGAGCCATAGTCTTAAGGTAGGTCCTTTGGGGCATTGGCAATGAGCTAGCCTTTTGTTCTAACTAAAATAGGAGCCCATTGAAAGATCGTAAGTAGCATGTGTGGCATAATTTCATTTGTCACTTGAGAGGTCACTTTGATTTCTTTTTGAACATATTTTGTAGCAATTTAGAGTGGTTATAGCGAGATGTGATGGAGAGTTTTAATTACCTTGGATTGGTATAGGATGATATTGTAATTAGAAATTGACACATCTAGGATGTATTTTGATGGTAAGGCTAAAGGGACTAGCTGATGACTTTTTTATAAACAGAATATGATCCAATAGAGTTACCCTAATTATATTTGATCTAACCATAGTTTCAATGACATTTTTTTTTAAAGATTTTATTTATTTATTTGAGAGAGAGAGACAGTGAGCGAGAGCATGAGCGAGGAGAAGGTCAGAGAGCGAAGCAGACTCCCCATGGAGCTGGGAGCCCGATGCGGGACTCGATCCCGGGACTCCAGGATCACGCCCTGAGCCGAAGGCAGTCGTCCAACCAACTGCGCCACCCAGGCGTCCCTCAATGACAAATTTGAATCAGAGAATGTTACCTAACTATTGGATGGAAATTCTTACCATACAAAAATAAGAAAAATAAACAGGAACAGTGTAGTCAACCTCCAAAACATTTGAAATTATGAATCCCCTTTAAAATGTCTGCAAGATTTTTTGTCATACTGACCTGCATCTTTTGATTAAATAAAGCTTTCTTTTAAGATAAATTATTGGTATTTTGAAAAAAAAGAAATCTTAATTATTTTAATTTTATTTTTATATAATTATTTTAAAAAGACACTATTAGGGGGCTCCTGGGTGGCTCAGTGGGTTAGGCCTCTGCCTTCAGTTCAGGTCATGATCCCAGGATACTGGGATCGAGCCCTGCGTCTCTCTGCCGAGCAGAGAGCCCACTCCCCCCTCTCTTGCTCTGCCTGCCTCTCTGCCTACTTGTTATCTCTATCAAATAAATAAATAAAATCTTTTACAAAAAGACATTATTAGCTATGGAATGGATAAAGAAGGTAACATAAATATAGACACATGAATTATTTTAATTTTATTTTTATTTTTATATTTTATTTTTATTATATTTTTATATTTTTATATTATTTTAAAAGACACTTAGCTATGGAATGGATAAAGAAAGTAACAAATGTAGATATGTGAGTTAGGCACTATAAAATTCTCTGATATAAATATGAACAATGCAAATTCCCTGTACACAAGAATCTGTATCCTAATATGGTGGCTAACATTAAAACAGTAGTTTTTATAGACATTCCAGTGTATCTCAGGGGGCAGAGATAATTACTTAGGGGTCCTGGCCAATGATACATTTCTAATAGAAATTTATTAGTTATACTGGTGGGCATAGAAATTCCAGAAAAAAAGACCAGTAGGGACCATTGCCCAGAGGCCTGTGCAGATTATAATGATCCAGTAGCTACAACTCATAGAATTTTGATAAATAAGAGAGTGAAGTAGTACTACTTACTTCGGCTTTTACTTTTGTTGCTTTTGTATGTAGTGTCAGGTTGAAGCAATCATTGCCAGTGTTTTCTTGTAGGAGTTTTATGGCTTGAGGTATTACCCTCAAGAGTAATCCTTTTTGTTCTGTTTCTTTTTTAACTCTTAGTTTTTTTAGTTTTTTATTTTATTGATATTGCAAGTTTTCATTTAAATTTTAGTTAACATATAGTGTAGTACTAGTTTCAGGGGTAGAATTTAGCAGTTCATCACTTACATATTGCACTCAGTGCTCGTCATAGCAAGTTGCCCTGTTTAATTCACATCATCCATTTAGCCCATCCTTCACCCATCTCCCTCCAGCAACCCTCAGCTAGTTCTTTATCCTTAAAAGTCTCTTATGGCTTGCTTTCCTCTTTCTCCCTCTCTTCTTTTCCCCTTCCCATGTATTTATCTGTTTTGTTTTTTAAATTCCGTATATGAGGAGTGAAATCATATGGTATTTGTCTTTCTCTGACTTATTTCACTTAGCATAATACACTCTAGCTCCATCAACATCATTGCAAATAGCAAGATTTCATTCTTTTTGATGGCTGAGTAATATTCCATTATGCCATTCTTTTCCCAATGGTTTGGTTGAATCAGGTTGCACATTTGGTCCATACAGTGTGGCTTGTTCAATTTGTTATTTCCTCCCCTTCTCTTGATTCTTTCAAAATCTTTTTTATGGAAACATACAGAAGCAGAGAGAATAGTATGCAGTATGTAGAAGTAGAAAGAATATGATGAGTTCCTGTGTACTATAACCAGCATCAACATTTACCACTTCTCTGCTAGTCTTAGTTCATGAAACCTCTACCCCATCAACAGATCACTTTTTAACAAATCCTTACTAACAGATCATTTTATATGTATTTCAGTATGTAAGTCTAAAAAATAAGGATATAGAAAATTAACTCTGATACCATTTTCATCCCTAAAAGTTAGTATTTCCTTAATGTCATTAAGTATTCTATCAATGTTCACATTTCCCCAAATGTCTTAAAATTTCCTTTTCAATTTAGAGTTTATTGAAATGGGATCCAGATAAGGTTCCTACATTGTGAGTTAATTTTTGTGAATGGTATAAGATAGTGGTTGAGTTTTATTCTTTAGCATGGCTGTCCAGTTTTCCTGTCATTACTTATAGCAGAAATATGTCCTTTCCCCTTTGTATATTCTTGGCTCCTTTGTTGTAAATTAATTGACCATATATATCTGGGTTTATTTCTGGGGTCTCTATCTTGTTGGATTAAGCTGAGTGTCTGTTTTTGTGGCAATAGTATACTGTTCTTTAAATTCAAGTATAATTAACATTCATTGTGACAGATAATTATTCAACAATTCTATACATTACTCAGTGTTCATCATCATCAGGATAAGTATACTCCTAATCCCCTTCACCTATTTCACCTAAACCCTCATCTACCTCCTCTTTGGAAAATGCCTCTTGGTTCTTTGTCTGGTTTTTATTTTTGTTTGTTTGTTTCTTTTTCTTTTTCTTTTTTTAAAGATTTTATTTATTTGAGAGGGAGATCACAAGTAGGCAGAGAGGCAGACGGTGGGGGGGGGCGGGGAGCAGGCTCCTCGCTGAGCAGAGAGCCTGATGTGGGGCTTGATCCCAGGATCCTGAGACCATGACCTGAGCCGAAGGCAGAGACTTAACCCACTGAGCCACCCAGGCGCCCCTGTCTTTTTGTTTATTTCTTTGTTCATTTGTTTCTTAAATTTCATATATGAGGGAAATCATATAGTGTTTGTTTTTCTCTGACTTATTTCCCTTTGTATTTTACCCTCTGGGTCCATCCATGTTGTGGCAAATGGTAAGATTTCATTACTCTTTATGGCTGAGTATCAGAAATGCCACACTGTTTTTAATTACTGTAGCACTACAATATATCTTGAACTTAGAGTGTGATGCCTCCAGCTTTGTTCTTCTTTCTACAGATAGCTTTGGCTATTCATGGTTTTATATGGTTCCATACAAATTTTATGATTATTTGTTTTGTTTCTTTGAAAAATGCTTAGGGATTGCATTAAATGTCTAGATTGCTTTGGGTACTATGGACGTTTTAATAGTATTGACTCTTGCAACTCATTAGCATGGGATATCTTTCCATTAGTTTGTATCTTCAGTTTCTTTCATTAGTGTTTTACATTAAGTTTTTGGTATATATGTCTTTCACCTCCTTAACTAAATTCATTACTAAATATTTTTCTTGTGTGCAATTATAAATGGAATTGTTTTCTTCATTTCTTCCTGCTACTTCAGTATTAGTATATAGAAGTGTAACAGGTTCTTGTGTATTGATTTAGTATTCTACAATTTTAGTGAATTTTTTTGTTCTTTTTTTAAAAGTTTTTATTATGCTAGTCACTAAATAGCACATCATTAGTTTTTGATGCTGTGTTCCATGATTCATTGTTTGCATATAACACCCAGTGCTCCATGCAGTCCATGCCCTCCTCAATACCCATCACCAGGTCAATCCATCCCCCCATTGCTCTCCCTGCTAAAACCCTCAGTTTGTTTTTTTGGAGTTCACAGTCTTTCATGTTTCTTTTTCCCCTCTGATTTCTTCTTCATTTCCCCCTTCCTTCTCCTAATGTCCTTCATGCTAGTCCTTATGTTCCACAAGTAAGTGATACCATATGATAATAGACTTTCTCTGCTTGAGTTCTAACAGTTTTTGATGGGGTTTTGAAGATTTCCTATGTATAATATGCCATCTGCATATAGTGACAGTTTTACTTTTTTCCAATTTGGATGCTCTTTCTTTCTTTTTTCTTGCCTACTTGCTTGGCTAGGACCTCCCATAATATGTTGAAAAAAAGTGATGAGAATGGACATTTTTGTCTTATTCCTGATTGAAGAGGAAAGACTTGGAGTTTTCACCATTGACTATGATGTTAGCTGTGAGATTGTCATATAAATGTTCTTGCCTTTATGTTGTTGACGTATCCTCCCTTTATACCTACTTTGTTGAGAGTTTGTATCATGAACGGACATTAAACTTTGTCAAATGGGTTTTTTTCATCTGCTGAGATGATCATATTTTTGTCCTTTGTTTTGTTGGTGTGGTGTGTCACATTGACTGATGTGTAGATATAATAGTATGCTTGCGTTCCTGGAATAAATCTTGCTTGATCATGGTATACGATCCTTTAAGGCATCGTTGAATTGGGTTTGCTGATATTTTGTTAGGGATTTTTGCATCTATGTTCATCAAGGGTATTGGCCTATAATTTTTTTTCCCTGTGGCATCCTTGTCTGGCTTTGTTATCAGGATAATGCTGGCCTCATAAAATCAGTTTGGTAGAGTTCCCTTCTTTTCTCTTTTTGGGAGAGTTTGAGAATGATAGGTATTCTTCTTTGGGTGTTTGGTAGAATTCACTAGTGAAGCTGTCTCGTGGGAAGTTTTAGATTACTGTTTAAATCTCCTTACTAGTAATTGCTCTGCTTTGATTTTCTATTTCATTATGTTTCAGTCTTAGTAGATGTATGGTTCCCAGAATGTGTCCACTTCTTGTAGGTTTTCCAATTTTTTGGTGTATAATTGTTCATAGCAGTCTCTTGATCCTTTGTGTTTTTGGGTTATCAGCTGTAACACCTCCTCTTTCATTTCTAATTTTGAGTACCCTCTCTTTTCTTCTTGTTGAGTCTAGCTAAAGGCTCCACCATACTAAAAAGCCTCTACACATTAAAGGAAACCATCAACAATATGAAAAGGGAACCTACTGAATGGGAGAGAAATATTTATAAATCATAAATCTGATAAGGTGATAATATACAAAATATATAAGGAACTCATATGACTCAGTAGCAAAAAAAAAAACACCCTACAATCCAATAAAAAAATGGGCAGGATGGGGTGCCTAACTGGCTCAGTTGGTAGAGCATGTGACTCTTGGTCTTGGAGTTTTGATTTCGAATCATCTATTGGGTGTAGAGATTATTTAAAAATAAAATATTTTAGAAAAATGATCAGATGATCAGAATAGACATTTTTCCAAAGAAGACATACTAATGGCCAGTAGACAGATGAGAAGATACTCAGCATCATTAATCATTAGGGAAATGCACATAAAAACCCCAGTGAGTTTACCTCATACCTGTTACAATGGCTGTTATCAAAGAGACAAATAATAAGTGTTGGCTAGGATGTGGAGAAGAGGGAACAATTGTGTACCATTAGTGGGGATATAAATTGGTGAAGCCACTGTGGAAAACAGTGTAGAAGTTCCTCAGAGGGTCAAAATAGAACTGACAAATGACTATCTATTGCACTTGGTATTTGGAGAAAATGAAAGCATTAAGTCGAAAAGATAAATACACTCCCATGTTCATTACAACATTATTTATGGTATCCAAGATAGAGAAACAACCTAAGTGTCCATTTGTGGATAAAGAAATTGTGGTAGATATGTATAATGGAATATTATTCTGTTATAAAGAATGTAATCTTGCCATTTCTGGCAACATGGTTGGGCTTCAAGGACATTGTGCCAACTGTCATAGAGAGAAAGACAAATATTGTGTGGAATCTAAAACACAGAATCCCACTTAACCCCCTACCCCCAAAAGATGACAGTTAACAGAGAACAGATTGGTGCTTGCTACAGTGAGGGCTTGGGGCTGGGAAAAATGGATGAAGGGGTCAAAAGGTTAAAAAAAAAGTGGAAACCCTATTCCAAATTAGAGTGTAAATTGTTGCTATTTGAACATCAGTCATTCTTAAATTCTGAACATCTTTCTATAACCAACATTTCTCTTAAATATTTAAAATGATATACTTTCTGAATTGAATTAAAAATATTACTATGGTTAGTGCTGACTTAAAAGAAATATTTGTTTCATTTTTTTTCCTGCCCTAGCCCCCACGACTGCTCACCTTGCCTCTCAAATTCCTCATTTCAGAGAGATCACACAAGATGGGATCAGGAGGGAGACAAACCATAAGAGACTCTTAATCTCATGAAACAAACTGAGGGTTGCTGGGGGATGAGGGAGTAGGGATAAGGTGGCTGTGTTATGGGCACTGGGGAGGGTGTGTGCTATGGTGAGTGCTGGGAAATGTGTAAGCCTGATGATTCAGAGAGCTATACTGCTGAAGCAAGTAATACATTCTATGTTAAATAAATAAATAAATAAATAAATAAATAAATATTAAAAATATTTAATCCTGTGGATTGAGTTGTTAATCACATGGCAGAAATGTTTTAACATTTCATTATATAACCATGGCAGACCTAGACATCACCTTTCCTCACAGCAGGTGGCTGAGGTTTACATTATCTAGTGTCTTCTAGTTTAAAGGATGAGTCTAAAGTTTTCTATTTACCTCTCATGATGGATAGCTATGTTGTTCCAAAAAAAAAAAAAAAAAAGACATGAATGAAATCATGAGATGTGGGTTTCTTTGTAGCCAGCGAAAGATCTTGAAAAGGCCAGCTTCCATGGTAAACACTTTCGGTGTATTTGCAGTCAAATGCTCTACCACTGAGCTATACCCCCACTTTCGGTGTATTTGGTTCTGCATGTGCCATGCTGTTTTTCCCAGTGGCTGTACCATTTTCCATTATCACCAGCAATGAGCGAGGATTCCGGTTCTTCCAAATCCTTGCCAACACTTGATATATTCTTTCATTTTGATACTAGTCATCATAATGTGTGTGAAGTGTCCAGTGTTTTAAACAATGCATCATATTAAAAAATGTGGCTGTAAGATTTTGGAAGCCAAATTCTGTTTTCTGAACCAGGATAAAAGTTAAAGAATTCCCTTCATAAAATAATGTACTCATCTGCAAATATTAATGAAGTGTTATCTTTGTTCAAAGCATTGTGCTAGCCTTAATGTGTGTAACTGGTTAGCAAAAACAGACATATTTTGTGAAGTCCAGTTGGTAAGATGGACATTCATTAAATAATTATTAAATATACAGTGTGGCCGATCCTCTCAGTGCCCATCCACAAGGCCTTGGTACTTTGTGAAAAAAGGCTGTTTATAATTAATCACTGTGTATCTGCCCAAGGGCTTTTGTTTCTGGAAATGAGAGCATACTTGGTCCATTTATAAGGGAAGCCCTACATGCTGAGGCACTCATCTCGGTGGAAGCAGTCCTCAAGCAGGGACAGGTGGGACATGGTAGCTAAATACCCCAGCTTCCTTGCCCCTCATTTGGGATAGTTTTGAGATGTGTTCCTCATTTTCTGTCAGAAATCTTTAGAGACATTAGGCTCCACTTGCCCTATGGTGGTAACTTATTTCATAAGATACCCTTTATTGACTTTTGATCCAAAACAGTGTTTCCTGGGATCACTTCCCAAATCAAATACTTAAACTGAAATTGTCTCAGCATGTGTTCTGGGAAATCCAAACTAAGACACATGTTAACGCATTTTGATAAATTCTGTGGAGGAAAAGTAAAGGTTGCTATAAAAATTTGGAACAGACGGGATGCCTGGGTGGCTCAGTTGGTTAAGCAGCTGCCTTCGGCTCAGGTCATGATCCCAGCGTCCTGGGATCGAGTCCCACATCAGGTTCCTTGCTCAGCAGGGAGCCTGCTTCTCCCTCTGCCTGCCATTCTGTCTGCTTGTGCTTGCTCTCTCCCCCCCTCTCTCTCTGAAAAATAAATAAAAAATCTTAAAAAAAAATTTGGAACAGAAAGTCAAGTCTGTGGGTTTAGTGGGTTTGGTTTCGTGGGTTTAGTGAAGGCTACTCTAAAGTGTTATTTGAAGGTTGAGAAGGAGTTAACTAGGGGAAGGCATACCAAGCTGAAAGAAACAGCAGTGTAAAGTTCTGTGAGTAGGAAAGAGTGCAGCAGTTTTGGAAAGGGAGCGACACTGAAGATAATAAGAAAAATGGTGGCAATAGATGAGGCTGTACATATAGGTAGGGTCAGGTTCAGTCCTATAGACCATGTTGAAAAACTTGGCCTATATCTGAAGAGTAATGGCGAACCAAAAAAAATTAAGCAAAGGAGAGATATGGTCGGACCTACCTTTTAAAAGATGACTCTGAGTGTCTTATGGAGAGAAGATTGCAGTGAGACAAGGAGGGCAACCCCAGGAAGAGGAATCCATTGCACTGATGAAAGAGGTGATGGTAGCTTGTACTAGTATAGGATTTCTCAACCTTGGCATTATTAACATACTGGGCTAGACAGTTCTTTGTTGTGGGAGTTGTCCTGTGCGTTGTAGGTTGTTCAAAAGTATTTGGCCTCTGCACAATATATGCAGGTAGCATTGCTCTCTCCAGCTGTGACAGCCTAAACTGTTATCAGGCATTGATGAATGTTCCTTTGGCAACAAAATTGCCCTGCTTGAACCAAGGTGATTTCAATGAACGTAAAAAGGATAGACACTTGAGAGGTTTCACTTCAAAGTCTCTGCTGAAAACAGAAAGGGAGGGAAGGAAGGAAGGGCTTTTTGGTTACTACCAAATTTGTTCTTAATTGCACGTAGATTGAAAAATGGAACATTATGAGAATAAATTCCATCTGTTTCATGGTTTGTCATATTTCAAACTAAACTCTGACCCTCCAGAGTACCTCCACCTCCCTGCTTCCTTATCTGGGTCAACTGGATAATCAGTTTTCTTCTTAATCACTTCCAAAATTATTGAATTTTGTCCCCACATTCGAACAACAAATGTCATGGTTCCATTTTTTTTTTTTTTACCATCTCTCTTAAAAAAAAAAAAAGATTGTATTTATTTATTTGACAGAGAGAGAGCACAAGTAGGCAGAGCGGCAGGCAGAGGAAGAAGGAGAAGCAGGATCCCACTGAGCAGGGAGCCCAATGAGGGCTCGATCCCAGGACCCTGGGATGACCTGAACTGAAGGCAGCTGCTTAACCAACTGAGCCACCCAGGTGCCCCTATTTCCATCTCTTTTATATAGATGTGCTTCTGTTACTTTAGTTATGGCCTTTATCTTCTCAATGATTTTTTTCTCTACCAATCCTCAGTATCCAGCAAGATGACCTTCCCCTTCCTTTCTTATACTTTGCCCAAGCACTTCAGGCCAAATTGGCCTCTTCTTGGGGACTCTCAAAGCACATGTTCCTTTTTTTGGGGGAATTAATTAAGACAGTTTTCCATAGTGTTATATTTTCTAAGATGTATACCATTCTCCCCCACTTAAATGATAAATAGTATAATCTCAGGCCTGTGTAATGTTGTTGTGTGTCTCAGCCCTATGTGTATATAGTACACATTATATACTTGCTTAATAAGCCTGTGCATCATCTCACATGGTTGCTACCTAAGTTAATGCTTGAGAAACATCTTTTACCACTTTTAAGGGATCTCTTAAACTTATATAGAGTTTCTCAGGGTATATAGAACAGACCATACCAATGACTAGCCTTTTTCAACTGTTATAATTTCAAAGGGCAGTTGGCTGAAAATCCACTTTGGTGGCAATGCTGCCAAGGAGAAATGGTGACATTACTGTGTGTGAGCTCAACCCAGATGATGTTAACTGCAGTATATTGCCTCAAATTTAGTCCAAAGTCACAGAGAAGGCTTTTTATAAAACTACTAATCTGAGTTGATGACTAAAAGAGAAATATTTAAAGGTCTTTCCTTTTCTCCATTGACTCAGTATAAATAGGAATGACATGCACATAGTGAGGGGAGAATGTGCCATGAATAGAGATTTTTGTAGCACATTTTTCATTGACTTTAATGAGATGTGTGTGGCTAAATGTGTTAGTGCAGTTGGCAGAGTGTCTTTTTTCAAAGCATCAAGTTTTAGCCTAAAGTCTCAGTGAATATTTGAAATGGAGCTAGAATTTAAAAAGTAGTGATATTCAGAAAGCCCATTGACTCCAGGTGCATACAAGGTCCTTACCAGTTTCATTAGGAGTGGGATCATCCTCAAATATTGAGGAACTAAGACAAGGTGCTGTGGAGTTGTAGGCATTAACAAGCAACTGCAAGGGTAATTACAGTGAAAGAGAATGGGAGAGATGTTCCAGCAATGAAGAATTTTATATTGTGTTGCTTTTTTTGCTGGGTAAAACCTCAGAATTCCTATATTTCCATAGGAAAAGGCCTTGGTGATTACTTAAGAACTTGATCAGGTGTGAAAGGTGTCAGTATTTCCCACCTAACAAACGTTCTTAAGGCATTGTCCTTAGCATATCCTATGGCAAGAATCAAGAATAAAGACAGCATAAGTCAGTCGCTTGATCAACAGATATACATTATTTTTTTTCTTTGTGTAATGAACAGTATTAGGTGCTATAAGACATTTAATTAAAAGGAATAATGCTTATCCTTGACAAATTTGTTATTATATAAGCACTTTAAAAATGTGCAAATTAAAGTGATAATATGTGTCAAGTGTGTTGTATTAAAAATGAGTGCATTTAAGATTCACATACAGTAAATATACAACTCTAAATGCTTTATATGTGGCAATTTAGTTAATTATCATTACAAATTTACTGGAAAATACTGTTGATTACTAATGAGAAAAATGAAGGTATAGAGAGGAGACCTAAAAAGCATAAATAGGTGAATTTAACAGTAGAACAAGAATTTGAACCTAGGTAATGTAACTCCATAGTTTGGCTTAAACAATAGTTAAAACTGATGAAGAAGAGATTTTCCAGTTTTCTCAGAACAGGATGGAATTTTCCTAGTCTTAAATGAGGGATGTGATGTATATGAATGAGAGAGAATGGGGTAGAGTCTTGGGAGCGTGTAGATCTGGGGGTGGGGTTGTGGGGAGATGTTAAAACTGATAATACTTGAAGCAGCAGCTTGAAGGTGGAAATTAAAATGGCATATTAGGTGTATACGTGGGTGGAAGTGTGAGTAGCGATTCTAATCTAGGCAATTTGGGGTAGGAGATTAGTTGATAGTATATAGGAACAGAGATTGGTATAAGTTTCTAGGCAAACAGTTTTGCAACACCTTAAAATTTAAAATCTTACATGACCTGTGAGCCAGCTTTTCCAAATCTGGGAATGTATTCTACAATTGACTTAAACCGTATTGTTCATAAAAGTGAAAAAATGACAGTGACATTTAAGACCTCCAAAAGAATTGTTAAATTGTGTTTTAGCATACTCTGGAATATTTGACAAAATTGAGCCTCATCTGTTTTTAGTGATACTGAGAGCTTGTGAAGTGGAAAGAAAAGTGACTTGAATGAGATGTATGGTATGACTTTATTTAAAAAGTATGTATAATCAAGAAATATTTATGGGACCTTCGTTATGGGCTGGGCAAATAATGAAGCAATACAGAAGGGGAGCAAAGATCCCTGCCCTTTTGAGGCTTGCATTTTGGAAGGGAGACAGACAACAAAAAATTGCATATCACAAATAAGTAAATAATTTAATATCTTAGGGGTGATAAATACATGGAAAAAAAGGAAAGAGCAATAAATGAGATTAGGTGTGCTGAGGGGTGTGGTAGAGGCAATTTTAATGTGATGTCTTGGGTTAGCCTCGTGGAGGAGGTGGAAAATGAATAAGATGTGAAAAATCAAAGTCACTAAAGGGAATGTGTGCTCTCTGTAGAGGGAAGAGCAGCAACTAAAACAAACGCCTTAAGGTAGGAACATGCCTGGTGTTCAGAGAACACCCAGGAACCTATTATGGCCAGTGTGGAGGAAGTGAGGGGAAAAATAGATGAAAGGAGGTTGGGAAGTTAAACTGGGGTCTGGATTATGTAGAGTAGGGCTGTACAAAGCAAATACAATGGAAACCTTGTATGTAATTAAAACTTTTCAGTGGCCACATTGAAAAAAAAGAAAAGAAACATGAAATTGATATTAATAGTGTATTTTATTTAGGACCGTATTTTTAAAATATTATTTTAACATGTAATAACTACAAAATATTAATGTGATATTTAACATTTTTGTACTAAAGCTTTGCAGTGTGGTGCCTATTTTTTCCTAAAGTACATCTCAATTTAGATCAGCCACATTTTAAATCTTGTTTTTAAATTTAATTTTATTTTTTTCCAGTGTTCCAAGAGTCATTGTTTGTGCACCACACCCAGTTCTCCATGCAATACTTGCAATACTTAGGCCCACAAGTAGCTAGTGGCCATTTTATTGAACAGCTGAGAGATAGTATTTGGCTTGTACATGCACTAAAATAGTCATTGCAGAAGTTTAGCTGAAGAGTAACTTCATCATTCTTATATTTTTACATGTATCACCCTGACTGGTGTGTTAAGGAACACTCATGTTGGGGAGGGAGAGAAGAAACAGGAATAGAAGCAAAGAGACCTATTAAGAGGCTGTTGCACCAATCCAGGCAGGAGATGATGGTAACTTAGACTTGGGTATTAGCAGCAGAAATTGGGAGGACTGGCCAGATTCTACCTATCTTTTGAAGGTAGAGCCAATCTGATCTTCTTAGAGATTGAACGTAGGATATAAAACAAAGGGAATTGTTAAGGATAGTACCAACTCCTTTAGCCTGAGTAACTGGAAATATGGAATTTGATTTGAAATGGTGATTCTGCAGGTAGGGCATGATTGGATGTTAAAACTTAAAGTGTGAGAATTCTGTATTTGACACCCAGTTGGAGAGGAAGTTGGCAAGTTGACAGTTGGATATATGAGTCTGAATTTGAAATGGAAGTCTAGACTGAAAATATAAATTTGAAAGTTGTCAGCTTAAATAAAAATATTTAAGACTGTAGGCCTGAATGAGGTCATTGAGGGAATGAGGGTAGATGGAGAAGGGAAGAAGTCTGAGGACTGAGCCTTGACATTCTCTGGTAGTATGAGATTCAAGTCCACTTTGGATGGATTTATACCACATTCATAAGCACTAGGTGGGGGCACTTCAAGGGCCTGGCAAAGGGGAACTTTCAATATCTAACTGTATTGATTTTATAATAGGTGTATAGTCGTTTTTTGATATAAAAATATACTAACAGTCCAGAGAGGCTTTCAGTTTCAACTTAGACATGTAAAAAAAAACCTGAGGAGTCATTACTTTTGCCCATACAACAAGAAAAAGCTTGACAAATTGAGTATCAGTGACTTTATAGGACCTATCAGTGAGTCCTATATAGGATCCCTTAGTTTGAAAGTCAAGCTTCTCTTCTAAAACAAGTAGAGGTAGGTACCTTCAGGGAGACAAAGACTGAAGCAGTTGCTTGTCTGGAGCAGAAGCCTCCAGAGGCCATACATCCCTGCAAGGAACATTGGACTAGAAATTCTCATGAATTGCTGAAGGCTCAGTATGGGTTAGCATGATTAAGTCCTGCTCCGTGGGGCTGCAGTCATACTTCGGGAAGGGGGCTCACATGACTTCAGGCTTTTCCTCCAGGAACCCCAGTAGATTCTTAACTAGGAAGATTGGGGATAATACAGAGAAGGCTACCCACCCCCTTACCTCTGCCCTAGTGATTGCAGACGTTCTTTAAAGGGTATTTTCTCCAGATAAAGGATTCTGGATTGGCGGGTTTTTAAAAAAAATTATTTCACCCAGTTCCAGAGCCCCATGCCAACTTGTGATGGACATGCAAAAAGTAAGGGGTGTGTGTTTGTGTGTGTGTTTTTAAAAAAATATTTTATTTGGGGGTGCCTGAGTGACTCAGTCAGTTGGGTATATGCCTTTGGCTCACATCATGATTCCAGAGTCCTGGAATCTAGTCCTGTATTGGGCTCCCTGCTCATCAGTGAGTCTGTTTCTCCCTCTCCCTCTGCCCCTCTGTATGGTTGTGCCCTTTCTTGTTCTCCCTTGTTCCTCCTTTCTCTCTCTCTCAAAAAAATAAATAAAAAATAAAGATTTTATTTATTTATTTGAGAGAGAGTGTGTGTGTACACAAGTCAGGGATTGGAGAGGAAGGGGGAGAAGCAGACCCCCTGCTGAGAAGGGAGCCTGATATGGGGCTTAATCTCAGGATCCAAGATTACGACCTGAGCCAAAAGTAGATGCTTAACTGACTGAGCCACCTAGGTGCCCATAAGCTATGTTTTATTTCCATTTTTAAAAATTTTATATTTTATTAAATTTATTTTCAGTGTTCCAGAATTCATTGTTTATGCACCACACCCAGTGCACCATGCAGTACGTGCCCTCCATAATACCCACCACTAGGCTCACCCTACCTTCCATTCCTCTCCCCTCCAAAACCCTCAGTTAGTTCCTCACAGTCCACAGTCTTTCATGGGTCATCTCCCCCTCTAATTTCCCCCAATTCCCTTCTCTTCATCTACCCCATGTCCTCCATGTTATACCTTATGCTCCACAAATAAGCAAAACCATATGATAACTGACTCTCTCTGCTTGACTTATTTCACTCAGCATAATCTCTTCCAGTTCCATCCATGTTGATACAGAAGTTGGGTATTCATCATTTCTGATGGAGGAATAACACTCCATAGTATATATGGACAATATCTTCTTTATCCATTCGTCCATTGAAGGTCATCTTGGTTCTTTCCACAGTTTGGCGACTGTGGCCATTGCTGCTATGAACATTGGGGTACAGATGGCCCTTCTTTTTACTATGTCTCTATCTATGGGGTAAATACCCAGTAGTGCAATTGCAGGGTCACAGGGAAGCTCTATTTTTAATTTTTTAAGGAGTCTCCACACTGTTTTCCAAAGTGGCTGCACTAACTTGCATTCCCACCAAGTGTGTAAAAGGGTTTCCCTTTCTCCACATCCTCTCGAACACATGTTGTTTACCGTCTTGTTCATTTTGGCCATTCTAACTGGTATAAGGTGATACCTCAATGTGGTTTTGGTTTGAATCTCCTTGATGGCTAGTGATGATGAACAGTTTTTCATGTGTCTGTTAGCCATTTGTATGTCTTCATTGGAGAAGTGCCCATTTTTGACATGATTATCTATTTTGTGTGTGTTGAGTTTGAGGAGTTCTTTATAGATCTTGGATATCAGCCCTTTGTCTGTACTGTCATTTGTGAATATCTTCTCCCATTCCATGGGTTGCCTCTTTGTTTTATTGACTGTTTCCTTTGCTGTGAAGAAGCTTTTGATCTTGATGAAGTCCCAAAAGTTCGTTTTCACTTTTGTTTCCTGTGCCTTTGGAGACATATCTTGAAAGGTGTTGCTGTGGCCAATGTCAAAGAGGTCACTACCTCTGTTCCCCTTTAGGATTCTGATGGATTCCTGCCACATGTTGAGGTCTTTTATCCATTTCAAGTTTATCTTTGTGTATGGTATAAGAGAATGGTTGAGTTTCATTCTTCTACACATAGCTGTCCAATCTTCCCAGCAGCATTTATTGAAGAGACTTTTTTCCACTGTATATTTTTTCCTGCTTTGTCAAATATTATTTGACCATAGAGTTGAGGGTCCATATCTGGGCTCTCTATCTGTTCCACTGGTCTATGTGTCTGTTTTTGTGCCAGTACCATGCTGTCTTGGTGATCGCAGCTTTATAGTAAAGCTTGAAATCAGGCAACGTGATGCCCCCAGTTTTGTGTTTCTTTTTTAACATTTCCTTAGCGATTTGGGGTCTCTTCTGATTCCATACAAATTTTAGGATTGTTTGTTCCAGCTCTTTGAAAAATGCTGGTGGAATTTTGATTGGAATGGCATTGAAAATATAGATTGCTCTAGGCAGTGTAGACATTTTAACAATGTTTAGTCTTCTGATCCATGAGCATGGAATGGTCTTCTATCTTTTTGTGTCTTCTTCAATTTCTTTCATGAGTGTTCTTAACATGCCACTCTCAGTAATAGATCATTGAAGCAGAAATTCAATAAAGAAACAAGAGTATTGATGAGACATTGGACCAGATGGACCTCATAGATGTATACAGAACATTCCACCCTAAAACAACAGAATACTCATTATTCTCGAGTGCACATGGAACTTTGTCCAGAATAGACCACATACTATATCACAAATCAGGACTCAACCAGTACCAAAAGATTGAGATTATACCCTGCATATTCTCAGATCACAATGGTTTGAAATTGGAACTCAACCACAAAAAAAAGTTTGGAAGTAATTCAAACACCTGGAAGCTAAAGACCAACTTGCTTAAGAATGTTTGGATGAACCAGGAAATCAAAGAAGAACTTTAACAATTCATGGAAACCAATGAGAATGAAGACACTTTGGACCAAAACCTGTGGGATAAAGCAAAGGTGGTCCTAAGGGAGAAATACCTAGCCATCCAAGCCTCCCTCAAAAAAATCCTGAAAAATCCAGAATACACCAGCTGTCTCTACACATTAAAGAACTGGAGAATCAACAACAAATTAAGCCAACCCCACACATAAGAAGGGAAATAATCAAGATTAGAGCAGAGATCAATGAGATAGAAACTAGGAGTATAGTAGAATGCATCAACAAAGCTAGAAGCTGGTTTTGTGAAAGATTCAAGAAGCTTGATAAACCATTGGCCAAACTAATCCAAAAGAAAAAAGGGAAGACCCAAATTAATAAAATTGTGAATGAAAAGGGAGAGATCACGACTAATGCCAGGGAAATAGAAACAGTCATCAGAAATTATTATCAGCAGTTATATGCCAATAAGTTAAGCACACTAGATGAAATGGATACATTCCTGGAAACCTATAAAGTTCCAAAACTGAATCAGGAAGAAATTGACAACTTGATAGACCAATATCTAATAACAAGATTGAAGCAGTGATCAAAAGCCTTCCAAAAAAACAAGAGCCGAGGACCTGACAGCTTCCCTGGGGAATTCTACCAAACTTTCAAAGAAGAAATAATACCTATTCTCCTGAAGCTGTTTCAAAAAATTGAGACAGAAGGTAAACTTCCAGACTCTTTATATGAAGCCAACATTACCGTCATCTCCAAACCAGGCAAAGACCGCACCAAAAAGGAGAATTTCAGACCAATATCCCTGATGAATATGGATGCTAAGATTCTCTACAAGATCCTAGCTAATAGTATCCAACAGTATATTAAAAAGATTATCCACCATGACCAGGTGGGATTTATCCCTGGGTTGCAAGGGTGGTTCAACATTTTCAAATCAATCAATGTGATAGAACAAATCAATAAGAGAAGAGAGAAGAACCACATGGTCCTCTCAATTGATGCAGAAAAGCATTTGATAAGATACAGAATCTGTTCCTGATTAAAACGCTTCAATGTATATGGATAGAGGGAAAATTCCTCAACTTCATAAAATCTATCTGTGAAAAACCCACAGTGAGTATCCTCAATAGGGAAAAGCTTGCAGCCTTCCCTTTGAGATCAGGAACAAGACAAGGATGCCCACTCTCACCACTCTTGTTCTACATAGTGTTAGAAGTCCTAGCAACAGCAATCAGACAACAAAGAGAAATAAAACATATTTAAATTGGCAATGAAGAAGTCAAACTCTCTCTCTTCACAGATGACATGATACTTTATGTGGAAAACCCGAAAGACTCCAGCCCCAAACTACTAGAACTCATATAGCAATTCAGTAATGTGGCAGGATACAAAGTCAATGTACAGAAATCAATTGCTTTCTTATATACTAGCAATGAACATATAGAAAGGGAAATTAGAGAATAGATTCCATTTACTATAGCACCAAGAACCGTAAGATACCTGGGAACAAACCTAACCAAAGAGGTAAAGGGTCTGTATTCTAGTTACTACAGAACACTCATGAAAGAAATTGTGTTTTATTTCCAAAAACAAACAAAAATTTAGTGGTGTAATCATGGCAAGTCTTAAAAGCCAGCCTAATGAAATATGATAATTTATGCTACATAGAGGTTGGAAAACTACTGGATGTTTTGGGAAGTGGAGTGATTTGATTTACCTATTGAAACCATGCTCTTTGTCTATTGTCTTAGTAGCAGGGTGCAGCAAAAATTCTCTACTGTCTGAACTGTCACCCTAGGTTCCAACATGTGTCTAAAGTTCCTTAATAAGAACAATAATAAGAGCCACAATCAAATGATAACTACAGGAATTTTTTTCACAGTATTAGATATTAGAGTTAGCTGTGTGTATTGAGACTATTTTAAAGTCATATTTTTTATTATTATTATTATTTTCAATTTATTTATTTTCAGAAAAACATTATTCATTATTTTTCACCACACCCAGTGCTCCATGCAAGCTGTGCCCTCTATAATACCCACCACCTGGTACCCCAACCTCCCACCCCCCACAACTTCAAACCCCTCAGATTGTTTTTCAGAGTCCATAGTCTCTCATGTATTATTATTTTTTAAGATTTTTGTTTATTTGAGAGAGAGAGAAAGCGAGAAAAAGCATGAGCATTGGGCGGGGGTGTTTGTGGGGGTGGGTACGGAACAGAGGGAGAAGCTGACTCCATGCTTAAGGGGACTCTGGGATCATGACCTGAACTGAAGGCAGATGCTTAACCAACTGAGCCACCCAGGCGCCCCTTAAATGCATATTTATAATTTTAGAATTTTAAGAGTATATTAATGCTTTTATATAATTTCCAACGATATAACATGAAACTATTCATACTGAGTAATTTGATCCATTTTTATAATTAAATGAATATTATTAGAAGGTATATGTATGAGTATAGTTTTCTATTATCGGCTGTTATCCATAGAGATTAAAAATTGCTTATTCCATAATGCCTTTAAAAATAGTTGTCTGCATACTCTTTATGTTTTTGATAAAGCCATTTAATATTGTGTCTAATATTTCTTTTGCTTTTGGGAGAAAAATAACCTAAAGCCCTGAAATGCTACATATGTTGCATTGTGAATCATGGGAACCTGGAGCAAGAAAGATTGCATTTAGAATTTCTTTATCTTGCCTCAGATTTTTCATTTTCTAACAAAAGCCCTTCTTTCATGAGCTATGCGTGAGAATAGTTATGAGTCAAAGGCATTCTGTTTCCAAATTTATACGTAATATTTCAGTTAAGAAACAGAATCTGAAGGACAAGTTCACATATAAATGAAAAGTAGAAGGAAGGCAGTCAAGTGCCTCAAATAATAGATTTAAATATGACCCCCTCCTCTTAAAGAACAAAAGATGTCTGTGAAAGTATCAAGTTCTGACTGTTCCCTAGAAATTTCTATTGATTAGAAGATGAACCTTGATTGAGATGTAAAGTTTCAACTTCCAAGAAGCTGAGTAACATACTGAGCAGGAATTGCCAGTATTGTTTTAATAGACATATCTTGTAAAGGTGAATTTCAAAGAGTTTTCACAGATCTCTGAACAGTATTCTCACGCATTTTAAGTAAGTAGGTCAATGTTATCATTTATACATAATTTTATTGCTTTAGTGCTATATTTTTATGATTATCTTACAAACATTTCACTAAAGTTATACTGAAATTTCTTAGTGATTTCATATTCTCTCTTAGTCTTGTTTTGCTTGAGAGGTTCTCACTTTCTGTCCCTACTTAACTGCCTGAAAACCTGTCTCTTTTTTCCATCAGACACCTTCCTGGGCCATTCACTTCTCCCTAACATTTTGGCTATTATCTTTCTTCCACATTTGATTATTTAATTGTGAAACTAAAGAATAGATTTAGTCTCACATGTTTTTGTGCCCCCAGTACATGCGGAGATCTAGGCAAAGTCTAGACTGATAAAATTTAAAAAAAAAAGGCAAGGGATGGGGAGAGGAAGAAAGGAAATTATACCTCTAAATCTGAATGAAAGTAGTGACTCATATAGTATAATATAATTTTTCTTTAAAAATCAGATACTCAGTCCAAGACAGCAGCCCATGCACACACTAAACTGTGCAAGTATCTATATGGTGAATTCTGGTGGGAGTTTTAGTTTACTTAGAAATAACCTTATGTAAAAAACAAACAACAACAAAAAATTAGACTCTTCCCTGCCGTGAATAATTATGCAAGTAGAAAAATTAGAATTAATATATTAAGGGTCAAACCTACTGAAAATCAGCAATATCTTATATGGTAAAATAAGCCGTGAGAAAGGATTAGTGGTATAGATTTTTGGAAAGAAGGGGATGTTTTGCAAGTGCACTTCATATCCTCGTTGTCCTGCCCATGGTTACCACCATATATTTGCCAGCTGCAAACATTAGATCTTAGTAAAATTATTCATGGAGTCTTGCAAAATCTTGATACCTGAGCCTCAGGATTGAAGATTGAAGGTGGTGAATACGTGGAGAGCATTTTTTTTTCCCTCTGAGTTGATAAGGAACCAGCCAGAATTCTAAAAGAAAATACATATTTTCTCCTCTGCTTTTTTGGTGATACCTGGGGACTCACTCATCTTCAAAATACTTTCTCTCAAGAATTTTCAAGCTGTGTTTCATTACATCTTACAGGTAAAAGAAATAGCCTTATGCAGCATTTTCCAAAAAGACCTCCCTGAAATGCTCATGTTTTTTGACAACGTTAGTTTATTAATATGACAAGCCAGTTTTAAGGACATTATTTCTTTAAAAATATATTAAAAACTGTATGTAACAAATCACTAAATTAATTTAAATAGTACTTATTATTTTACAGTACTTTTTCTTTAGAAATAGAATGCCCAGTCAAGAATGCTAAGAAGGAGGGCTGCCTGGGTGGCTCAGTGAGTTAAGCCTCTGCCTTCAGCTCAGGTCATGATCTCAGGGTCCTGGGATCGAGCCCCACATTGGGCTCTCTGCTCAGCGGGGAGCCTGCTTCCCACTCTCTCTGCCTGACTCTGCCTGACTCTGCCTGCTTGTGATCGCTCTGTTAAATAAATAAATAAAATCTTAAAAAAGAAGAATGCTAAGAAGGAGAATGAGAAATCATTTATTGCTTTAATTTGCTCAATAAATGTTTTTGGAGTGTTTGTTATATGCCTGATACTGTTATAGGTGCTTGAGGTACATCAGTGAAATGCATTAATGCATGACTTGAAATCTGCAGTATCTGTAAATGACTTTCTATTTGATAGTTGCTGGATTCTGTTATATCTTACAGTGTTGTCATATAATTTATGAATGGATTACGTAAATTTGTGAATGAGTTAAGTAAATTAAATAATCAAATGAGTCTAACTCTATGAAGTTAAAAATAAATTGTTGAACATTTCTTATAGGATGTATTACATTGTATTTTTTTATTCATTTGCTATATAAAATAGAAGAGTGGATTTTTGTGAAGAGTGGAGATTTTTCAGTGCATTTGAGTTTAAAGTATCACAAACAGGAGATGGCCAATCCACACATGAAATTTCGCTGAAAGCAAAAGCTGTTTTATATAGTTCTTTGCAAAAGCTTCTTGGCCGTGGGAAAGTTATAGCAAGTTCTGAAATAAGTTTGAGAGACAAAATTTTCATACAATGTAAGCAAATCATGCATTGGTAGATCACATTTTATAAGAATTATATAAACATTATGAATGTAGTATCTCCCATTTTATCAGGTTAGACATGAAACAATCTTCTCTGGCTGGCTTGTTGACTTGGAGCAGTTTGTGCCTTAAGTGAAAGAAACAAGTAGTCTTTCGTAAAGATAGTGGGAAAAAGACATATAGAGAGATGTAGATCTATAAAATTATCCTATCTGACTCTTATTTTGTTCAGCCAGTTTGGCTTTTAGAGATGTTTTCTGTGCTAAATTTCAGGCAGATTCTTGAATTGAGGATGTGAATCCTTTTCTGCCCACTCTTGTTTAAAAAAAGAAAAAACAGTCTGCAAGTCGCTGTATGCATTTCATAAAAATATAAATTGTTTTTCCTTTTTAATTTTTTTTTCATGGAGGTGTAATCAGGCATTATTTTAAATATTTTTTTCACAAAAAGGGACATATACTCACAGAAATTTAGGAAATGTTTGTATAATGTCTTTTAACAGAGGCTTTGAATCTCACTGAGCAGGATAAGTATACCCACTTACTGTGGACCTTCATTCCTGATTATTCTCTTTGGCTCTGTTTTCTTTTCTGTCTCATAAAGATACTAATATTTAGTACACAGTTTCTTAGACATCAGTAAGGTAATGAAAATAAAAAGAGCTCAGCCCTGGACCTGCCTCATGGAAAGAATTTCTTTTTAAGGTTTTTATTTTTTCTATTTACTTGTTTATTTGTCAGAGAGAGCAAGTGAGTGCACAAGCAGGCAGAGTGGCAGGCAGAGGCGGAGAGAGAAGCAGGCAAGGAGCAAGGAGCCCAATGTGGGGCTCCATCCCAGGACCCTGTGATCATGACCTGAGCCGAAGGCAGTGGCTTAACCAGCTGAGCTACCCAGGCATCCCTCATGGAAAGAATTTAATGGAAAATAATATAAGTAAAATAATTAGACATCTGTTATGTGTTAGGCTTGAGAATAATGCACAGAATATTAAATTGGGCTTGCTTTCCAGTATATCCTCCCTCCAGTTGGAGAGCTAAGGATTTAGATATTTGAATAACTAAAAATAAAAATAGACTTTTTAAATGTAAACTTTAGATTTCCTTTTATATAAATATTGAAAATCATCGTGGAAAAAATATAAATTGCTTTATAAGTACTGCACATGTATAAAGTTTATTAAGTAGAACCAGACTCATAGATGATCTTCAATAAAGTTTGTATTGGTTATTAGTTTCTTGAGAAAACAAAAACAGAAGGCAATTCAATTTTGCCAGCTAAATTTCTTTTTTGAAGAGTAGAAAGGTGTCACATCTTGCGGCTGCCAGGTGGAGTGCATTAAAGGTCAGGACAGTGTGTGAGATTTGCTCTTCTAATAGGAAGATACCAGGGAAGGAGTATTTTTCGTCTACTTTGTTCATGAAAATCAAGAGAGAGCACAACTAGAATTGTGTGTGTGTGTGTGTGTGTGTGTGTGTGTTGTTCTCAGTTTTATTTAGTGGCTTCAATTAGAGGTTTTTTTTTTTCCTATTGAGTGAACACATATTGCTTGGAAAATATGATGAGAAATTCTTCAAGAAAAATGCAAATAATAATTGTGCATATTCCCAAGTCATTTGTGATTTTTCCTTGCACCTAAACTCTTCACATGTATTCATTTGTAATAAAAAAAAAATCCTGTACCTGTAATCATTATCTTTTATTTTCCTTTCTTTTTTTAAACCACCCTGCCATGTAATTGTAAGATGCATACTTATGAAGAATTAAGAGAAGCCAGAATTGAGTTTTCTTGTCCAACCAACCCAGCTGCTGATGGCTGTCTACAAGATAACTAACTTGCTCACATATGCTCTTGATGCTGTCCTTCATATAGTCTACAAGGAGTGTCAGTCTGTCAGCACTAAGTGCCATTTGTGAAATAAACAACACAGGGCGAACAATGCTGCTGTGATAATAGTTGCATCTCTACCTGTTTGCTGATGTTAGAACAATGAAGGAATTTAGTAATATCCTTTCAGTCACATGATAGTTTTTCCGCTCTAGTCTTTCTCTAGGTTATGGCATGTTAAACACACTAAATGACCTACTTGTGAATACAAATAATACCTTTTGATTTCTGTTTTGAAATATTACCCATATAAAACTATAGAATGACTATTTGTTGGAGACTTGTTTATGCCACTATGAAAAAAAGAAAATAAAATAGATATGAGAAGGTGAACGGCTGATTATTTTATACAAAGCCATCCAACACGTATTTTCAACTTTCTGTAAATGGAACATAATTTGGCATCTAGCTCCATGTCTATGTATTTCTAGAAAATAAAATTTTGCTTAGATGATTCAAAGTGAGATTTGGTTTAAATAGCATAGATACATAAACATACTCTGGCAGTCTCTTTTATGAACAACTTAAAAGCACATTAAAAACATTGAGACAATTTATGCGTTTTTGTTGTATTCAGAAAAGCATTGTGTAGTTAAGTGGAAGAAAAAAAAAGAAAGGTTCTTCCATTTCAGATGGTAATTTTCTTTAAAGTCCATGTTATTTTTAGAGTTATTTATATCAATGAAGTGATAATTAATGCTCAGGACTATTACACTTCACTCATTTCTTTTTTTCATAATTTGTGAAGAATTTTAACCATGTTTTCTACTGAGCAGGTAATAAGTGATGTTTACCTAGTGCTTCTGTGCCTAGGAAAAATTTCATGTGCTCTGTAGTTACTAATTAACTTACGTCATGTGCCTGGGTGGCTCGTCAGTTGGATGTCTGCCTTCCTCTTGGGTTGTGATCTCGGGGTCCTGGGATTGAGCCCCACATCAGGCTCTCTGCTTAGTGGGGAGTCTGCTTCTCCCTCTCTTTCTTTCTCTGGCTCTGGCTCTGGCTCTCACTCTCTATCAAGTAAATCAATAAAATCTTTTTAAAAAAATTAACTTATGTCATTCTTATAGTGTTTCTGTGAAGTAAATTTTATTTTACCCAATTCACAGAAGAGGAAACTGAGGTCCAAAGGAAATAATCAATCCAAATTCCTAAAATCCTAAATAACAGGGTATGATTTGAACCCAGAACTCTATAACACACTTGCCTAAACCCTGTTCTGTACTTCTTCACTTAGATGTACTGCAGAAACAGAGAAATCTGTTTGCAAACACAGCTAGCTCAACTGCTTGTGAAATTAGAGTAATGTGAGTAGAAGACTGATTTTTTCAATATTGTTATTTTATGGATTGCCTATAGAATTGATAATATTCTTCTTTCTCTATTTCCCTTAATTCCTTAGTAAAGAAAGTGGTCTTCATTATAGTACATATGAGATTATTTTGATAAAATTTTCTATTACATCAGAATTATATTCTGATAAATTCAGATAACACTGCACAAATATTGACTATTAATTTTGATGTGTAGAAATGTCCATAAATCAGTTTCTATTTAATTATATAAAAGGTCTTTCTGTCCAAAGTAACAGAGAGATTATGCTTTCAATAGTTTATTAAATCATTTTGAAATCAAGAAGGATATAGCATAGAGTTGATATCTAAAGTTTTATACACTTGTTCTGGCAATATCTTTATTCAGAGTGGGAGGGGAATAATTTATTTTCTGCAGATACCTACTGTTTACCACCCACAGCCCAACATGAAGTCTGGAGAGGTAGACTCTTCATTAGGAGAATTCATACTATTTTTATAATGACAGCATCGCCAAAGAAACTTTTTTCTTTGGAAGAAAGATCATTCCACCTTTCATGAAAGGGAAACTGTATGACTTTGTTTTATTCTAAACAATTAAGAAGGAGCCTCGAACCTCAAAGCACATGGGAGAGTCTTAGTAAGCAGTATTCTGTAATATTTGGAGAAAAATATGAACATTATATCTCCATATTTATTTTTCCCAAATTACTCTCATAATGAATATTGGAAACTTTATATGTTGCAATGTCTTATTTCAGAACACTTTAAAAAAAAGAATTTATTTATTTGACAGAGAGATAGAAAGCACAAGTAAGCAGAAAGGCAGGCAGAGGGAGAGAGAGAAGCAGGCTCTCCAACAAGCAGGGAACCTGATGCGGGGCTTGATCTCAGGATCCTGCAATCATGACCTGCACTGAAGGCAGCCGCTTAACCAACTGAGCCACCCAGGTACCTCCAGAACACTTTTAATTCACACTATGAATAAACCCATTTTATAGATGAAGAAACTGAGATGCGAAGAACTTAAGTAGCAAACTGATTCCAATCCTTAGGAATCTTGTCCCTCCATACTGCTCATGTTGATTTCCTTGTAGATATTCTAGCTGTGACAAATATTTGCATATTTGCTGCACTAAAAATCTTTTTCCATGAATAAGCAAGCATTAAGGAAGGTTTCATGATTTTTTAAAAAAAAGTTTTACATTTTTTTTAAATTTGAAGAGAACTTTACAGCAAAATCTAGCTACCTTCACGCTACTATAATGACTATAATTATGTCTTTTCTAAACTTTAATTTGTGTAAATGTAAAGTAACTTTTATTTTACAGTTAGTAAATTATCTCTCTGACCAAAATGTCTTGGGGAATATGTATTTATTTCATATCAGAAGTATACCATTTTTGTAAATTTTTTGTAAATTTATACAAAAATTTAGAAACAAGTTATATATACCTACATAAATTCAGATGTATGTATAAATTCATAGAGATATGTGTATGTACATATATATATATATATACACACACAGATATACAGTATTTATTTTTATATGGTATTTCCATTGGGAAATGTTTGATTGCATTGTGATTTTGTAATAAGGGAATTCCAGTTGAGTACAAATCTAATAGATTTCCTAGGTAGGATTCCAGAATTAGTGCATGAAGGTAACATAGTAGTTTTATTTGAAGAGTTCATTAAATTAGGTTATATAGGCTCTTATGAAATATACAGGGGCATAAAAGCATCCAGAGGAAAATGAAACAACAACCTAACAGCCTAATTATTTAGGAACCAAAGGAATTGATTTACTACTGATTCATTTTTTTTTAAAGATTTTATTTATTTATTTGACAAAGAGAAATCACAAGTAGACGGAGAGACAGGCAGAGAGAGAGAGAGGGAAGCAGGCTCCCTGCTGAGCAGAGAGCCCAATGCGGGACTCGATCCCAGGACCCTGAGATCATGATCTGAGCTGAAGGCAGCGGCTTAACCCACTGAGCCACCCAGGTGCCCACTACTGATTCATTTTTAATGAATCATTCAAGATTAATGAATCTTAATCATAAGTACCAAATAAGCAAGGAATATATCTAATGCCAAGATATTAAGGAAGTGGCTAAGTTTATTTTAAAAATTTTTTTCAAGATTTTACTTATTTGAGAGAGAGCAAGAAAAAGAGGGAGAGGATAAGCAGGGGGAGTGGCAGAGGGAGAGGGGAAGCCTGGGATCCCAAGATCATGACCTGACCCAAAGTCAGATACTTAACCAGATGAGCAATCCAGGTGCCCTGGAAATGGTGAAGTTTAAAGAAGTTTTAACCAGTGATTAATGACGATTGGAAACCCTTTAACATTCTAGGTGTGGTTTTCCAATTAAAGATGTTAATCTTTAACATCAGGGGAGCCTGGGTGGCTCAGTGGGTTAAAATCTCTGCCTTCGGCTCAGGTCATGATCTCAGGGTCCTGGGATCGAGCCCCGCATCAGGCTCTCTGCTCAGCGGGGAGCCTTCTTCCCCCTCTCTGCCTACTTGTGGTCTCCATCTGTCAAATAATAAATAAAATCTTAAAAAAAAAAGATGTTAAATACAACTACCTGAAAAGCGGAAGCTAGTTAAGCTCATCTGAAATTTAGAGGATGAGTTTTTGTTTTGTTTTGTTTTTTTAAGGTTAGAATCTAGGGATGAAAATAGTCAATGTAAAGAGATATTAGGTCCTTGAAATATTCACTCCATGTGAAATTTTGATGATGTTATGTTGAATATCATTAAAATAATAAATATAATGAATGTGATAGGGTTTATGGTTTGTTTTACCTTGATTAAATGTGATATAACTTTTTCCCCTGTAATATGTGATAATAAATAATCAGGGGGATTATTTGGAATATTTACCAGATGGTATGGCTTGACTTGACCAACCAGGATGAACAACCAGATGGCATACTGGATGTGTATAAACTCTGTTGACAATTTAACTACGTAGACAAGATCAGTGAGGTACTGGCTTTTTGCCTATATGTAGACTTGAACTCTGGATTCTGAGAAGATGTACCAGGCTTAAATTCCTGCCTTTCCTTCCATTCTTCTTTCTCTCTCCCATTCTGTTTTCTTATTTCTTTCTTCATTTTTTAAGGCAGTGGAGTGATTTCCTCAAAGTCTTTACCAGAATCATAGTAAGCTTCACAGATGAAGGGGGATCTAATCTGCTCAAAGTATGGTTTGGGAGCTTCTAACTCAACTCTCTTTCCATTTCAAGAGGCAATTCCAATGTTCAATAGGTCACAGTTGGCAAACCACTGAAATAAAACATTCAAGTAAATGGAAATCAACACTTTCTAGGTAAAAATGGCAATGCTAGCAGTGGATTTACTTGTGGGTTAGTGAGGCTTGCAAGTCATGGCTTGAAATATTTGTTCTTCAGCTGACAGATGATAGTCAAAATCTGGCACATGAATGCTCACTTTAGGTTGAGACTACATAATGTGCAAGAAGATGGTTTGTTTGAAAAGTTGAACATAGGAAAATCAAGTACTGACTGCAATAGTAACCCATCCTAGTGCTTAATATTTTCAATGATCATCTTGAGGAAATTTAGTCTAAAATTTATGGAATATATTTTTTTAAAAAATCAGATTTTTTAAAGAAAAGGGAAAAAGTTGAATTTAAAATAAGGGCAGGTATCATGAAAATAAAATCTTACTCATTTTTAAATATATTAAATATGTATGATGTATTGTGCTATGTGAATATAGGTCAAATCCACTGGCAAAATTGTATTTTTTTCTATAAACAACACACGTTTATTGTTTTACAGTTTGAAATCAGTTTCACTGGGATGACATTAAGGTGTCTGCAGGCCCACACTTCTTTTGTAGGCTCTAGAGAACAACCACCCCACCCCGCTTTTTTTGTTGTTTTGTTTTGTTTTTATTTTCAGCATAACAGTATTCATTATTTTTTTCACCACACCCAGTGTCTTTAAAAAACAACACAGGCTTGACTTGAAATTGTTTTATGGTAGTTTTAATAGGTGATTTCTCTCACTTTTTTCAATTGTGATGTTTTTTAAAAATCAGTTATTGTTATGCCATTTATAAAACTAGTAAAACACTGCTGTTTCAAAGCTCATCCATTGCTGAAGTTTATATTGCTGTCTCAGCTATTTCCTTGAGAACGTGGAGATTGCAGCATAATAAAGACAGTTTTTATCATCAGAAATTATCCTGCTTACCTCAATAATCACATATTGACCTCAATAATTTAGATGACCTTAAATATCCATTCTTGAAAGTAGGTGTTACACATAGAGCATTGTGTATAGGTAGAAAGGGTGATAAAAACTTCCTTCTTTTTGTCTTTCTTTGAGAGAGAGCACGAGTGAGAGTGTGAAGAGGGAAGGCAGAGGGAAAAGGAGACAGAGAATCTTATGGAGACTCTACACCCAGTGCAGACCCTGTCATGGGGCTCAGTCGCATGACTCTGTAATCATGACTAGAACTGAAATCAAGAGTTGGATACTTAACTGACTGAGCCACCAGGCACTGCAAATGTTAATGTCATTTTTAAATTAACATTTCCTTTTTTAAAAAAAGATTTTATTTATTTATTTGACAGAGAGAGAGATCACAACTAGGCAGAGAGGCAGGCAGAGAGAGAGGAGGAAGCAGGCTCCCTGCTGAGCAGAGAGCCCGATGCGGGACTCAATCCTGGGACCCTGAGATCATGACCTGAGCCGAAGGCAGCGGCTTAACCCACTGAGCCACCCAGGCACCCTAACATTTCCTTTTTATTTTGGGGCACATCACTGTTAAGTATTCATGGAGGAAGTATGTCAGAACAATGACTAAGTAGATTTTTTATTGTATTTTCTACAACACGATCTAACTTAGAATAAATACACTTTCTTGATAAGTATTTCTTGCTGACAGAATTACCATATAAGTAAAATGAACAAAGTACTAATGATAATTTCCTTTTTTTTTTGGATAATGAATTCTACATGTAGCACTGTGATGTGTAATGCTCATGTTAAGAAAAGTTGTTATGGTATAATTTTCATTCCTTTATGTCTATGCATTACTTGAGTAAGATCCTAAGATTTATTTATTGGGAGGTATCAGTTTGGAGAGATTTCCTTTCTGTGAAATCCCAGGCCTGTTTTTTAACATATATATAGTGTTGGAAACCACATTCATTCAAAGCCTATGACCGATGGCTTTAATGAATGCCTAACAACTTACTTAAACCAAACAAATAATTAGTTTCAATTATAGAAGTGTAAATTTGACTCTAATTAATGATCGTGCCAGGCTTTACACATTGGTTTAAGTGTAATTGATCTTAGGACTGCAGAGATCAATTTAAGGGTTGGCAAAATGACAAGTAGGAAGTGACTCAGATGTAAGAATGCTTACCACCAGGAAGATTAATTGGTGTATTAGTGATAAACTAGTAGGTGGCTGATGTAATAATAATATCCCTATAGTAAGAGGTCTCAAAATAGGATCATGAACTCCAAAGCTTTTAATTGTATACCATTACTATGTCAAATATACTCCTGTAAAAGAATATTTGTCACATTCATTTGTCCTCCATTTAATTTTAGGGTTTTTTTTTTCTTTTTTGTCATTAAAAAAAGAGAAACGCCCTAGAGGATGCATATAAATATTTTACTTTATGCTTTGAAATATTTTCATTTAGCTGTGTTGGTAGGCTTGGGTTTGGCAAATCAAGTGGCTGTATTAAAAAGACAATGACTGATTGCTAACTAGTATTTTCCCCTTTCCTACCCTGTCAGTGAAGTCTGCTTTTGTTGCCATGTTAACTTCTCCCCAATTTGATGGTGAAATCTGGAGGGGGAGGGAAAGGAAGAAAGGCAGTTCTATAATGTCAATACATTTCTTCTCCTTTGAAGAGCTTCTACTCTGAACGATGGGTTAAAAAGCTGATATGATGAAGCTGAATGCTGAGAAAAGCCCAAATGATGGCACATTCACTTCATATTAGTGTGGTGAAGGGTCTCTGGCTAAGGGAGAGACAGGCAAAGTCGTAGATCAAGAGAGTGAGAGGTGGATGCTAAGTATGAAGTTGGAGAGAGGAGAATACTACAGAGTCTGTCCCTTTTCCAAAAATTCCCTGCCTGGGTTCTTTTCTGCCTTCTCCCCCCCTACCTCCTAACCCCAGACAACTATCCTAATAAAAAGAAATTTCAAGAAATATGTCAAAGAAAATAGACTTTTTCAAGAAAGATGTCAAAGGAAATTGTTGAATGAGGTACAGGGGCAGCATGAGACCAGAGTGGAGGAAGGTGATAAAGGCACTATTTAGAAGTTAAGCCTGGAAAACTGGGGCAAGAATCAAAGCAATGCTACAGGCAGGAATGAAGTAACCAAGGCCCAGAAGATAATCATAAGGAGCTGGAGTCTGAGGCAGGAAAAAAGGCAAGGCCAGTTAAGAGGTTTAAGGCAGAGGGTGACCTACTTAGAAAAAGATCTTTTCAACAGGCTGACTTTGGACTGGAGGGGAAATAGCTCAGGAGGCTCGAGAGTGCGTTACATTTGTCTGTGTGGAAGTTGTTCTGAGTATATAAGAAATTATAATTATATCAAATTAGGGGGAGATAATTAAATTAAGTAGTCATGTACAGGAAGGTTTCCTTCTGAGATTTTTTTTAAATAAAAGTTTTGTTTTTGGGAGAGTTGTTCTTCATATATCAATTTTTTATAATCTTTTTTTAAGATTTTTTTTCATTTATTTGACAGAGACAGAGATAATAAGTAGGCAGAGATAGAGGAGGAAGCAGGCTCCCTGCTGAGCAGAGAGCCTGATGCAGGGCTCGATCCCAGGACCCTGAGATCATGACCTGAGCCAAAGGCAGAGGCTTTAACCCACTGAGCCACCCAGGCGCCCCCATATATCAAATTTTAATTCACATTGTTTTGTTGTACAGTTGTACATTGTTTTGTTGTACAACCTGAATTAGACTACTTTGTTGGAAGAACATTCTAAATCCATGAACATGCTGAAAGAGGCACAATTTTACTTCTTGTAAATATATAGAGGCTCAGGCTAACCTTTTATACTTGTATAAACTGTGGATTCCTTTGCACTATTTCTTTTTTTTTAAGATTTTATTAATTTTTTTGACAGAGAGAGACACAGCAAGAGAGGGAACACAAGCAGGGGAGTGGGAGAGGGAGAAGCAGACATCCGGCTGAGCAGGGAGTCTGATGCGGGGCTCGATCCCAGGACCCTGGGATCATGACCTGAGCCAAAGGCAGATGCTTAATGACTGAGCCACCCAGGTGCCCCCCCTTTGCACTACTTCTTAGAGGACTTAATAGATTAGTGTAATGTATACTGAAGGGGGTTTATAAACCTCCATTTTTAAAATTCAGACAGTTAGAGTAATTTGATATTCTAAGCAGTTTATCCCTTATGATACCTCATTTGTATTAATTATTTTTGAAAATACAGTAGGATGGTATAATTGTAAACACAGAAATTTTGGCGTCAAATGAATTGGACTGAATCCTGGCTCTTTGATTTTCTATCTGTGGGAGGACCCTGGGCCTCTGCATGTATGCTTCATGTCCCTCACCTGTAAAATGGGCAATTAATAGTGCTTGTTTCATAGTGTGGTTGTAACAGTTTATTAGACACATATCCACACACATGTGTACATATATGTACTGGAGACAACAGAAACAGAGAAACTGCTCATTAAATATTTATTATTATTGGCATTCCTAACAAAATATTTGTATGAAAGTATTCCTAATAATAGGAATAATAATACTCTAGATCTAATCTTAATAATAATGTTAATGATATTTTTGCGTATCATTCCTTAGCTGCTTCTTATTTCCTTTCTCTTCTGTACAGTGAAACACGAATTGCCGATACTTGTTCTCCTGTTTCTTGTAAACTTAATGTTGTCTGGTTTGCCAAACTGCCATGCCAACCAAACTATTCTTACCGTGGACTATGGTGACCTCCATGTTGCTAAATCCAATCCAATTCTCAGTCCTTATTTTAGTTTGACCTGTCAGAAGCAGTTGATCATCCACTTCTTCAACAGACTGTTTTCACTTGTCTTTCAGGAACCATACTTTTGTTTCCTTCCAAAATCATTGGTTACTCCTTCTCAGTCTTCTTTGCTGATTTCGTCTCCTCTTCTAGATCTCATAATGACGGAAGAAGCCAGACACATCCCTTGCTCCTCTCCTCGACTTACTGCCTTGGTCATTTCATTCAATATTGTGGCTTTAGGCACTACTGTTGACACCTGGTTAGGTGATACTCCCATTAAGGCGAGTTCCCAACTCCTCTTCCAAATTCCAGATCTGTACATCTAATTCCTTCCTTGGTGTTCTTACTTGAGGACCAGCAGACACTTGAAATTTAAAATGTCCAAAAGCTGTGCAGCTGATGTTCCCCTCAAAACTAGTTCCACGCACACCCTCTCAGTTATTTAGGATAAATACTTTGGAATCCCAGTTATTTAGGATATTTAGGATAAATATCCTCGCAATTATTTAGGATAAATACTTTATCCTTAGCATAATCCTTAAGATAAATACTTTAGAGTCATTCTTTACTCTTCTTATTCTGTCGTGCTCCACATGTCCTTATATTCTGGTGGCTTGGCTTGACTTCCATAGTAGATCCAAATAGTGATAACTCTTTCTACCTCGACTACTATGAGCACACTCTAAATCACTCTAGGATTACTGTGGTGATAGTTGGTCTACTTGCTTTTGTTCTTCCCTCCTTACCTGTTCACAGAAGCCAAATATCAGTAAAATGATGTCAGTCCTTAGAAATGCACATTTAAGCAAGATATATACCTGCTATAGACTGTGAACATAATCTGTTACTTTCATTTGCTAATTTAACAGGCATAGCTCTGCTTGAAAGGTACCACAACATTGAGTGTGGCTGTCCTTGTTTGGAATGTCTTTGCTTGATTTCCTTCAGCATTGCCTTTCCATTAAGCTCTGCCTTACCTATGAAGTTTTCCTTTCATGATCATTCTTGCCCACAGTTATTTCCAGTTCCTCAGAACTAGCGTTGCACTTATTTTTCTCTGCTATACAATTTAACCATCACTTTTATATTAAGTCTCATTGTTTAATATGAATAGGATCTGTTTCCTCAGCTAGCTTGCTAAAAGTATTGAAGGGCAGAAGTCTTATGCTTTCTGGCAAAGCCATGTAAGTGTTCATGCCCCTATCGATTTATCAGAGTATTTTTAGTTAGAAGTAATTTTTCAAGAAATTTCATCAGACTCTTTGGGACAAAGACAAAGCAAGCTCAACTAAATAGTCTCCCAAACAAAATGTAACTCATGATAGTCAACTATCTCAAATTGGAATTTTATAGAATTGATGATTTAAAGAATTTTCTCTTTAATGTCTCCTTCCTTATGGGCTAGCAATGTGGAATATCAAGTATTTTCTTCTTGGACTTAATAAATACCAGCTATGTGTTATCCATAGAATAATATGCCCTTTTATGCTTTTAAGCAAGGTGTCACATGGCAAGAAAACATTCACATATTTACTGAAACAAATCATCAAACCGGAAAGAAGTGATGCCAATTACAGTGTGTACAATTCTTTTTTTTTTTTAAATGGTGCCTCTTAGAGGAGATTCATGAAAAGATTTGGTTGCCTTCCAACACTTCACTATTTATCTTTTAATTTGCATAGACCATTTTCTACAGATGCACAGAACACATGTATATTAAACATTAAAGTGGCTTAATTTATGTCCCAAACTTATAAAACCAAATAAAGTCTGCACTAATGGTGGACCTTTAACTTTTCCCATTGTGCTTAATGACCATCCCTATTAAGCCTACCGGTATGATTTTTCAGTATCTCAGAAGCACAAACCATCCTCTGGAGAAAAAAAATAATACAAGCTCATTGTGCTTATATTGTCTATTTGTATTGACTAATTGTACTGGAGGAGGTCAGGTTATATTTTCTTTTATAGAATAGGGAGAAATTTTTAGTGTTTTGAAATATTTTTTTTCTTTCAGGAGAGTTTTGCACAGCTAATACTTTGTGATAAATGTTCACCAGAGGATTTTCTTAATTCTTCTTTTGCAAATTCATGGGTTCTTCTGTCCTCCTAACTTCTTTCAATATTGTGAAAAATTCGTTTTATGAAATATTTAACCAAAGAGTCCTGGATGTTTAGGGAAATTGAGGAGATGTGGAGGGATCACTGAGCCCTCAGTGCCTCTGGTATCTTTTCATTTCTCTAAATATTGAGAAAAAATTAAGCAGTAATAATGTGCAAAATCAACATGTTAACTTTTTTAATGTAGAGATTCTTAGGTGTCATATGTGATTTCTTCTTAAGTTTTTCTTTTTTAATTACAAGATGTAATACTGAAACTGATGTACAGCTCCTCCATTATAAAACAGTTTTTATCCAAGTATAATTAATATACGATTATATTAGTTTCAGGCATATAGTATAATGATTCAGCAATTCTATGTATTTCTCAGTGCTCATCAAGGTAAGTGTATTTTTTATCCCTTTTAATTATTTCACCCATTCTTCCACCCACCTCCCTGCTGGCAACTACCATTTTGTTCTATATATTTAAGTCTTTTTGTCTCTTTCTTTTTTCTTTGTGTCTTAAATTCCTTGTAGGAGTGAAATAATATGGTATTTTCCTTTCTCTTACTTCACTTGATATAATACCCTCTAGAGCCATCCATGTTGCCACAAATGTCAAGATTTCATTCTTCTTTATGGCTGAGTTATAATTCATTCTGTGTACTTACCAGTTCATCGCTATATCCATTCATATATTGATGGTCACTTTGGTTGCTTCCATATCTTGGCACTTGTAAATAATGCTGCAATAAACATTGGGATGCATACATCTTTTGGAATTCCTGTTTCCATTTTCTGGGAGTAAATATCCAGTAGCAGAACTGCTGGATCCTATCTTAATTCTCTTATTAATTTTTTGAGAAAACTCTGTATTGTTTTTCACAGTGATTGCACCAATTTGTATTCCCAACAGGGCATTAGGTTTCCTTTTTCTTTATATCTTTACCCTTCACCAACACTTACTATTTTTTGTGGAATTTTTTTTTTTTATTTTAGCCATTTTGACTAGTGTGAAGTGCTGTTTCATTGTGGTTTTGATTTGCATTTCCTTGATGATGAGTGGTATTGAATGTGTTTTTATGTGTTTGTTGGCCATCTGCATGTCTTTTTGGGAAAAATGATACTTAAGGTCCTCTGCTGATTTTTAAGTGAATTATTTTTGTTGTTGATTTGTATGAGTTTTCCATATTTTTGGCAATTAACCAATTAATTGGATGTATTATTTGCACATACCTTCTCCAATTCACTAGGTTGCCTTTCAATTTGTTGATGGCTTGCTTTCCTGTGCAGAAGCTTTTTATTTTGGTGTAGTCCTGATAGTTTAATTTTGCTTTTGTCTTTCTTGCCAGAAGAGACATATCTAGAAAAGGATATCCACAGGCAGTGTCAAAAAAGGACTGCCTCTTTTTTCTTCTAGGAATTTTATAGTTTCAAGTTTCACATTAAATATTTCATTCATTTTGTTTTTATTTTTGTGTATGGTGTAAGAAAGTGGTCCAATTTTAGTCTTCTACATGGAACTGTCCAGTTTTCACAACACCATTTCTGGAAGAGACCGGTTTTTTCCCCCACTGTATATTTTTGGCTCATTTGTCATAGATTAATTGACCATAAAGCATAGTTTTCTTTCTGGACTCTCTATTCCACTGACTTTTATGTCTTTTTTTGTGCCAGTAGCATACTGTTCTGAGTGCTACAGCGTTGTAGTGTATCTTCAAATCTGGGAATGTGATAGCTCCATTTAACTTCTCCTTTTTCAAGATTGCTTTGGCTATTTGGGATCTTTTGTGGTTCCATACAAATTTTAGAATTACTTGTTCTGGTTCTATGAAAACCGATATTGGTATTTTGCTAGGGATTGCAGTAAATCTGTAGATTGCGTTGAGTAATACTGTCATTGGAACGGTACGTGTTCTTCCAATCCGTGAGCATAGATCCGAGCAGGATGGTTGTAGTTCTCTAAAGTGGCCAAAGACAATCTCGCTGAGAAGGAGTTATATTTTGTACCTTGAAGTACTTATCAAACCTTGAAGTCTATGCAAATATTTTAGATGAGTAAACAGACTCTAGTAAAACAATTGGCCAAGGGATTGCTTATCTCATTTTGTTCAAAGAAGGCAAAATGAAAATCTGTAACTTGGGATATAAAATAGAACATAGTCACATTCAGTCTTGAAAATTTTTTTTTTAAAGATTTTATTTATTTATTTGACAGAGAGAGAGAGATCACAAGCAGGCGGTGAGTCAGGCAGAGAGAGAGAGAGAGAGAAGCAGGCTCCCGCCAAGCAAAGAGCCCGATGTGGGGCTCGATCCCAGGACACTGAGATCATGACCTGAGCCGAAGGCAGCGGCTTAATCCACTGAGCCACCCAGGCGCCCCCAGTCTTGAAATTTTTACCTCAACTCAGCAAATAGGTTCTTTGTTTTTTGCCCTGCTTTATAGTTATTTTGTGTCCTTTACCTTTTTAAGCACAAACCAAGGAAATTTTTCAACAGAGTTCTTGAATAAACAAAGAATTTTGGTTCAAATATCTGTTTGATAATTTCTCTTTAGTTAAAGCTGATTTTATTTGTAACGAGGGATTCATAGTTGTGAATTCCTATTTTCCTATCTTAAATAGGGGTTTATATTCTTTGTTTCTAAAATGGGGATAGAATATCTGATCAGAATATTCAGACTGAAATTCATTTGGTGAATGTGAACAATTAGCTTGGGCAGTAGTAATGGCAAATTTCAGTTCTCTTTACAGAGACTGGCAGAAAATCTCACTGGGACATGATGGAAAAGCAAAATTTAGAAAAATGGAAGACTATTCTTGTGAGAAGAATACAGCTAACAACTGGCTGAAAATGGTGAATTAGGACATATCAGACAAACAAATTAAAATATCAGTAAAAGACCCTGAAATCCATTATTGACTTCTTAAAGCTAATTCTGGGCAAGATTGCAGCCAAATACAGGATCACTATTAATGTTATGTAGTACAAGGCCTGGGCAGATAGAAATAGTAGATTCTCAGTTCAAATTCAGTGGATGTTAAATACTTGTGTTTGTTTGTTTGTTTGTTTTTAAAGATTTTATCTATTCATTTGACAGAGAGAGATCACAAGTAGGCAGAGAGAGAGAGAGGAGGAAGCAGGCTCCCTGCTGAGCAGAGAGCCCGATGCGGGACTCGATCCCAGGACCTCGAGATCATGACCTGAGCCGAAGGCAGCAGCCTAACCCACTGAGCCACCCAGGCGCCCCAGTACTTGTGTTTGTTAACACTGAATTAGATATAAGGAATGGAAAGATAAAATGTGTTTTCCTAATTTTATTTCCTATGGTCCTCACTGGAAAACTTTCAGAGTTCCACTCTCAAATTTTATTTGGAGGTAGTCAAATTAGGTGGACTCCATTATTTATTGGAATACAGAATGGTGTTCTAGAATTAATTGATGGAGTCCATCTGAGTCTTCTTTGGAAAAGAAGAGTTAGAGAAATATTGTACATTCTTTGCCAAGAAGTGTACAGTGTGTATTACAAATGGCTGTTACCATAAGAGTAAACACAAACACAATTTAAATGCCATACCAATGCCAGAAGACCTAGATTCTTTTGTTTCTTCAGCCATTACTTAATCTTGAGGAACCCAATTTCTTTGTCTATAAAAGGGATACTGTAATCCCTTTACTGAAAGGTTTTGGTATAAATCAAGTACAATAAGACACATTACAAATCACTGTAATTTGTAAAGTACTGTTCCTGAGAAGAATATAATTATTAATGGGGAATTATAACTGTTTATGTGTGATTCCTGTTTTATCCTGGATGTACCTTTCAAAATACTGCTCAATTTGTCCTTCCCTTTTTATCCTGAGGAAGTTCCTGAAGAGTATAATGAATTTATATCTTCTGATATGCTTATGACAGACAGATGGGAGTAAATCAGTAGTAGTTATCTCTGTGCTGTTGGGTTTTTTTTAAAAAAAAGCTTACATTCAGTGTTCCAGGCCCTAATTAAAAACTTTACCTATATTAACTTTTTTAATCTGCATGGCAATCCTATGATGTGGCAGCTGAGACCTGGAGATGTTGGGTAATTTGCCCAAGGTCACACAGATAGTAAATTGTATACTCAGGATATGAACCCATGGCAGGGGAAAAGCAGATTGTAGAAGGGGGTGAATCAAGAAAGGTTTTTGGGGGGCGCCTAGGTGGCTCAGTAGGTTAAGCCTCTGCCTTCGGCTCAGGACATGATCCCAGGGTGCTGGGTTCGAGGCCCACATCAGACTCTCTACTCAGCAGGGAGCCTGCTTCCTCCTCTCTCTCTCTCTCTGCCTGCCTCTCTGCCTACTTGTGATCTCTGTCTATCAAATAAATAAATAAAATCTTTAAAAAAATTTTTTTTTCTTTTAAGGACGTGTGAAGTTGGACAAAGTTAATAGTCACGTGTAGATGTTAAGAAAGTAACTGGCTGTGTGATATTGGAGTTCAGGACAGCATTATTTTGGAAATATAAATGGCAGGGGAGTCATCAGCCTAAAGATGGTGTTAAGAGTTGTGGGACAAATGCCATTACCGAGGGAGAAACGGTAGAGAGCAGACTGGTAATGGGAGGTAGAGAATTCTTGCCATGAAATATCTTAGAAATAAACTGGAAAACACAGTGCTTACACAAAACCATTGCATTTCTACATCTGTAACTAAAAGAAAAATTAGAGTTGGGAATAATCCAGTAAATTATAAAGTGGACCGAACATGTTGGGGGAGAAAACTTCCATACTATGACAAATTTAATTAGCAGTAATCACGCCTCGGATAAACCTCAGTGGCTACAATACTGCCACTGCACAAAGCTACTATGACAAATTTAAAGAAAACCCTCTTTTAAAAAAATGATGCTGAAGAGAATATATGATCCAAGCAAATCAAATAAAAAATTATATGAGAAAGGTCAACACATTCTTATTTACCAAAGTCAGAATACTAGAACTAAGAGGCACTTCCTGAGGCTTGAAAGAATTACAGTGAGGACAAAATAAAAGAACCTTTTTCTTAATCAATAGGTAGTAAATTTTTGAAACTCTTTACAAGTGACAAATAGGTTTCTACCAGTGGTAGAATAGGATGAAAATGTGCAGTTGATGGACAATGGGAATACCAAAGGTTGTTTAAGGAAATGGAATATTTCAGTGAATGGTACAGGTCTGTTCATTTAATTTTGATATCCTATTTCCTAACTTGCTTTTCTAAGAAAAATCATTTTAAGCCAATGATTGGAGTAGAAGAGATATAGTCTGACAGAATTTGGCTTTTTTTCTGTTGGATCAAAATTTTCTAAGTGAATATTCTTGATTGATTAGTTTCCTTAAAACAATTATACCTGGTACATATATGATAGATAGAAGTTCATCTCACTATGATTTATACATAGTAGTACCTTAATATGTTAATCAATGAATAATTAACATCTGGAAACTAATCACTTTCTAAGTTGTATCTTATTCATGGGAATATAATTATTTTTCTAAATTTTAGGATTTTTAGAGTTCTTAGATATCATACAGTACCCTCACTTAAGAAGGGAAGATCAAGATAAAGAAATTTTGTGAATTGCCCAGGGTCTCACAGTCTCTAAATTGCAAAGCTGAAACTAAAATGCCTTAATTCAGCAAAAAAAAAAAAAAAAAAAACCCACAATCAGTAGAACTGTATCTGGAAAGGTTTTGCATAGCAAAGGAAATAGTCAACAATGAGAAGGCATCCTGTAGAATGGGAGAAAATATTTGTAAATAATTTATCTGATAAGGGGCTAATATCTATAACATACAAAGAGTTCCTGTAAGTAAACAGCAAAAATAAAACAACCCAATTAAAAACAAGGAAAAGATTTTAATTTGTATTTCTCCAAAGAAAACTAGAAATGGCCAACATCACTAATGTTCAGCATCACTAATCATGAGGGACATGCAAATCAGTCATAATAAATTCACTCACACCTGTGAGGTAGCTATTATTTAAAAAAAAAAGCGTTGGTGTGTATGTGGAGAAATTTAAACCCTTGTATTTTGTTGGTGGAGATTCATTTTAATGGAATACAGTATGGTGGGTCCACACAGACACACACATACAGAGGCACACAATGGAATATTATTCAGCCTTAAAAAGGAAAAAGTCCTGCCATATGTGACAACATGTATTTATAGGGAGGGTGTTATGCTAAGTGAAATAAGCCAGCCCCAGACAAATACTTCAGGATTCCTCTTATGTCTGGTATCTAAAATAGTCAAATTTCTAGAGTCTTAGAGTAGAATGGTGGTTGCTATGGGCTAAGGGTAAATGGAAAGTTGCTGTTCAGTGGGTGTAAAGTTTTAGCTATATAAGGTGAGTAAGTTCTAGAGATCTGTGGTATAATATTGTGCCTAGAATGAACACTATTGTATTGTACATTTAAAAATGTTTTAAGAAGATAGATCTCAAATGTTTTTACCATAGTACTGCTAATAAAAAAAGCACACACATAGGTGTACACATACAGGCTGTAAGGAACTCTCTCCACAGCTATATCCACAACACTTTGCTGTGGCAGAAACCGGTAGCCTAAGAAAATTTGATGAAAATTCAAATGCATCTGCTGATGGAGCACTTGGTTAAAACATCAGAAGAGAGTAAGCAGTAAGTGATCAGATGCCAATTAGTTTTTCCTAGCATGTTCAGATTGTTAAAGCTCCAAAGAAATAATAAACTCAAAAAATTACAAGAGCTAAAAACTTTATTTAAAATGACAAAAAGAATGCAGTGATTCTTCACCCCGTTTTTTTTCATTAGACTTTCTAAGTATGTGTTGCTTTCCCCTTTGCCACAGTATATAATGGTTTAGCTAAGTTAGTAAATGTGTGAAGGTTTTTGTATAGCTTTTTATACAGTGTATTGATTTTCATAGGTACCATATATTGATTTTAATTTATGTCATATTTGGAGTGTTAGCTTTCATCATAGTCCTTTGTTAAGTTATTTGTACTTTTTTGCTGCTGGGTGATGGAATGAGTTATTTTACACACTTACCCAGACAGTTGTTCCTGTACTTAAAAAGGAAAAGCTGAACATTTTCTGTTTAGTTTAAATAACTAAGTGGCAGAAACTTTACAAGATGATACATAGATTTAGATTATTAAGTATATTGACTTAAGACAAATCAGTTTAGAAGTGGTTATGTACATAGGAGAATACTTGTCTCAAACGAGCCAGCAATACTTTTTACAAATTGAAATGATATTTCTTGCTTTGCCAGTCTCTAAGTCAGAGTATTGTCTCCTAGCCTGGGGGATGATTTAGAGATAACTCTGCCTCTAGATATACTAGGGGAGTACTCAACTCTGGCTGTAGACTTCAGTTGTGATTCTGTGTTACATTATATATTAAGACACTATTTCCACAGGCCTGTCAATTTCTTATAACTGTGACATCCTGAATTTTTCATTGTTTTCCTTTCACCTGTTTCACTTTCTTTTTTCTATATTATGTTTTATTCTCCCAGAGGTCCTTTTGATCCTTAAATATTTATAGATTTTTTATACCACCTTAGTGTATTAATAGCCATATATATATATATGGCTGGCATGCATATATATGCATGCCAGTTACTTCTTGGTACTTTTTATCTTTCTTTTAATAAGCTTCTATAAGAGTTTCCTTTGTATGTTTGCTTATTAATTAGCCTGTAGAGTCTCCTACTTAGATAGGTATTTATAAATTTGCTTACACATTTATATCTTAATAGTAAATGTTTCCTTTAATTTCCATGTAAAGGAATGGGAATGTTTGGTCTTTGTTTTTTAGTCCTTGCTATTTGATTTTTACTTGCTTATAAGTTATATACACATTTCTTTCCTTGTGCATTTATTTTTACATCAGGAGATACTCCATTAACATTAGTGTTGTTACAGCTGTAGTTGAAATATAAGGTCCATCAGGAGCCATGTCAGGCATGTTTACTTGGTTCAAAATCAGTTTTGAATAACTAAATTTTGTGAATAAAAGAAGGGAAGAATAACTTCAATCTCAATATGTATCTTCAAAAAACTATCTGACTGTAATCCTTTTGTGGTCTTCAGCCCAGCCTTGTTTGGCTCCAGCTGCAAAAATGCAAGTGGCTTTTGGACATGGTAGAGCAGAAAGGATGCCAGTGTTGGACCCAAGCAGTTCTTTCAAATCCTGGCCTTGCCGTTTAACGGCTGTATAACCTTAGGCAAGTTCTTTAATTTCTCTTAGCCCAAAGGTTTGTAATAGGTAAGAAGAGGATAATAGTGTCTTCCCTGCAGGATGATTTTAACAGTTGTGAAAAGAAAATTTCAATGCCCAAAGATGATGCTCACTATATACTGTTAGCTTTTATATTTTACAGTGTGAAATAACTTGTTCTAAACCAGCATGCATATATTTTTTTAAAGATTTTATTTATTTATTTGACAGAAATTACAAGTAGACAGAGAGGCAGGCAGAGAGAGAGAGAGAGGGAAGCAGGCTCCCTGCTGAGCAGAGAGCCCGATGCGGGACTCGATCCCAGGACCCTGAGATCATGACCTGAGCCGAAGGCAGCGGCTTAACCCACTGAGCCACCCAGGCGCCCTGCATATTTTAAAAATAACAAATTTATAAAAATACTGGCTTTAGGAATTGTTCACCATTGCTTAATATTATAATGATATACTTTTTTATATTCTCCCTATATATTCTTTTGTTTCTGCAACTTTTGTTTCCATATACCAGTTTATTTGTACAACTTCTCCCATCTAAATCATATGTAAATAATCTTCTTAGCTCATGCACTTAATGTTACATCCTCAGTTCTATACTTACATGGTATTAGTTGGAGATTGGTCAAAAAAGATATGTTGCTCTACAGATTTTAAGCAGTGAAGAGATTTGATGTTAGAATTAATTACCAAACCACATGGAAAGACTAAGGGAATGAAATTCAGGGGAAGTGACTCTAATTGTTCATTTGACCACAGTCTTTCAGAGAGTCTGGAAATTCTGTAGCCCACAGGAAACCACCAGCAATTTTCAGCACTGCATGTATCATCAAAGCAGGTGACTTTTAGGGAAATGCCCAGTGGCTGCTGTAAAAATATCTTACCTGCAGAAGCCCACACCTCTGCCTTCCACTGCCCAGGAAGCTATATTAAATCTTCAGCATCTCCTTGGCTTGCAAATCTGATAAAAGATTCTGGAAAATGTGTTAGATACCCAGGCTTCTGGTCCCTGTGATACAGGGAGGGAGCATAGCAGGAGGAATGGTTTTGAGTTGCCAAGACATAAGCTGGCAACATTTTTCTGTTTATGACTATGGATTCTTATTCTTATTTCTCAGGCATGCTCTGTTTTGGAATTCTAATCTCCATTCTTCCCATTATTGAAATAATGATTGTTGAATAAGTAAAAACCTTCAAGACAGAGGTTGATTTATGTTTATCATGTATACTACTGTCTCACATCTTTGTCTTTTTTTCTCTCAGAAACTTACCCTCTCCCTGTATGTACACCTATTAAATTTGACTTTCTTTTGTTGAAAAAAAAGTCTCTTGACCAGAGGTATGCAAATTATGGCATACAGACTAAATTTGCTGGTTGTTTTGCAAATAATGTTTTACTGGAAAATAACCATACTCATTTATTTCCATGCTGTTAGTGGTTTTCACACCCAACTCTTCATATTTTCAAGAGAAGCCACAAAGCCTACATATTTACTGTCTAGCCCTTGGTAGAAAAAGGTTGCTGACCACTGGTCTAGATAATACATAAGGAAAGGGAACACCACAGGTAGCTTTTCTTCCTTACTTGCCTATTGAATTTCTTCCATGACTAGTTAAATAAATATAGATTTTCTGATCTCATGGGTATATGATGTTACCAGATTATATATACTTGTGTGGAACTCTGTCCATGATCTCAAGAATTTAAAAAAAAACAAAAAACAAAAAACTGTCATGTATCTATCAGAAATTTGTTTCTTGATCCAAAACAATGAATATGTTCCAAATCTCCCTCCTGTGTTTGGGATTGTCATTTCACTTAAATTCTTCAAATATCCGTTCTCTAGTAATAGTGCGCCATGTCATCTTGTTTCTTCTATGGTCTACTACTAACAGGGCAGCCATATTCTTTCTTAGAACTTACAGTCACAGTTGAGTGGCCCCAATGATCTTTGCTTTTTAAGACCTTTCTTAACACATTTTTAAAACTATGATATGCTAGTAAATCTGTTTTTTCTCCCAGTAATTAGGTGTCAGGTCTTACTAGCAGTTGATCATGCTGGTTGCTTTTGAGCCATGGAGACAATATATTACTATCACAGCCTTTTTATCCCTTGTCATCTGAAGATTCACCGACACCTTTCTGTATCTTTTCCTATCTTTGAACTCATTGTTTAAAGAAGAGAGACTTTGAGAGAGAGGGAAAGGCAGAGAGAGAACTCTGAAAACCTTTTTTTTTTTTTTTTTAAAAGATTTTATTTATTTATTTGAGAGAGAGACAGTGAGAGAGAACATGAGCGAGGAGAAGGTCAGAGAGCGAAGCAGACTCCCCGTGGAGCTGGGAGCCTGATGCGGGACTCGATCCCGGGACTCCAGGATCATGACCTGAGCCGAAGGCAGTCGTCCAACCAACTGAGCCACCCAGGCGTCCCTGAAAACCTTTTTTTTATCAGCTATTATCAATTATTTCTTATCGATTATTTCTCCTTCAGCATCTTCAGTTGTCTTCTTTAATCTTGTAAAGCAGAATGCTTTCTTCTCGAACATTTTAACTTGTCTCTAGGTTGTGCTTTATTCTTTCTTGTATGACCTCTTTGCTCATCACTTTGGCTCTTATTCTACATACTCTGATCACTTGCTCTTTGATTTCTACTTTTTTGCTCCAATTTTTACAATTTCTTAACCTCTATTTTAAAAAATCTTTTCTCCAACTCATTAAATGCTTCTACGATAGAAGTATTCATTTTGTTCTTCAAGGCATTTCAATATTCTCCTTCCCTTGGGTATATTTCTTATGCCATTTTAACTTGCTCCTTCACAGTATGAACTCTTGAAAGTAAGATAGTTCATTCTTCCTCTTGAATATATATTTTTATTAGATTTTCTCCCTTTTCAATAAGAATTTATTCTCTGTCCACATTGTTGAAATTCTACTAATTTTTTGAGTTTGTTACCAAAATATGGGTTTTTACTTTGCATTCCACTGTACTTTCACCTACACATTTATCTAGTCATTCTGAAGACCATCTCCATCTGTATCTGGTTTTGTCATAAATCTGACAGCAGTTATCTAAATATAAAATTTCAAATGCTATATTTTGCAAAGTGATTCTAAGTATATTTTGTTGGATAACATGCAGTTACTTTGAGCCCTATTATCTTTTTGTCTGAGGCAACACTGGAAGGGACCAAATCAGCAGAGCATAGATATTAAATGCTTCCTTCTTTTATGTTTATTTGGATGTTGAGCAGCTACATGTATAAATGTGATACTGCTCATGTCCCATTGACTGATACAAAATTAGCTTTAAATTTATATTGTCAAATGTAGTAGCCATTAGCTGCATGTGGCCATTTAAAGTAATTAAAATTCATTAAATTTAAAAATTGAGTTTTTCAGTTGAACTAGTCATATTTCAAGTGCTGAATAGCCACATGGGTCTAGCAGCTGCCACATTGGACAGTGCGGGTGTAGAACATTTCCATCAGCATAGGAAATTTTGCTAGATGCTCTAAATAGTTAAGAATGTAGTTTCTTGAGTTACACTGCATTCCTCCCAATCATACTAAGCTCTCTTTTTTGTACTAAGATTATGTGAAATTTGATATCTATGAGAATCCATGGGCTGCAATTGTAAACTTCAGTGGTCATTTCTTTTTGTCCTCCCCACCCTGTATTTGTCATTTAATCCAGCTGAATTCCCTTTACTTGTATTCTCCTATCTATTCCATAGAGCATTTGTTCTCAAACTTGACTACACATCACAATCACTTGGAAGGTTTATTGTAACACAGATTGAAGACCCCCTCCCTGTTTCTGATTGCATAAGTCCTAGTTGGGGCCTTATAATTTTCATTTCTGCCGAGTTCCCAGGGGTTAATACTACCAGTCTGGAGGATCCTACTTTGAGAACGGTATCTGGGAAAGCTTCTACTTTCCTCTGTCTGCTTTCCTGTACACAGAGCTGTTCCTCACTCACCCCTCACACATTTCAGTACTTTTTCTGTAGAATTTATTAATTCCTTACTGTATTTATTTTTTAATTTTTTAATTTAGTTTTAAAAAATACGTTTCACCCCCGCAACTTGAAATCCATTTTCTTGAACTGTATCTAAGTCTGCCCATACTCACTGTGTTCTCTCTTTGCTCTTGCTTCCCTGGGAAACTGTCCCTATTTCATTCGTACAGATGTTTCTTGTTTTCTCTCCTTTCTGCCTTGTATGTGGGGTCTTGAAGGTGGCCCAACAACTGTGCCTTCCTCCCTTTTATTGTGACATGTCCTTGGGCATTTATGTTTTATTTTTACTAGTGGTTCTCTTTTTAGGAGGCGCGGTGGTGTCCCTGCACTCCAGACTGAAACCACATTCCTTAACTGTTCTACACTGAAGTGACCTGGCAAGTGACAGCTATATCATGTCTTCAGCTGTCTTTCATATAGTACCAATAATATCTCTCTGTAACATAATGAAAATCTCTTGGCAGGTGGTCAGCACTCTTCCCACATTGTCACTTTTCTGTTTCACAGTTGTGTTCTACAGCCCAAATCCCCAGCTCTCTCCAACCTTTACAAGACTGGCTCCTATTAATCACCTTTTAAAAGCAGTGTCACAGCATTTGTAGTTTCTTCCTAAAGCTCGACTTTTTTTATTTTTTATTTAGTTTTATTTTTTTACTGTATAGTGTCTAAAGAATTTTTGTTTTCATGCTGAATTGGAACGTACATCAAGCTTTTTTGCTTCCTAGCATTTGAATTACTGCATATGTGTACCCTGGATTCATTCCAGTTGAATTAATAAGTGCATCTCAATATTATTTCCTGCTAGACTGTAATGCTCATCTCCTGTGAAGCAACTGTTTAGGATACAGCCTTGTATTGTTAAAGAAGGGCCTCTAGAGTTAGAAAATCTGTTTTTATATCCTGCCTTTGCTTTTCATTTTTCTCATCTGCCCAGTGGGCTAGTATTAGTGTCCATTTTAAAGAATTGCTAAAAAGAACAGACTAATGAAGATACTAAACACAGTGCTTAGTTCATGCTAAATGGTAATCCTTGGCTATTAATGATATCGTAATATATCTTCCCATGAGAAAAGTTTTTCCTTCCTCTTTTATCTTGCAGAAGATGCAATAGACAAGTTCTTTTGCCTTTTCTTCATCTATCTCAGCTTTTATAACTTTTCTTTTTTTCACAATCACTTTATGAGTGATACAAAACCGCACAAAGCAATAACAAAATAAAACACAAACATAACAACAAACATCTTAGCACTTGCTAATTCCTGTGGTTCCAGAAGTTCTTAAAGTTTTGTTCTTTATCACACCTTGATTTCTTTCCAGCCTGCGTGTCACACCAGCTTGGGTTGTTGACTACTCTTTTCTCTGCAGTAATTAAGTGAAGAAGTTAGAGTAGGAATTATTTTATCTCTTTGACAAATTTGGAAAGAAATTTGAAGTTTGAAGAAATTTGGAAACAAATTAGAAAACGCCCAGACAGACAGACATGAGTTTACAATGATGGCAAAGTTACAAGGTATTTAAAAACGCCGGAAAGAACCAAGATGCCTTTCAACGGACAAATGGATAAGGAAGATGTGGTCCATATACACTATGGAGTATTATGCCTCCATCAGAAAGGATGAATACCCAACTTTTGTAGCAACATGGACGGGGCTGGAAGAGATTATGCTGAGTGAAATAAGTCAAGCAGAGAGACCCAATTATCATATGGTTTCACTTATTTGTGGAGCATAACAAATAGCATGGAGGACAAGGGGAGATGGAGAGAGAAGGGAGTTGAGGGAAATTGGAAGGGGAGGTGAAACATGAGAGACTATGGACTCTGAAAAACAACCTGAGGGTCCTGAAGGTTTCAGGGGGTGGGAGGTTGGGGTACCAGGTGGTGGGTATTATAGAGGGCACGGATTGCATGGAGCACTGGGTGTGGTGCAAAAATAATGAATACTGTTACGCTGAAAATAAATAAAAAATAAATGAAAAAAAAAAGGCTGCTATTCAGAGATTTCTAAGTGGTGCACTTCAGCTTGAAGGGGTGCCTCCACTTCGGAGACATCACTGATTTGTTTTTATGTTAAAACAGTTTCCAGCAGTGTCTTGAGAAGAGGTTCCTATTTCCACTTTGTCCAAAGGTGCCATAGAAGCTCTTTTTGGGCCTGAAAAGTAAATACACATAGGCTGCTTTATAGTTTGTTCGTTCTTCACCATTCCACACAATTAGATTACTAGTTTCCTTTTTCTAATTCGTTGTATCCTCTTAACTTTTCATCAGTCTTTTTCCCTCTCAACAGCCAATTTGTTTTTCTTTCTTTTAAAAAATTATTATTATTTTTGGGCACCTGGGTGGCTCAGTAGGTTGGGCGTCTGCCTTTGGCCCAGGTCATGATCCCGGGGTCCTGGGATCGAGTCCCACATTGGATTCCCTGCTTTGTGGAGAGAGTGCTTCTCCCTCTACCCCATCCTCCACTTGTGCTCACTCTCTCTCTCTCTCAAATAAATTTTTTTAATGTTATTTTTATTTATTTACTTTTTCATCTAAATTCAATTAGCCAACATTAGTTTCAGATGCAGTGTTCAGTAATTCATCAGTTCCATTAACACCCATTGGTCATCACATGAAGTGCCATCCTTAGTGCCTATCACTAACTTATCCCATCCCCCCACCCACCTCCCCTCTACCAGCCCTCAGTTTGTTTCCCATAGTTAAGAATCTCTCGTGGTTTCTCTCCATCTCTGATTTCTTTCCATTTTGTTTTCTCTCCCTTTCCCTATGATCCTCTGTGCTGTTTCTTCTATATCACATATGAGTGAAACCATATGATAATTTCCATTCTCTGACTGACTTATTTCACTCAGCATAATACCCACCAGTTCCATCCAAGTCAATGTAAATGGTAAGTATTCATTCTTTCTGATGGCTAAGTAATATTCCATTGTATCTATGTGTATATGTGTGTGTGTGTATAAAGATGATGTGGTATATATATGTATGTACTACATTGTCTTTATCCATTCATCTGTCGATGGACATCTTAGCTCTTTCCACAGTTTGACTGTTGTGGACATTGCTGCTGTTAACATTGGAGTGCAGGTGCCCCTTTGGGTCACTACATTTGTATCTTTGGGGTAAATACCACATAGTGCAATTGCTGGATAATAGAATAGTTCTATTTTTAACTTCTTGAGGATCCTCCATACCATTTCCCAGAGTGGCTGCACCAGCTTGCATTCCCACCAATAGGGTAAGAAGGTTCCCCTTTCTCCGCATTCTCACCAACCTCTGTTATTTCCTGACTTGTTAATTATAGCCATTCTGACCAGTGTACAGTAGTATTTCATTGTGGTTTTGATTTGTATTTCCTGATGCTGAGTGATGTGGAGCATTTTTTCATGTGTCTGTTGGCCGTTTGTATGTCTTCTTTGGAGAAATGTCTGTTGATATCTTCTGCCCATTTCTTGACTGGATTATTTGTCTTTTGGGTGTTGAGTTTGATAAGCTTGTTTATTGATTTTGGATACTAACCCTTTATCTGATATATCATTTGTGAATATTTCCTCCAATTCCATAGGTTGCCTTAGTCTTGTTGACTGTTTCTTTTACTGTGCAGAAGCTCTTCAACTTGATGAATGAACTATTGGGACCGCATCTTGATGAGGTCCCAATAGTTCATTGTTGCTTTTGTTTCCCTTACCTTTGGAGATGTGTCTAGCATGGAATTGCTGTGGCCAAGGTCTTAGAGGCTGCTGCCTGTGTTCTTCTCCAGGATTTTGATGGATTCTGGTCCCACATTTAGGTCTTTCATTCATTTTGAGTTTATCTTTGTGTATGGTTTAAGAAAATTGTCCAGTTTCATTTTTCTGCATATGGCTGTTCAATTTTCCCAACACCATTTGTTGAAGAGACTCTCTTTTTTCCATTGGATATTCTTTCCTGCTCTGTCAAAGATTAGTTGACCATAGAGTTGAGGGTGCATTTCTGGGGTCTCTATTCTGTTCCATGGATCTACATGTCTGTTTTTGTGCCAGTAGCCTACTGTCTTGATGAGGACAGCTTTGCAATATTGCTTGAAGTCTGGAATTGTGATGCCACCAATTCTGGTTTTCTTTTTCAACATTCCTCTGCCTATTCGGGGTCTTTTCTTGTTCCATACAAATTTTAAGATTATTTGGTCCAGCTCTGTGAAATATGTTGATGGTATTTTGACAGGGATTGCATTGAATGTGTAGACTGCTCTGGGTAGCATAGACATTTTAGCAATATTTCTTCTTTCAATCCACGAGCATGGAACATTTTTTTCCATTTCTTTGTGTCTTCCTAAATTTCTTTCTTAAGTGTTCAGCAGATTTTTGAGTACAGATTCAGGGCCAGATGGCTTCCCAGGGGTACCAAACATTTAAAGAAAAACTAATACTTATTCTTCTGAAACGGTTTCAAAAACAGAAATGGAAGGAAAGCTTTGAAACGTGTTCTATGAGACCAGCATTACCTCCATCCCTTGATCTGAAAATCAGACAAAGACCCCACCAAAAAGGAGAATTACAGACCAATATCCCTGATGAACATGGATGCCAAAATTCTCATCAAGATACTAGCCAATAGGATCTAATAGTACATTAAAAGAATTATTCACCATGACCAAGTGGGATTTATAGCTGGGCTGCAGGGGTGGTTCATCATTCATAAATCAATCATTGTGATACATCACATTAATAAAAGAAAGATAATAATATAATAAAAAATATGATCCTTTCAACTGATGCAGAAAAAGCATTTGACAAAATACAGCATCTATTCCTGATTAAAACTCTCCACAGTATAGGGATAGAAGGAATATACCTCAGTATAATAAAAGCCATCTACAGAAATCCCACAGCAAATATCATTCTCAATGGAGAAAAACTGAGAGCTTTTCCCCTAAGGTCAGGAACCTGGCAGGGATGCCCACACTCACCACTCTTGTTCATTATAGTACTAAAAGTCCTAGCTTCAGCTGTCAGACAACAAAAAGAAATAAAAAGCATTCAAATTGGCAAAGAAGTAGTCAAACTCTCACTCTTCACAGATGACCTTATTCTTTATGTGGAAAATCCTATAGACTCCACCCCCAAATTGCTAGAATTCATACAGGAATTCAGCAGCATTGCAGGATATAAAATCAGTGAACAGAAACTGGCTGCATTTCTATATGCTAACAGTGAGTTGGGAGAAAGAAATTAAGGAATTGATCCCATTTATAATTGTACTCAAAACCATAAGATACCTGGGAATAAACCTAACCAAAGAGGTAAAGGAACTGTATGCCATTTCTTTTTCTTTTTATCATATATAAAAAATAAGCATTTTATTACTCATTTGGGAAGACAACATGAAAGCATAAAAAGCTATTGAAAAGCCATGTAACTGTTATGGCATGTGATTATGTTGTAGACTATGTGGGATGCCTCATATAAATGGGCCATATAAATGGGAAGATAAAATTGAAGGAGTTTATTTGGTAATATGAGATAGCTAGACAGAAGATGAAAATGACACAGGCTACCACAAGTTTTATTGTAGGAAACACTGAGAACCTGGGCTGGTATACCACAAATTAATAATGGAGATGATCTGGTTTATAAAAGGGGCTCAACAGAAGTTAATTGCAAATGTACGTGGTTGGTTGCCTATAAGAAAGCAAGGGGAATAAAAATGAGTTGAGGTAATTAGGATCATGATGGTGCCTTGAGGAGAAATAGAAGAAAAAATAATAAGAGAAAACAAATTTTAGAGGAAAATAGTTGAAAAGAGCTGGACTTAGAGTAGCAATTTCATTTAGGTGATAGAAGGATGGGACAGGAAATTGGGGGTAAAAAAGGCGATGGCTCCATAGAAATGCTTTTGAAAGATATCAAGGGGGTACTGTTTTCTAAGAGCAAAAAAAGAGGCTAGTATTGTCAGAGTGCCACAGATAAGGAACTTCCTGCAGGGTAAGTATTAGAAGGTTGACTAGCAGGCACATGATTTAGAAACAGCTTCTCAAGAAAAAAAGAAATTCTCAGGATTGTTGACTGTTGCTCATAAATTAAAATGAGAACTGTTGTAAGTATAATCTGCTTTTTTGTTGGTGATTTGTCAAACTTTATTTTTACTCTATCCTGCTGTTTTTATCAATCAAAACCCCTATGAGAGCTTCTTATTTAAAGCGAACCCACTGAAAACATCTTTTTAAATCTCTTCTTGTCTTAGATTCCCAGATGCCTTCTTTTTCTAACCTGACCTCTTGCTATGAAATAAGTTTGACTTAAAATTAGTGCCTTTTACTCTCTAAGTATAAACATATACTTTCTTCTTATTCTTACTGAATTTTTTGTTTGTTTGTTGGCACATCACAGGGTTTTATCAGCACCTCATTATCTCCTGCAGGAAAGGAGCTCTGGATGCAGTGCTCTCTGTCTTCAGTTAAAAATGAGGACAGAGCATACGTTGAGATAATTTGAGCTTCAGTGAGAGTAAGAACCACATTGACTGAGACATATCAGGTATTCAAAAACTCATGTGTTCATAAACTTTAAAATGGTACATTGTTAGCATTATTGGAGGTAACTAGGACCCCAGTTCATTTTAAATAGAGTCACAGGAAAAGAAACACACATTTGACCTGCCATTTCTGTACTAATTGTATATTAGACTAACCACATTGGAAATAAGGAATATTTATTTTTGAATAATAATAAATGAATAGGAATTTTGATTGCAGAAGACCTGAGAATATCCTTGTTGTGCTGCCCATAATGAAATGATCAACAGGGGCACCTGGGTGGCTCAGTGGGTTAAACTGCTGCCTTCGGCTCAGGTTCCTGGGATCGAGTCCCACATCGGGCTCTCTGCTCAGCAGGGGGCCTGCTTCCCTCTCTCTCTCTCTCTGCCTGCCTCTCCACCTACTTGTGATTTCTCTCTGTCAAATAAATAAATAAAATCTTTAAAAAAAATGAAATGATCAACAGACATTAAAGGTTGATGGGTTCTTGAGCATGGAGATAGCAGCCTCAAACCTCCTGAATCATTGATGAGTCTTTTCATCACTAAGGTGGTGCAACCATAAATCAGGGACCCCATGAGGTTTTGCCCCAAGGCAGTATTTTTGCCCACTTTTTAAGAGACATGTGTCCTTTAGATATTTAAGCCTAGCTTCAATAGCAACCATACCTTCCTCATGAGGAATTAAAAAAATCATTTTCTAAAATTTTAGGACTCAAAATGTTAAAATTATAATTTTTAAAGAGAAAAGTTTTTGTTTTTAAAAACTTGGTTTATTTGGTGAACTTGTAGAATGGGAAATATGAGGTCATATTGAAGAAAAGCCAAACCAACTTCGAATGGCTTTAGGATAGTATGATACTCACTATTATTTAGTGAAAAAAAATGCTGTATTCAATACTGAATATTAGTATAACCAAATATTTATAAGTCAGAAATGATTAATAAAAGGAATCTCCCAACCCCCCTCCCCCCAGAATCTGACATAATAACTGGTCTGTAAACTCTTAGGATTGGTATCTATCTCCAACTGTTGTGGTTTTTTCTGGATCATACAACAGTCCTTAAATAATCACAGAATAAATGAATAGGAAGGAGGGGTTGTTGAGAATTGTCAGATCAGCCAATCAAAAGTCTCAGTTATAGAACATTTTACTGTGCAATAAAGAACAAATGTCATTTTAGGTTGGTTAAAGAAAAATGCCTGTGTTTTCCTCAGATCTGGGCAGCACCAACTTTTTATCATTTCATTTGGATGGGTCTACAAAGTAGTAATATGGGAAATTTCAGGTTAGCCCTGTAAGAATAATTCTTGGAAATAAAGTACGATAAAATATAAAAAAGTCTTTCTTTTGTTGAAATATACAACTGTATGTTCAGAAAAATATAGCTCCCCAATTGTAATTTGAAACAGGAATTTTGTGAATCAGAAAAAAGGAGATAGATAGGTTATATCCTTGACAGTGTTGTTGTGGGAGTTAGTAATACCCGCATTTAAATCCTGGCTCTGCCAGTTAATAACAAGTTACTTAACATGTCTAAGCCTCAGTTTTCTCATCTATAAAATGAATTTAATAAGTAGATGTTGGGATAAATGAAAGAAATATGTGAACATCTTAGCATAGTGCTTAATGCATTATAACACTTAAAATGTTTTAACTATTAGGATTAGATTGTATCATTATAATGAACTTAGATGAATTAAAAATTTAAATATGAAGTAAAATATAGCTAAATCCTATAGAAAACATAGGGTTACCAATTGCTGGTCTATGAATGGAAGAAAATATTGTAAGTAATGGAAGCTCTGATAAAAAGCATAGTAGTAAAAACTTACAAACACAAAACAGAAAATAATGACTAAATGGAAATACTGTTGCAATGAAAATCAACAAATATTTACATTCATGATATATAATGAACTTTTATGAATCAGTATGAAAAACCTAGACTAGAAATACAAAGGCATGAATGGAAAATTTCATAAGATACAAGAAATCATAAAGAAAAAGATAAAAGAAATAACAAAGGACAAATAGCATTCAGAAGAGAATTAATAAAAGAAGAAAAGAGAAGTTTATCTATGGTTTTACTCCTAATTGATAATCATTTTTAAGTCTGATCATCTCTTCCAGACATATCCATATACTTGGCCACACACACACACACACACACACACACACATACTCACATACAAGACACATTTTGCATCCTGTGTACATTTTACTTTGTAATAAAGTACATTTTATTTTATTCCATGATCATTTTTTGTTGTCTTAAAATACTTTTTAAAAATATTTTTGGCTCTATAGAATATTATCATGTCAGTCAGATTTCTGGATGAAGGTTCTTTTTTTTTTTTAAAGATTTTATTTACTTATTTGAGAGAGAGACAGTGAGAGAGAACATGAGTGAGGAGAAGGTCAGAGGGAGAAGCAGACTTCCCATGGAGCTGGGAGCCTGATGTGGGACTCGATCCTGGGACTCCACGATCATGACTTGAGCCGAAGGCAGTCGTCCAACCAACTGAGCCACCCAGGCGCCCCTGGATGAAGGTTCTTGAAACTCAACTTCAACTAGATTTCAAAAATGTAGAATACACCTTCATGATTCATGTAACCAAAACAGAGGAAGGACACTACACAGGAGGACTTAGGAATTATAGAAACAAAGGACTTCAGCATCATCAAGTCACTCTTTTTGGACTTAATTTTTTGCCAGCTGCAAATTATTAGCCCCCCCCCCACCTGGATTAGCAGAGAACATGGACACAAATGACTTCAGTCTGTCGTCCTCATGACTTTATATTCAAGGAAGGAAAGACTTCCCCTTCTTCTCTAATTAGATGGATCCCATGGAAGACGTCTGTTGGACATTTGGGTTACTTATTCCCGGACCACTAATGTGGTCAGGGATATGTGATAAGTAGTCCGGATGGTATCAATCTAAGGACGAACTATGAAGGTCTGTTATGAAGACAGTAGGATACTGGGTGGACAAAAGCAATGATGGTCATTACATGAATATCCCATAATTTACTGAGCCTTTTCTATACCGATGGTCATGCAGGTTTTTTTTTTTAAATTTTTTACAAGTTTACTTCTTGTCTATAGAGTCAGGATACATAAATTTACATTTGTTTCAGCTTACCAGAAGATTCATGTGCATAAATATTAGATGTTTCATTTTTTCTTTATTTTTCATGAAACCAAATAAAATTGGTTTACAAGTTGCATGATGTAAGTATATGTCTTAACATATTTGTCATTTTTTTAACATATTTGTCATATTTTATCTACTTTTTTTTGTTACATGAGCAAAACCAGACATCCAGTTATAATTCTTTTTTTTAAATTTGACAATTTATTTTCTTTTTTTTTTAATGTATTTTCAGTGTAACAGTATTCATTGTTTTTGCACCACACCCAGTGCTCCATGCAATCCGTGCCCTCCCCAATACCCACCACCTGGTTCCCCCAACCTCCCATCCCCCGTCCCTTCAAAACCCTCAGGTTGTTTTTCAGTGTCCATAGTCTCTTATGGTTCACCTCCCCTTCCAATTTCCCTCAACTCCCTTCTCCTCTTCATCTCCCCATGTCCCCCTTGTAATTTGTTATGCTCCACAAATAAGTGAAACCATATGATAATTGGGTCTCTCTGCTTGACTTATTTCACTCAGCATAATCTCTTCCAGTCCTGTCCATGCTGCTACAAAAGTTGGAAGGGGAGGTGAACCATGAGAGACTATGGACTCTAAAAAACAATCTGAAGGGTTTGAATTGGCGGGGGGATGGGAATTTGGGGTAACAGGTGGTGGGTATTATAGAGGGCACGGATTGCATGGAGCACTGGTTGTGGTGAAAAAATAATGAATACTGTTATGCCGAAAAAAAAAAAAAGTTGGGTATTCATCCTTTCTGATGGAGGCATAATACTCCAGAGTGTATATGGACCACATCTTCCTTATCTGTTCGTCTGTTGAAGGGCATCTTGGTTCTTTCCACAGTTTGGCGACCGTGGCCATTGCTGCTATAAACATTGGGGTACAGATGGCCCTTCTTTTCACTACATCTGTATCTTTGGGGTAAATACCCAGTAGTGCAATTGCAGGGTCATAGGGAAGCTCTATTTTTAATTTCTTGAGGAATCTCCACACTGTTCTCCAAAGTGGCTGCACCAACTTGGACATGCAGGTTTTTAAAAACATTTGATGTTAAAATTAAGGCGATGGTGATGGTCCTAGTTCATGAAGCTTTGTTGAAATTTTGGAAAGAAACTAGTCTTGTGTTATCTCAGTTTTCATTGGTATGCCTCTAACTTTGTGAGATTGCTCCTAGTCGAGTTTCATTCTAGTGATTAAAGTTAGATTTTCTTTTTTTGTATAACATGGATCCTAAACACATGACAACCACTTCATCTACTACTATGCCACCGAAAGAAACAGCAATCTGTTCAATACTAGAGGAAAACCTGGCTGACTTCTTATCAATTCTGTATACTATATATTTTTGATAATGTAAGTGGTTTCTCAAGGATAATTTCGAGTATGCCTGATTTTCACCTTCCGCAGCAGCTTTAAAGCTTCCCTTCAAGTAAGATGCAGCTCTGCTCTTTTGTTACATTATTGTTATCAGATGATTTATACCCATCATATGATTCACTCTATCCTTTCCTGCTTTGTCTACAGGCTCTCTAAAGTTGGCTTCAAAAATAGCTAATTAATAGAAAAAGAACTGGTTAATATAATTAACAAACACAAAGCTTGCCATCTACATTTCATTTTTATGAAATATATATATCACAATTTTACTTTGGTAACATGGAAAATAAAATTTCTTATCTCTTCTTACTTAGAAACCTAGAACCAAGATATCATCAGAGCTGATTTATTTTTTTTAAAAGGGGTCAGATACTGAGAAATGTTCCAGCATCTTACGTTGTGTTAGAATGGTTTAAAAAATCTAGGAAAGATCTCTTCTTTAGTGTATTGTATTAATCTACTTAAACTTAGTTCATGTCCACCAAGATCCTTCTAGTGTGCTGGAAATTTTAGTATAATTTAATTCCCAAAGTCAAATTTGATTTCATTATTATGTTTCCCTAAAGATTTAATAAACTTTGGAAAGGTAATTACTTGACATTGCAAACAACTGATGCTTCAATCATGTGGGTGTCTGTTATATGATGAAAATACTTATGTAAACTGGCACACTCTAAAGTAGCATTTAGTAGCCATTCTTTCTATTTGGTAATGTTAGTTTGCCTTTCCATAAAATTTTTTGTATGGTCCCTAGTATGATATTAACATTGAAATTACATTAGGATATCCTGTTCATTTGTAGATGACTCTAATAAGGTAATTATTTGTGGAGATAAGGTGAGCCTACTTAAGTATATTTAATGATCTAAAGTAACATAATTCCTTGTATTTGATTCTTTAAAATAATAAAGTAGGAGAGATGTAGGTACTGATTTAATTTTAAAGTAATGTATGCTATTTTTTAGTTCACTCATAAATATCAGATATTTAACAAAGCACACAGTTCGGTAAAGTTGAATTAAATAAAATGACAAAAGTGACAGAGTTTTGCCTTTAAAAGGGATAAGGAAGAAACCGTTTTTTCCTCCACCCCATTTCACCTGTTCATCTCTCACTCACCAAATACATCTACCTTCTCAACAATCATCCAAAGAAGAAAAGGATATTTCTCTTTATGGTAGACAAGTGTGACATTGAGTTAGGACTTACTGCTAAATAGAGGTCTACATTTGTTACATTGATGATAAATTAAAAGGGGAAAGAAAGAAGCCTTTAATAGAGGAAAAGTGGGTCAACACCTTGACGAAAAGCAATGGACATGGAGCTTTCTTAACTGATAAAGGGAAATTTCATGAATGACTCAATTTCAGGAAGACTTTTTATGACTTCTCAGAAAATAATAAATGCTGGTAACAGCCAACACATACTGAGTGTTTACCAAGTGCCAGAAACTATTTCTGTACTTGTTAACTCCTTTAATCTCCACAGTAGCCCTCTGAGATAGGTTTGAAGGAAGAAGATAGCCCCAAAGTCCTGAAAGTGAACTTTTTCTCTGAATTTTATGGAAGGGGGAGGTTTTTTGAGAAAGGCATGTGTAGTGTCAGAGTTAGAGAAACCATTGTTGAAATCTGAAGTTTGTTACTGAGGGAAATAAAATACCTCCTTTTGCAGGGAAGGGGAGAACATTGTGGGAAGTTGTTTTGTATTATTTTGTGTGGTTTTGATTTCTTCTGAGCTATTGCATAGATTGAAGATAAAGGATTATAATCTATAACAAATTAATTTTCTGATAGATTTGTGGTTTGACATGAATAGAGAAATGTACTCTTATAAAGGTATAACCTGTTGAGACAGAAAACAGTCAACTTCTCAGTCATCTCTATGCAAAGAATGACTTTGCAGTACCATGTCCTCAATAATTTCATCTGAAGTCAAGCTGAAAATCAGAGATGTAACTTTGTTACTTCTTAAATTATTACCATAGAGGTAGCTGAGTTAAAAAAAAATTAGTAGCCTTCAAGATTGTCACATTCTCCTCACTTATCAAATACAGGCACTTCAGAAGCTGTTGAATATAACTCAGTAATTTACTTACCTAATATTGCACAAATGAACCTTTATCGTAAAGTTTATGGTATTTCTAAAAATCACTTAAACTTTTAGATATGCAAATATGTGAAAAAAACCCCAGTATTTGTCTCGGTCATGTAGCTATTTGGTAAGTTGTTTGCATGATTTACATTTTCTCTGAAAAGTGTTCATCTAAAAAACCAACGTGGATTGTAGTAAAGGACTAAATTGCTTTTTGAATTCACAAATGGAAAGTCATCCTTAGCATGGTTATATTCCAGTACAGCTTTATTTATGGACACTGAAATTTAAATTTCATATGTTTCATGTATCACAAAATATTCTTTTTCCCCAAAATTACTTAAAAGTGTAAAAAACATTTTTATCTTTTGGGCCTTATAAACAAAGCAGTGGACCAGATGTGGCCGGTGGGTGGTCATTTGCTGACCCTGTGCTCTAACATAGCTTTCCTGTGTTTTTACAATTAAGGTAGCTGTAAATACATAAATGATTTAAGATTGGTTGGACCTTGGTGATTTAATGGTCTTTATGAAGGAAATTTTTAAATAACTTGATGCCATGATTCAAGTTTTTAGAAGAAAATATCAGTGAAATAAATGGAAAGTGCAGCTAATGTTGACAGTACTTAATTAGTACCATTTTCTGGTATTTTCCTTTGATTTTTTTAGATAACCTGCAAAGAGAAAGATGTGAATGTAATTTGTATGTTTGAAAATTAGTATTCTTATACTGACTTTTTGGTAAAAGTGTTGGCAATTTCATATAAGCTCTGTCTTCATATTGAAAAATACCATGGAATTGTAGCTAATTTTTTTTGAACAGTCAAGATTCTCTAGAATATAATTTGAAAAAATAGGAGCAAGTTTATTTGTTTCTCTTTTTCCCTATCTTCTTTTATGGCATACTTGAGGAAAATTGAAATAAAAGTTTTTAAAACTGTTAAGAAAATTAGAAGTTGGGGTATGTAGGTGAAACTCCCGTTAAAAAGGATTTCTGCATATTTCTTTGGAAGGGAAGATATCACCACTATACTGTACCATCTTTGTACCCAGTAGCAAAACAAATACCTGTAGATAAAATTTTTAATGAAAAATCTTAATAATCTAAGATTTTTTGTGATTCTTGACCAAATTGACCCACTAATGGGGTAAACTAAAATTGAATTCTCTTTTTTCATAAACAGAATCTACAGAAAGCTGTGGTGTCTAGAGAGTCAGTCCTCTAAGCAGAGACTTAGAAAGAAAAGGGGTTTGGAGTGATAGTCCAAAAATGTGCACCTGCATATCTGCAACCTAAATACTAGTAGTTCTAGAAAACTAGCAGTCAAATCAATTATAAATTAGTCCTACAATCTCTAACTCTACTTTTAAAATCAGTTTATCTTAGGTTAAACAGGTTTAAATGGCCCATTCTTGACTTAGGTATAACAATGTCATTGACATTGGCTGCCCAATCTCTGATAGGGCCTTTTTTTCTCTATCGTAAAAAATCCAGCATTGTCACTGGTTTAATTTGACACATTTTAAAAAATTATACTTTAGATGGCTGACAGGGAAAAACACATGAATAATTGAATTATTATATAAACATTTCAGTGTCTCAGGTGAATTACCTGAGTAAGAGGGTACAGTGGTAGGAACTCAGGACTGATATGTGGATTTTGCTTGAGTATGTGGGGTATGGATGCACATATGCCTGTGTGTACATATATTCTAGACCTAAGCTTAAGTTATATGCAGTGGTCTATGAAATTCTTTATAAGTCAGAACTTACCTAAACACAGCAATCAGATAAAGAAGATGGGTATATATACACAATGGAATATTACTCAGCCATAAAAATGAATGAAATCTTGCCATAGTGACAACGTGGAAAGACCTAGAGGGTATAATGCTAAGTGAAGCAAATCAGTCAGAGAAAGACAAATACCAAATGCTCTCATTCCTGTGTGGAATTTAGTGATCAAAACAAATGAATAAACAAAGGAGAAAAAAGAGAGAGACAAAAAAAAGACTTTTAAATACAGAGAACAAACTGGTGGTTGCCAGAGGGGTGGTAGGTGAGGTGATGGGAGGAATATTTAAAGGGGATTACAAGTATGCTTACTGTGATGAACACTGAGGAATATATAAGATTGTTAAATCATTACATTATACACATGAACCTAGTATAACACTATATGTTAATTATATTTGAAAAAAAAAGACAGGAGCTATTTAGTGACTAAAAGACATGGAGGAAACTTAAAAAACACAGTGCAAATAGTTAAAAAAAATCAGTGATCAAATGCAGATTCTTGCTCTTCTGGAAGTCCAAAGATTTTGATTACATGTCATTTTGAAGTAACTGAATAGTATTGCTCTTTGTTTGTAACATGCAGACACGCATTCCTAGAGTATGTTAAATAGAAGATCATAATGTTGTTGAATAAATTGCTTGATGCATTTTTATTTTCTGTATTTAAAAAGACATAGTAGGCTCTGGCTTCTCAAGTGCTCTAAATAGTCCATGAATATTAAACACAAGATGTAGATTTTTATTTATCATCTCTGATTTAATGTGCATGAAAATATACCTCAGATCAGTTGGGAGTTCTAACTACAGGTTTAGTTCTACAAAATTCTCATTTCCATCATCTTGACTACATTGATTTTGTGCACTTTGATCTTAGTTTGTGTTATACAAAAGTCAATATGTTGATCTACAAAGACATCTGTTGCTTGGATAGTAATTATTTTAGAACTGGCTCTCTTTCCAACCACAGTTAAGACACTGAGAATTGGTACTATGTGCTCCTGTCAGCAGTTATCCAGTCATAAAACTTACAAAGAATTCCAAGAACTATGTGAAGGAGACTCCCTTTGTTCTCATTTAGCATTAGTGTAGAGAGTAAAATTGTGTTTGTGAGAAATTGTATGAAAAGTGAGTGGTCTTTCCATATATTCTTCAATTTCAGAACATCAGTATCCATTTTATACTGTGATTAGGAATTCCATGACTGCCAGCTGGATGTTAAATCATGAAGTTATTGAAATTCCTAATCAATTGTAACATTGCTTTTAAGATAAAGTTTGTGTAATATATTGAATCAGCTCTCTTGATGTATATGGCAGTCTTACTACAACAGCTATTTCTCTGAGTATAAAGATTGTTTATTCACTTGTTGGTTTGATACTTGAAGCTGAGACAGTAGCTGTAAGAAAAACTAAAAAAACAAACAACAACAAAAAAGTATTAAAAGAGTGTCATAGCTAGTAAAAAAAAATTGTAATGTTAAACGACATCTTTGAGTTTGAAGTGAAATACTACAGAGACCCATGTCTTTATACCTGATGTGAAAGGAAATGGCAGTATAAGAATCTGAGTTGGATTATAGCCTGTATTTATATTGTATAGATAGATTTAGGGAAAAAAAAACAAAAATATTTGGCTTAGTTTTAGAAATGTTCTAGTTACTACTGTTGCATAACATGTAACATAGAATGTTATTTCTATATCATTCTACTGGTCATGTGAACCAAAAGGGCAACTCAGATTCCAGAGGAGTGAAGCACGAGATTCTAAATCTTATTGGAATAATAAATGTATGTACAGAAAGGATGAAATTGATCAACTATGTTAAAAATAGCTATCTAAGAAGTAAATATTTAATGATACTTAGACATATTGGATATGACTCTTACGAGAACAAGTAAGGAAATATTGAAAGTAATTTATATTATAAAATTTTGCTTTCTTATCCCCATAATTAAAGTAATACATACGGACTGTGTTTTACCATTTAATGAAGCGAAGTGTGACACAGTGAGTATATCCTCTTGTGTTTCAGGTTGATGAAGTAGGCAGACTAAAGTCATCATTCTGGGGATACTTCCCAGTTTCAGGGTCCTGTGTTTAGGTGGCCATTGGGAAGAGTTCCATATTGTTATTGGATCTGTTCATTGCAACCTGAGGTTAAGCCTAAAATGATATAACTGAAAAATAGCATTAGATTATATAATCAGGATGTTCGAAGCAGAAATTGTAGTGATAATCTTGTTTAATTCTTTCATCACAAAGGTAAAGGTACTAAAACTAGACTTTACAAATATCTCAGTGAGTGGTGTGGCACCCTTTGGACTTGAATCTAGGTCTCTTAGTTGGCAGGTTATTGCTCTTCCTATTACTGCATACATCTACACTCTTTTCCTGTGCTATAAAATCTGTGCTATAAATTGCCATCTGGTAATTCATGTGGAAAGACTGTCTTCACCAAATGGTGAATAAGAGCTTGTTTCATTATATTTTCCATTTTGGGGGTCTCTAGAAAGTGAAAATGTTTAGTCAGCTTGACAAGGAGTATATAGTGAGTAGTTAAAGTACATGTGGTGAACTGAGGAGACTCTAGTTTTGTTTTAAAGATTTATTTATTTGACAGAGAGAGATCACAAGTAGGCAGAGAGGCAGGCAGAGAGAGAGAGGAGGAAGCAGGCTTCCTGCTGAGCAGAGAGCCCGATGCGGGACTCGATCCCAGGACCCTGAGATCATGACCCCAGCCGAAGGCAGCGGCTTAACCCACTGAGCCACCCAGGCGCCCGAGGAGACTCTAGTTATTTATTTATTTATTTATTTATTTATTTTTCCAATTTATTTATTTTCAGCATAACAGTATTCATTATTTTTTCACCACCCCCAGTGCTCCACGCAAGCCGTGCCCTCTATAATACCCACCACCTGGTACCCCGACCTCCCACCCCCCCGCCACTTCAAACCCCTCAGACTGAAAAAACAGTCTGAGACTCTAGTTTTGATGTACCTTGAAACTTATACAATTTTGGCTCCACTTTATAAGATAACAGGATGCAAAATTACAACTGCAAAACTAAGTGCAGGGCTTTATAAAAAAGAAACTGTGTATTTTAAGGGTCCTCAAGCTCAAGCTTCATCAGCCTGTGGTTGTCAGTTAGTTTAATTGAAATAATAGAGTTTTGATTGGACTTTGAGAAGAACATGTTGTCTCTCTAGACAAAATGTTGTTAGTAAGCACAGCTGAAGAGACGATCATTTCTCTGGACTTAAAGGGATTTCCTTCTGACATTCACAGTGGATTTTATTTTATTTTAATTTTTTATTTTTTTTAAGATCTTGATTTAATTTTATTTTTTAAGTGTTCCAGCATTCATTGTTTATGCACCACAGCCAGTGCTCCGTGCATTACGTGCCATCCTTAATAACAGTAGGTTTTTAAATGCAATCTTGCTTACATGTATTAACATATACAAGGACATTCAGGCAGTGCTCTGTGGCTCTGAGTGATATGGCACATCCTCACATAGTGATTTAGACATGTAGCTTTGCTTTTTAAAAACCTCCAGCTACCACCATTTAGGTAGAAAGCACTGCTGTTGATCTTTGGAGGCTGAAGACTTGTGAATGATGCATTAAATGGGCATGTCTAAGTGTGTTGCAGGTCTTTTGGAAGTCATCTAATTATAAAGTATTCCATCTTGGTTAATCTACTTAGTATATGAGGATAAATGAGGATGCCATTTTGTATCTTTTGAAAAATGAGTTGATATTAGTGGGATCAGTTGAAGTATTCTGACAAATGATGCATACACAAGATAGTATTTTCCAGTCAGTGTCCAGTGTTAATATGCCACATGTGGAATGCATGATAGGCACAGAGGAAATAAGGGTAATATTTCACATTACAGAGTGTTTTGAGATAGGCAAGGCAGTTATTAGGTTTCCTATTCTTGTAAAGAAAAGCACTTGCAGGTTATGAACTTATTTCCCTGAAGTAACATAACTGGGATTCAAGCCCAGCATTGGGACACAGAGGGCAGCAGGCTTTTCATTATGCCACTCTGTCTCTTCCTAGAGGCCAACAGAAGTTTATACCATCCCCACTGTCCTTCCCCACCTGGAAACAATTGCATTCCCAAGATCTTGTAATTTCGCTTTTTGTTATGACTGCTTTTCTCGGAGTTATTTAATTAGAATCTGCAGCTTTTGGCAGGAAAATAGTCAACCCAGCATATTTCTGAGAAGCATTGTATTTAGGGGAAAAGTCAAAGTGAGCAAATAGAAGAGAAGGAATGTATGTCAGTAGCTGCTAGAATATATTAGTTGCAGACAAATTTCAGTGGGAGTGTCAGTCACCATGAATTACATTTTTAAGTGAAGTGGCCTGAAAAACTAGAATGGGATGGAACAAGGCATGTATGTGATGGTACAGAATATTTGGAATTCTCCCAAACCTGTCATCTTTTAATGGAGGAACTTTTAAAAGCAGAGATGGGGCCTGTGTTGATAGAATCATCTTGGGAAATGCCGTCCAAGGGCATCCTTAAACACTCCTATTCAGACTTGATGTTTCGAAAGCCTTTTCTATTAGACAAGTATTATTTTAAAAGCAGTAGTTAATATATATCTAACTTTTAAATAATCAAATTAATTTAGGTCCATCATTATCCATGATAATATCATTAAAGCATTCTAAAGGCCTCACCATTGATAATGAAACATAGTTTAGCTGTTAGAAGTGTTACAGAAGATGTTCCTCAGGACGTTAAGAATAGAACTACCCTACGACCCAGCAATTGCATTAGTAGGTATTTACCACAAAGGTACAGATGTGAAAAGAAGGGGCACCTGCACCCCAATATTTATAGTAGCAATGTCCACAATAGCCAAACTGTGGAAGGAGTGAGATGCCCTTCAACAGATGAATGGATAAAGATGTGATCTATATACACAACGGAATATTATTCAGCCATCAGAAAGGATGAATACCCACCGTTTATATGACATGGATGGAACTGGAGGGGATTATGCTAAGTGAAGTAAGTCAAGCAGAGAAAGAAAACTGTCACATGGAACATGAGGAATAGCATGGAGGACATTAGGAGAAGGGAGGGAAATCCAAAGGGGGAGAAATCAGAGAAGGAGATGAACCATGAGAAATTATAGACCCCAAGAAAAAATCTGGGGATTTCAGAGGGGAGGAGGCTTAGGAGAGGAGGTAACAGAGTGATGGGTATTAAGGAGGGCACATGCTGTGATGAGCACTGGGTGTTATACTTAACTAATGAATCATTGAACACTACATCAAAAACTAATTATGTACTATTCAGTGGCTAACTGAACATAATAATAAAAAAAGAATTGTTACAGAAGATAAATGTTAAATACTAGGTTACTAGGTGAAAGAAAACAATGGTTTTAGGTGTACTGATAACTGTGAATTAAGAAGGCTTTCTTCCCCTTAAAGCATTTTATTTTTGGTAGATGGTTAACAGAGGGATAGAGAAGTCTATTGAAAAATGCCCTCAAAAAGGAAAGTGAGATACTGCTTTTGGGATGGCAAGATCAGAGTGGATTTTCATCATATCACCTCATACAAGATATCAGGTACATATTTTGTCTAGTAAATAGTCGATGACATGGCTCTCTGCATGATGTTGATTAGAAACTATTTTTTGATCTATTTTCCTTGAAGCCCATAGGTTTTTCAGAATTAATTTTTCTGCTGGCATTATTGCAATAATATCTACTTGAGTTTAAAATTGTTCCTATTTTTTCAGGAGTAAGTTGTAAATCCTGTTAAATTGCAGTGTCAAGCCCATAGCTTGCGCTGAAGCTAACAGAGAAAGAACAGTAGACTAGCTTCCAGGCAGGCAATGTGAGAGTATTTAGATCCCATCATGTCTGAAAGCATTTTTCTTAAGTGCAAACGTTGGGTATATTACCCAGGGAGTTAAAACACAGGCAGCTAAAGGGAACTGGATTTTTTCAATCTGTCAAATTAGATGCGTCTGCTTCTTAATCATTATCATGAAATTGTTCTGTGGGACTACTTGAAACAAGTTAGCTTTCAATTAGCATGACATTATATTGGCATGTCTGAACTATTAGAAAAAAATATGGTTCTGGCATGGACATCATATGCATGAACAATTTATTGGTGCAGTTTCATGGTCCAACACTATTACAATCTGTTAAACTCTTAAAACACTTGCCTCTCTATTTTTCTCTTAGAGTCACTTGGAAATAAGTCCAAACCAAGTTAAATCCAGCTATCCACCTGCTCCCTGCCTTCACTAGGTTGTTGAGCATTTCTGAAATAAATCATACTACCTTTTTAACTTTATCTTTGTGATCACATTTCTACAATGGACGTTGGAACAGTGCTATGGTATCTTCCTCTTTATCTAGGACATTTATTCACTGTACCATGCTCTAAGATATTATATTATTCATTCTCCTCTATCTTTAAAATTTCTACCCTCTTTCTACACCTTTCACACCAAATGCAAAGACTTGCCTTTCTGCCTACTTTTTTAAAAAAAAAAGATGTTTTGTAGTAGAACATACTCATATCTTATCACTACATTTACTGGCATACTCTTCTCTCCATTTAGAGTGGTCAAAATCTGCCTGCTACTCTCTATACTTGATGCCGACATTTGTGTTTTCTAATATTATTTTAAAGACTGCTTCTTCAGTTGTCAACTCTCCTCCATCACCATCTTATCTCTCAGTGTAGGATCATTCCCATGAGCCTCCAAGTAGAGCTTCTATTCACACATCTTACAAAAAACATTCCCTTGAGTTGTGAAACTATTGACTTCACAGAAAAGCCTCTCTAAGAATTTTCTGTATTAAGTGTCTTTGCTTTCTCACATTTCATTCTCTCCTTAGCGAAATCCAGTGAGATTTTTGTTCCTTGTAAAATGGCTATGTTAAGATTACTAACTAATGCTCTGTTACTAAATCCAGTGGTCAATTCTGACTTTTTATCTTACCTGATTTCTTTGCATAATGTGACCCAGTTGGCTACAACTTTCATCTCAAAATAGTTTCTTCTGGTTTTCTTCCTACCTAATTAATTCTTTCTTTGCTTATTCCTACTTTTCTGGCCTCTAGTTCCTTTTAAATAAAATCTGTTTAAAATCAGTGACTCTTGGGGTGCTTGGGTGGCTCAGTCATTTAATCACCTGCCTTCAGTTCAGGTCATGATCTGAAGGTCCTGGAATCGAGCTCTACATCAGGTTCCCTGCTCAGAGGGAAACCTGCTTCTCCTTCTCCTGCTCCCCTCCTTGTGAGCTCTCTTTCTTGCTGTCAAATACATAAAATCTTAAAAAAAAATCAGCGACTCCTAAATGTATGTTTGTAGCTCAGATTTCTCTCACATCCTTCCTATCTTTATTATCTGTTGTTACATAAAAATATTACCCAAAACTTAGTGTCTTAAAATGAAACATTATCTAATGGTTTCTGTGGGTTAATAATCTGGACATGGCTTAGCTTGGTCTCCTGGCTCAGGGTCACTCACAAGGCTGCAGTCAAGATTTTGGCTGGGGCAGCAGTCATCTCAGGGTTCAGTTGGGGCATGATCTGCTTCCAAGCTCATGCAATGATGGTTAGCAGGATTCAGTTCCTTGTTGGACCAGGTTTTTCTCTGGCTGTTTACAATGGGCCACTGTCAATTTCTTATCATCTGGACTCTTCAGTAGGGCATCTGCCTTTATCAAAGTAAGTAATAAGGGAATGTCAGTAAAGTAGAAATCAGTAACTTAATATCAGAAGTGACATCTCATCACTTTTGCCTTATTAACAAGTCCCTAGGACCATCCCACACTTGAAGGGGATCACACAAGGTCATAAGTAAGAGGTGGGGGTTATTACAGGCCTGCAACATTAATATATCAAATTAACCTGAATATGATATAGGCATCTGAAACTTAAAGAATCTAGAATGGATCGAGTCTTCTTAACTTCCCAAACTTGCTATTTCCCTAGCTTTCCCCATCTCAGTTAATGGTAATACAGTATACCTTTATTTCCTGGCCAGACCTGGGAATAATCTTTGATTTCATTTTAACTAACTGACACATCCAACATATCAGTGACTCCTATTGGTATTTTCTCTAAAATGTATATCAAGTCTAATGATTTTGCAGCGTAACCTTTGTTAGAAGTGTACTCTAAACCGTATCCGTGAATCTCTGAACTACTGCATTTGCCTCCAACCTAATTAGTATCCCTTTTTCCTAGTTTTGTTCCATTATAGTTCATTCTTAACATGGTAGTCAAGGCAAACTTTTAGATAATGTCTATTATCTTATTAGTACCAGTATTAGTTCCCCATGACTGCATCAACAAAATTACCACAAACTGGGTGGCTGAAAGCAACGGATACTTACTCTCACAGTTTTGGGGGCTAGAAGCCCAAAATCCAGTTGTCTGCAGGGCCATCATCTCTCTGAGGACTCTAGGAGATGGTCCTTTCTTGTCTCCTTTGAGCTTTTTGTAGTTAACAATAGTGCTTGGCTCTCCTTGGCTTGAACACATGCATGAGTCCAATCTCTGCCTCCTTAGTTATATGGCCTTCCTCCCTGTGAGTGTTTGTGTGTCTCTCTTTGTAAGTACACCAGTAATTGGGTTTAAGGTCCACCCTAATCCAGGATGATCTCATCTAAACTTTGTTACTTCTGCAAAGGTTCTCTACCCAAATAAGGTCACATATATGGGTATCCATGATTAGTACTTCAACGTATTCTTTTGGGCAACAAATTCAACCCAAAACAGTACTGTACAAACTCTGGATGACTTTGCAGTACAAATACGATATAAGTGCTTCCATTTATTGGTCCTATCCTGTTCTTCATGCTCAGCCTAGTTTTCATCTCCCTCATGTCTAGCCTTCCCCAATCACAATGAAGTTCTTTCCGTTGTGCAACTATTAAGAACTTGTTCTGCTGTCATGACTTTTGAATATGCTCAACCTTTCCTGGGATGTTTTCCCCTGTATTCATATATGACTGCTTCTTTCTTATGATTTAAATCCCAAGTGAGGGGTGCCTTGGTGGCTCAGTGGATTAAGCCTCTGCCTTCAGCTCAGGTCATGATCTGGAATTGAGTCCCGCATCAGGCTCTCTGCCCAGTGAGAAGCCTGCTTCCCCCTCTCTTTCTCTTCCTGCCTCTCTGTCTTCTTGTGATCTCTCTCTCTGTCAAATAAATAAATAAAATCTTAATAAATAAATAAATAAATAAATCCCAAGTGATAGAACCTTTAAGAAATTAAAACAGTAACTTCTATACCACTTCATTCTTATTCCTGTAGAACTATTTAATTCCCCTTTAATTTGTCATTAAATGAAATACATTCCTTGTCTGTTTGTGTTTTACAACCAAGAATGTAAGCTTGATGAAGGAAGGTTCTTGATCTTGTTTCCTGTTATGTCTCTAGTACTCCAGTGTCTAGGATAGTGCAGGGCATATGTTGGTTTACAAGTTCATATATCCATTAAAACCTCAATAAGCAAGATGATACACAAAGCTGCTAAATAGATTGCAGAATGTGGTCAATACGAAATGCTGTTTGACCTCTGATCCTCTGTACTTGTGGAAGTGTAGTGGTAGGGGGAAGAAAAGCAGTCAATCTTAGAATGCAATTCTTAGAAGAACCTTAAGCAAGGAGAGTTGTATGCTTAGTGTTGGTAGTTTAAGAAGCAACCATATCACACAAGCATAAAGCAATGTATATTCTCTTTGAGGAGATAGTGTAGCTCCTGTGATAAAGAAGTAGGACCTTTAGGTAGTGAAAACCTTGGCATTAATTGAATATAGCAAATGCTTAGTTGAAAACCACATAAATAGCACATGGATAGAATTTCACTCCATGCAAGGATTATGTAATCAGACACTGTCCAAAGAAATAGTAGCACTACCTGCAGGTGGATCATTGGATACGGATCCTGTATGTTTTTAGTTGTGGATACATTTGCATCAGAGGTCTCAGAACTAACATTGTTTTACATATTTTTGACTATTTAAAATATTGTCAATAGAAGCCATGGAAACTATTTTTCTATTTTTGTGACCTTGGGAAGGGTACTTATATAGACAATAGCATCCATTGATTGAAATTAATTGAAAATTTGTAAGGATTAACAAAATAATCCATGTAAAGTTCTTAGATATATGTGTGGCATTTATTAAGTGTTCAACAAAGATTAACAGTTGTTTTGATAAGCAGTATTTCTTTCTTTTTAACTTTATGTATGTTACTTAAACCAATATATCCCAAATATCACTTCAACATGTAATTAGTATTAAAAGTTAAAAACAGGGCACCTTGCTAGCTCAGTCAGTAGAGCATGTGACTCTTTTTTTTTTTTTTAAGATTTTTCTTTATTTGACAGATCAGAAGTAGTCAGAGAGGCAGGCAGAGAGAGAGAGGAGGAAGCAGGCTCCCTGCTGAGCAGAGAGCCCGATACGGGGCTCGATCCCAGGACCCTGAGATCATGACCCGAGCTTAAGGCAGCGGCTTAACCCACTGAGCCACCCAGGCGCCCCGAGCATGTGACTCTTGATCTTGGGGTTGTGAGTTCTTTTTTTTTTTTTTTAATTTTTGTACCCCCCAGGCTTTATATTAACATATAATGTATTATTTGTTTCAAGGAATTATAAGACTGTTGATTCACAGACGTGTACCTCTAAATAGTATTTCTTTTATGTTTCTGGCTTCTTCACTGTTATACTAGCTTTCTTTTACAACTGTAACAGGTTATCACACACTATGTGGCACAAATAACACAGATTTATTCTCTTTCATTTTGGAAGGTGAGAGTTATGAAATGTGACTTACAGGGCTATAATCAGGATGTCTTCAGGGCTGGTTCTTCTGGGGACTCCAGGACAGAATCTGTTCCTTCAATCTTGCAGCTTCTAGTGTTTGCTGACATTTCTTGACTCATGGCTTTATCACCCTAATCTCCACTTCTGTTATCACATGGCCTTCTCCCTAACTTTAATAATCTTGTCACCTTCTTACAATGACTCTTGTGATTACATTTGGTCCTGCTTCGGAATCCAGGATAATCTCTCCCATGTTACAATCCTTGAATGAATCAAATCTGCAAAGTCTCTTTTCTCATGTAAGGTAACATATTCAGCATATCTGGGGATTAGGACATGAACATCTTTGGGGGCCATTATTTTGTTTTGAACAAATGCATTAACTGTCTTTCAATTTTAACAGTTATTTTTTAAATTACAGAGCTTTATCATTGTTTGTTTCCTTTATGAGAATTCTAATGACCTATTGGCAGATAGGACTAATGCTTATATTTCCTTTCCTGGCAACTTCGGTGGTCAGTCTTTCACTGTGTAGTACCTAGGGGTGGCTACTGAGCCTCTTTACAAAAGAGGCTAATTGTTCTTTGTTCCAGGGCCTTAGAAATATTTTCTGTTGGCTAGAGCTTAATATTCTGACTACTCAAATGAGCTTATGATAGGGAGGTACCATCCATGCCACAGATCATTTGGCAATGTTTGGATACATTTTTGCTTGTGACAACTTGGTGAGGATACTACTAACATCAAGTGGGTAGAAGCCATGAATGCTGTCACACATCCTACAATGCACAGGATAGCCTTCTAAAACAAAGAATTATCTGGCCCAACATGTTAATAGCAGTGGGGTTGAGAAAACCCTGTCACAGGGAACTCTAAAAAAGAGAATTGCTTAGATGTTTGCTTTTCAAAGTGTGGTCTGTGCATCATCAGCTTCAGGATTAACCAGGTTATCAGTCTCTTTGAAAACATCCCAAGTGATCCTAAAATGCAGGCAAGGTTGAGGAGCCATGCCTTAGCTTTTCTCCCGGTATCCTACTCTCCTCACGAGTTGTTATGCCTGTGGGTATGTGGAGTTTAACTGGAAAAATAAAATTTAAAAGATTTGTTTGCCATATATAAAAAACATCAAAGACAGGGTCTGATTAACATAAAGCCATGTTTTCTTGAGATTTGCAGTAAGTTTCTAACTATCCATTGAATATGTTGGCAGCGGGGCGCCTGGGTGGTTCAGTGGGTTAAAGCCTCTGCCTTCGGCTCAGGTCATGATCCCAGGGTTTTGGGATTGAGCCCCGCATCACATCGGGCTCTCTGCTCAGCGGGAGTCTGCTTCCCGCCCCTCCACCGCCCCACTCTGCCTGCCTCTCTGCCTACTTGTGATCTCTGTCTGTCAAATAAATAAATAAAATCTTTTTAAAAAAGTTTGAATATATTGGCAGGAAGAATTCACAAAGGATGGCAGATCCACTCAGCTAGGATCATGTTTGCAGCCCAGAAGAGCAATGATGGAATATATTTGTTTTTCTTCCCTGGCTTTGTCACTTGCCTCATCCAATCTGCTGACTTTAGAACCCAAAAACTTTCTTTGGTATGAGCTTTGCAGCTGAATTACAGTGGAGGGTATGATGAATATGAAAGGTGTAAGAAAGGTGAATTAGAAAAGTGGCGGATGGGAACTGCGTAGTGTTTTTATTTATGCTCTCTGTTCTTGTGCACAGTGCACTTTCCATTTTAGCTAGTCGGGTTCATCCATTTACTGGATTTTCTCCTGTCACCGAATAAGTATGAGTTATATTGAGTTTTACAGAAATTTCTGGCAGCCTATGGAATATTTCCATTTCACCAATGATTTACAGGAGTTTTAATCTGGAATTACTATGCATGGTCCTGTGGTTTATAGTGATAAAGGGTAATACACACCCAACTATGCATCAGTGTTTGATGCTTATCATACTTTATTGTATTTAGTTTTTGAAATAATCTTCTGAGACTGTTCCCCTGCCCACTCTAGAGGTGAGAGGATAGAGGAATAGAGTTATGAAGTATTATTAATTATCCATGTTTGCACAGTTGGTAAGAAGTTGAGGTGTGCTTCAAACACAGACATTTTATCCTCTTCAGTGCGTGCCCTTAATCACCGTTTTGTATATTTCTTTAGGTCTATCTTTGCAGACCATCAGCTAGTCCCTGGTCTATCTTTGCTAGACCATCAGCTAGGGGTACCTGGTTACACTAAGCAATCTGGACTTTGTAAGGCATTATTACATCATTTTCAAATGACCTTGATACTGACACCTTTTTCTAGGAAGCTACATCCCAGCCACCCTTCCTCTAAGAGTGATTCCTCTGCCTTTCTAAAACGGAGAGAAAGGCCTAGTGACTCAAAATACACTTAGTTTTTATTGATGATAGTGTTATGGAGACAGACTTTTTCTATGCATATTTTTAATTCCACTGGTTTCTTATTTAACTGCCTTGAAACTGTCTTTATGTTGTTGTTCACCTGGTTTCTGATGAAAACATCATGATACTAAGCATTAACTAGAATAGAAAATTGCCAAATATAGCTTATTGTAATTTCTTCTTTTTAACTTTTAAAAATACTTTGCTTATCTTAAAGTATTCATTGATTAACTTTACTATAATAAATACAGTTTTCAAGCATAATTTTCAGAAACCCATGGGTCATAAAAATACAAAATGAGCATATGTCAAAGATTCACTGAATTCACTGACAAAGGAACTGGAGGACATGTTACAGCTGGTTTAGTGGAGGCGTCAGAGAACCAAATTTAGATGCAGTAAAAGAATTTTGGAATGGATTTGCCACAATGGTCTGTACATAGGGTAGTGATAAGTTACATCCCACCAGACCACATATAATTTCAATTTCTATGGGCAAGAATTACTTGTATTGCTGTTAACATTTTTAAAATTTAATTTAATTTTTTTAGTGTTCCAAGATTCATTGTTTATGCACTATTGCTGTTAACTTTCTAGAAGTTATCTTTTCAGAGTTGTGAAATACCATGTTTACAGACAAAGGTGAACAGAGAGGGTCCGGTAGTCTTTAAAGCTTCACCTTTCCATCAAAAGATGATCCAGTAATTTCTTTTGTTCATTACAGTATCTCAAATATTTAAGTACTGTCCTGCGGATGCATCTACAGTACATGCTTTATTCCTTCAGTTATCTATTACATACTTACTGTTATCTGCTTGGAACAATTTAATAGATATTGTAAGCAGACCGGGAAATGTGTAGGTTTGTGTGTATGGGTTTGTATCTGTTCAGAATCTATTTTAATTAGATTGTCACTGCTCTCATAGTGTTTCTATTAGTAATGCATTTAAGTGGATCTTATGACCGAGAATATTGGAAACTATTGTAGTGACAAAATGTTTAGCACAGTGGAGTTTATCTGGATGACTCTTGAATTGAGACTTTTATGTGGTTTTTTACTTGCAGAATTAAAATAATTGGAATTTATCCGGATTCTTGACCAATTTGAGATTTCATTCTGTAAAAGCTTTTTGTTTTTTAAATTAATTTTCCAGTTGGCAAATATATATATATATATATATATATATATATATATTTAGGTTATGACACTTGATGTTTTGATAAACATATACATTGTAAAATGATTACTATAATCAAGTTAATTGACATATTCATCTCAAATAACTATCATTTATTGTATTACAAGAAAATTTTTTTATTCTCCTAGCAAATTTTAAGTATGCAGTGCAGTATTAATATTAATATTTTAATACCATGCTGTATATTACATCATTGGATCTTATTCATCCTGCGTAACTGAACCTCTGTAAACTTAGACTAATCTCTCCTCATTGTCACCATCCCCACCCTCTGGCAACCATCATTCTATTTTCTACTTTCTGTGACTTTGATTTTTTTCATATTTCACATGGAAGTGAGATCATGCAGTATTTGTCTTTCAGTTCCTGGCTTATTTAATTTTGCATAATGCTCTAAGGTCCATCCATCTTATCACAAATTAATGTATTTTCTTCTTTTTTAAGGCTGATTAATATTCCATTGTGTGTGTATCTCAATTTTTTAACTTATTCATCTGTTAATGGACACCTACAACCTTAAAACCTTTTTTTTAAAAATTATGCTCAGATAGCCAGCAGAAGTACATCCTTAGTTGTTGATCTAGTGTTCAGTGATTTATTAGTTGCATATAACACCCAGTGCTCATCACAAAATGCACCCTCCTTAATACCCATCACGCAGTTACCCTATCCCCCACCTCCCTACCCTCTATAACCCGCAGTTTGTTTTCTGGAGTCCAGAGTCTCTCATGGTTTATCTCCCTCTTTGATTTCTTTCCATTCAGTTTTCCCTCCCTCCCCTGTGGTCCTTTGTACTATTCCTTACTTCAAACCTTTTCTAAGGAGATTTTGAAGTAATATAAAAATGTGCTTGTTTTTATGAAAAACAGTAGATACTCATTTTTTTTAATTGAGCAAGCATATAAGTATATGGAGGAAGCCTAAAATTTAGTATACTTTCTTATGATTGCAAAGGTCATATTATATGTTGTGAAGTAATTTCTTTCTAGTCACTTATCTATATTCATATTATTCATAATATGAATCATTCTCTATACAGCATTGTATTTTGCTTTTATATCTTAGCATTTTATTGTGACTGTTTTCCAAGTGATAAACTTCAAAAATATTTGTGAAGGCTGAATAATATTTTATCTTAGAGCCATTCCAAACAATTTATTTTAATAGTACTTCTTTTTAGTGATTAGATATTTCAGTGGTACTTTATTAAACATTTATTGACATAAATCTCTACCTGGGTTTATGAGTATTTACATGATTTATTAGTTACCTATTAATGCATAACAAATTACTACAAATCTAGTAGCTTGAAATGATACAAATGTATTCTCACATGACTTCTGTGGGTTAGGAGTCTGGGCACAGATGAGCTAGATCCTCTGTTCAGAGCCTCAGAAGGCTAAAACCAAGGTATCAGCCAGGCTGCACTCTTACCTGAGAATGGGGGTCCTCCTCCAAGTTGATGTTGTTGTTGGCAGATTCAGTTCTTTGTGGTTGTAGGATTGAGGCCCTCAGCTCCTAGAGGCCACTAACCATTCCACAACTTGTGATTCTCTCCACAACGTGGCAGGTTTTTCTTCAGTGCCAGTAGGAGAGCATCTCTGCTGCTGCTTAATTCTCTGACATCTTCTATCTGTGACCTCTAGACCCTCTTCTAAAGGGTCATCTGATTAGCCTGCACCCACTGGGTGTAGTCTCCCTTGGGATTAACTTAAAGTCAACTGATTAGTTAATTTATTTACAACTACAGAACGTCTTCACTTTTGCCATATAACACGGCCTAATAATGAGAGTGATACCCTTTTAGATTTGTAGTCCTCACACAGGCAGGGATACAGAATGTGAATACCAGGGGGTAGGAGTCTTGAGGGCCATTTCAGATTTTTACTATCACAGACAGATTTCTTTTGTTTAGTGATAAATGCTCCCTTTATCATATATTGTTAGATAATCTGGTATCTGGTGTAGTATTGTATATGTATCTTTCATTGATAATTCCATCCATTTTTGTTGCTGTACCATTATAACTAGGTTAGAATTAAAATGCATTTTGGTTTCTGCAGGCAAGACCTACTTAATTCATCTTTTGTGAATTTCTCTTGGTTTTTTTTTTTTTTTCCGGTCAAATTTAAAAAAATAATAGATGTTTCATGCATCTTTTTTTAAAAAATTTATTTATTTTCAGAAAAACATTATTCATTATTTTTCACCACACCCAGTGCTCCATGCAAGCCGTGCCCTCTATAATACCCACCACCTGGTACCCCAACCTCCCACCCCCCCGCCCCTTCAAACCCCTCAGATTGTTTTTCAGAGTCCATAGTCTCTCATGGTTCACCCCCCCCTTCCAATTTACCCAAATTCCCTTCTCTTCTCTAACGCCCCTTGTCATGCATCTTTTTAAAAAAGATTTTATTTATTTATTTGGTAGACAGAGTTCAGAAGTAGGTAGAGAGGTAGGCAGAGAGAGAAGGAGAAGCAGGCTACCTTCCAAGCAGAGAGCCTGATGCAGGGCTCCATCCCAGGACCCTGGGATCATGACCTGAGCTGAACAGGGCAGAGACTTTAACCCACTGAGCCACTCCAGTCAAATTTTAGACTTTATTTCTCAAGAAACAAAAATTCCATGTGGATTTTCCTAGAAGTGAATAATACTGGTTTGGAAAAATTGGACACTTTTTGTCAGTATTGACAAAGTGGTTAATATTTTTTGTCTTAAAGCACATTATTTTTCATAGCTTATAGTGGAATGAAGTTTTAAAAATGTTTTTTAAAATCATAATCTATAAATACTGAAAATTGTGTGTTTGCCTTTTTCTAATCCCTATGTTTATAGCTATTATTCTTTCTGGTTCATTTCATTGCCTAGGACTTACAGAAAAAAAGCTAAGGAATGGCTTAAGGAACAACCTTTGCCAGTGTTACTTTCATTTTACAAAGTTTATTAAATTCCTTATATGAGTTCTGATCATTTGTTTTGTCTTTTTAAAAGGTTTTCTGTGGTAAAAAGCATAAAAGTTGTCTATTTTTTAAAAAATTTGTATTTATTTATTTTAAATTTTTTATTTTTTATAAACATATATTTTTATCCCCAGGGGTACAGGTTTGTGAATCGCCAGGTTTACACACTTCACAGCACTCACCAAAGCACATACCCTCCCCAATGTCCATAACCCCACCCCCCTTCCCCCAACCCCCCTCCCCCCAGCAACCCTCAGTTTGTTTTGTGAGATTAAGAGTCACTTATGGGGGCGCCTGGGTGGCTCAGTGGGTTAAGCCGCTGCCTTCGGCTCAGGTCATGATCTCAGGGTCCTGGGATCGAGGCCCGCATCGGGCTCTCTGCTCAGCAGGAAGCCTGCTTCTCTCTCTCTGCCTGCCTCTCCATCTACTTGTGATTTCTCTCTGTCAAATAAATAAATAAAATCTTAAAAAAAAAAATTAAAAAAAAAAAAGAGTCACTTATGGTTTGTCTCCCTCCCAATCCCATCTTGTTTCATTTATTCTTCTGTGTTTATTTTTTTAATTTCTTTTCAGTGTTCCAAGAGTCATTGTTTATGTACCACACTCAGTACTCCATGCAATACGTGCCCTCCATAATACCCACCGCCAAGCTCACCCAACCTCCCACCCCCGCCCCTCCAAAACCCTCAGACTGTTTTTCAGAGTCCATAGTCTCTCATGGTTCATCTCCCACTCCAGTTTCCCCCAACTCCCTTCTCCTCTCCATCTCCCCATGTCATCCATGCTATTCCTTATGCTCCAAAAATATACGAAACCACATGATACTTGACTCTCTCTGCTTTACTTATTTCACTCAGCATAATCTCTTCCAGTCTCATCCATGTTGATACAAAAGTTGGGTATTCATCCTTTCTGATGGAGGAATAATATTCCATAGTATATATGGACCACATCTTCCTTATCCATTTTTCCACTGAATGGCATCTTGGTTCTTTCCACAGTTTGACAACTGTGGCCATTGCTGCTATGAACATTGGGGTAGAGGTGGCCCTTCTTTTCACTACATCTGTATCTTTGGGGTAAACACCCAGTAGAGCAATTGCAGGATCATAGGGAAGCTCTATTTTTAATTTCTTAAGAAATCTCCACACTGTTTTTCAATGCACCAACTTGCATTCCCACCAGCAGTGTAAGAGGGTTCCCCTGTCTCCACATCCTCTCCAACACATATTGTTTACTGTATTGTTAATTTTAGCCATTCTAAGTGATGTAAGGTGGTATCTCAATGTGGTTTTAATTTGAATCTCCCTGATGGCTAGCGATGATGAACATTTTTTCATGTGTCTGTTAGCCATTTGTATGTCTTGGTTTTCTGTTGCTTGTGTTCTTCCAAAATTTGTAGGTGCTCATCTGTGGTATTTACTGTACTCAAAATTAGGAGTTTTACTCTAATGGTATATAGAGTTTAAAAAATTTTTTTAAGATTCATGATTGTTTTTGTTTAGTAGATTTTCATAATTTACATTCTCAGAAATCTATTTTATGAGATTTCCAATTAGGAAAAATTAAAAGTATTCTAAATTGTTTGTTGTTGTATATTTTCTATCATCTTTTTCACTTTTGATTTCATTTTTATTACTGATCTTATTTTCTTAGCAGATTACATAGACATTCGTTCTTTATAATACAAAGCTGGTTATGACATTGAGTTCTATAAACGCCATTGGCTTCCTACCTGCTCAAGGATGTGGTTCAGATTTCCTGAGAGCCAAGCTCTTTCTGTACAGGATCCTTCTACAAGTTTTCAGACTCACTTGGTGCCACTCAGAAGGTGGGCCATTTATTCCACAGTAACTGCAGCCACTACTCTAGTACATTTGTTTGCAGAACATTCCATAGCATTTTCTGCCAGGTTGCTACAGCAAAGTAGTTTATGTATAATTCTCAGGACATTATTTAAATATGAAAGTCATTCATTTTGGGCAGAGTTATTTGACTGTTCATTATCATATTCTTATCAGCTTATAGGGAAATCTGTCAAGAAACATGACTGAAGATATTGACATTTTGGTATTTTAGCCTACTTACTCTTATAACTAGAGGTTTAATACAACATATTCCATAATAATCTTTTAACTTGAGCTTTTTTCATACATATACCTGTGTTTTTCTTTTGCTTTTCTATGTTTTCTAATATACATACAGATATAAGCTTCAAGGTAATCCTCTTGCCCTAATCAATACTACCCCTACATATAAACCAGTTTTAATCTCCCTTTATCTCTGAAAAGTTGAGTCCTTTAAAAAAGATATCAAGATATACCCAGGAAGAATCAAAACAACTTTCCTTACCCACATCAAGGATTTATAACCACCTTCCCATCTTTTTCTTTTGTCAGCGTTTCTGTGTGTTTGTTTTTGTTCTCTTATTATATAAATCTCATCCTTGGGGTTCATTTTGGCTGGGTTCTTTTTTCTTCTTCTTCTTATCATTTACTTTTTTTTAAAAGATTTTATTTATTTTCCAGAGATAGAGAGAGAGAGTACACACAAGCAGGCAGAGAGGCAGGCAGACGCAAGGAGAGAAGCAGGCTCCCCACCGAGGAAGGAGCCCGATGCGGAACTCGATCCCAAGACCCGGGATCACGACCTGAGCCAAAGGCAGCGGCTCAACCAACTGAGCCACCCAGGCGTCCCTTATCATTTACTTTTGTCGGTCTTTTTATTTGCCTATTTTTGTTTATATACTTTATAAAATCTTACCTTTGGGGCCCATTTTATCTGGGTCTTCTGTTTCTCTCTCTCTCTCTCTCTCTCTCTTTTTTTCTTTCTTTTTGGTGGTGACTTCCGATTGCTCAGAAGTGTTCCAGGGTGCACCTTGCCTGGATCACAGCTGATATATTCCCTTGTACATCCCCTCAACCACCTCTCACCAAAATGACGAGGAGGAGAAGCAACCAACAGAGGAAAAATTCAGAGACCCTGCCTTCTCCATCAGAGCTATTGGATATGGACATAAACAGTATGTCAGAAAGGGAATTGTTTATAATTCATAAGCAATTATCCAGGCAATGGCTAGGTTGGAGAAAACCGTTAGTGACAACATAGAATCTCTAAGGGCAGAAGTGAAAGCTGCCCAGGAAGAAGTTAAAAATGTTATCAATGAGATCCAATCTAATGTAAATACTCTAACAGCTAGGGTAACTGAGACAGAAGATAGAATTAGTGATCCAGAGGACAAACTGATAGACAAAAAGGATCAGGATGAGGCCTGGAACAAACAGCTAAGAAGCCATAAAAACAGAATTAGGGGGATACATGACGCCGTGAAACATTCCAATGTCAGAATTATTGGGATACCTGAGGGGGTGGAGAAAGAAGACTAGAAGATACAGTTGAACAAATTCTGGATGAAAATTTTCCTAATCTGGGAAATGGAACCAGTGCTCGTGCCTTAAGTTCAGTGAATCTGGAAAGACCTTGAGGGACGTGGTGAGACTGATGAATCATAATGTTAGACAATAGCTTCTGAGGGCAGCTAGGGGAAGAGATTCCTTATGTACAGAGGAAGGTCTGTCAGAATAACATCAGACCTGTACATAGAAACCTGGCAAGCCAGAAAGGGCTGGCAAGACAAATTCAGGGCACTAAATGAGATGAACATGCAGCCAAGAATACTTTATCCAGCAAGGCTGACATTCAGAATAGATGGAGAGATAAAGAGCTTTCAAGACTAGCAAAGTTTAAAAGAGTATGTGCCCATCAAGCTGGCGCTGCAAGAAATATTAAGGGGGGTTCCATAAAACAAGAAAGAACCCAAGAGTGTCATAGAACAGAAATTTACAGAGACAATCTATAGAAACAAGGACTTCACAGGCAACATGATGAATTAACTTCTGATCATTACGAATCTTAGTTAAAAGGTCTGGAACCTTAACATTCTTTTGCCAGTCAGGATCTTTAGGAATGAATAATCTTCTGGTTAGGATTGTGTTAAAAAACAAAAACTAGAACTTGGTTTGGAACATTCTGTAATAGTTATTATTTTTTTTAAATTAACATATAATGTATTATTTGCCCCAGGGATACAAGTCTGTGAATCATCAGGCTTACACATTTCACAGCACTCACGATAGCACATACTCTCCCCAATGTCCATAGCCCAGCCACACTATCCTTCCCCTCCCACCCCCCATCAACCCTTTGTTTGTTTCATGAGATGAAGAGTCTTTTATGGTTTGATTCCTTCCCGATCCCATCTTGTTTCATTTTTTCCCTCCCTACCCCTCACGACCTCCTGCACTGCCTCTCAAATTCCTCATATCAGAGAGATCATATGATAATTGTCTTTCTCTGATTTATTTTGCTTAGCATAATACTCTCTAGTTCAATCCATGTCATTGCAAATGGCAAATTTCATTTCTTTTGATGGCTGCATTGTATTCCATTGTATATATACACCACTTCTTCTTTTTCCATTCATCTGCTGACGGACATCTAGGTTCTTTCCATAGTTTGGCTTTTGTGGACATTACTGCTAAAAACATTCAGATGCATGTGCCCCTTCACATCACTACATTTGTATCTTTTGGGTAAGTATCCATAAGTGCGTTTGTTGGGCCGTAGGGTAGCTCCATCTTCAACTTTTTGTGGAACCTCCATACTGTTGTTCAGAGTGGCTTGCATTCCCACACATTCTATCATTCCTCCTACAGCAGTGTAGGAGGGTTCTTCTTTCTCTACATCCTCGCCAACATCTGTCATTTCCTGACTTGTTAATTTTAGCCATTCTGACTGGAGTAAGGTGGTATCTCACTGTGGTTTTGATTTGTATTTCCCTGATACTGAGTGATATGGAGCACTTTTTCATGTGTCTGTTGGATGTCTTCTCTGCAGAAATGTCTGTTCATGTTTTCTGCCCATTTCTTGATTGGATTATTTGTTCTTTGGGTGTTGAGTTTGAAAGTTGTTTGTAGATTTTGCATACTAGCCCTTTATCTGATATGTCATTTGCAGATATCTTCTCCCATTCTGTGTCTTTTGGTTTTGTTGACTGTTTACTTTGCTGGGCAAAAGCTTTTGAACTTGATCAAGTCCCTGTAGTTCATTTTTGCCCTTGCTTCCCTTGCATTTGGTGCTGTTTCTAGGAAGAGGCTGCTGCAGCTGAGGTCAAGGAGGTTGCAATTTATGTTCTCCTCAAGGATTTTGATGGATTCCTGTCTCACATTGAGGTCTTTCATCCATTTTGAGGCTGTTTTTTTTGTGTGGTGTAAGGAAATGGTCCAGTTTCATTCTTCTGCATTTGGCTGTCCAATTTCCCGACACCATTTGTTGAAGAGACCATCTTTTTTCCATTGGAAATACTTTCCTGCTTTGTTGTAGATTAGTTGACCATAGAGTTGAGGGTTCATTTCTGGGCTCTCTATCTTTCCCACTGATCTGTGTGTCTGTTTTTGTGCCAGTACCCTACTGTCTTGATGATTATAGCTTTGTAATAGAGCTAGAAGTCTGGAATTGTGATGCTACCAACTTTGGTTTTCTTTTTCAATATTTCTGTGGCCATTTGAGGTCTTTTCTGGTTCCATATAAATTTTAGGATTATTTGTTCCATTTCTTTGAAAAAATTAATGGTATTTTGATAGGGATTGCATTAAATTTGTAGATTGCTTTAGGTAGCATAGACATTTTCACAATATTTATTCTTCCAGTCCATGAGCATAGAATGTTTTTCCATTTCTTTATGTCTTCCTCAATTACTTTCATGAGTACTTCATAGTTTTCTGAGTATGGATTCTTTACCTCTTTAGTTAGGTTTATTCCTAGGTGTCTTATGGTTTTGTGTGCAGTTGTAAATGGGATCGACTCCTTAATTTCTCTTTCTTCTATCTTGCTGTTGGTGTATAGAAACACAATTGATTTTATATCCTGGCACTTTACTGAATTCTTATATGAGTTGTAGCAGTTTTGGAGTCCACAGAAAGTATATCTGCAAAGAATGAGGGTTTGGCTTCTTCTTTGCCATTTTAGATGCCTTTTATTTCTTTTCATTGTCTGATTGCTGAGGCTAGGACTCCTAATACTTTGTTGAGCAGCAGTGATGATAGGGGACATCCCTGCCATGCTCCTAACTTTAAGGAAAAAGCTGTCAGTGTTTCCGCATTGAGAATGATATTTGCTGTGATTTTTTCATAGATGACTTTTATGATATTATGAGGTATGTACCCTCTATCCCTAAACTCTGAAGAGTTTTGATCAAGAAACGATGATGTACTTTGTCAAATGACTTTTCTGCATCTGTTGAGAGGATCATATGGTTCTTGTTTTTTCTTTTATTGATGTAATATATTACATTGATTGATTTGTGGATGTTGAACCAGCCTTGAAGCCCAGAAATAAATCCCACCTGGTTGTGATGAATTAATGTTCTGTTGGATCCTGTTGGCCAGTATCTTGTTGAGAATTTTTACATCCATATTCATCAGGGATATTGGTCTCTAATTCTCCTTTTTGGTAGGGTCTTTGTCCAGTTTTGGGATCAAGGTAATGCTGGTCTCATGAAATGATTTTGGAAGTTTTCCTTTCTATTTTTTTGGGAACAGTTTCAAGAGAATAGGTATTAATTCTTCTTTACACATTTGGTAGAATTCCCCGGGGAAGCCATCTCTCCATGGGCTCTTGTTTGCTGGGAAATTTTTGATGACAGCTTCAATCTCCTTACTGGTTATGGATCTGTTTGGGTTTTCTATTTCCTCCTGGTTCAGTTTTGGTAGTTTTTGTGTCTTTAAGAATGCATCCATTTCCTCCAGATTTTCATATTGGCTGGTGTATAGTTGCTCATAATACATTCTTATAATTGTCTGTATTTTTTTTTTGGTGTTGGTCATGATCTCTCCTTTTTCATTCATTATTTTATTAATTTGGGTCCTTTCTCTTTTCTTTTTGATAAGTCTGGCCAAGAGTTTATCAATCTTATTAATTCTTTCAAAGAACCAGCTCCTAGTTTTGCTGATCTTTTCTACAGTTATTTTGGTTTCTTTTTCACTGATTTCTGCTCTGATATTTATTATTTCTCTTCTCCTGCTAGGTTTAGGCTGTCTTTGTTTTTCTTTCTCTAGCTCCTATAGGCGTAGGGTTAGGTTGTGTACTTGAGACCTTTTTTGTTTCTTGAGAAAGGCTTCTATTGCTATATACTTTCTTCTCAGGACTGCCTTTGTTGTGTGCCAAGGATTTTGAATGGTTGCATTTTCATTTTCATTTGTTTCCATGAATTTTTAAAATTCTTTCTTAATATTCTGGTTGGCCCATTCATTCTTTAGTAGGATGCTCTTTAACCAAAAGAATTTGAATTCTTTCCAACTTTCCTCCTGTAATTGAGTTCTAGCTTCAGAGCATTGTGGTCTGAAAATATGCAGGGAGTGATCTAATGTTTTGGTACCGGTTGAGACCTAATTTGTGATCCAGAATGTGATCTATTTTGGAGCATGTTCCATGTGCACTAGAGAAGAACCTTATTCTCTTGTTTTGGGATGGAATGTTCTAAATATATCTGCGATCTCCATCTCGTCCAGTGTGTTATTTAAAGCATTTATTTCTTTGTTGATCTTTTGCTTAGATGATCTGTCCATTTCAGTGAGGGACGGTATTAAAATCCCCTACTATTATTGTATTATTGTCAGTGTGTTTCCTTGATTTTCATATTACTCGGTTTATATAATTGGCTGCTACCATGTTAGGGGCATAGATATTTTCAATTGTCAGGTCTTGTTGGACAGACCCCTTGAGTATGATATAGTGTTCTTTCTCATCTCTTATTATATTCTTTGGCTTAAAATCTAATTTATGTGATCTAAGGATTGCCACCCCAGCCTTCTTTTGATATCCATTAGCATGGTGAATTGTTTTCCACCCCCTCGCTTTAAATCTGGAGATGTCTTTGTCTAAAATAAGTTTCCTGTAGACAACGTGTTGATGTGTGTTGTATTTTTATCCATTCTGATACCCTGTGTCTTTTGATTAGGGATATTTAACTCATTTACGTTCAGGGTAACTATTGAAAAATATGAATTTAGTTCCATTGTATTGCCTGTAAGGTGACTGTTACTGTATATTGTACCTGCTCCTTTCTTGTCTGTTACTTTTAGGCTCTCTCTTTGCTTAGAGGACCCCTTTCAATATTTCCTGTAGCCTGTAGGGCTGGTTTGGTGTTTGCAAATTCTTTTAATTTTAGTTTTTCCTGGAAGGTTTTTTTGTCTCCTTCTATTTTTAATGACAGCCTAACTGGATATAGTATTATTGGCTGAATATTTTTCTCATGAAAGCTCTAAATATGTTATGCTAGTCCTTTCTGGCCTTCCAGTTCTCTGTGGTAAGTCTGATGCCAATCTAATATTTCTACCATTGTGTGTTAGAGACCTCTTGTCCTGAACTGCTTTCAGGATTTTCTGTTTTTCAATGATACTTTAAAGTTTTACTATTAGATGATGGGGTGTGCACCTATTTTTATTGATTTTGAGGGGGGTTCTCTGTGCATTCTTGATTTTGTTGCTTGTTTCTTCTCCAAATTAGGGAAATTTTCTGTTATAGTTTGCTCCAATATACCTTCTGCCCCTCTTCCTCTTTCTTCTTCTTCTGGCATCCCAATTATTCTAGTAATCTTTCATCTTATGGTATCACTTATGCCTTGAATTCTCCCTCCATGGTCCAGTAGTTGTTTGTCTCTCTTTTGCTCAGCTTCTTTATTCTCCATCATTTGGTCTTCTATATCATTAATTCTATTGTCTTCCTCTTTTATTTTAGCAGTAAGAATCTGCATTTTTATTGCACCTCAGTAATAGCTTTTTTAAAAAGACTTTATTTATTTATTTGACAGAGAGAGACACAGTGAGGTTCCCAGTCATTGGTACTGCTGCTTGTTCTTTTTTGTGTGTGTTGAGTTTTTCTATCTTGTCATTTTTTCCAGGTAAGAATAGATGCATGAGGGAACAAAATACTAAAAGGGTAGCAAGGGTCTCAGAAAAATATACACTAACCAAATCAGAAGAGACCTGTAACTGGGGGAGATGAAAGAGGGAAAAAAGAACAAAATATTTATATATTTAGACTGGTGAATAGGACAGAGCCACATACTTGATATTTGGTATATTTTGGTCTGTTAGTATTTGGTCTGTTAGAAGAAACTACCTCCTAACACTTTAAAGAAAGAAAAAATATATATATGCAAAAATAAGGTTAAACATGAGGAAGGGATGGAACATGACTGTAAAGATGAAAATTAAAAAGGATTCTAAAAAAGGAATTGATAAGATAAGAAGTTGGTTGAAAAAAGAGAAAAAAAGAGGAAAGAATTTGATCAGGCTGGAGACTAGAACAAAGCCATGCCCTAGATTTAGAGTATATTTTGATCTATTAGAAGAAATTATATCCCTAAATTTTAAAGAAAAAAACCCCAAATGTATACAAGATATAAGGTTAAATACAATGAAGGGATAAAATATGATTGTGACAATGAAAATTTAAAAAGATTTTGAAAAAAAGCATTGTTAAGAAAAAACAGCTAAAAACATTAAAATATGAAAGAGGATTATTAAAAATTAGAATAAGAAAAGCATAAAGTTTAAAAAATTTAACTGTGAAAGATTAAAGGATCATGAGAAAAAGACCATGAATTCTATGTTTTGCTTTCCCCTAGCTCTGAAATTCTGCAGTTCACATTGATCAGTAAACTTAGTCCTAGCTGGATGTTCTTGCTGATCTTCTGGGGGAGGGGTCTGTTGCATTGATTCTTAAATGTCTTTGACTGATACGGAATTGCACCATCCTTGCTAGGGTCCTGGCTAAGTAATCGGCTCAGGTTCACTCTCCATAGCATTTGTTTCCTGAACACTTTCCATACAGCTTTGGAGGGTGGGAATGCAGGTGGTGGCCTCCCAATCTCTGGCCCCATAGGAACCGAGAGCTCAGAGCCCCACTCCTCAGTGCACCCTCAGAGAAAAGCAGTCAACCCCTCCCATCTTCCTGGTCTCTGTCCACACTCCAAGCTCACCCAGCCTTTGACTGAGAGTTTCTATCTCTGGAGAACAGCCCTATTTGGAGTCTCCAAACCCAGCATATTCCTCCAGCATATTCCTGTGTCACTCCTCCCAGGGGAGGAAGAAGGGGGTCTCCCCAGATCTGCTGCTCGTGGGGTCCATGCATGAAGTGCAGTGGCCTGACTGTGCCTTGGATCATGGTTTTAAGGTAATCCAGAGCTGAGAGTGCACTGCTTGCCTCCATCTCTGTGGCTAGCTTCTCCAGTCCAATACTTGGGAGCTCTGCCACACTCAGACATCCCTGGTATTTTTGTATCCCCACAGGTCCTGAGACCACTCTGTCCCCACAAGGGCTCCACCCCCCACTTAGCCTCTGGAGTGACTTCCATCAGTGGAGCAGACTTCTAAATGTTCTGATTTTGTGCTCCGCTGTTCTCTCATTTGGCTGGAGCCAGCCCCTCCCTCCATGGTCTATCTTCCTTTTGCTTCTGATTCACTTTGCATGTCCTACCTTCCAGAAAGTGGTTGATTTTATGTTCCTAGAATTGATGCTCTTCTCTTCTGTCTCCTGTTGAGTTTGTAGGTGTTGAGAATGGTTTTATAACTATCTAGCTGAATTCCTGGGACCTGGTGATATTTCAGCATTCTACTCCTCCACCATCTTGCTCCTCCCCCAAATAGCTATTCTAATGACTTAATATTTCATTTTAGATGATCTAAACTTATACACTTGCCTACTTATCTCAACCCATATTGAATGGGTTGTCAAGTATATAATTTTATTTTCACTAGTGATTTTTCAAATGCATCTTGTACTCTTTCTATTCCCTTTTACCTGCCTCTATTGACCATCACTTTTTAAACCCTTTCTATTCTGGTCCAACGTTAGCTGAAATGTCACACTCCTCTGAGAATGTTTTCATGACCTCTCCAGGCAACACTGAGCATGTTCCATAGACTTGAGAATTCTTCCAATGTGTATCCCTTTGTTATAGTCATTGATTTCTCATGTTTTTCTTCTGTGGCTATAGTGACCATTTCCTAATGGTTTTGTATTCTTAATACTTAAAACAGTATCTGAAACATGGTAGGCACTCAAATAGAAAAGTAAATGTTTAGATGTCTTCATAAATTCTCTGTGGTTGGTTTTCCTCAAGATAATTGTCATAAGCACTGGATATTATACACAACTGATGAATTATTTAACACTATATCTGAAACTAATGATGTACTCTATGTTGACTAATAGTATTTAAATTTAAAAAAGTAATTGTCATAAGTTCATGACAGAAGAAACAAGTTTCTCTGGGGCTAATTTTAAATATTTTGCTTTTTGGGTTAATTTTATTTGCAGAATCTTTTAGAACCTCTGTTTATCATTGTTAAAATATCTATGGTGCCCAAAGCAATCTATATTTTCAACACCATCCTGATCAAAATACCATTGGCAGTTTCCAAAGGGCTTAAACAAGTAATCCTAAAATTTGTATAGAACCAGAAGATCATAAATTGCTAAGGAAATGTTGAAAAAGAAAAACAAAGCTGAGGGCACCACGTTCTGATTTCAAACTTTATTACAAAGCTGTGATCACCAAGACAGCATGGTACTGGCACAAAAACAGAAACATAGACCAATGGAACAGGGTACAGAGCCCAGATATGCACCCACAACTCTATGGCAAATAATCTTCGACAAAGCAGGAAAAAAATATACAGTGGAAAAAAGATAGTCTCTTCAATAAATGGTGCTGGGAAAATTGGACAGTTATGTATAGAAGAACGAAATTTGACCATTCTCTTACACCATTTGCTAAGATAAACTCAAAATGGACGAATGACCTCAATATGAGGCAGGAATTTATGAAAATCCCTAAAGAGAACATAGGCAGTAACCTCTTCAACATTGGCCACAGCCAGTTCTTTCAAGACACATCTCCGAAGGCAAGGGAAACAAAAGTGAAAATGAACTTTTAGGACTTCATCAAGATAAAAAATCATCTGCACAGGAAAGGCAACAGTCAACAAAACAAAGAGGCAATCCATGGAATGGGAGAAGATATTCGCAAATGACACTACAGACAAAGGGCTGATATCGAAGATCTATAAAGAACTTCTTAAATTCAACACCCAAAAACCATAATCCAGTCAAAAATGGGCAGAAGACATGAAGAGACACTCCTCCAATGAAAACATACAAATGGCTAGCAGACATGAAAAAATGTTCATCATCATTAGGTAGTCATCAGGGAAATTCAAATCAAAACCACACTGAGATACCACCTTACACCAGATAGAATCACAAAGATTAACACGCCAGGAAACAACAAATGTTGGAGAGGATGTGGAGAAAGGGGAATCCTTCTGTACTGTTGGAAGGAATGCAAGTTGGTGCAGCCACTTTGGAAATCAGTGCGGAGATTCCTCAAAAAATTAAAAATAGAGTTATACCATGACCCAGCAATTGCACTATTGGTTATTTACCCCAAAGATACAGATGTAGTGAAAAGAAGGGCCAAACGCATCCCAATGTTCATAGCTACAATGTGCACAATAGTGAAACTGTGGAAAGAGCCAAGATTCCCCTCAACAGATGAATAGATAAAGATGATGTGGTTCATATATACAATGGATTATTACTCCGCTATCCGAAAGAACTTTTGCATCAAAATGGTGGGACTAGAGGAGATTATGCCGAGTGAAATAAGTTAAGCAGAGAGTCAATTATCACATACTTTCACTTACTTTTGGAACCTAAGGAATAACATGGAGGATATTAGGAGAAGGAATGGAGAAGAGAAGGGGCAGAAATCAGAGTGGAATATGAACCGTCAGAGGCTGTGGACTCCAAGAAACAAACGGAGGGTTTTAGAAGGGGGTGGAGTAGGGAGATGGGTGAGCCTGGTTGTGGTTATTAAGGAGGGCATGTATTGCATGGAGCACTGGCTGTTATATGTAAGCAATGAATGTTGGAATACTACATCAAAAACTAATGATGTATTATAAGGAGACTAACCCAACACAATAAAATTTTTTTAAAAATCCCTGTGTTTATCATCTCCATAGAGAATATATATACCACTGCTTTAATATGAATTGCTTTATGTAAATTGTGCCTGGTAAAATACTTCATGACATGCACAAATGGATACCTCAAATGTTGTTCTTTATTAGAGTGGAAAATGGTATACTTTTGAGTTTAGCTACATAAAAACTTTAAGGACTAAAATGGACCATTTTTTAGCAAAATTTTTATATACCAGGCAAGGGTGGAAAGAAAGGAGACAGGAAGAGAGTTAGCATTTTAAAATATATATAGTGAAATGTCATTGTTAAACATTGTGATAGGTACCATAAAGGCAATTATTTAAAGGTTTTAAAATTTTGAAGTAGCAATTTGCTACCTCACTATTCGGGAATAGTATGTCAAGAATGAAATAAGCTAAAATAAATATCTCACATACTCATGTCCACGTTTCGGAGATGAGAAAACTGGGACTTAAAGAGATGAAGTTGCTTGCTAAGCTTAACCTACAGTAAGACTCTAAATACACTTCATTCTCATTCTAAAACCAGTTCTGTATGCTTTTCGATGAAAGTGGAATAAAACAAACCAGTGCTACTTCCTTCCATTTTACTTCCAAACTGGACTTTGTATTCATCCTGCATACTTTTTTTTTCTTCTGCTTGTAAAAGGTGTCCCAACTTGTCCATACTAATATCTCTCTTTTCTAGATTTACCTCCTTTCTCTGGGTCTGCTTCTCTTGGCTTCAGTTTACATGTAAGTTCGGATCTTCTTCATTCTCAACTATAGTTATCCCTCAGATTCTCTATTCTGAACTTGGACACCTGTCCTACCATTTAGAAACATGCAAATGAAGCTTATTTTCCTCATTAAATTCTCTGATTATGCTCCCATTTGTTTAATCAAATGAGTAACTGGTATCACTGGCAGTATCTTAAATCTAAAGCTAGGTTTGTCTCTTTTTACCCTTAGTGTACGTAAGATCTCCCTTTACTCTCTGATTTTTTCCCCTTCTTCTCCCTTTGATTACCTTTGCTGTCTCATAAACATTTGTAGGCTCCAGAGGTGAAAATGTAAGCCTTCTCCTTTTTTTTTTTCTGTGCTTTCTTCCCATTTATTATAATCCATGTCTTTAACTTCAGCTAAAATTACAATATTATCATTTTCCATCTTTACACTGAGCTTCTGGTTAACATTTTTAATGATCTGCAAGACCATTCTAGTAGGAGATTCCATGGGCTGTTTAAAATTGATGTGCCTTAAATATAATTTCATATACTTCTCCATCCTCAGTGTGTAAAATGTCTTTCTGTTTCTATATATTGGTAAATAGGGTCATAATAGACCTAGTTGCTCAAAATAAATGCCTCAGATCCACTTTCAAAGCTTGCTTTTTAATACCACTTCCTTTAATATCCCCGAACTCTCGTTATTCCCAAATACATTCTGTTTTTTTCAGCATTCACCTCTATTGCATTATGGCCGACCTTCCTCTTCATCTTCCTATACTACTGCCTGCTAACTAGTTTCTTCCACCTTCAGACTATGCTTTCTAAAACAGATTTTTCACTTTCAAGCATCCATTGGTTCTTTGTTGTCTATACTGCATAGAATTCTTAGGATTCTGTGTAATGGGGATAGGTCAGAATTTCAAGTGAGTCATCATGTGTTCTCTGAAGAAACAGTCAGTATGCATAATCTTTTCATGATAAAGAGGTTAAGAAAGTGAAGCTGCATGAAATATTCTTGGATGAAGTTAGACATAGTTACGCTATGCGAGTAAAAAACATCGTAGGGAACATGAGGGAAAAGTCCCAGATTCTTACCTAGCATAGCTTGCTGTTAACAATCTCACATTGACATTTGTATTTTTTAAAATATTTTCTTGTTTTTTATTTTTTATTTTTTTAGAGAGTATGTGTGCATGCATGCAAGAGCAGGGGTGGGGGAAGTGCAAAGGGCTAGGGGGAGAGAATCCCAAGTAGGCTCCCCACCCAGTGCCAAGCCTGAAGTGGTACTTGATCTCATGATCTTGAGGTCATGACCTGAGCTGAAATTAAGAGTCTGATGCTCAACCCACTGAGCCACCTAGGCACTCCTGACATCCTTTATTTCTGTCACTACAGTTCTCAACAAGTGGTTTATTTATACTTTGTTACTAGACCCTGCCATTTCACATCCTTTCTGTATTAGTTTCATTTTGCTCCTGTGACAAATTACCATAAATTAAGTAGTTTAAAATAACCCAATTTTTGATGTTTTAGTTATGGTGGTTAGGAGTTCAAACTGCATTGGACTCACCTGGTTAAAATCAAAGTGTTGGTATGACTGCTTATTTTCTGGAAGATCTAGGGGAGAATCTGCTTTCTTGCCTTTTCATTTTCATTCCTTGACACGTCCTCTTCCTCCATGTTTAGCACGCATCACTCCAATCTCTGACTTTTGCCTCCATCCTTATATTCTGTCTCTGTGAATATCATTCTTTCACTGCCCTTTTATAAGGATACTTTTTATTCCATTGTGCTTACTTGAGTCATAATCTCCCATTGCAAAATCCTTAATTGAATCACATCTTCAAAATTCCTTTGACATACGAGGTAACATGTTCACTAGTCCCAGGATGTGAATGTGTTTGTGGGTGGGCATTATTCTGTCTACCAGAGTGACAATTCCGTTATACTTTATCCTAGACCCAGAAGTCTCTTTACCTTAAAAAAAAAAAATCTTTCCGGGGCGCCTGGGTGGCTCAGTGGGTTAAGCCGCTGCCTTCGGCTCAGGTCATGATCTTAGGGTCCTGGGATCGAGTCCCGCATCGGGCTCTCTGCTCAGCAGGGGCCTGCTTCCCTTCCCCTCTCTCTGCCTGCCTCTCTGCCTACTGTGATCTCTTTCTGTCAAATAAATAAATAAAAATCTTTAAAAAAAAATCTTTCCTTTATGACCTAACTGAAATGCTTCTTCCTCTGAAAGCTCTTTGCTGTGACTCTGCCAGACCAACCTGAAGCAGAATTAATAGATTTCTCTCTCCATTCCCTCAGCACATTATACTCACCGTATGGCAATAGGGCCAGTCTAATTAAGTAGGTAAGCATTTGTTTCCTTTATTGGTCTATGAGCCTTCTTTATTAGAGTGCATTGCATTGTCTTTGTGTCTCCACTACACCATAGCATAGCATCTTGTAACTACTATATGTTTAATAAGTCTTTACCAAATGATGAGTTTGAACGCCAGAATTCAACTTCATGTAATAGTAGCCACATTCAATCTGTCATACATTCACTTTTTCAGCTAAAATTTACTGAGCATTGGAAATAAAAAGATGAATAAAACATGTTCACCCTGATGGGACTTTAAGTCTAAGAAGATAGAAAGACATAAAATTAAAGAGATAAGCTAATAGCTTGAGGTAGGCTGTAAAGAAAGCTGGTATATATAGAAAGTTTCTCAGATGAGAGGATGTAAGCTGTATCTATGATAGTGTTAACAATAATGGCAACAGCATCAACTGTAGTGTAAACAGTAACAATAGCAGCTTTCATTTATTGACTTTGTTGTCTACCTCTTCTAGGTACTATGCTATATACTGTAATGATACTTATTTTTCAAATGAAGAAACTAGTCACAGAGAGGTTATTTGCCCAAAATGATATAGCTAATAGGTGGTGAAAGTAGAATAAGAACCTAGACTGATAGCCCAAAACCACTGTAATATGCTCATTCTCTTTAAGGTATATAGTGGTTTACATGAAGTTACATGGTGATGGTATTAACAGGACACGGGCAGATAATTTCAGGTCCATCCATCCATAATTTGAAGCTACTGGAAATTAAGTCATTGATATGATGAGCCATCATGTGACAATAAGAATGTACAAAGAACATCACTATATTTATATATAGTTGGTATTGGGATTTGTGGGTAAGGATTTTAATTATGCAACAAGTATAGTAAAGCTTTGATGTTTATGAGTAGATACCTTTGATCTGTCTTTCAAGATAAAGTATAATAAATTATATCAAAGAGGTTTATAAAGATTATTGTAGGTTGATCAAAATGTTGAATCTGTGATATGCTATTTATTTCTTTCCCTAATACACAGCATTTCAAGAGGCTCAATTAAAGATCTAGATGTTACCAAATTGCTGCTTTCCAAATCAATTTAGTTTTAAGAAATAAAATTGTGGACTAGCTTGTGTGCAAAAATAGAAACGAAATGACTGATGAAGTAGTATTTTGAACAAAAGTAAAGTAATAAGATAGTTAAACTGGAAGGTCCTGCAGTGTATAGTTGAATCCTGGAGTTTCTTGGGTAATGCTGATTAAACTCACCCTGAGAGAGGAACTGAGTCTCATGGCTAACCTGAAGGCTGAAAATACCAACTTGAAGATTTCCTGCAGCTCTGGTTAGTGCAGTGGCTGGGAAATGGGATTCAGGTTTTAGGATCCATGACTCAGGCTTGCACTGTAATGTGGCAGTTCGTCAGATGTGTTTGATGAGTTGGTTTTTCAGGCTAGGTTTCATTTATGTCTTTATGTGAACTCAAGGTCCTTGGTTAGAAAACTGAAACAGGCTATCATCATTTAAAGGAGCTAGAGTTAAAATAGCTTATTCACAGTGCTTAGTTTAAAAATTCACTGACTTTCCGACTAAAGTGATGATGGTATCACTTTACTGCAAGTGAATAGATAGTGATTTTTGTCTTCTGAATTAAAATGTGTCTTAACAGACTTTTATTAATGCAAATGAATTAATCATTTAGAAATATTCAGAGGTGAAAAAAATATTCAGAGGTATCTGCAGCAATAGGAGAGCAAAATATGTGACTGTCAAACTACCGTTTCAGCTTCCTCATTTTTAATAAAGTCATAGCAATTGAAAGTTGAATATGATCAGTCCTCAACTGTCTTGGAAAGAAACTTGTGCTGTCATGGATTGACAATATATTTGAACCGTGTTCTGACTTGCTACTTTTTGAAATTCAGCCTTTTACCTCTAATATCTCAGTCTTATACAAAAATAAAAGAGGGGTGATTTTCCAAGAAATACAGTGTTTAATTTTAGTTAATTTCAAATGAAATTTATCTCCCTTTTGAAATCTAAACACCAGGCTAATTTCCCTTCTAGTATCCCCCTGAGAGCCTTGTAAAAGGAAGAAATGATATATCTTTCTGTAGCTATCAGAGACAGCATACTTATTTTCAATAGAGACAGAGTCTTAAAATTCTCTTGAAGTATCTTTTAGAGATTTTTGAAAGAGAATTATAAAATTATAATTAAATCTTTACAGATATAGAAATTTATTATTTCTTTTTGATGGGAAAGAACTATACAGAATAAAATCATATTCTATTGTAACATGGAACATTAAAAATGTCAGTGTTTGGTAATTTATATTAAAAATAGTGAAATAGTTTTTTTGAAGGGATTGTTTCTACTTACTTAAATGCAGTTAAGTACTCTAAAGAGAAATTAAAAAGGTTTAAGTGATCTTAAGATTTTGAAACAAGTTGGGGGCCCTATGGATACATAATTTTGGCACTACCCATTTGGATTTTGCTTAACAACCACACATTTAGGAAAACATTATACAGATTCTGTTCACATTCTTTGCTCTTGTGATACCCATTGCCCTAATTGTGTGCACGATCAAAAGTTGAATAAAAATCTTAACATACTGCTATATATTTTTTAAATATATGTTTTTCTTTTTTATCTTTGCTTTAGGGAAGAGCCTTTAAAAGCTGGAAGATGAAAGCTCCGATTCCACACTTGATTCTCTTATATGCTACTTTTACTCAGAGTTTGAAGGTTGTGACCAAAAGAGGCTCTGGTAAGCACTGTATCTTCCTTTATTCTCCTTTTATGGCTTGAAGTGATGGTGCTACATTCACACATGTGCCATTTGTGGAGAGATTGATAATTAATGGGGGCCCATGTTGTGGAAGTATTGCAGACACATTTTTAAATGAATGGAGCTTATTCACAGGGAATTAGAAAGATGGGAATAGGTTGAAAAAATGTAGCTTATATAATCAATTACTATGAATTTGAAGGGATTCAAAACCAAAAGCTTGTACTTAATTTATTTATAATGTGATTTTCAATATTTATTTATGAAGAGTATCATTTTAACTTTTGCTTAGAAATATTGTGACTTATTTTCATGTTAACTTTACTGTTACCATTTCAATATCAGCTATGCTTTGGGAAGATTCTTTTTAGGGTTTTACTTCAGCTGATTTGCTAGATTATTTTGCAGGTATTTAAAGAAAGCACCAGAGTTATTAAATAAAATGTCATGGAGGAAACATCCTAGCATGTTAGTAGAAAAGTACAGAGGTAAAGTAGAATGGTAATAGGAAAGGAGCTGCTAAACAGAATAGCGTTGAAATTTATGGAAAACTTTGTGTTATAAGACATCTTGGTTTTCAGTTGACTGTTGATACTTAGAGTGAGTAAAATGTATGAGGCTATTGAATGAATACTGTTACCAGTGTGAAGTTTCATTTTGTCTAATAAGTGACAAGTGACTTGCCACACTCACATTTTATGTGGGGTTACAGAATTTTTGAAGCTATAGCTTTTGAGTATAATGGAGGAAGAAATGTGTTTAGTTGCGAGAACTAGAATGTGTTGTAATGTTAGCTCTAGAGAGACAGTGGGAAAAAGAAGAGTTAATGTGTAAGAGGCTGCAAGGTGTTGTGATTATTAAGAATTGTATAAACAAAAGTATCTTGGGAATTCAGAAAGGAGAAGGAATGAAATGGCCTAGATGGGGCTACAGCAACCATTCTCAGTCCCTTAGATTAAGAGGCTCCAAACTCATATTGATTATCTTATGAAAAAGTCCACATGCAAGGGAAGTAAAGAAGAAGTCTGCTCTCATCAGCCCCCCTCTTCCTTTGGATGAAACTCTGGGGGAGGAATTGAGGGGTATTTGTGCATATATGGACAAGGGAATGATGTAGGATTGAGAATAAAAGGACTTTTATTGAGCCTCTTGGCTCTAGAACTTTTTGGTTATTGTACAGCTGTTGTATCTGCCATTGATGTGGTTGTAGACAATGGGAAAATAGTGTTTCTATGTTGACACATTATTTCATATGTTCCTCCTGGTGGATTTTTTAAAATGGAGAAAATCCTAGAGCAAGATTATGATGTGGTGACTTTCATAATTCCAATGGGTTACTGGCAAATACCAGATGTTTTTATTTCTTTTTCTGCCACTTGTACAGAAAGTTGAGCATACCTATGGAAGTTACTTACAGTAGATACAAGAGGGATCAGGTAGTGAAGGAAGCTGGTAATTTTCTACAACAGTGCTGTTTTCTCCAATGGCAATTTACATTAAAAGCACTTAACATGTATATTTGAGATACTGGCCACATAGAAGGGAAACACTTAACCGTGCAAGTTTTAAAACAAAATGAAACTATTAAAATAGAAATATTGAATGAATCTTAAAAAACTTAATTTTTTCTGGTTTATGACACTTGGTTACATAAAATTTTTTTCATTCTTTTTGTGTATGTCAGATTTAAGATTAGTATATTAAAGTGCAAATGTGACTTTTTTTCTACCATCAAATAGTGGTGACAAGTCTAGTCTATGTAAATTGTAATTTGAGGGAAAAACTTCTGTTAAATTGGGATTTACTTTGTTTGTTTGAGTAGCAAGGGAACAATGCTAGAAATTTGGGACAGTTAGAAAATTCATAACTCCTTCTGCTCCAGAGACCTGAGAAAACTCAATGACCTGTCTAAAAATCAGTTTTATATTTTAATGATAGAATAATTTTAAGAGAGTGGTAATAAAATGCTGCTCTACGTTTGGCAGAAGTTCTAAGACTTTGTTCTCCTCTCTTAACAAATGTAGTTGCCACATAGCCACTTAATATCTCCCAAGCCAAATGTGTTTTCTGTATCATAATGTAAAAATGATAAATAAGGCAGATACTGAGATTAAGTGGCAGGTTTGATTTATTTTTCTGTGTAATGTGATTAAGATAGCTTCTCCCACTATGTGTGTTAAGACCCAACTATAAAAGTCTGTTTGTATGATTTTTGAATACTAAGCATGCAATTTAGGAATAAATAATATTACTTTACCCATATACTTTCATAGCTGACACTCATTTCAGCTGATGCCTGTTACCATGTCACCTTTGTCAAGAGGAACAGATATGTAGCTTACTAAAGAGCATCATTACTGATATCCATAGATCAAGTAGAAGAGGAGTGCACTTGGCATCTTCTCCTTAAAAGATTAATGGCTCAGTCTTCATGCCTAGTCCAACCTATGAAACCAGAGGCACCAAGGCCAGGGAATAAAAATCAGTTTTTGATGTTTGATTTCACATACTAACCAAGAGGGCTATTTATCCTTGTTCTTATCATTTAATTGTTTTTTATTTTTAATTTTGTATACCTTTTTGAAAATACAGTAAACATCATTTAAAACCCAATGTTTCTCATGTGTTGTTTGCTAAAATACTATTTTTAATTCACTGTGACTACTAGAAAACAAGAACTAGATATTTTAATAACTAAGAGCATACTAAACACGATTATAGTACACATTAGGAATGCTGAATTTTTTATGTCACATTACTTGTTTATAACATTGACTTTAGATAAACACATATGGCCATTCTATAAAAATGTAGAAGTAGGTATTTGTTTCTTACTAGCAGAACTAATTTGAAAGCAATAGGAACTCTTCATAAATAGGCTGGAGATGTAATATTTTTATCACATTGCCTTACACCCCCATTGCTATGAATTTAAGGAACAAATTAAGTATAATGAAATTATGTCATCATAACATTCTTTGTTGAAATATTAAAAATTGAGTTTTATGACATTTTGGTTTAAATATCACATTTGGGTGTGTGTGTGTGTGTATATATACACACACACGTGTATATATGTATATATATGTATATATGTATATATATATATATATGATTATTACAAGCAAGGATTGAATCTAGTGTCTCAGGTCATGTTTTAAAGTTTTACCTACATTTAGAATGAAGGCCTTTAATATCACTGGGAGTAGATCTTTAGCCTTTGTACCCAATAGATTTTCTTTTGCAACAATTTTCTACCTTGTTTTTAGTTTTTATAAGCAGCACTTGAAGAAAGATGCAAAGATTTTCAGTAATACCCATTCTCCTCTAGTTTATGAAGCACTGTAGCAATTCAGTAAATAAGTATTTGAGTTGCTTTCATTTGTCAAATTCTGTAGAAAAACCCATGTAAAGCAAATGCTTGCTTGGAGAGTCTGTATCTCCACCAGTCCAGTAAGGTTAGCTTAATGTTCTCGTTGGTATGTGTGAGTGGGTGAGTGAGTGAGTGAGTGTGTGTGTGTGTCTGTCTGTCTCTCCTTCTCTCTTCCCTTTTCTCATTTCTTCTTTTCCTTCTCTTTGTTGCCTCCTCTTTGCTTTCTCCTCTTTTTCTCTCCTCCTTCCACCCCTTTGTCCTTTTTTTAATTAGTGTATTTGTCTGCAAACAAAACAACCTGTTTTGAATATTCCCACTGTGTATTTGTAGAACTTCTTTTTAACTACAAAAATACTGTCATTACTTTGTTTGAAGGGTTAAAGTCCATGAAATACCATGTCTTCAAAAGGTTATTTCAAGAGTGTAGCATGGACTCTGTTCAAAATGGCTATTACATATTTTTTATTTTGTGTGACTAAGAGGATATAGAATATGATTCAGAAGCAGGGGTATAATATAAACTGTTAAAAGACTGTTATGTACAAAGTATGGGTATAGTATTTGTCTGCAAACAAAAGAACCAATTTTGAATATTCCTACTGTTTATTTGTAGAACTTCTTTTTAACTACAAAAATACTGTTATTACTTTGCTTGAAGGGTTAAAGTCCATGAAATACTAGGTCTTCATAGTATTGTTTGGGAACTAAAGTATGAGTTGTGATTTGGTCCAAGAGTTGGGGTTGTGGAATATAAATTGAATCCAGAGGGACCTGGATATAGAGAATTGGGAACAGAAAGGGATCCAGACCTTTTTGTTGTTGTTGTTTTGTATTTTGTTTTGTTCCTCTTTGCTTTCATAATCATATATAAAACATAAGATGATGAGTGCAAGTACCATGATTTATATACACTTATAACCTCCACAGTGTCACATATGATACGTGTTTTAGAGTCTGGAGTCCATAAAACGTCTTCATGCAATGATGATTACATGAATGTATGAATGAGTGACTTTAAAGTTCAGGTTGGATTACATCAGTGAGGATGCTACAAGTGTTAGAAAAATAAAGGTAAAATAGGCATTTAGGAAAAACATTTTTTCTTAAATAGAAATTAGTATAATGTATAATATGAGACTGTTGAAGCAAAAGATATAAACTCAGAATAAGCAGTATCTAAGATATACTAAGAGTTTATATGAAGACAATGAACCTTTGCAAATCATGAGTATCTTCACAAGCTTGGAGTGCAGTTCAAAATCTTCTAGAAGGCAAGGAAAGTGATTCTTTAAATATTATTGCATTGGAATTTTACTATATTTAGTTCTGCTTCAAAGAAGTATTGTCATTATGCAGGCATTTTGGTTTTAATGGTATTGCTCAATATAGATCACTGGGTAAAGGATGTAGTGTAGTTCATGATTACTGACACACATTAAATAAGCAACTGACTTCAGTATAGAAAAAAAAGTATTCACAATTATTTAGAGCATATGGAGAATAGTAGGTGGCTATAGTACTACAAACCAGAGTATATCTTATTCTAGAAGGTATTTAGGATGTGTAAAAGCTACTAAAACCAGTCAGCTATTAGAGAGTAAAAGGTTTACAACAGGAAGTTTATCTTCTCTTTATTCTAGAACACGACAGTGGACACCTGTTTATGTAAAATGTTTTAGATTCAGTTCTTTCTGACAGCAAAAGGAAGTCGTCTCTCAAGAGGTTTTCGTTGACTTGTAACTCTAAGCCCAAATGATTTATACAAGATAATGTTAGTTAAATCACCAAAGATACAATTTAGGTTCTGATCTTTGTTATTTCTGGATCTCCTTTTTTTTAAGAGAAATAAATTATGCTACTGTGTAAAGAAATTGAGATTTAACTGAACAGGAGTGAGAAAGTTTGGTGGGGTGTTTCCATCTCATGCCAATGTGATTTATGAGCATCAGCCTCGTGAACATTCCAGAAAGTCAGTGAGCTTAATTCCACATGATTAAGAAACAATCTAGTCCCCAGCATCTGCCTTTTATTATGGTACTATGTGTTTATTCCCAATTTGCCAAATACCTAAAAAAAGTATGAAGTATTTCTCCTGTTTTTCCTTTGGGATAGCTTATAAGAGCAAACTTCTGAGGCTTTGTTTCTTTACTTTTTGAAAAAAACAGTACTTTTGTTTTCTTGGAAAAAATTCCCCTCTTCTATGTCCTTGTTTTTAAAATAAATCTTGAAATTAGATCTAGAATAATTTTAGTATTCATTTGAAATAATGAATTAGACAAAGTCTAATGAACAAATGGACAACCCTGACAAAATTATCCAGCATATTTTTAAATAATCATCTGATATATGTAAAAATTTCACCATAAACTTGTTCACCTTTAGTTTTCAGTATGATTTTATATAGAGTTGGTATAGATTAATGTCATTTGTAGAGATTGATGCCTGCTTCATCATGAATTTACATGAAGAAGATAAAAGTCCATGTGGATGAGTCTTGCAAGTTAAAAAGGATTTAAATGGAAGAAGAATACTCCAAGTTAAAAAATATATCAGTGTGGTACTGTATTAAAGGAATAATAAAATATATATCCTTTTACATATGTAAAGGGATAAATGAGCAGTAGGGGCAGAAGTGAGGAGCCAGTCATGATGAACATTTTAAGTCACATTAAGAAATTGATGTTCATTCTAGAGATAACACAGAAGTGACCACTGGTGGGCCAGCAGATGAGCCCCTGATCCATGATGAGTCTACTGTAGGCTTGAAGATGATCCAGGAAGTGTCTTGGAAATTAGGGACACTTTTGTGTTAGCATCCTATTGCTGCTTTCACAAATAAGCAAAAAAGTTCAGTGGCTTAAAGCAACATAAATTTATCATCTTATGATTGTGGAGGTCAGATGTCTGAAATAGGTTGGTAGGACTGTGTTCTTTGTGCAGCCTCTAGGAAATCTGTTTCAGGTTGTTTTCGTGCTTCCATTGGCTGCCTACATTTTATGGCTTATGATCCCCCATCACTGCAACTTCTGTTTATGATACACATCTCTTTCTCTGGCTCTGACTTTCCCTGCCTTCCTCTTTCCCTTTTAAGGGACCTTGTGATTACACTGGAACTGCATAGGTAATCCAGAAAAATCTCCCCATCCCTAGATCCTTAATTTAATCAGATCCACAAAGTCCCTTTTGCCATGTCAGGTAACAAAGTCACGTGTTCCAGGAATTATGATGTAGACATATTTGGAGAGGTGAGTGCATTATTCTGTCTGCCATTACTGATAATTACCTTAGTCAAACAAATCTATTATTGCATTTGGACTAGAGTTTAGAGAATAGGTGGTCAGTTAAAAACTAGATAGGAATGGGAGAAGTTGAAAATTTTTTCCTGAAGGGGACCATGTGATCTGTTATCTATGGAAAAGGAGAAGTAGTGGGGGACAGAAGGAGGAAAAGGGAAAAGAAAACAGGGAAGAGAAAAAAGGAGACAGGAAAGAAGGAAAAGAATCTAGTGATGCTTTGGGTCTTGATAACTTTTAAGTTTCATCTGTACCCTGGAAATATGTTCTAAGAAATATCCACAATTTTTTTGGTGATAATTTAAATGAGTCTGTTTCTTTCGATCAAAACTGCCTGACACAAAAATTATTTCTTGACTCAAAGTAACAACAATGAAAATAGGAAAGAAGAGCAACTTTAAAGTTAGAATCCATTGAGTTTGATGATTAGATGGACATTTGAAAAATAAGGGTAGAGAGTATAATTCTGTAATAGGATTAGATGTCATCAATCATATTAAAAGTTTCCAAAGAACAGAGACTCAAAAGGACCGCTTATTTAAATAAAACAGCAGGGGAGTCTTTCTGATTAAGATGAACCATGAGAGACTATGGACTCTGAAAAACAATCTGAGGGGTTTGAAGTGGCGGGGTGGGGGGGAGGTTGGGGTACCAGGTGGTGGGTATTATAGAGAGCACGGATTGCATGGAGCACTGGGTGTGGTGAAAAAATAATGAATACTGTTTTTCTGAAAATAAATAAATTGAGAAAAAAAAAGATGAAGCCCAAAAAGTAGATTGAGCACAGAGTTTGAAGAGTTTCATATGCCTTGCCATGGGATTTTAGATTTTATTTTGTATAACAAAAATTTTGGCTGAAATATTTAATTACTTTGTAAATCCCTTTAGTAGTAAACTTGGTCTGTGAGGTTGGGCCTCAGATTTGTCAGACCTATGTACTGGGGTGTCTTCTATATACCATAAAGATGAAACTCCTTGATAAATATGTAGTAGTGCTACACAAATGTTTGTAGCAGCCCATCAGTAAAGCTGCCTTTACAGAAAAGAAAAGACACACACAGAGTCCAGCTATAAAGGGTCACAGATGTCAGTGGCATGGTCAGATCAGTTTTGAACAGATAAAACTCCTGGTAGGATAGAATGTATGGGGGTTCCAGTGTGATCAGTCAGGGATTCAATAAAAATCATATTGAGCTACATTCAATATGAGCCAGAAAAACAGTCAGCTGGACTGAAACATATTTCTAGAGAACTGTAAATGTGGACAAGTAAATGTTTAGAGATAATAAGTTATATTGATTGTGTCACCAATTAGGAGGAGGGGCTTCCCTCTTTTACCCCCTGGGAGACACAATGAAATGAGTTCAGTTTGGAGCATATGAGCTGTGGCAATCACTGAAAATATTGAGCTGATGGATTTATGGGTTTGTAGTTATACTATTTCCTGTGGCTGCCATAACAAATTACCACAAGTTGGTGGATTTAAAACAATAGAAATATATTCTATCACAGTTCTGGAGCTAGAAGGTCAAAACCAAGGTGTCAGCAAGGCCACATTCCCTCTGAAGACTCTTGAGGAGAATTCTTCCTTGTCTTTTCTAGCTTCTGGTGGCTTCAGGTATTCCTTGGTTTGTATCTGCATAGTTCCAGTCTCTCTGCCTCCATCTTTGCATGGCCTTCTCCTTTATATCTCTAATCTCCCTTTGCCTTTCTCTTATAAGGATACTTGTCATTAGATTTAGGGTCCACTTCAATAATTCAGGATGATCTTGAGATCTGAAAGCTACTGTCAGGTTTTAGTTGTGTTTGTATCTATATTATACATAATCAGTATATTATAAGTGTTGTTTGTTTTATATAGTTTGCTCAACTCTTAGGAGTTATTTTATTATTTTCTATTTAGGTAAAACAAAAGTAAAACTCTTGGTTGTCCATGATAATGAGACATGTATGTAGAAAGGATAACATTTCTCCAACCAAAAATTCTTTTACCTAAATCTGAAATGTTTGCTTAGACTAATCTCCTGAAAATAGGGTAATACTGATTCAATTTTCTTTCTCTTATTTTATATAAACAAATAGAAAAGCTTGCTTACAAGGAAATTGAAATGTGTCATGGTTATTAGCTTTTGATGTAGTGTTCAGTATTCATTGGTTAAGTATAACACCCAGTGTTCATCACATCACGTGCCCTCCTTAATACTCATCACCTGGCTACCCCCTTACCCTACCCCTTCCCCTCTGAAACCTTAAGGTTGTTTCCTAGGTTCCATAGTCTCTCATGGTTTTCCTCCCTCTCTGATTTCTCCCCCTTTGGATTTCCCTACCTTCCCTTATGGTCCTCCATGCTATTGCTTATATTTGACATATGAACGAAATGATATGATAATTGTATTTCTCTGCTTGACTTACTGTAGAGGTGGATAACTGAACATAATAAAAAATTTAAAAATTGAAAAAAATAATAAAATCAGTATTCAAAAATTATCTCAGGATAATTCATATTATGAATTATCTCAGGATAATTCATATTATGAATTATCTCAGGATATTCATATAATGAATAAGGGATCATTGTATGAGTAACAAATAAAAATAAAAATAAGAACAACACCCCCCCAAAATGTGTCATGTTTAAGCCTCATGTTGACTATCATAAATTGGCAGCCATTTCTATAGATAACTGATAGTGACATGTCAACTTTTTTCTACATTGATGAACACTGAAAACACATGCTTTGAGTTGTTTTTCCAGAAGTAGTTTTTAGTATTTTTTTATTATGTTCAGTTAGCCAGCATATATAGTACATCACAAGTTTTTGTTGCAGTATTCAATGATTCTTTAGTTGTGTACAACACCCAGTGCTCATCCCAACATGTGTCCTCCTTAATAGTTTAGATAGTTTTGGCAAGTATTACGAGACTTACAGAAGTGGAAATTAAGAAACTAGGATTTCAATCCCATTATGTTGATTGGGACAAGTCCCTGAACCTTTCAGACCTCAGTTTCCTTTTTCATAAATGAAAAATTTTTAGTTACATCATCATCACTAGAAATCGAAGTTTATTCTTTTATTCATTTCACGAGCATTTATTGAACACCTTCAGTACATACACAGTATATAAAATGATACCTTTTCTTCTGTAACATATTGCACTTATTTACAAATTGATCAAACAGATTTAGATGATCAGAGTTTATAGTCAGAATACTCCATGGCTATATTTAACCTGATGCTACACAGTTTGTCTTAACACTGCAGGGTGGAGGATATCAGTTTAAAACAAAGGTTCAATTAAGAAAAAAGTTGTTTTTAGTTAAAAAAGCACATGGTACATAGTTACAATGCTTAAATAAAGATAAGGTATTTTCTTTGCTGGTAGTGATATATCTAAGTGAAATTAGGCTTGGCGGTTCATAGTACTAAACTGTATTTTAGCCTATTTTGGCTTATTTATGGCAGATTTCCTTCTGTAGAATTGTAGTCTCTTAAAATATCTAAAGTGCTGCTTTGCATGGAAAATGTTGCCTTAAGGCAATGTCAATGGGTAACTTTGCCAAGTTTTAAAATCTGAGGGTTATATATAAACATTTCTTTAAAGAGTGTCTGTCTATAAGCTTTTTGTGGGTATCCTAAACACTATTTCAATTACCATTTATATTTTACTAATTATACTAAAATGTTTCCCCATTAATATTGCTACATGGATTCAGAAAAGTTCTTTCACTGGCATTTTACTTTGATTACTAAAAGCATATTCCATTTAGTTTTTATTCATATAAGGAGTAATTCTTTTTATCATTGATAAGAAAAGGTTTCCATACTCTGATTAATTCATTTTTTTCTTCAATACGTATTCACATCAGAAGAAAAGGACAATTTTGACTTGAAAAGAAGATTCTTCCAGTTTTTCCTATAAATATTTTCCATAAAGTAATTGGTTGGACTCTCCAGTGCCATCTGGTGGCTTTTCAGAGTTGGTGAAAATACAGGAATAAACAAAAAGGAAAAATAAACATGGAAAGAAAACTTCTAATGAATTATTGTTCCGATGTTATTTTAATTGATTTTTAGTATTTCCCAAGTATTCATTTTACCCGGTTACATTGCTGTAAGTTTGGAAAAAAAGTGTAGAGATTTCTGTTCTTTGTTGGGTATATTTAACAATAGAATTTTTCACTGAGTTTTTTAAAGAGACAGAAAAAATACTGTATTTTACTAATATATAATCATGTCATTTAGTAGCCCTGTATTATCAAGTTCAAGCTAAAAACAAAAGTACATGCGTGTCATAAAGTATTTAAAAAATTCCTTCTTGTAATATGCCGCTGCCATTAAGGTCTTGTCACTGTAATGATTTAGGTAATAAAAGGAGGAAAAAGTAAAAAAAGATTTTTCAGTTCACTAATATAAATAAAAGCTGCTGGTAGAAATACAGAAATGAAGAAAATGGGAGGATGGCTCTGTGCTAAACTATTTAGATTTTCCTGATTTCCTAGAGGACTGGGCACGGAACATGAGGTGGAAGGTCAAGCTAATAAATGTAAAGTGCGAGTTACCAGGCAAAGCTGTCTTGAAAAAGCAGTTGTTCTTTTTAAATTAATTAACAAATTAACTAATTTTTTATTTTTTTTCTTGTTTTCTTCATTATTTTTTTTCAATTTATTTATTTTCAGAAAAACAGTATTCATTATTTTTTCACCACACCCAGTGCTCCATGCAATCCGTGCCCTCTATAATACCCACCACCTGGTACCCCAACCTCCCACACCCCCCCCCGCCACTTCAAACCCCTCAGATTGTTTTTCAGAGTCCATAGTCTCTCATGGTTCACCTCCCCTTCCAATTTACCCAAATTCCCTTCTTCTCTCTAATGCCCCTTGTCCTCCATGCTATTTGTTATACTCCACAAATAAGTGAAACCATATGATAATTGACTCTTCTGCTTGACTGATTTCACTCAGCATAATCTCTTCCAGTACCGTCCATGTTGCTACAAAAGTTGGGTATTCGTCCTTTCTGATGGAGGCATAATACTCCATAGTGTATATGGAGCACATCTTCCTTATCCATTTGTCCGTTGAAGGGCATCTTGGTTCTAAATTTAACTAATTTTTAATTATTTTTTATTACTTTCAGTTAGCCGGCATATAGTATACCATTAGTTTTTGATGTAGCTCAGTGATTCATTAGTTGTGTATAACACCCAGTGCTCATCACCACACATGCTCTCCTTAATACAATTAAGCAATTGTAAATACAAATAAAGCAATTGCTCTTATCTGCTTGTTCTAGAAGAATGAAGTCCACATTGAAAGGAAATTCCTGGTTGGCCATATCTCATTTTTTATAAAAGGAAAATTTTCCAAGAGACTTAGTTGTTAACAAATAACTTTTCAAACAAAAGGAATATATTACACATACACAAATACTAATTTACAGTCTTTTCACTCTTTTTAAAGTTTGAAGATAATCTCCATCTCTTTGCAGTTATGAGTACTTACATTTAATGTGTACAGCTGTATTCGTTTGTTAGTTTCTTTTTTTTTAAAGATTTTATTTATTTATTTGCCAGAGAGAGAGAGAGAGAGAGAGAGAGAGAGAACACAGGCAGGCAGAGTGGCAGCAGAGGCAGAGGGAGAAGCAGGCTCCCCGCTGAGCAAGGAGCCCGATGTGGGACTCTATCTCAGGATGCTGGGATCATGACCTGAGCCGAAGGCAGCCACCCAACCAACTGAGCCACCCAGGTGTCCCTGTTTGTTAGTTTCTTTTATGCATATGACTTAATGTCACATGGAAGCTCCTTCATCTTCCCAATGGACAAAAGTAATAGGATCTGTATACAATTGTTGACAATCATCTATTGAATTCCTACTATAGTATGTGGACAATAACATTGACTGACATCAGTTATCCTGGCTATAAAAGAGGTTAAAATGTTTAGATATTTGGCTGTAGAGATTTGACTTTTGGATTCGTTATTTTAAAAACTAAATGATAGGAAATTTTGGTAAAAGAAACAAGGTGAAAAGATTTATCATTGTTGGGTTTGATCACTTCATTCTTTGTTTTCCATATCCATGAACTGTATTATGAAAATTGTTTATACAATTTCCCCATAGCTTTGTTAATTATTGTTTTAGAAACTGCTATGGACTGCTGATTTTGGTAGTTGCATGTTTTTTTTTCTTTTTTCAATAACATATAATATATTATTTGATTCAGGGGTCTGTGATTCACCAGTCTTACACAATTCACAGTAGCACATACCCTCCCCATAGCTCATACCCTCCCCAATGAGCTGCATGTTTTTTCACATTATAAAACCCATATATCTATCATAACATTGGAATTGGTAATACTATAGGCATTGTTGTTTCATATTTACTAGTCCATTCTAGTTATTTTTTCATATTTAGCAAATGCTTTCACACAGAGCATACTATAAACAAAAAATTGTACTGGATTCTTTGAGGGATTAAAAAGATGAACAAATAACCCTCTCTATACTGTTTCTGATGTTAAAAATCTTGCAAAAGAAATAAGTGATATGATATATACAAATATAGTGTCTTGCTATTCCCATTGCTCCTTTGAAAATTACCACAGATTTAGTGACTTGAACAATCCAGATTTATTATCTTACAGTTCTGGAGGTAAGAAGTCCTAAAATCAAGGTGTCAGCAGGGCTGCATTCTTGCAGGAGCCTCCAGGGGAGAATCTCATTCCTTGCATGCTCCAGCTTCTGAAAGCCATCTGCACTCCTTGGCTTTTGTGGCTCCTTCCAAACTCAGATCCCATGACACATATTCTAAACTCTCTCTCTTTCACTTCTACTTCCATTGTGACATCTCCTTCTCAGCTTCTCATGCTCCTGATTCTCAGTCATAAGGATCCTTTTGATTACAGTTAGAGTCCACACAATTAATCTAGAAAAATCTCCCCATCTCAAGATTCTTAATTACATCTGCAGGATCACTTTTGCCATGTAAGGTAACATAGTCACAGGTTATGAGAATTGGGATGTGGGAATCTTTGAAGGGACACTTTGTCTATCACAGATGTACACTTCAGTGGTTTTTACATGAGAGAGTTAATGTGGCTGGAATACATGTACAGCTGGACACAACATGGATGAAAGGAGGGAGTGTGTCAGGAGGAAAGGTGGGAAAACATAGATAGGAGCCATATCACAAAGGGCTTTGTATGACATAGAAACATTAGGAACGTTATTTGGGAACAGCAGAAGGAATTCAAGCAGGTGGGTAGCAGGAATAGTCTGATCAGGTAGATTGGAAAGAGCTCTGAGACCAGAGGGTGGGAAATGAAGCCAACAGTCCAGGCCAGGAAGTTATGAATTGAGGCAGTAGCATTAAGGAACATGAAGATATGAATTTGATTGTTAGTGTAATAAAGAACTGATAAAACTTAGGGGCTGATTGTATAAGTGGAGAGAGGAAGAGGCTGAAGGTGATTCTAGTCACTTTCATTAGAGTTTTGTTGAGAATTAATAGCTAATGTTGCATTTCTAGTCTGCATTCTTCCCAGAAAGATACATTTTTAGGATTCAATATGATCTATGTTTTGTGGTTTGGCTTTAGACCTGCCCACTGTACATCTGACATAAAAGTCTAGGTTTTGGAGCTAAATCCCTCTTTTTGTAGTAGCTCTCTCACACAGAGCATCTTCCTAAAGTCAGTGTTTACTTCTTATAGTTGTTTCAAGTTTCTTCTGTCAAATGTTCTTGTAATAGAGGATTGTTATCAATGAGTGAGTCTCCCTTTGCTCATTCCAGTGAACTACCTCAAAAGAACATAGGAGTATTTTTTAAAGGTGTCAGGCTTTTTAACAAATACAGTATGGCATATATGCATATGTTCATACATATCCACATACATACGTGTCTGTGTGTATGTATGCATAATTAACTTCACAAAACACATTTATCAAGAAGCCACTATGTGCCAGGTGCTGAGAGTTCAGAAGTGATTAGGCTATGTGATTGCTGCATATTTTAACATCTGTCTTTTATTTACCCAACTAAATAGTACAGGCTCATTGAGTGTAAAAATATCGTGTGTTTATGTATATGTCTTTTAGAATCACTGTGCTTGAAAGAGTCATTGCATAATTAGTGCTCAATACATATTTGTATTTGATTGCTGGATTTAAGCATGTTGATGAAGCTCATCACAACACTGTATTTTCCCACAGCAATTTTTGTGCATGTCATAACTCCTCCCCAATACCAGAAGTTCCTTGAGAAATGATCTCTATAGAGTTTAATTCATACTTTTTGCAAACCCTCACTCAAGGCCTTGCACAGAGCATTCTGAGACTAATTGTTAGGTGAGCAAATGAATGAATTTAACTTACATAAAATAAATATTTTGTTGGAATTTACATTTCTCTGGAAAGGGAGAATTAAATTTTATCTTCAGCTGTCAGAGTGATCTGACCATCAGTGGTTATTGAATATACTTCCCTGCTGGAATTGTAATAACTGAAGCCAAAAGCACTGAGGCTATTCCAGGAAGTGGATCTTGAGGTGGCATTTTTTTCTTCTGCTCACAAGGGCAGCTTTTTAGTTATTTCATTATAATGGGAATTGCGCAGCTTTTTCTTCCTTCTTATCCATGGAGGTTTTGCCACATGTTTACATATGTAGGTCATTCCATGCAGGAGGACTAGATGCACGAAATGAATCCTGCATGGAAGGAGGCCTGCTAGGAGTGGGGCATGAGCCAAAGCAGCTGCTCATTGCCTCCATGCCTCCTAAGACGTATCACAGCAAACCCTAGGAATGCTGGTGAATAGAAGTGGCCTACAACATTGAGGGTGTTTTATTTTAATTCAGAACATGAATTAGTCCAATTTGGCAACTTGCACATTCATTCTGCCACTCTGTAATGACATGTAACTCTGCAAAGAACAGTGGTGACTTACTGTTTGTTTCAAAGGCATGTTTTTGCTTTGGGAGACGTGCTCAGTTTGTTTTGTTCAATTTTTAATGATACATGATTTTATTTTAAATTTCTTTTGAAACTGCTTTGTATCCTAGGGTTTCCGGCTTTCTATGAATTGAGGGGAGGTTATTACCTTCTAAGTTTTCAATTAGGAGCACAAAGCAAGTTTGGAAGCTCTGTTGGGATCTTGTAAACCCTCTCAAAGCATGCTCTGAATGAGACAATTTTTGTGCAACTAGCTCTAATTGTCTGAGATGAGACTATCTACAGAAGTTAATTGGAGAGAGTCTCATTCTGCAGCATGCATGGGGTTGATACAACAATCATTCTTCTTTGGTTTCTTTTTGTTTGTTTAGTTTTAGAGGTTTTTGTTTGTTTGGTCCACTCTTCCTTTTTGTACTTCATATTTTTAAGGGAAATTTTTCTCAATTTTAACTCATTAATTCTCTAAAGATAAGGTTCAGGCTCTGGGTTTACATATATATCCTCAAATTCTGCATATTCCTAAATCCAGATCCATTTTTTTATTTAATAAGGAATTAGTAAACTATTGATGACCTTGTATCCCCTTGTAGTTAACCTGCATTTGAGATTGGATTCTGTTCCAGTATAATGTTTGTTTTCTGGATTATAGCTTGTAGGTAGAGAATAGTATTTATCCCATTTTCTTTCATATGATCACCACCTGAGTGATTATACTGTTGACATATTCTGAATTAGACAAGAACATGTGCTTGACTAAATTGATATCTCACATAAAAACTTACATATAATGAGTTTCATTTGTGCATTTATTTTAATTTTTGATTACATTCTTTGGTTTTAGATTTATGTTGTTTATGGTTCCTCAAATGTGTTTCTTCATAACTTCAAAGATGAGACTGCTCTGAAACTTGGAAACTTATGCAGATTTCATATTGTCCTACCTTGAAGAAATCAGACTCAGAGGAACAATATGTAAAATTTATGGATGCATGCCATTAGTTCTCATATCATCCTGAATTTTATTTTTAATTTATAATATTTACCTTGAAAGTGGGGAAAAAATAGAATCTTATTGACACCTTTTGGATGTAATGGAAAAGTTTTCTGGAAAGCTCTCTTGTGTCAGATTATTTTTTCTACAAATCTTCATGTGATGTTTGACAACCAGAGAAAAATTGTGGTTGAAAACTGGAAAGTGGAAGGGAGGAAAAAGTCCCAGAAAGGAGGTCCCTGGGAGTGCGGGGTAGGGAAAGTTTATGAGGCAGAATATTTAGTAATGTGAGGATAGAATAGAGTTTTCCACCCTCTCTTTCCAGTACCTAGTATCACACTTTGCCATTATGCAGTTTTGTCATAAAATCAAACCCATTTTCCCCACAATAGAAAGAAGTAGGAATTAAGAAGAAGAGGATGGAATATGCCAGTGGATATCATGGCTTAAATCACAGATGTTTGTCTTGCGAAGAAACCCCGAGAAAAAGTTTAAGACTAGGAAAAACTGTGTTACAGCCAGATGTTTTGAATTAAGGAAAACATCTAGATGCTTTTTGAGATTATTTTTTAAATGAGAACACTTGGTTCATGTTGCCTGGGAGTTAAGCCACACCATCTGTAAATTAGTGTTCAGTGACGAATTATTAAAACTTCGATTCAGACTCATAGTTATATTTAATTTAGATGCCTATATCTCCGGGAGTTGAAATATAAAACACAGAAGTGAACTTGCATCAATACACGAAGAGTTGGTGAGAATCTGGATTCCCATGTGTATGAATATAAGTGCATGTTCCATTTTATATAGATAATTTAAATTTTACTTATATGGTTATAAGGTTATACATTTATATACTTAGAATGGGTTATTAGACTGTGAGCTTTTAATGAGAAAAAGTTAAATATTTCTGAAAAACAAATTTGTTATTCATTAGAAGCATATAAATATGAGGTCTTTTAAATTTCTACCCCACTTTATCACTAAAAAAGAGGTTATGTTATCTTTACTGTTTGTGGAAGGAGGAGGATATTTATATCTCCACTATTGCTTTTTTTTTTTCTAGTGTTAGGGAATCAGTGAGTAGAATCCTTTTGGTTGGTATTGTATTGCTGTTGAATAGCCTAAGTCATTACAGAGATAACAATTTTAAAGAGGTATTTTTTTAAGAAAACATTTTGAAGTGTGCAAATGAAAAGAGTAAATCTATTTTCTGTCAAGTTGTACAAACTCTTCTAAGAGTCCTAAAGCTCTTTGCTTTTTTAGTGATTGTTTGGCTTGTGTGTTGAACAGAATAGGCTGGGGGGTATTAAAATATGATGTAGTCCTTTTCTTCCAAAAGTGGAAGATCTAATAATTATTTTTCACTTGATACCCATTCAACATCTAATGTTTTGAGTGGTTTGCTATGTGCCATCTAATGTTCTAGGCAGTGGGGATAAAATGATAGGTGCTTTTCTCATGTGGGGTACAACCTAGTGGTCTTAAATAAACAAGATAACTCTCATAAAACTTCATGCTGTGAACAAAATAAGGTAAGGTAGTATAATGATTGGCAAATTTACCAATTTCAAATAGGGTGGTCAGGAGAAGCCTCTTTGAGGAGATCTCATCTGAGTTGAAATTTGACTATAAATAAAGAGCCCATTATTTTAAGAATGTTGGCAAAAGCTCATTCCATGCAAAAGGAATAGTGAATGCAAAAGACATGCAGCAGGAGCAGACATGACACGTATAAGAAATAAAAAGAAGGTCATTGTGGTCTACTGGTAGTGACCAGAATTCATTCAGTGAATCAGACATTTTCAAAGGCTATAGGGCAATGATTGGAGGGGTGAGGCAGAAGTAAATGTTGGAGAATTAGCTGTAACCCTCTAGGTCATGATTTGGAACTTGAATTTTATTCTCAGTATAATGTGAAGTCACTGGAATCTACTAAATGGAAGAATGATGAGATCTGATCCACATTTTTAAAGATTGATTTGGCTGTGGAGTAAGAAGCTACTGAAATCATCCTAGCAAGAGAGGACAATTGCTAGTTCTAAATGAAAGATGGAGAGGAAAAGACTGGCTTGGGTGACAGTTGGGAAGGAGAACCAAACGGACTTGATGTCATACTGGATGTCACAGATGAGGAATGCATGAGGGATATATAACATGTAAAGAACCATGGATGGCTTCAGAATTTTTGAAACAGTTGGGTTCGTGGTGGGGCTATTTACTGAGGCGGGGCCAACAAGAGGAGGGAGAGCTTACTGTTTTAGAAGTGTTAAATTTGAGATGCCCATTCAAAATTTACATAGATTTTTCAAGAAGTCTGCAGGCAACTCAGTGGACAGGTCAAGATGGAATATCTAAATGGAAGGAGTCACTGGCGTTAATTGGTATTTAAAATCATTTGCCTGGATGATATCACTCAAGCTGAGTGTTAGTAGTTATAAAAATGGAGTTTTCAGGATAAAGCTCTAGAATGATTCAACATTTCAGGATCTGGCAAAGCAAACCAAGGTGCAAGAAAAGAGAGATTAGGCAGGGTGCCTGGGTTGCTCAGTCAGTTAAACTTCTGCCTTCAGCTCAGGTCATGATCCCAGGGTCCTGGGATGGAACCCCACCTCAGGCTCTCTGCTCAGTGGGAAGTCTGCTTCTCCCTCTCCCTCTATTCTTTCTTCCCCACCCCTTCCTGTCTCAAATAAAATTGTTTTAAAAAGTGAGATTAAGAAAAAATGGAGTGATTTCTTGTGAATTCAAAGTAATTCAAGGACATGCGATGTATTGAATAGGGTTGGAAAGTGAAAGAAGATGAAGATAGTGTACTACTTGTTAGATTTGTACAAAAATTAGTAATGAAAAGCAGAGAACAAACATGAGTAAAAAGTTATGAATGATGGCTACGTGGAGGCCAAGGAAGCCAGCCTTGAAGTCTTACCTTATTCACAGTGTTGGTGTTACACTGTAGCTAATTTCACTTCATCTACTATTGGTAACATGTTTGTGGAGGATGCTACTAGCTATTATGAGGAGAATATGTAGGCCAAAAGGAAAAGTGAAGAGAATAGAAGCAAGGAGTTTAAACTATTATATGAAGATTTTACATATGTATGTATTTATTTGAGAGAGAGAGAGAGCGAGCAAGCATAAGCAGGGGGAGTGGCAGAGAGAGAGGGAGAAGCAGGCTCCAAGTCAAGAGGAGCCCTATGTGGGGCTCAATCCCAGGATCCTGGGTTTATGACCTGAGGTGAAGGCAGATGTTTAACCAACTGAGCCATCCAGGTGCATCCAAATATTTTAGGAAAAAAAAAAAAACTAGTTAACATCAGATTGATTGAAATTTATTTCACAAACCCATATTCCTCACGTCCACTGTCCTATTAGATCTCTTATATAATGAATAGCTGTGTTAATTATTCCCGCCACCTGGATCTAATGAAATTAGAAGTGAAATTTCTGATAGGTACAGATGGCCATTTGGAAAAAAAACCATTTTTTTTCCTGTCAGCTGGTCAGATCTCCTAAGTTAGAAATGTTCAGTGTATGAAGTTAAATCACCATCCTTCTTCATAAGTATAGATAATGAGCTCAAATGATAATGTCTTCAAGCTCAAATAAATTTGTTTTATTTAAATTTAGAACTTAAATAATATTCAGGTAAGCATACCATGCTGACACATTGTGATTTAAAACAGTGTTTGAGGGGCGCCTGGGTGGCTCAGTGGGTTAAGCCGCTGCCTTCGGCTCAGGTCATGATCTCAGGGTCCTGGGATCGAGTCCCACATCGGGCTCTCTGCTCAGCAGGGAGCCTGCTTCCTCCTCTCTCTCTCTGCCTGCCTCTCTGCCTACTTGTAATCTCTCTCTGTCAAATAAATAAATAAAATCTTTAAAAAAAAATAAAACGGTGTTTGATAGAGGTTTAACGTAGTTGAATTATTTCAATAATCTGATAACCCTATCTCAGTTTAATTCAGTAAATTGTATGCAAGTACATGTTAATATAACAATACATATAAAGTATAAAATAAGACCAGAGTATGATATGTTCTGGTTAATAATAAGGCTGCCAATATTAAAATAATCCTCATAGAAAAGGTGTGGCTTATTATAATGATTAATGCACACTTTTGACAATTTCTATGTGAAGCATTAATTTTCCTAGCAAGGAAATAGAACATACATAGTAATGATGGTCAGAATCCTATTCATTTTTCACAGACAACTGCCAGGATTCTCATTCTGAGGATTGCTAGAATGAGGATTTAGATGGTTGTGGGAAGATACAACCTAGAAATCAGGAGTCCACGTAGATATACATGGTCAGATAAAGGAAGGATGACAAAATAGAGAAGCAAAGACATGGCTTGGTTACTTGAGTTAAATAAAAAAAAAATCAAACTGGACACAGTAATTGGAAACAAGTAAATTAAGCCTAAAGATGAGAAATACCATGATTAGGAATATGTTCAGATCTACATATGTACCAAATGCAGTGGATAACAGACATCTATTTCACTGTAAAAATGGGCTGGGACAGGTAAGGCTTAAGATGACCACAAGCTAAGAGAGGAAGCAGAAACATACTATGAAATAGTGTCAAAGCCTAGAATGTCAGGGGTCATGTGGTATAACTCTCTCATACAAGCTGAGTTTATAATTTACTTTCCTATACTTTACTATCTATACTATATATATATATAGTATATATACTATACTATAATTTTACAAGGTGAGTCAATAATTTACTTAAAGTTGTTCTGCTGGTTGTATGGCCTGCTAGTTTATACCATCAGATATAACGTGGTTCTCTTTGTATGACTTGTTTAGGAGAATTATATGTGGTATGAGGAGAGGTCACATCTGTGGGTTAGAGACCAATCTTTGTGCATTATTCATTCTGCAGGATGCCAGAATAAAAAGTAATTTTTCAAAAAAAAAAGTAATTTTTCACTAAGTGGCATATTTGAATCATAGAGATCAGTGACAATACTGCTATTGCACAAAATTCATATATGAAGAACCTACTTGTGTGCCCACCTATTTAGTTTTTATTAGTTTTGTCTCTGCAAAATGAAACAACCTATTATGTACAGATTGTTTAGGCAAGCACCCAGTTGAATCTCAGAATTTGCCTACTTGGACCTTTTTTTTTTTTTGGTCTTTCTTAGTTAACCTTGTTTTTAATGCATTTATATTAATTTGCCATGGTATCATTCTCTGATTAATTAAAGTTTCAACCCTTTGAGTTTGGCAAAAGATGTAATTTTGAGCAAACTTAACCAGGTATTTTTGGATCCTTACCATTTTCTCCTCTTGAATATAAAAATTTTGAATATCCACAGATGATTTTTTTTTTGCTTCTTGTAATTAAAATGTCAAATTTCAAGTTGTTAAAATACATACTGTTCTCTGATACTAGTAATTTTTTTCTCTTTACGAAAGCATTTATCTGTTATTTAATACTATACATGTCTCTGTATTTGCTTAGGCAAATACAGAAGTGCCTGTTCTAAAAATTTGCCTGTAAGTGAATAAGTTAAATATGTAAGTCTCAATTTATAGATATATCTTCATAAAATAGAATGTGAAAAAATTACAGAGAAACCTGTTCCCTAAGATTAAAAAAAAAAAAAACTCAGCGGTTTGAAAGAGAGGCTTAAGAATGACACTATACATAGAGTGTCATGAAAGTTTGTGTTGAATGTCATATCCTCAGGTACCGTTACCCTAGTCACACCAAGTGTTACTTCTTCACAACACGTGTCACATTACCAAGTTCTACTTTATTTACACACCTATGGTCATCAGAAAGCATTTTCTTTATTCATTTACTTGTTTAATATTCAAATGTCCCTTTTAAAATGTCAGCTTGGTTATAGGAGGGATTTTCCTTTCTTGTTCATTCCTGTATCCCCAGCACCTAGAATAATATCTGGCATATGAAAAAAATTCATTAAATATCAATGAAATAAATGATAACAGTCCATTTTAATTGACTTCAGGTGTTTATTTTTAATGCCTGAATGTAATGCTACTAATATCCTCCTACTGCATCCAAATTTTGATAAGTTCTGTTGTAATTTTTGTTTAATTCAAAATATTTTAAAATTGTTTTGAGGATTTATCTTTGATCATGGTTTACTTATAAAGGTGTTATTACAATGAATCTTGGAACACTGAAAAAATAAAATTAAATAAAAAAATAAAGTGTTATTAAATTTTGAAATATTTGAGATTTTTCAATTATCTTTCTGTTGTTGAATTCCAGTTTAATTCCACTATTATCTAAGATAATTCATTTAATCATTTCTATTTTTAAAAATTCCTTAAGGTATGTTTTATTTTGCCTAGAATGTGGTGTATATTGATGAATGTCCCACATGAGCTTAAGATAAATGTGTATTTGCTGTTGTTGGATGGAATTTTTATAATGTCAGTGAGGCTGAAATGATTGATTGTGTCATTCAGATCATATATAACCTTACTGCTTTTATGCCTCATTGATCTATTAATTACTGACATACGGGGTATCAGAGTCTCCAAATATAAAGTGGATTTGTTTATTTTTCCTTTGAGTTTTGTCAGATATTCACTCTTATGTAGTCAGGGTTGCAATGTGTTTTTGAGAAATTGACCCCTGTATCATGAATTAATTAACTTCTCTTACAGATGTTTACCACATTTGGAAGATTTGTTAACTGGAATTAATAATTAAGTTTTCTAAAAGTTTATGAATTCAGGTTTCTTTATAGGTGCTGGGTAGCCAGTAGTTTCTGATCTTGCCTTGCCTCGCCTCTCTCAGTGTGGGATCTCTGTCCTATGATAGAACTGAAGCAAGAGTGTTGAAGATGCCGGGAATCATGATCTGTTGTACTTAGGATAGAGCTTCTGTTAAACTGCGGGGGGGAGAGGTGAGCAAAAAAAAGGATTACTCCAACTTTTTAGTTGTACAAACAAGCAAATTAGACTCTTAATCTTGGAATTGGAAGGAATGAGAAATGCTGGCGGCTTTTTCCTTCCAGTGGAATATTTGATACATTTGATGGGGAGCTGAGTAGGGAGGGAGCACTTATTTTTTGGCCGTACCTAACTGTAATGGAGCTTTTCTCTAGCTGAGCGGGAGGAGAGAGTTATAGGAAGGATGGAGCAGGTCATGATTCAAATGCATAGTTCAGATGTCAGTGTTGATACCAAGTTTTAGTGTATTTTTTTGAAAGGATGTTTCTTTGTTTGCTGTATTCCTTAAGGACACTTTTCAGATACCCAAAGTTTTTTTTTAATAGTTTCAACAGTTTTGCTTATTTTATGAGAGAATAGTCTACAGAGTTCCTCACATTGTCATTCCAGAAGTAGAATTCTCTTTCTTTTTATAACTAAGAGCATTTTATATCTTTATTGTTATTCTTGTAATCTATGGCTCTTTATGTTTAAGGTGGGTTGTTTATTGGAACATATACTTGCGTCTTGTTTTATTAATAGATCCACTCTACCAATCTTTATTTATTTTTTTTACTTTTTTTTTTCCAATTTATTTATTTTCAGAAAAACAGTATTCATTATTTTTTCACCACACCCAGTGCTCCATGCAAGCCGTGCCCTCTATAATACCCACCACCTGGTACCCCAACCTCCCACCCCCCTGCCACAATCTTTATTTTTTAATTGGTGCATTTTGACTATTCACATTTAATGTAATTATTGAAAAAGTTGAATTGACATTCACATATTTGTAACTTTTATATATGTTGTATTTGTTCTTTTTTTTTCATTTTCCCCTTTTTCTGCCTTTCTCATTATAATTGAGCATTTATGTGCTCCATTTTATCTCCTCTGTGGCATATCAATTACTTCTTTTAGAAAAATTTAGCTCTTTCCCTCGTGTTTGAAATACATATTTTTTAAATCTAGTTTCAGTCTACCATCAGATAACACTACACTTAGTGATGTATAGTGCTGTTATTTATAAAGCACATCCCAGTTCTTTTCAATATCACTAGCCATCAGGGAAAGAAAAATCAAAACCAAAATGAGCACAGTAAGATACCACTTTACACCAGTTAGAATGGCAAAAATTAACAAGACAGAGAACAACAAATGTTGGCAAGGATGTGGAGAAAAGGGAATTCTCTTACACTGTTGGTGGGAATGCAGACTGGTGCAGCCACTCTGGAAAACAGTATGGAGATTCCTGAGGATGATAAAAATACAGCTACTGCATGACCCAACAATTGCACTACTAGTCATTTACCCCAAAGATACAGATGTAGTGAAAAGAAGGGGCACCTGCACCCCAATGTTCATAGCAGCAATGTCCATGAGAGCCAAACTGTGGAAGGGGCCGAGATGTCCTTCAACAGATGAGTGGATAAAGAAGATATGGTCTATATATACAATGGATATTACTCAGTCATCAGAAAGGATGAATATCCACCATTTGCATCGACATGGATGGAACTGGAGGGGATTATGCTAAGTGAAATAAGTTAAGCAGAAAAAGATGACTATAGTATGGTTTCATTCATTTGTGGAACATAGGAATAGTGCGGAGGACCATGGGGGAAGGAAGGGAAAACTAAATGGGAAGAAATCAGAACTGGAGACAAACTATGAGAGACTCTGGACTCTGGGAAACAAACTGAGGATTACAGAAGGAATGGGGGGTGAAGGGATGGGTTAACTAGGTGATGGGTATTAAGGAGAGCACGTGCTGGGATGAACACTGGGTGTTATACACAACTAATAACTCACTGAACACAACATCAAAAACTAATGATGGGGACGCCTGGGTGGCTCAGTTGGTTGGACAACTGCCTTTGGCTCAGGTCATGATCCCGGAGTCCCGGGATCGAGTCCCACATCGGGCTCCCAGCTCCATGGGGAGTCTGCTTTGCTCTCTGACCTTCTCTTCGCTCATGCTCTCTCTCACTGTCTCTCTCTCAAATAAATAAATAAAATCTTAAAAAAAAACTAATGACGATTAACTGAACATAATAAAAAATTAATAAAATCGTCATATGACTATGCAATAAACAATATTTATGTAGTAAAAAATAAAAGAGTATTCCAGTTCTTCCCTTTTTTGACATTGTCATTTGTTTCACTTGTCCTCAGGTTATAATCGCCCAATACATTTTTACTGTTATTAATTTAAATACTTAAAAGTTTAGATCAAATAATAAGACAAACAAAATATTTTACCTTTATCCATCTCTGAGGCTCTTTCTTTTTTCATGTAGAACCTAGTTTCTAGTTCATATTATTTTAGTTATTCCTGAATATTTGTTACAGGGAAGGTATGCTGCAATGAAATACCTCAGGATTTTTTTTTTTCCTTCCTCTGGGAAAGACTTCATTTCTCACTAGCTTTGAAGGATAATTTCACTGGATAATGAATTCTAGTTAGGTGGGTTTTATTTTCTTTTTACTCATTTAAATACTTTACTCTCTTTTTACTAGCATGGTATTTGATGGGAAGTGTGCTGTAATCCTTGTCCTGGATCCTGTTAAGTACTGCCTCCCTGCTACCATGCTCCACCATCACTTCATTTAAGATTTTCTCTGGTTTTCTGCAGCTTGAGTATGATATACCTGGATGTTGCATTTTAGATATTTGGTGTTCAGTGAGCTTCCTGGACCTTTGATTCATGTCTGTTACTAGCTTTGGATAATCCATGGTAATTACTACCTCAAATATTTATTCTGCTCAATCCTTTCCTTTTCTTTTTCCTTTTCCTTTTTCCTTCTGGTAATTCAATTTCATATTACTCATTTTGAAATTGTCCCTTGGTTCTTGAATGTTCTTGTTGTTTCATATTTTATTCTCTTTGCATTTTAGTTTGGGAAGCTTTTATGGACCTCTCTTCAGGTTTAGTGATTCTTTCCTTAGCCTTTTCAAGACTACTGATGAACTTGTTAAGGGCACAGTTCTTTTATGTTACAGTGTTTCTGATTTCTAGTATTTTCACTTGATTATTTCTTAAGAGTTTATATCTCAGTATTTATATTACTCATATGTTCTTGCTTTGCTTACTTTTTTCTTTAGAGGCCTTAACATTTTAATCATAGTTATTTTAAATTTCTCATGTGGTGATTCCATTATCTGTGTCCCATTCTAATTGTTGCTTTCTCTTTTTAGACTACTTTATTCCTTGCCTCTTGGCATGACTTGTAACTTCTTGGTGAAGGCTGGGAATGTTGTATCAGGTACTAGGACCTGAGGCAAATAGGCTTTCTAATATGAGGATTTATGTTAATCTGGGTAGTAATTGGTGTGTGTGTAGGATTAGCTGTATTCATAGATGCTGAAGTCTCCAAATTCCTCTACTGTCTATGTTTTTGTTTTCATGTTGTCTTTAGTTTTCACTAAGTATTCATTTTCAGAGTAGTCTGTCTTGTACCTCTTACCAGTTGTAATCTTCTGTCATTATACTAGACCTTGTTGGTGTGGTGGTATGGTATGAGGATGGTACAAGTATGGAATGATGATCATAATCTTATGATTAAATCTCATTCTTTTATTGGGCCTATTGTCTAGGGTGTTATCGTCATAATTGTTTCTCCAATGTGATAGCTTTCCCCCCACCCCTTCCCCCTACTGCCCTCCTTGGCTGTAGTGTTTCCATTCTATTCCTTAGCTATGTTTTATTTTTTTTTTCACTTTATTTGACACAGGATTTCTAGAGAAGGCTAGAGTGGAAGACTGACCTTCCTTCAGCAGAGATAAGGCTCACAAAATCTTTTCCTTTGAAAGTAAGCCTTTGTTGTACAAAATGTTCTAAATTTTTCCTAATGGTTATTCTTCTTCTTCCCCTGTCGAGCCATGATGGGACCTTTCTTGCATCTTTACTATAAGAATTCGTAGGGGGACACCTGGGTGACTCAGTGGGTTAAAGCCTCTGCCTTTGGCTCAGGTCATGATCTCAGGGCCCTGGGATCGAGCCCCGCATCAGGCTCTCTGCTTCTCCTTCTCTTTCTCTCTGCCTGCCTCTCTGCCTGCTTGTGATCTCCATCAAGTAAATAAATAAAATCTTAAAAAAGTATAATAAGAAGAAAAATAATTCATAGGGAGTTTTTGCAAATAAAGCCCATATAAATTTGTTTTATATATATTTTTTATTATGTTCAATAAGCCAAGTTTTTGATGTAGTGTTCAGTGATTCATTTGTTGCATACAACACCCAGTGTTCATCACAGCATGTGCCCTTCTCAGTACTCATCCCCTGTTTCCCCATCCCCTCATCCCCCTCCCCTCTGAAACCCTCAGTTTAATTTAGCCCATATAAATTTGGGAAGCTATGCAAGACTCTGGCCCTGAAGGAGTCTCTCACATTTTTTTTTAGTTTTCGTGTATTGTATTTTATTATTTTTCTTCTTTTTTTATGTTCAGTTAGCCTCACTTTTATTCCAGTCCACATTCAGCCTCCAACAGTTAGTCACAATTGCCATTTGAAGTGTTGCTAGCAATTTATGGCCCTATTGTCTTCTGCTCCAAGTAAACCTGTCTGGGCTGTGAATTTCTGTACGACTCTCTAGGATTCAGGATGGCAGTCTGCCTTGGTCCCTTGTTTCTTTGGTGGGTCCAAAAAAAGTCATTGATTTTTCACTGTCTAGATTTTTTTTTTTAATTTTTTTTATTTTTTTTTTCCCCAATTTATTTATTTTCAGAAAAACATTATTCATTATTTTTTCACCACACCCAGTGCTCCATGCAAGCTGTGCCCTCTATAATACCCACCACCTGGTACCCCAACCTCCACCCCCCCCGCCACTTCAAACCCTTCAGACTGTTTTTCAGAGTCCATAGTCTCTCATGGTTCACCTCCCTTCCAATTTACCCAAATTCCCTACTACTCTCTAACGCCCCTTGTCCTCCATGCTATTGGTTATGCTCCACAAATGAGTGAAACCATATGATAATTGACTCTCTCTGCTTGACTGATTTCACTCAGCATAATCTCTTCCAGTCCCGTCCATGTTGCTACAAAAGTTGGATATTCGTCCTTTCTGATGGAGGCATAATACTCCATAGTGTATATGGACCACATCTTCCTTATCCATTCATCCGTTGAAGGGCATCTTGGTTCTTTCCATAGTTTGGCGACTGTGGCCATTGCTGCTATAAACATTGGGGTACAGATGGCCCTTCTTTTCACGACATCTGTATCTTTGGGGTAAATACCCAGGAGTGCAATTGCAGGGTCGTAGGGAAGCTCTATTTTTAATTTCTTGAGTGTCTAGATTTTTTTATACAAGGAGGAATGATAACTTCCCAATTTCTGTATGTAGGAGGTGAAACCAGAAGTCAAGCCTCTATCAGCTGGATGTGGGATAGAGGAAGTTTTCACTTCTCATGGTGCCACATGGAGCATTGTTTTTTGGTTTTGGTTGGTTTTTGGGTTTTTTTGTGTGTATTTTTGGAATGGTTCTGCCATTTCAAGTCCAATATGATATTTTTTGCTCCTTTTCACTGTGTCATTCTGGACAAGAAATTTAATAATTTGGAACAGTGTTTTCTACTTTGAATAAATTGTGGTTAAAGTGGTAACCTCTTGTGGTGGTGGTGAGAATTAAATGAGATATAGAACATAAATAGCATAGTTTGGCCCTTGTCACAAGTAGGTACCTAATCAAAATATTAGTTTCCTCTCTAGTTATCTTTCACCATCTTCTCCCCATGGATACACAGAGAAGTCTCTTTTATCTGGACTAAACATCTTTTAGAGAACTTGTGGTGCCATTTTGTTACATAGAAAGTTTTCTTTGAGGTACTGGCTTTCAACTGAAATACCCAATTACTATAGGGTCATATTTGCTTTGTGGAAGTCGGCAAGGCTGCCACAAAATGCTGTTTCACTCAAATCACAGAAGTTATTCAATGCCAGCAGGGAAGTTACATAGTCCCATTTAAAAAAAAAAAAAGATTTTTATTTTATTTTTTTATTTATCTGACAGATCACAAGTAGGCAGAGAGGCAGGCAGAGAGAGAGGGGGAAGCAGGCTCCCTGCTGAGCAGAGAGCCCGATGCGGGCCTCTCTCCCAGGACCCTGGGATCATGACTTGAGCTGAAGGCAGAGGCTTTAACCCACTGAGCCTCCCAGGTGCCTCATAATCCCATTTTTATAATAATAGATATCACCCCCCTGGAAGGGGTTACTGAAACCAGTTTCCTCTCCTGGATCCATGGGCAGTTGTTGGGCCCTAGTCTATAGCCTCTGCATTGCTTTTTGTCTTATTTGTGTCCTAAATCTTATACTGGCACCAGACTTTTGCATATGCACTGCTGTCTCCTTTTGTCTCAAGCATCTGAAAAATGATTCATGGACGATAATCCAGCTATGATTCTGTCTTTGTTTTGTTGGCTAGCACCAATGATTGGATGCATCTCTTAGCCCTTTCAGTCTGCATCTCAGGATTTGGAGGCTGCATCTTAAAGTTTGACCTAATATCCAGGATGCTTTGGCAGGATTTACTCTTAGGACTTCAGTTTCATCCTTTCGTTTATAAACCATAGATCTGATCACCAAACACCATCCTAACCAGCCTTATCTCATGTTTATTTAATACCAAGTTTTAACCAAATTCCTGAAATTAAAGGAATAATAGTTTTCCAACTGAATTTTCAAATACATCATCTTTTGAGTTTGTGTTTCCATCTCCAAGTTAATTTCCGACAAAGTATACAGGAAGCCAGGAAGAGCTATAGTTTCCTCTCCTCAGACTGCATCTTTTCTCTAATCCTCCAATGTTTTCCTAAAGCTGGAAGTGCTGTTTTCAAGAGCACTATAAAAGAATAGTAGTGCAATCTATCACATTAGTCTTATCTCCCAGTTACTTGATAACATTTAATGAACCCCAAGGAAGTCTTCCTCTCCTTTGATTGTAGCCTATTACATGGGCTCAGCAGTGACTGGAATTCTAGTATGACACTTATAGTCTTGAGGCCAAATGGTTACTTCCTGATCTTGGAAGAGTGACGCTTTATATGAAGAGTAGTTTTGGTAGGAAGGACAGAAGGAAGAATGTGACTGTTGAATAGAGGAAAGGTGTTATGGAAATGGAGGAGTCAGTGGTTGGGCGAAAGGATGATGGAGACACAGAACCAAAAAATAGTGGGCTTAAGGAAAACAATATCTTTTTCAAAATTAGCTTTGAGCTCTCAATTCAAGAGGAAACCTAAATTTGAAGCTCTCTTCCATCATGAGTTACGAAGCTTTACAAAACCTACTTAGACTCATAGTCTAGTTTTCTTACATGTGGATTAAGAGCAGTAATAGGACATCTCTTAGAGAATTGTTGTTGATACAAGTAAGGCATTTAGCATATTATCTGATACATCTTCAGTGTTCAGTAAATCTGAACTATTATGTTATTAAGAATAATTCAATTAAGAGACTCTTAATCTCAGGAGACAAACTGAAGGTTGCTGGAGGGGGAGGGATAGGGTGGCTGGGTGATGGACAATTGAGGAGGGTATGTGCTATGGTGAATCCTGTAAATTGTGTATGACTGATGATTTACAAACTTGTACCCCTGAAAAAATAATACATTATATGTTCATTTTAAATAAATAAATAAGTGAAAACTTTGCAACTTAAAAAAAAAAAGAATAATTCAATGATAAAGTCCAGTGTAAGGTATTGCATTTCTAAACTGAAGATAATGTAGAGAAACTTATTCAGTTGCACATATATGGAATTTAATCAGATAATTCTTCATTAAACTTTAAATTTCTTATCTGGTATTATAATGATGGTAAAGAGATCAGCAGGGTTCTTTATGTATACTCAGTGATGTTTCTCGAAATGTATTGTAAATGATGTTTGTGTAAGGAAGACACAGAGAAAAAACAAGTGTTTCTTATGACCTCATATCCTCCCACTCTATCACTTCTAAGGCCTTCAATACTGGATTTCATACACTGTAACCTTTGAGTCAATAATCATGAACTCCTAATACCAGTTTATTTGCAGTGGGTCACCCATGTGTCAGATAGGCCTTTCAAGATGATGAATAGGGGAAGGGTGCTTAGAAGCCACCATGCTGAAAGAACAACAGGTTGCCATAATCTCCTAGAACAATACTGACAGGAGACTATTAGTATAATCAACATAATATATAATATGCTTAGAGCCATCTCTAAACCAGTTTTATCAGACATACAACAAGCAGAGGATACATAATTAAATGTAGACATTTACTGTGAAACAAGATGACATGTTATCTTAAACCAGAATATACAAACCAGAAAAGAAATGGAGTTCATTTTGGTTTTGAATATCCTTGTTTCAGTGTTGTGCCTTTTTCCCCCCAATCTGTATTGCTAGTTATTGTATGTTAGGATTTAGGCAGGTAGCTAAATAATTAATTTTCATAAGAGAAGGACTCTTAAGTCTCCTCTGGAAGATGACCTGTTTGTAATGTTGAACTGACATGTAACGGAATGATGGACATGTCATGTTACTGGAAAGCAATTTTCTGTTTCGGTGCGGAGAGTTTTAACATCATTGGACTTGTAAATGGTGACAGGACTGTGGGTCTAGATATGATTGAGCAGTTTAGTAATGTACATAATTATCATGACTGCCTGAAAGCTCTAGGCACCTTTTCACTTTTGATCATGATTTCAACTACTGACGCTTAAATTACAAATCAAATGGTAAGATAAATCATAATGCCGGAGGCATAGCTTGGTCATGCCAGGAAGCTTCAAACTGGGTTTTGTAAGGGGTGGTTCCAAACTAGAAAAGGTTTGTAAAAGAAAAGTTGTAACTTGTTTAGAATATACTTGAAGTCATAATTTTGGATTTATGAAACGTTAAGGAAAAGAGGAGTTGCTATTTTGAGAAGGCTTATTTTTTGGATGTGGAGCCTTATGTTTTCATTTATACGTGGAATTTAAGAAACAAAACAAATGAACAAAGGTAAAAAAAAAGAGTCAAAGGAAGAAATAGACTTAACTCTAGAGAACAAACTGATGGTTACGAGAAGGGAGGTGGATGAGGGGATGGTGAAACTGGTGATGGGGACTAAGGAGGGCACTTGTGATGAGCCCCTGGGTGATGTATGGAAGTGTGGATTCACTGTATTGTACACCTGATACCAACTTAACTGTATGTTCACTAAGTGGAATTCAAATAAAAACTTAGAGAAAGGCTTAAATTTTCCATTTTAAAGTAGGATTAATATTATTTGGGGAAACAAATGTATTAGAGCTTGAAGAAGTGTATGACCTTAAGTGTGTAATTTGTAGCAAAACCAAATTATGGGCATAGAAAGCCACTGTTTAATAAGGAATAACTACTCTGTATTGTAAGAATAGCTGTATTTCCCTAAGATAATTTCCCAAAATGAGGGGCCAGAAACAAAAATTTCATTTATTTCATTAGTTATATTTTATATGAGAATATATGGTTACACATATATATATGCTTCCATCTGGGACTCTGGAAGTTGTTTAAGGCCTGACAGTTTCTGAATCCTAGCGGAAGTTGATTGTTTCTTATATGATATAAGGGCTAATGATTCATAACTTAGTTTTTATGAATTTTCTATATAAAGTAGGTTAATTTTCAAGTGTTTAATGAAATTTTTAGGTGATTTTAAGATTAACATTGAAGTTCCTGACCGAAACAAGACTAAATTTCTTCTGACTTAGTTTGACTGTTTTCTTGAGCATGATCTCTAACTTCTGAACTTCAGTTATGCCCCCAATAGTTTCTCTGGTTATAGACCAGGTGTTTCTGAAACCTTTGAAGGTAAGACTGAGTGTTTTCAAAGTTCCCATTCAGTTTATATCTAGGGATCAGTGGAAGTCTTTTAAAACTAGATGCCATAGTTATACTTGCCTGTATCCTCTCTATTTACTCCAAAGTGCAGGAGCTCTGCAAAAACCATGAATGCATACTACCATATCACTGCCTGTCAGTGAATTGCAGGTCTGTGCCACAAAGAAATCTGGACTTTTTCATCATCTTAAAACTGCTCCAATATTATACTATAAACTAATCAGTTATTCCCTTAAAGAAAGAGTATTGACTGAGAAAATGCAAATATTTACATCTTAGGATACTTAAATCCAAAGATTTTTTTTTGAGAAACCTGATATGTGACTTAATTTGAAATGTGTCTTGTATATGTAAGATGCCTAAGATAGCATAAGATATGACCTGGAATAAGTAAAGTTATTTCTTCATGCTAATTAATGTTTTCTTCCTTTACTAAAGGAATTTTTTGTGACTATCTGTATTTTGTGACTATTGTATTTTGTGACTATCTGTAACTAAAATTGTCCTGTAAAATATATTGTAAGCTTATTAAGACTTCCCTAAGCCTCTGTTAGCAAAGTGGCTAAAACAAATACAGCAATCTTAGGTAAGCTAAAGAGAAGTTTAAGCCAGACACATACCGTTATGAAGTCCAAATATTTGCAATAAAATGTAGTAACTCATTGCTAACGAGATTTTCTTAGTTGTAAATGTTTATGAAAGTTTTAACTATTATTTAAAATCCCATTCAGCTATATAAATAATGAATCATCTTTGTAGAAGATTTTTAACAGTTGTATTAAGATCATCACTATTTTCAGAAATCCAAGATTCAGAATTACTTTAGGATAACTACACAGCAAAAATAAAATATACCTATTCCTAGATTTTATATGTTCATTTGTAACTATAAGAACTGCATGCATTCAGGGAGCCTTGGTGGCGCAGTTGGTTAAGTGTCAAACTCTTGATTTCAGCTTAGGTCTTGATCTCAGGGTCATGAGATTGAGCTCCACCCCACATCCAGCTCCAAGCTCAGCATGGAGTCAGTTTGTCCCTCTCCCTCCACCCCTCCCTCCAGTTGTACACACTCTCTCTCTTTCAAGGAAAGAAAGAAGGAAAAAGGAAGAAAGAAAGTCTTAAAAGATCTGCATTCATTCTTTTCTATTTTGGTAACTTAATTATAGCTGTGCATTTTTGTTAAATGTTTATGATTTACTAAATTTGATTTATACAAGAGAAAGTATTAAATTAGACTGTCTTTAATTACATTTTGATTTCTTAGTTTTTCTTCCCGTGAATGAAGAATTTTTTTTTTTTGATCAGGGTAGGGGGTAGTAGAGGGAGAGGGGAAGAGAGACTCTTAAGCAGGCTCCATACCTAGCATGGAACCTGAAGCAGGATTCAATCTCACAACCCTGAGATTGCAACCAGAGTTGAAATCAAGAATCAGATACTTAGCTGACTGAGCAACCCAGGTGCCCTGAAAACTTTTGCTCTATATTTACCATTGGGACTTAACACATAATCATAGTAATACAGATTCTATATTTAGATGTGAAAATTGAATGGAATTAAGGTGGTAGGTGGTTTGTGTTTGATAAAATACTATCTACTCAAATTATGCTCTTAGCATAATCACAGTATAAACAGAAGACTTAGCAAAATTTATGAAAATACTAAACAGTTTTGGGATTGTGTTTTTATTTTGCTCATATGGATAGTTTTCTCTGCCATGGAGTCAGAGGATTTTGTCACTGACATATCATCAATACATATATAATTAAATGATTAGTTCTGGAAATGACCCTTGGGATAAACTATGCCTGTGTCTCTTTTTTTTAAATTAAAATATAATGTATTATTTGTTTCAAGGGCACAGGTCTGTGAATCATCAGGCTTACACAATTCACAGCACTTACCATAGCACATACCCTCCCCAATGTCCATAACTCTGCCACCCTAACCCTTCCCCTGACCCCCAGAGTTGAGGAAAGTGATGTCTGTGTTGAGGAAGTGACTGACTTAATGGTATGAAGTGAATTGGTTATAGAACCTGGATTAGAACTGACTACTACTTTGTATATCTTCCCCTACTTCAGCGTTGCTGATAAATATCACCTAGTGCAGTATTGAGTTCCACCACTCACTTCTTGATCCAGCTGCTTTGTGATTCAAATAGCAACAAAACATGATCTCATAAGCCTAATAGAAACAGTGAATGTATGTATTAAGGTTTTTGTCAGGAAAACAGAAGCCACTGCAGGTTTTTTTTTCAATTTATTTATTTTCAGAAAAACCTTATTCATTATTTTTTTCACCACACCCAGTGCTCCATGCAAGCCGTGCCCTCTATAATACCCACCACCTGGTACTCCAACCTCCCACCCCCCCCACCGCCACTTCAAACCCCTCAGATTGCCACTGCAGGTTTTGCAAGCTGGAGGGGTTTCAACTCAAGGAATTAGAGGACGGTACAACCATTGGAAGGATTGAAGACAGGTCAAGGAAGCTACTCTTTGAGTTTACAACGTGACAACTTGGGATGGGAGGGAAGCCAGTGCTAGTTATTTATGCACCTCAGGAGGTGATTCACAGGAAGAGCTCAGTTAGGAGCTGTTGTAGACTTAATATCTGTCATCTGATTTTGTTGCAACTGGCGTGGAGACTAATGGCCCATTCTTGTCTTCAACCCCCTAATAAAGTGCAGATGTCTCTTACTGGCCAAAGTAACCCTGGAGCATAGAGACAAAGGGATTCTAGAATGTTTAGTTTTGGGTTTTTTCTGGCAAAACAGTGAAGAGTACAAAGGCATCACGATGCTGCTGGGTTGATGATAGACAACACATAATCCACCTCAAAAAAGTTGATGTTAAAAGTACAGAAAGGTCAGGAAAAGATTAAAAATGAATTATGGCTAAAGCCCATGTCCTATCTTGTTTTAAAATTTGGGACTAATTGAGACATTTTAGCCTGACTGAAAACTAAACAGGAAAGGATGGTTATTTATTGTAACTTAGATGTAAGGAATACATGTGCATGTATACATGTAAAAGTGAGAGAAATCCCAGTGTATTCATTAGTGTTCATGGGGTATTTTTCTTCTGCAAATGTTGGATTTTTTTTCTGAAAATAAAGAAAAACTATTCATTATAACATGCACAGTTTCTGGGGGTTAGAATGTGGACACACTTGTAGGGTCATTATTCAGCCTACTACAAAACTTGGAGTTTTAATAGCATTCTCTAAACACGCAAAGTCCTTTAGGTTTCCCAAAGGTAGAAATTTCTCAGAGGGCTAGTATTTGTAAGCAGTGTTATGAATGTACATAGAAATCAGACCTATATGGTAAAGCAGTGTATTATAATATGGATTATTTGGGCTCAACATATTTTTCCTAGGCAAAATGAAACATTTTTTTTCCTTTGCAAACTATGTTACCAAGATATTTCCCAGCCTTGTTTAATCTCTAAGCCTTACGATACCCCTCGGTTTCTCAGGCCTCAGGATAAGGTAACTGATGGGGTTGTGCATCTAAAGATGACATGTGCCATGGGATGGTGGCCAGAAAATGGGTGAAGTTTAGTAATAGGAGGCATCTCTTTCACATTGTATCAGTTAGTATGCTTTTGATCAAAAGAAACAGAAAATCTGAATCAAATGGCTTAAATTATGACAGAAATGAATAGATTTATTTTTTAACCCAAATGCACAGTGTAGGAGAAACTTAAAGCATGGTTCATAATTTGAGCCAAAGGCTTTGATAACAGTAGGTCTTCAGCTTTATTTGTCTGTGATTGTATTGGCTCTGTTCCCTGCTTCCCCCTCCCACCATCCATTCAGTTTGCTTTATGATGATTTCACTTGGAAGACAAAAAAGTTGTCCTTCAAACAGCTCCTCATCATGCACCTAAAAGCATTTTCTTAAGAGACTCATCTGGAGTCTCATAGTACCTTGTCTAAGTTTTCCTTAATTCCATTATATTAAATCTGATGCTTGTTTTCTATGTCCACATTGATAATGACCTGTTACACTAGGGGTTAGCGAACTGTAGTCCAGGTAGCAGACACACATGTAGCCCACAGCCAATTTTGGTGCAGAACATTGGGTTTTTATGTTTTTCAGAGCATTGTAGAAAAAAACAAACAATATGCAATGCAGACCTAGTGTGACCCACAAATCCTAAATTATAGACTATCGTGCCCTTTATAGCAAAAAATTGCCAGCCTCTATGTTAGGTGGCTATACGGTGCAAGAAACTGTCTTTTTGACACATTCCTGTTGTATATATTGCAGTTCCTTCCACGTAGCACTCTCATCTTTAAACACCTCTACTCATCTACCTTTAGGTCCTTTTCCTCTTTTATTTGAGGAAATAAATATTATTAATTAAGGAGAGGGAAGACTTAGAGGAGAGGGTTTGTGGAGAGAGAGGAAATGAAAATTTCCACCAGTGTAAAGGGATTTAAGAACTAAAAGAACCTTAGAGAGTATTCTGTTCTTCTGCGTCCAGTCACAGAAAAGGAAGTAAGGCCCAGGAGGGAAGGAGTTTGCCCCAGATCAAAGCCAGCTCGTAAGTCCTGGCAGGGTACTGTGTCACCATCATCCAGTACTACTTCAACCACCTCCCATTACTCTTGGGATTCAGCATCTTTGACTTACATCCAACTCACACATACACTTAGCAGTTGTAATTCATGCCAGGACTGTCTTAAACTGCTCTTTTTACCAAAGAGGTTTCTCAGGAGTCCACACTCACTGCTGGAAAGAGCAATCAGGAACTTTCTTAAAGGGACTTCTTTCAATGTGGTTTATTTATTTATTTTTCTTTAGCTCACCTCAGAACTCTTGTGATTTCCCTGGTCCTCTAAGTTATGTCTTTGTTTTTCCTCATATATTTCAGTATAAATTTCCTATATATTTTAGTAACCCTAGCTTCATTTAGACATCATTGGCTAAGTTCTAAGATGTCATGGTGTACTGTTCCCTCACTTAATTGATTAAATAAAGGTGGTGACAAAAAGATGTACTGGTGATGAATGCAACGTGTTTACTCAAAAATTGCCAAGCCCTGTTAAAGTCCTTAGATTTAGTAGTTTTCTCAGATCTCTTTCTCCTTGAACTCTCTCTTGAATTCTATTAACCGTCTCCCCAATCATATGTGCCATGACACCTGCATCTCTAACATGCCTTCTGATTTTTCTGATAGTTGATTTCCCCTTCCTTTGGTTCTAATTCCTGCTTCTACTCCTAAGTATGGGTAGTCTAAATATATTAGTCTCCTATTGCTGCTGTAACACATTATTATATAAACTTAGTGGTTTTGAACAACACAAATAGAAACACAGAAAAATATTACCTTTTTCTCAAGGGCTAAAAGTACAAAATGGGTTTTAGAAGCTAAAATCAAGGTGTCAGGAGAGCTGTGTTCCTTCTGGAAGCTTTAGGGAGAATCCATTTCCTTGCCTTTTTCAGCATCTACCGGCTACCTCCATGCCTTTCCTCATGGTCTTGGCCTCTGTCTTCAGAGGGCAGCACTCCAGCCTCTGCTTCCATCTTCACATGTCCTTTTTTGGACTTTGACCCTATTGCTTCCTTCTTGGCAAGATCTTTGTGATCACTTTGGACCCACCAGAATAATTGAGCATAGTCTCATCTCAGATTTCTTTTTTTTTTTAAGATTTTATTTACTTATTTGACAGACAGAGATCACAAGTAGGCAGAGAGGCAGGCAGAGAGAGAGAGAGAGAGGGAAGCAGGCTCCCTGCTGAGCAGAGAGCCCGATGTGGGGCTCGATCCCAGGACCCTGGGATCATGACCTGAGCTGAAGGCAGAGGCTTTAACCCACTGAGCCACCCAGGTGCCCCTCATCTCAGATTTCTTAATCACAAATGCAAAAGTCCCTTTTGCCGTATAGGTAAAATTTCACAGCTTCCTAGAGTTAGGATGTGGGTATCTTTAGGGGTTATTATCCTGCTTACTGTGCTTAGGTTTCCACCATAAGATCTCAGCTACATTTGCTTTGTCAGTCTTAGGGGCACTCTCTGCCTGTTTAAAAAAAATTTAAATGATCTAAAGGTATGACTGAATTCTTATATCTTAAATTCATTGCCTGCAAAACTGTTCAAATCTATACATACTTTTATACATATTTTGTTTTACCTGAATCTCAATTTCAGCTCATGTTGCCTCTTAATGGAATGGATGCCATTTAAATAATATCGTGTGACCCCCTGATATCATCATCTGGACTAGCAGCATACTCTGAAAGAGTAGCCTAAATTACTTTCCTTTCTGTTTTGTTTTACGTTCCTGTGTAGTATCCTGTTCTTTCACCACCTAAGAGAATACATATCCTGCTCAGATTTTTATGTCCTGAGATCTGCCCGCATGTTTTGTTAATAGAAAGTACTCAATAATAGTATTACCATGATCTTATTTAAATTACAGTATACTAAAATGTTACATTGACTTAGACATGTGTTGAAGAATTCAGCTGCCAGTAAACTATACCTGAATGACTGTCTCCTGAAGTTTTCCATTAGGAAATTTTTTTTTTCTGATCTTAGAAACCATCTTTTGACCCAGTGTGTGTATTATTTTAAAGATTTTATTTATTTATTTGACAGGCAGAGATCACAAGCAGGCAGAGAGGCAGGTGCGGGTGGGGAGGGGGAAGCAGGCTCCCTGCTGAGCAGAGAGCCCAATGTTCGGCTCTATCCCAGGACCCTGGGATCATGACTGGAGCCGAAGTCAGAGGCTTTAACCCACTGAGCCACCCAGGCACTCCTAGTCTGTGTATTATTTTTGAAATAACAATCAAGGCTAGGTTGGATAGATAAATTAACTCTGGGTATTTGATGCAATGTATCTTCTCTTTCTTTGTGTGTTCATTGATTACCTCCATGTTAACTGAGCAGCACTGTGCCAAATATTATGTAGGAGATAAAGATGTATAGGCTAAGGTGGTTATCTCCTAAAAGCTTTCAGGAGTATAGGTTCCAATGGGACTTCCCACCTACACAACTGTAGAACTCTAGCCTTTAGCATGTTTATGAAAACTCTTAGAAGCCTTTAACACAGTCTGACTTAACCCAGTTCCTTAACTGTACTAAAAATGCTTTTGTGAGGCCAGTAAGAGCTTGATGTATGTCAGGATAGTTCTTTGCAAATCTTCTTTTATTTGGTATTTATCAGAAAGGAAGTTGGCATCAGAAAGCATGTTTCTGTCTTGCTATAAGGTAGTCCTCTCAGTAGAGATTCTGACCAGGCATTGCTTTTGATAGAGTATGGCACAATAGCATGGGAACTGGCAGAGCTTTCTCGAAAGATGTTCCATATAGCAGTATTATCATGTTGCTTGTAGCATTGGTCAGAAGTTGAGGAAATTAACTGCCCCTCTCATTTGAATAATTATGTAAGTTTTAAAATACATCATTTCTTGTGATGCTGATAGATAAATAAATCACTGAGTCCTAAAACTTCATAATTACCCACGTCAGTTACTTTTTCTTTTACCATTAAGGAACACCACTTTACTGTTTACACTCAAGAGGACAAGTTTTAACTGGTGCCATTTCATTTGAAAGCATGTATCAGCATATTTAGGAATATTAACATTTGACTATATGATATGTATTCAAATAAATAAAGCAGCACATATTGAAAGTGTACTTTTGAATAACCATGTTGGTTTTCTGATAATCACTGAATAATAACTAATAGTATTAGTTAATACTAATAGTGGCAGTGTAGTTAATTAAATTGAATTTATTTGGACACAGGCAGTTTTTACATTAGTGTACTCTTTTGCATATAATAGCACTGAGTTCATGAGATTTTTTTGCATTCCCATAAACCTATGAATGTTTCAAAATTACTTAAAAATTTTTTTGAATTGTTGAGACTCTATATTGAGTGATGTAGATTTAATACAGCATAATATGTGAATTTCAAATTATTTGTGGAGCATAACAAATAGCATGGAGGACAAGGGGCGTTAGAGAGGAGTAGGGAATTTGGGTAAATTGGAAGGGGAGGTGAACCATGAGAGACTATGGACTCTGAAAAACAGTCTGAGGGGTTTGAAGTGGCGGGGGGGTGGGAGGTTGGGGTACCAGGTGGTGGGTATTATAGAGGGCACGGCTTGCATGGAGCACTGGGTGTGGTGAAAAAATAATGAATACTGTTTTTCTGAAAATAAATAAATTGGAAAAAAATAAATTAAAAAAATATGTGAATTTCAACTTTTCTCAGTACTGGTACTGTGTTCCATCATGTAAGAAAAACCAGAGAAATGCTGAAGGGAGAGTGAGTTTGCGTATATACAGGCACAAATCACCAGTGTTAAGCTGTCATCAAAAACACCACTAAAATTTATTGGCTTAAAATTTTTTATGTGTTTAAGAATGTAAAGTGTTCAGAACATAGAATCTTGATTGATTTGTCAGATGCAAAAATACCTTATTTATGTCCATTTACTTATTAAAGAATATTCATATCATTTTGGCTAACTCCATATGGTTGATGTATTTCATGTGCAAATATGAGATAAGTGAGCCTAGAGTAAACTCTAAGAATAACCATTAGTCACCTAAAATATGAACTTTAATTTCTATCTTCTCATTTGTAGTTTAACTTCAAAGGATTTAATCTAAGTATGAGTTTCTCATTGAATTGGTACTCTAGACCAGTGTTCCCCTCTGAAATTACAAAAGTTAAAAAAAAAAGTTCTCTGACCTCAGGAAACTTAGAGAATGAAGGGAGCTATGGACAAATAAAATAAACTTGGTATTCACAGGACAAATTCTGTCAAAGATGATGTGTGGTTACTGTGGCTACAAAATTATATCAGGGGAACATTTAATATGGATTTCTTTTTTGAAATATCACTTTATTTTTTTAAACTCGTGTATTTGCTATTTAGTAAGTGATCATTGGTTATGTGTAAGATAGGTATTACCCAAAATACATGTGAAGTTCTTTAACTTGGACACACTGTGTGTGTGTGTTTGAGGTTACATTTTGTACATAGACATTATACATAAAACATTACATTATACCATGTTGACTTAAGCTGTTAGTACATGGAGTATCCACATTTTAGCCTCCCAGATCTACTTAGAAGTTGACTCAACTTTTGAGATGAACAGTCATTTTTTAGACTCTGCCACTCCTTTGCAACAAAGTGTTCCGATTTTTGTGATTATCTTGCACACAATCAATACATCAGTGACAGAGTGGCCTTCATGGGAAGGTTACATCATATTTAAAAATTTGACATTACCAGGTCGGATTCATAAGATAATGGAGCTAAATTCTTCAGGGGAGTAACTCTGCTCATTCTGTAATCCCTTACCAGTAGCAACAGTACTCTTGAGACTAGCTACCATATTGCTATTGAAGGCATGGATATTTCAGCCCTATTAGTAGTGGAGACAAGATTACCTTCATCATAATCATAGAGCAGTAAGGATAGGGAAAGAGAGCTGGTATATTTTGCATGACAAATTTCTTTGCATATTCAGATAGTTTGAGAGGCAGCCCAATTATAAGAAGCAGGTCTGTGGTCCTAAATTTGCTGAGGAGATCATTAATGATCTGTGTAAATGTTGGAGAGGAGCAGTGTGGTTAATTAAATTGAATTTATTTGGACACAGGCAGTTTTTACATTGGCTGTTGAAGTTGCTATTTGTGCTAAATAAAAAGATCACTAATTAGGATATTTTCTAAGAAGATTTTTACATGTACTGCATTTCCATTCTCAGTAGAAAAATATTTGGAGCATAATTGTTTTATTTAGCTACATATTTTCAATTAAATGAACTCACTTTTTTAAATTCCTAAATATTTATATTGTCTAAAAACCTGAATTAATCTCATTTTAATCTAAGTTTGTAAGCTGGAAGCATAAGAGCTATATGTAGGAAAATTTGTTGGCTTTTTATTTTTAAGTTTAATCAGGACTAGACCGGGACTAAATTGAGTGTTCACTCATTTTGAAAGATCAGAGATGGTACCAAAAATAGAATATTTCCAAATAACACATTTAAGATGAAATAGGAAGAGATTTTCATGTAGGCTATAAAAAGGTTTTCTTCTTACTTGATTAGTTTTTCTCATTCATATAAAGAACCCCCAAGTGTCTTGATCTTTTTTCTGAAATTTGAACAATTAAGTTTTACCTTCATGTACAGTGGCTTTGAAGAGGATTTATATTATGTGGTAGCTATTTGTACATTTAATTAACTTTCCCTGTCAGCACTATTGAAAAATTTTATTCATTTATTAGTACTTGCAGCAAAGATAAAGTTAGAGAAGTAATTAAGATGTGGGTTGTTTTGCTCTCCTACAAATACTGAATATCATTAACATTTTAGTATCTCTTCTGTTAGCTTAATTAAGAGTTGAATTATTTTAAGCAACAGTTGTATGTTTTAGTAATTCCAAAAGTTTAATCTACCTATAAAATACATTTTCCTTTACATGTACTGCCTCACATTGTTTTCTGTAATGACATCTTTATGTGTATAGCTTGTTTCTGACATTATGATTTTGCAAAGAGCCCATCAGTTTCCAGTATTTATGTGTCTTCACCAATTCATTCTTCTGTATTGGCCTATGACTAGATCCTAGATTGGCTTGTACACTTAACAATTATTTGGCTGCTGTTAGAGTTGCCTTCCAGTTCCATTATCCTAAATTGAAACACTGACTTAGAATTAGTCATTGCAGACCACTAGCCAATGAGTTCATGGAAGAAGGAGCTCAAATTCAGCATTTAATGTGAGGAAATTAAACATAAACTAGTACCTTTAGAAAAGATTCTAGTATCTGAACATCAATCCTTATAAATATCATTTTCCATCACAGTGAAATATCTAATATTGCCTGTTAATGGATGCTTTTTCCATTTCAGGTAGTTCTTTAGTATAACACTTTTCCAGCACTATGAAATACTTGAGAATATGAAAAGCCTCTTTCCATGAGCTTCTAAAGAAATGTCTTTTCAAATCCTTTGCCCATTTTAAAATTGGGTTGACTTGACAGTTTTTTAAAAATATATATTCTAGCTATAAATCGCTTATCACCAATGCGTTTTACCACTATTTTCTCTCAATATGTGGGTTGTCCTTCAACTTGATGGTATCCATTGAAGCTTATAAGGTTTTAATTTTTATGATTCTAAGTTTATCCATTGTTTTTCTTTTGTTGTTCATGCTTTTTGGGTATCACTTGAGCTATTTCTTAACGCAGTGTTTTTGAAGATTTATACCTATATTTTCCGTTACGAGTTTTATAGTTTTAGTATTACACTTTTGTTTTATCCATTTACAGTTAACTTTTGTACATGATGTAGGCTAGAAATATAATGTCATTCTTTTGCATGTGGATACCTGGTTGTTTCCAAACCATTTGTAGAAAAAACTATTTTTTATTATATATATAATATATAAAAAGGTTAGTTCAGTTAGCCATCATATAGTGCATATAAGTTTCATTAGTTGTGTATTTTGTTTTCTCAACAATTCATGAGTTGCATATTTTGTTTTCTTGTTGAATTGTCTTGGTGCCCTTGTCAGAGATCACTTAACTATAAATTTGAGAGTTTATGTTAGGGTTCTCATTTCCTTTACATTGATCTGAATGTCTGTTCTTATGCAGTATCACACTCTCTTGATTATTATAGATTTCTGGTTTGATTTTCCACATGTATTTTAGGCACAGTTTGTAATTTTCTGCAAAAAAAAGGAAAAATAAGAATTTGCTTTGAATCTGTAGATTAAAAATTGGGAAGTATTGTCATCTTGACAATATTTAATCTTTGGATCCATGAACATTGGATATATTCCCATTTATTTAGGTCTTCTTTACTTTCTTTCCACAGTGTTTCATACTTTTCAGCATATAAGTCTTGCACTTACTTTGTGAGGTTTATTTCTAAGCGCTTTATTAAATTTGATGCTTTTGTGAATGGAATTGTTCTATTTCATTTTCAGATTTCCCCTTAATTCAAATTAGTTGTTGTATCTTGATTTTTGAATGCTGCACCCTTGCTGAATTTATTATTTCTAATAGGTTTTTTCCTATGTGTGAAGATGCCTTAAGATTTTCTTTATGTAAAATCATGTCATCTATAAATTGTGATAGTTTTCCTTATTTCTTTTCATTCTGGATGCCTTTTATTTTATTTTCTTGCCTAATTTTCATAGCTACAATCTGTGTTGCGATGTTGAAAAGAAATTGCTAGAGGGAAAAATTCTTGTCTCATTTCTGATCAAGGGGAAAGCATCTAGTCCTTTACCATTTAATATGATGTTAGCTTTGAGCTTTTCCCCAATGCTTTTTATTTGGTTGAAATAGTATTCTTCTATTCCTAGGTCATTGAATTTTTTTCATGAAAGGTATTGGATTAAATTTTTTTTTCTTTATCAGTTGAATGTGTCATGTGATTTTTCTCCTTTATTAATAAGGTGTACATTGATTTTTGGATATTAAACTAACCTTGATTTCCTGAGAAAGATACCAGATTTTAGTGGTGCATAATCCTTTTTATATGCTGCTGGATTTGATTTCCTATTATTTTCCTAAGGTTGTGTGCATCTATGTATGTAAGAGATATTAATCAGTAACTTTCACTTATTAGGACATCTTTGTCTGGTTTTGGTATTAGGGTAATCAGGGTATCAGAATGAAATGGGAAGTGTTTCATTCTTTTCCATTTTCTGGAAGAATCTGTGAATGATTGGTGTTACTTTCTCATTAAATATGTCATAGAATTTACCAGTGTGCCTGAGAATTTCTTTGTGGAAAGTTTTGAATTACTAATTTAGTATCTTTGTTATAGGTCATTGAATTTTTTTATTTATTTTGAGTCCATTTCACTCACTTGTGTCATACAGGGAGTTTCACTCTTTCAATTTTCTTTGTTGTTACTTTACATTTTGGAGTATCTTCTTAGTGGTTGCTATAGGTATTATAATTACATATTAAAACAATTTTGGAAGGCCTGAGTAGCTCAGCGGGTTAAGCCTCTGCCTTTGGCTCAGGTCATGATCTCAGGGTCCTGGGATCTAGGCCTCCATTGGGCTCTCTGCTGGGCAGGGAGCCTGGTTCCCCCTCTCTCTCTGCCTGCCTTTCTGCCACTTGTGATCTCTCTCTATGTCAAATAAATAAATAAAATCTTTAAAAAATTTTTATCTCGGATTAATATCAATTGTGTACAAAACCTGGCTTCAGTCTGGGTCTTTTCTTCTCCACTGTTTGTACTATATTTTCATACAAATGACCTTTTTATTCCTTATGATCCTATCAAGACATTTTTGTAATTAATGCATTATACAGTTTTCTAAATTTTAATTGAAATGGAAGAAGAAAAATATGGTAAGCAAAAATACACTTAAACTGTCCATTATACTCATCTATATAGCTATATTTAATGGTGGTTCTTTAATTTATCATGTGGATTTGAGTTACTGTCCATTATCCTTTTATTTTAGCCTAAAGTTTTTAGTATTCTTGTTGGTTGGATTTGCTAGTGACAAGTTATTTCAGTTGTTATTTATCTGGGAATGTTTTGATTTCTCTTTTATTTTTTAAGTATTGTTTTGCTGGATATAGAATTCTTGGTTGACTTTCTTTTACTTTTAGCACTTTGACTATTTCTTCTCCCTGCCTCTGACTTAAGTGATTTTTGATCTGAAGTCAGCTATTAATTTTGTTTACACACCTTTGTATGTGATAGTCATTTTTCCCTTGCTACTTTCAGAATTCTTTATTTGTCCTAGAATTTTGGCAGTTTTCCTAACAAGGGTCCAGGCCTGTATATCTTTAAGCTTGTTATTGTTGGAATTTAAGTTATTTGATATATAGATTAGTGATTTTCACCATTATTTCTGAAAATACTCTACTGAAATCTCTGCTTGGTTAGCTTTTTGGTCAGCAAATGTTGGGACAAATTTTTAAAAATGCTTTGATCTAGTAGGTCTCCAAACTAGTGGTTCTATGTGTATGTTGAAGTGTACCTTCAACACTGTGACATTTGACAGCTCTGGCTTAGCCTTTACTTACTACTTGTGTAGACGCTCAAGTCACCCAGAGGTGAGAGATTAGGGCTCTGCAATGAAATGGGAAGGTCTTTTCTCATCATTCACACAGCTCTGCACATATACATGGTCACTTAACTCCCCAGAAATAGGTCGTGGCTTTTCAAAGCTGCCTATGGCCATCTTATTTACCACATTTAACATTTAAGCATTTTGACTATTTTCTTATTTGTCCCATCTTGAATCTGTCCCACCTCATGAATCAGAGATATTAAGCAGTTGCTGCTGATTATTTTTGCAAAATGCCCTAGGGTAGCACTGTCCTTACTGAGCAAGTTCTGAATTAGGTCATATAAAGAAAAGTCCTTGAATGTGGCTTTTTAATAGGAGGTGCAAGACACATCACATAGTGATGTCGTTTTTTTTTTTTTTTCCAATTTATTTATTTTCAGAAAAACAGTATTCATTATTTTTTCACCACACCCAGTGCTCCATGCAAGCTGTGCCCTCTATAATACCCACCACCTGGTACCCCAACCTCCCACCCCCCCGCCACTTCAAACCCCTCAGACTGTTTTTCAGAGTCCATAGTCTCTCATGGTTCATCTCCCCTTCCAATTTACCCAAAAGCACATACCCTCCCCAATGTCCATAACCTTCCCCCCTTCTCCCAACCCTCCTCCCCCTAGCAACCCACAGTTTGTTTCATGAGATTAAGAGTCACTTATGGTTTGTCTCCCTCCCTATCCCATCTTGTTTCATGGATTCTTCTCCTACCCACTTAAGCCCCCATGTTGCATCACCACTCCCTCATATCAGGGAGATCATATGATATTTGTCTTTCTCTGCTTGACTTATTTCGCTAAGCATGATACGCTCTAGTTCCATCCATGTTGTCACAAATGGCAAGATTTCGTTTCTTTTGATGGCTGCATAGTATTCCATTGTGTATATATACCACATCTTCTTGATCCATTCATCTGTTGATGGACATCTAGGTTCTTTCCATAGTTTGGCTATTGTGGACATTGCTGCTATAAACATTCGGGTGCACGTGCCCCTTTGGATCACTACGTTTGTATCTTTAGGGTAAATTCCCAGTAGTGCAATTGCTGGGTCATAGGGCAGTTCTATTTTCAACATTTTGAGGAATCTCCATGCTGTTTTCCAGAGTGGTTGCACCAGCTTGCATTCCCACCAACAGTGTAGGAGGGTTCCCCTTTCTCCGCATCCTCGCCAGCATCTGTCATTTCCTGACTTGTTGATTTTAGCCATTCTGACTGGTGTGAGGTGATATCTCATTGTGGTTTTGATTTGTATTTCCCTGATGCCGAGTGATATGGAGCACTTTTTCATGTGTCTGTTGGCCATCTGGATGGATTTATTCCAGGGCTGCAAGGTTGGTTCAACATCCGCAAATCAGTCAATGTGATACAACACATCAATAAAAGAAAGAACAAGAACCATATGATACTCTCAATAGATGCTGAAAAAGCATTTGACAAAGTACAGCATCCCTTCCTGATCAAAACCCTTCAAAGTGTAGGGATAGAGGGCACATACCTCAATATCATCAAAGCCATCTATGAAAAACCCACTGCAAATATCATTCTCAATGGAGAAAAACTGAAAGCTTTTCCACTAAGGTCAGGAACACGGCAGGGATGTCCATTATCACCACTGCTATTCAACATAGTACTAGAAGTCCTAGCCTCAGCAATCAGACAACAAAAGGAAATTAAAGGCATCCAAATCGGCAAAGAAGAAGTCAAATTATCACTCTTCGCAGATGATATGATACTCTATGTGGAAAACCCAAAAGACTCCACTCCAAAACTGCTAGAACTTATACAGGAATTCAGTAAAGTGTCAGGATATAAGATCAATGCACAGAAATCAGTTGCATTTCTCTACACCAAGAACAAGACAGAAGAAAGAGAAATTAAGGAGTCAATCCCATTTACAATTACACCCCAAACCATAAGATACCTAGGAATAAACCTAACCAAAGAGGCTAAGAATCTATACTCAGAAAACTATAAAGTACTCATGAAAGAAATTGAGGAAGACACAAAGAAATGGAAAAATGTTCCATGCTCCTGGATTGGAAGAATAAATATTGTGAAAATGTCTATGCTACCTAAAGCAATCTACACATTTAATGCAATTCCTATCAAAGTACCATCCATCTTTTTCAAAGAAATGGAACAAATAATTTTAAAATTTATATGGAACCAGAAAAGACCTCGAATAGCCAAAGGGATATTGAAAAACAAAGCCAAAGTTGGTGGCATCACAATTCCGGACTTCAAGCTTTATTACAAAGCTGTCATCATCAAGACAGCATGGTACTGGCACAAAAACAGACACATAGACCAATGGAACAGAATAGAGAGCCCAGAAATAGACCCTCAACTCTATGGTCAACTAATCTTCGACAAAGCAGGAAAGAATGTCCAATGGAAAAAAGACAGCCTCTTCAATAAATGGTGTTGGGAAAATTGGACAGCCACGTGCAGAAAAATGAAATTGGACCATTTCCTTACACCACACACAAAAATAGACTCAAAATGGATTAAGGACCTCAATGTGAGAAAGGAATCCATCAAAATCCTTGAGGAGAACACAGGCAGCAACCTCTTCGACCTCAGCCGCAGCAACATCTTCCTAGGAACATTGCCAAAGGCAAGGGAAGCAAGGGCAAAAATGAACTTTTGGGATTTCATCAAAATCAAAAGCTTTTGCACAGCAAAGGAAACAGTTAACAAAACCAAAAGACAACTGACAGAATGGGAGAAGATATTTGCAAACGACATATCAGATAAAGGACTAGTGTCCAAAATCTATAAAGAACTTAACAAACTCAACACCCAAAGAACAAATAATCCAATCAAGAAATGGGCAGAGGACATGAACAGATGTTTCTGCAAAGTGATGTGGTTTTTCTGTTTGTTTTGTTATTTTTGTTTTTTTGAGATGGGGCTTCCCCTTTCATTGGCTGCTAGGCTACTGATTTTTTTCAAGGATAACACAAAACGGGGGAAGAGGGGAAATGGGAATAGAGATAGTTGAAATGCCACAAAGCTCACAGAACTTCTTGAGTCATTTTTCCTGAATAAACACTCTTCAGATCGTTGCTCGCTTTTCGTTAATATTGAGAGATCTGAAAAAGTTGATTTGGACAGTTTTCCGCAGTGTTCTTTTTACTTTCATGGAGGAATGGATTTCCAGAGGTTGATACTGTACCATTCAGGAGGTGCTTCTCATTTGAATTTTTTTTTCTTAATGATTCAACATTTTGAACAATTTATCACCTTACTTTTAAAAACCTATTAGTGCTTTCAGGTTAAAAAAAAATTCCATGACGATTCACAGATCTGTATCCCTGGGACTAATAATATATTATATGTTAATAAAAAAAAAATTCCAGTACACTGATGTACTTTTAAAAGCTTAAGTCTTGGGATGCCTGGGTAACTCAGTTGTTTAAGTGTCAGACTCTTGATTTCGGCTCAGGTCATGATCTCAAAGTTCTGAGATTGTGTCCTGTGTCAGATTCCATGCTCAGTGTGGAACCTGCTTGAAATTCTCTCTCTCTCTCCCTCCCCCTGCTTACACTATCTCTCTTTCTGTAAAATAAATGAGTAAAATCTTTTTTTTAAAAAAAGCTTAAGACTTAATTATTTGAAGAACTACATTTTGTGATTGTTTTCTTGTACTTAATACATTGTAACATAAAGATTTGTAATAAACACTTTTCAGAATCCTGTTAAGATATTTATTCATTTGTTCATGAAATTGCTTTCTTTCCAAAATTAAGCATATTGTCATTCAGTAAAAATGAATTAGAAGATCTGAAAAAAAAAACTTCCAATATCATCTGAACCTACGAAATCTAAATTGGAAATATTTTGGATAACATAGGATTTTATGACAGTAAACTGCAGTAAATTATCTTTACTTAGAAAATAAGTAACCTGATTTTTTTCTGTACTCTATTTTAGAGAATTATAATCAATTGAAAACCTTATAATTTTATCCTTGTATTCAAAATAACTTCTAGCACATGCCTTCAGATCAATACCAATTCAATCTAGTTTATTGTATGTTAAGATATCATTGAGTTTCTTCACAGTCCCCATAATACTTCCAAAAATTCAAAAACTTAACTCCACTCCACAGAGTTCTAATGCAACTTATAACAATAGCTGATAGCAGTTTGAGAGAAACCAGTGGGTCTTTTTCCCAATATTTCATGTAAGATACTGAGAAATAGGCCCTGATGAAAAACTTCCCTGTGACATTTCTATAATATAATGAGATTAAGGAACATTTTATTTTTGTGGATTCAAATATTTATAATTCTAAAAATCAGTTTATGTTAATAGCAAGTTGGCATTTTCAGGAACATTCAGCCAGTACTTAATGCTATAATCACCTTCTACTTATTTTATTATTTTGGGGGGAATTTGATCAACCTTATTAATAATTGGGAAAATGAAAACCAAAAACAAAGATACCATTTGATACTCATAAGGTTGGCACAAAATATTTATATTTACATCTGATTTTGGTTAGTCATTAGACTACAGAAGGAAGCACACACAGAATCTAAACCATTCCCTGTCTTGTGTGCATAAGTTGGAGAATTCCAGTAACACTCAGGTTCCATGTTAGCAAGTTCTACAGCTACTATACTATTATTTTGTGATTACAAATGTCAAGAAATCAGACATTTTTCTCCTGGACATCCTAGAGCTGAAAAGCTTGCTGTCGTTGTGGGAATATTTTGATTTCAGAATTTGTTTTGCTCAGGTTAGGACATTAGTCAACATGAAAATGATTTCTTGTATTCACCCACTCAGCCTATCAAAATACTGTGAGCTTGGGATTCTCTTCAGCAATTCAAGAGTATGTGAGAAGAACATTCTGCCAGTCTGCTGAAGACTCGAGGGAAATTCCTTGTAGAAATATTCAGCAGAAGAGTTGTTAGAGACAAGTTTACCAAAATCTCTGAATTAATGATTTTAGAAAAGGAGCCTCAGTAATTACCAGAAAGGGCAATGGAATCTTCATGGGAGTTCAAGCTCCATTTTTAAATTTTTTTTTTCCTTTTGACATCCCTTCATCCATGTTTACACTCCCTATACCACCTCCCTCTGGCAACCACCAACCTGTTGTCTGTGTCTATGATTTTTCTTTTTTTAAAGATTTCTCAGTTCATACAGTATTTGTCTTGGTCTGACTTATTTAGGTCCATTCATGTCATAGATAGCAAGATTTCATTCTTGTGTGTATCTTTGTTTCTTTAATTTTTTATCCACTATTTCTTTATCCATCCTTCAGTGGATTTTTAGGTTGTTTGTTTATCTAGGCAATTGTAAATAATGCCGCAATGAACATGGGCATGCATGTAACTTTTGAGTTAGTGTTTTTGCTTTCTTTGGATAAATACACAGAAGTGGAGTTGCTGGATCATAAAGCGGTTGTATTTTTTTTTAAAGATTTTGTTTATTTATTTGACAGACAGAGATCACAAGCAGGCAGAGAAGCAGGCAGAGAGAGAGAGAGGAGGAAGCAGGCTCTCTGCTCAGCAGGGGCTCGATCCCAGGACCCTGAGATCATGACCTGAGCCAAAGGCAGAGGCTTAACCCACTGAGCCAGCCAGGCGCCCCAAAGCGGTTATATTTTTAACTTGTTGGGGAGCCTCCACACTGTGTATTCGCTATTCATTTAAAATGTGTTTAACACATAATATTAACAAATATTAAGTGGGTGTTTTCAGGGGCGCCTGGGTGGCTCAGTGGGTTAAGCCGCTGCCTTCGGCTTGGGTCATGATCTCAGGGTCCTGGGATCGAGCCCCACATCGGGCTCTCTGCTCGGCGGGGAGCCTGCTTCCTCCTCTCTCTCTGCCTGCCTCTCTGCCTGCTTGTCATCTCTCTCTGTCGGATAAATGAGTGAAATCTTTAAAAAAAAAAGTGGGTGTTTTCAGGAAAATGCAGCAAGTACTTAAGGTATTAATCACCTTTTAAATTCTTGTATCGAGGTGAAGTTTTGTAACTATGAAATGTAGACCTTAACTAAATGATTTTTTTAGTTTTATGAACTCTACTGCTCAAATCCTAATCAAGAGATTATTGCAGTTCTGTGACTCCACATCTTTCCCTCATGTCTCTTCCAGCCAATTCTTACATACCAAAGGTAGCCTATATTCTAAGTTCTATGACTGTTGAGGAATTTTCACTGTTACAGACCTTCATATAAATAGAATTATACAGTAGCTAATCTTATGTGTCTGACTTCTTCTGCTCAGTGTGGTGTTTTAGAAATTCATCCATGCTGTTGTGTATGTCAGTAGTTGATTTATTTTTTTGTTTTAGTTTTTTAACATAAATAGCTACTTTTTACTCATCCTCTTGGAATATAAGTTTTCTTTGTGGGTGTGTGTGTGGGGAGTGTTCCATGTTTGGGTGTATAATAAAGTCCTGGTTATGGTTTCTCAGATGAGGCATGAAGTGGGAACAGAAGGCATACTTAAAATTCTGTAAAAAGTTGTTACATGTGTTCATTGTGTATTAATACACACACACACACACACACACACTACACATACATACACTACACATTTAATAAGAATAATAGTAAGAAATAGTAAGAAAATGGCAGTTAACATTTGAGTGTTCACTTGTGCTAGGCCCTTTCCTAAGAACTACACACGTTTTACCCCATATACTCCTTGCAACAATTCTCTGAAGTAGGTAGAGTGTATTGTTATCTCTAATGAGTAAAGTGAAAATTTAGAGGATAAGCCATTTGCCTCAGATCACACATCCAGTAAGTGGCCAGTTGGGGATTTGAATTCTGTCCCTTGATTGTCCTTAAACTATGGCTCCTCTTTGCTAATGGCTAGTATTTATTAAACACTGTTTCATATCGAACATTAGTGGAATGTACAAACATGAACTCATGCACATACCCCTGTACTACAGTGGAGACAGTTTATGTAAAGATTAGCTAAGAGGTCATGTCCTCTTCACATGATTATATGAGTCAGGAGTGACAAACGGACTTGAGAGGCAGAAGCCAGTCATCAGATGTGTACTGTTTGGCCTGCAAGATGTTTAGAATTTATATTGTTTGTGGCCAACATTTAAAAATGAAATTTCACACATTAAATTCTTGATTTCTGGCATGTTCCATGAAACCATGCTATCTGAAAACCTTGCCTACGCTAGTGGTCTGGAGCTGACTTTCTGCTGCCTCTCTTGGGCCTACACTCAGCCCTGAGAGCTCATTTATGCTTCCTGGATAGACATGAACATTTGTGAATCTTGACATAGTTTGTCAAGGAAGTTGTTCTAAACTTCTGTTTGAAGAATTCCAACAGGCTATTCTAGATTTAGGAGATAGTATCACTCAAGGACGGAAGGACATTTGCTGGGTGAGCTAAAGGACTGGAATAATGCAGGAATAACATGAATTGGCCAGAGACCAGGATGGGAGGAGGACTATGCCAGACTGTGAGGTTTGGCCTCAGTGTCTTAGGAAATCTTAGGTTTGAATACAGAGGAATGGCAGAATCAGAGTTTCAGTTTTCTAACAGGAAAAATGTAGCCTCAAATTGCTAATGGTAGAACATGTCATTCAGTTGTGGTTATTCAAACTGAACAGATGGTTGAAACATATCAAATTGCCATTTTTGTAGGTTAAAAGGAATAAAGTTTCAACAAGTATGTACAGTTTGACCTTAAAAGTTTGCTGGTAGCACTTTACTTTAAATGAGTCACTTATTTGTCATTTGTATTTGTAAAGTTCATTTATATTTTCTGAACAGGACAAGGAAACTAGTACAAATATATACTGTAATACCTCCTCAGTTGTTGTTTTCTTTAAGTTTTATTTAGATCTTTAAAACATGTTCTTATATTTATTTTTTGAAATGTTGAATTTCCATAATATCTATTAGGATATTTATTAAATACATTGAGATGGTATTTCAGAATGTTAGGGAGAGACCATTTGAGTTACATAAACAAATAATACCGTTAACTAAAAATAGAAGATCCTCTTCATAATGTTGATACTTAAAAGAGAAAATTATGTGGATGAACATACGTAAGCTTCAGAGAGCTTTTCTTGTACTAGGCATTTAGCTGTCTTGCAACTGTTAATCAGCACAGGCCTTAAAACAGCTGCTATCAGATTAATTAGAGGGAATCCAGGAAATAATTCAACTGAATGTAGCATTCATGTAAGTGTGTTGAAAGCAATTAAGAGTAACTATAGTCATTACTGAGACTTCCAGGAAGTATGCCAAAGGGCTCAAAAGTTATAAAATACCTTCCCAGTTTGTGTGTGTGTGTGAGAGATAAAAAATCTAGTTTATATGTATGATCTAAAGACACACTAATAGAAATTAAAATTAAATAAAATTGAAATTATTTTCTTGAATTATGGGATATTAACTCACTTATTTCTTTGAAGTTGAGGGGCTAAGAAAGATAGGTCATTTAAACTGGTTTAGAAAGAAAGGGGTTTATTTGGTGGCACTGTATAAAATATTAAATTATAGTAGGTAAATTTTTATTAATTTTTATAACTAATGCAAGGCTTCAAATAGAGGAAGTTGGTGATTCACCAAGGTCACATATCTATGAGAAGGAAACTCAAAAAAGTTCCTTAATGATGAGTTTAAATCCTTAAGAAACTTTATACTTACCACATGGCATGCCTACAATACGCGTTTTTTGTGATCAGTGTTGTCATCGTCGTCATTGTCTCATCAGCAGCAGCAGCAGCAGCAACTATTTCCATTAGTTGTTATTAGGACTGAAAGCCTGCTGATCTAACATGTCATCTTGTGTTTCAACTTTCTGTAGGTCTCTAGACTACTTTAGTGATTGATAGTAGTTTACCTAAAACTTAACAGTAGGAAAATTGTGCTATTGTCTAACCAGTTTAGCCTTGGTTGACTTCTAAAGGAGGGAAGGAAGGGAGGAAGGGAAAGAAGGAAGAAGGAAAGAGAGAAAGGAAGAAAAGAAGAGAAAAAGAGCAGCATTGAGGAAGAGAGACAGGGATGGGGACAGGGAATGTATATTTAAAAGAAAAAGTAATAATTCTTTCTTATTTAATAAGAGTACAGGGTGAACTCAGGTTAATTTATTTTTGAGAATGGACATTTGGTATGTGATTACATCTTTCTGTTGTGTTACAGTCTTTTAAACCTGCTTCCATGTTTCTTCTAAAAAATGAGCTGGAAAGACAGGATGGCTAACACTCCCCATTTTCAAAGTCTTGGCCACACTTTTTCAAAAGGGGTATGAAATAGGCAAAAGGCTTGCTTGTAATTCTGTGGACAACTTTTTAATGTATTTTAGGAACGTTTTTCTCTTTGATTTAAAGAAAAACTGTGGTTTGGGAACAACTAAAGTGTTTTAGAGTGTTTTAGTTGGGACAAAGGACAGATGGGAAATATTCCTCTTGTTTTTTTATGCCCTACCCCCTATAGGTAACATGATGATAGTTCCCAGGGGTGGTGGGAGAGGCCTGATGGATCCTAAGGCACTGTTTTCTCACAGAGTGCCAGCACTTAAAAAAAAGAATTTTATGTATGTATGTATGTATGTATTTATAGCATGTGAGCAGGGGGAGGGACAGAGGTATCTCCCACTCCAACACCCCTGTCCTCTGCCATTGCTCCTTCTCCCACATGGTAATACCACATACCACGTTTCTTTCTTTAGGCCCCACCTCTCACTCTTGGCAAACTCTGATTTTTTTTCATTCAAGTCGAATGCCCTCTCTCAACAATGAAGATTTCATACACTACTCTTCCTGAACTTTGTATTCTCTAGGTGTATGTCTTCAGGTATTCATGGATGTCTCTTGTTAGTTCTACTTCACCACCAGAAACAAATACCATGGACTCACTCTAGGAAGAATTATTTATTTCCACACAATTAGTTGCTGTATGGAAATAAAAACAAAAAATATTCTAAGGATAGATATCATATCATAGAACTGTATTTTCCAAAAAAACTGGAAGGGTTCTTAGAATCTATCTAATGTAAACCCTTTATTTGGGAGTTCTAGACACAGAACTCGGAAGGCTTGGTACATCTGGTAAGAAATAGAATATATTTTTTTGACAAGGTGTACTAGAAATTAGGTCTTGTGATTCCCTATCCAGTATACTTTCCACAACACTGCACAGAATCTAATCCTTGGGTTATAGTATTTGAACAACTTGAACAAATATGAGAAATCATATTTTGACAGCTGGAAATAATGGGAAATAATAGGGGCAAGTATTCCCCAAACAAGAAATAGATGAAGCAAAGGTACAAAGAGAAATGATTATGGTCCTTTTAGGGGAGAGCATATAGTTCAACACACTGTAGACTACCAAGCCTGGGTGAAAGGACCTCAGGAAAGGCAGTAGAATTCTTTTCTGGTAAGGAAAAATGAGAAGCAATAATAAATTTTTCTTTTTTTATTATTATTACTATTACCAATTCCAAATTATGCCAGCTTTAAAGTACTTTGACTTGAAAAAATTTTTTTTCTAAATTTCAAATAATTGCTGCACTTGTGGTTTATGTTCAATAATATATGTAAGCTTCAAATTGATGCCTAGCTATTACTTACATGCTTGAATAAACATGGAATTCTGCTGGGAAGTCTATTTAGCAAATTCCCGGTTCTATAGGTAGCCCTGACACATGCACACTCAGCTGTTATACGTGTTCATTTTGAGAGTAAATTTATAAAGTTTTCAAATCTCTAGAGCTTGTTTCAGATGGAGTTCATATTTCCAGTCTCTATAGTAGTACATAATCTTTCACTTAGACAGTAGATCTGAAATAAGCCAAAATAGCTTATTAGTTACTTCCTTGTCTATTGTTATTCTTGTGACCACTTGCTTAAATCATTGAAACATAATACAAAAATCAGGTTGAATTTTTTTAGTAAGTACAAATGTCACGTCATAAAAGAAATATTGTATTGAATTTTAATAATTCCAAAATTTGAATTTAACTTTATATGTTAACATATATACTAAATAATAGTAGGTTGAATAGATTGTATCTAAGTGAAAATGTGCTTATAAGTACAAAGAATATACTCATATATATTCTTATATTTGCAATATTGAAATACTCTTATAATTCTTAGAAATTAAATGTATTTCATTATTAAGAAGGATTTAAAATATTGCTATGAAGTATTCAAGATAGTAAAGCAAAATATAATCAGATACAGTTTTGAAATAAGATTTTAAAATAATAGCCACTTGTAAGTATACACAACACCAAATAATATATAAAATTCTTTATTGAAGAGCTGTGGTGCTCAAAACATTGAGCAAGCCTATGTTGACAGTGAGTGCTAGAGACCACATCTAAACACCAAGCTGAGACAGAATTGACCTACATATTTATTTATTTTATGATTATTTATTTTTTTAAAGATTTATTTATTTATGCAAGAGAGTGCACACAAGCAGGGGGAGGAGGGGGGCAGAAGGAGAAGGAGAAACAGGCTGCCTGCTGAGCAGGGAGCCTCCTGTGGGACTTGATCCCAGGACCTGAGCTGAAGGTGGATATTTAACCAACTGAGCCACCCAGGTTTCCTAATTTCTGATCATTTAAATGGAATATATATATTTTTCAGTTTACATTGCATATTTCAGCGACTTGTCTTCATGAGGGTGATTGAAGTTGTAAGTCATTTACCCAAAGAGAGCTTAGGTAATCTACTCATTAGGAAAACATGAGGAAGAAATGATGCCTTCATTTACCTTCATTACATTATCTCGGAAAAGACCCATGAAGTAAAAGGGTGTTTCAGAAAAATATAGTAAAATATAAAAGTGTGGAACTTTCTCATACGTGTATTTTGAAGGAAAAGAAAAAAATACAGAAATTAAGAAGTGCTGGTTCCTTTTTTTGCACCACAATGATGGAGGGATAGAGCCCTGATTATTTATCACCTGAAGATGACTAATGAATATAGAATTAAAATACAATAGGAAACCTAAAAACACCTTATTTCAGAGTAAGTTTCACAAAGTACATTTTAAACTTACTATTTTGAAACAATATCATACTCACAGAAGTTGCAGAAATACTAATGTTCCTTTGTGTCCTTCACCCATTTCCTCCGATGGTAACATTTTGCATAACTATCATCCTTTATCAAGACCAGGAAACTGACACTGGTGCCATACTTAGTAGAGACTGTATTCATATTTGACACACTTTTTAAGCATAAGAACTTTTAAAGTATTTTAAAATAATATGTTTAGAAATCTTAGTTTTGTGTGTCTTAGGAAAAAATACAATTAAAATGAATTTGTTTGCTTTATCTTAAATATACATTTCTTTATTACTGTCTGAATATGAGGTGTCACATATGAGGTTTGGACCTCATCTCTTTATTCCATGTTTTAGGAAGACTTAAGCTGTCATGTTTATGTTGTATTTCCCAATGTGATTGCCACTAGGACCCAAACCATTGGAAACTAGAATGAGACAGAGTAATGGTAGATGTGGGAAAACCTCAGGTTATTCCACTTCTTAATGGCAATAGGCATAGAAAGTAATTTACAGTAGAAATATGTTTTATATGTGTTTTTGTATTGTAGTCTCATTTATGAGCAAAACTACTTCACTAACATTATAAACACTGACTATTACTAGGTCTTCAATGTGTTTAGATGATTTTGGAGGAAAATAATTTTCAATATAATATGGAATATATTGTCACTTTTTGTCAGTATGACAATTTGAATATTCTAATATCCTAAGCTTGAGGGAAAATTGTAAATCTTTTTGAACTATCTTTTCCAATTTTTACTCTAGCAAAGTGTGTAATACTTAATATTCCAGTAGTCTACCATTAGATACATTTACACTTACTATGTTCACCACAAAGCCTTTTATGACTAGGAGATTGAGAACTTTTTATAAGTACTGTACCATAATGCATAACTTAACAGGATAATTTACATAAAAAATCCAACTCATAGACTACACTGGTCACCTAGAATTACGCATTACAGATTTAAAGTTAGAGCAGGCACATTTTAGAGATAATAACAAAAGCTTTGTAGTACAAAAATAAAGTTTGTAGAAGAGAAACAAGGTTAAATAATACATGATTTTACCTTTATAGAATATTACTAAGAATATTTTGCCAAAAAGTTCATGAACAGAAAAAAGCCTTAAGCTCACAAAATTCTGTTTTGTATGTAAATTAAAAAGAAAAGAAATGACAGTGAAATTGAAAATCATCATATAAACCATGGTTCTCCATCTTTGGTGAACACCATAATTTCCTGGGGAGTGATTTTGGAATATATCAGATAAAATCTGTAAGGGATAATCTAAAACATATCAATAGAACACATTTTTTTTCTAGTAGAGATGCAAGAGCAAGTACGGTATCATTGGTTTCCTTGTAGTGTATTTTTTTCCAGCTTTGATTTGTAGATTACTTAAGGGTCAACAGCATTACTAAGTAGTTGTAACTATTTGACTTTAGTCTCTTTTTAATTTGACTACTTATTACAATGGAGATTCTTAGGAATAGGGAGATACAATAACATGCAGTGGTGTAGTGATCAGATTTAGCTAAATGCCAAGTTATAGACATAGCAGTAACCTGCAGTGGCTTTGGAACTTAAAAGTGAAGAGTGTGGGGAGAAATGTAATATCTGATTTTTCAAACTGTTTTTAGCTGATAGTATAACCTTAATGGATATTGTAGTTTGTCAGCCCTCCCATGATATTTATCAATACTTAGAAAGATTTTGAAGCTCATCTAGCCATAAGTTGGAATCTTAAATATTTAAGCACAAGGATAAATAAATTATGCTTTTATTACCTTTATTTTTATGAGATGTCCAACATGTATTAGAAAAACATGATGCAGTAAGAAAAAGTACAGGCATTGATGTTGGATAGGTCTGTGTTCTAATGCAGGCTTGCCGTATTTTATCTATGAGCTTCAGCAAATTACTGAACTATTGAACTTCCTGTGGTTCCTGTAAGAAATTAAAATGTACTCCCAAAACAGTCTAACACTGTGCAGTCAGCAGATGTTTCATTCTCTTTGCTCCTAATTATGATACAAGACAGTTACTTGTAATCCATACATGTTGAGTTCTGCATATTGAGGACACTCTCAGTGTTTGATGAATGAAGGAAATCATAGATTAAATTCACTGTAGTATAAAACTGATGACTTTCACTCATCCAGTAAAATCTTGGGAGTGTGAATTGATAGAAAATGAATTAAGTCCATTTATTCATATGTTGATCGTAAGGATTCTAGGCTAAGTTACAGAATATTGTTCTTCTTTTAGTTGTTCTTTTTTAAAAAAACTTTTTATTATGTTATATTAGTTACCATACATTACATCATTAGTTTTTCATGTAGTGTTCCATGATTCATTGTTTGTGTAAAACATCCAGTGCTTCATGCAATATGTGCCTCCTTAATACCCATCACTGGGCCAACCCATCGCCCCCACTCCCTTCCCCTCTAAAACCCTCCATTTGTTTCCTGGAGTGCAGAGTCACTCATGGTTCGTCTCCCCCTCTGGATATCCCCCTCTTAATTTTTCCCTTCCTTCTAATGTCCTCCATGTTATTCCTTCTGTTCCACAAATAAGTGAAACCATATGATAATTATCTTTCTCTGCTTGACTTATTTCACTTAGCAATAATCCCCTCCAGTTCCATCCATGTCAGTGCAAATGTTGGGTATTCACCCTTTCTGATGGCTGAGTAATATTCCATTGTATATATGGACCACATCTTCTTTATCCATTCATCTGTTGAAGGGTGTCTCCGCTCTTTCCACAGTTTGGCTATTGTGGACATTGCTGCTATGAACATTGGGATGCAGGTGCCCCTTCTTTTCACTACATCTGTATCTTTGGGGTAAATAACCAGTAGTGCAATTGCTAAGTCATAGGTTTGCTCTATTTTTAACATTTTGAGGAACCTCCACACTGTTTTACAAAGTGGCTGTACCAATTTGAATTCCCACCGGCAGTGTAAGAGGGTTCCCCTTTCTCCACATCCTCTCTGACACTTGTTATTTCATCCCTTGTCAATTTTTGCTATTCTAACTGGTGTAAGGTGGTATCTCAGTGTGGTTTTGATTTGAATTTCCCTGATGGATAGTGAAGCTGAACATTTTTTTAATGCGTCTGTTAGCCATTTTTATGTCTTCTTTGGAGAAGTGTCTGTTCATGTCTTCTGCGCAGTTTTTTGACTTATTTGTTTTTTAGGTGCTGAGTTTGAGAAATTCATTATAGATCTTGGATACCAGCCCTTTATCTGTAATCTCATTTACAAATATCTTCTCCCATTCTGTGGGTTGCCTCTTTGTTTTGTTGACTGTTTCCTTTGCTGTGCAGAAGCTTTTTATCTTGTTGTCCTTTGTTGTGCAGAAGCTTTTAATCTTGATGAAGCCCCAAAAGTTCATTTTCGCTTTTGTTTCTCTTGCCTTTGGAGATGTGTTGTGAAAGAATTTGCTGTGGCCTATGTCAAAGAGGTTACTGCCTATGTTCTTCTCTAGGATTTTGTTGGATTCCTTTCTCACACTGAGGTCTTACATCCATTTAGAGTTTATCGTTGTGTACGGTGTAAGAGAATGGTAGAATTTTGTTCTTCTGTATATAGCTGTCCAATTTTCCCAGCACCATTTATTGAAGAGACTGTCTTTTATCCATTGGGTATTTTTTCCTGCTGTGTCAAAGATTAGTTGACCATAGAGTTGAGGGTCCATATCTGGGCTCTCTGTTCTGTTCCATTGTCTACATGTCTGTTTTTGTGCCAGTACCATGCTGTCCTGGTGATCACAACTTTGTAGTAGAACTTGAAATCAGGCAGTGTGATGCCCCATCTTTGTTTTTCTTTTTTCAACATTTCCTTGGTGATTTGGGGTATTTTCTGATTCCATACAAATTTTAGGATTTTTTTTTCCAGCACTTTGAAAAATGCCATTGGTATTTTGATCTAGGGCCTGATGGAGTCCCTGGGGGAATTTACCAAACATTAAAAGAAGAAATAATTCCTATTCTCCTGAAGCTGTTTCAAAAAATAGAAATAGAAGGAATATCCAAACTCATTCTGTGAGGCCAGCATTACCTTGATCCCAAAACCAGGCAAAGACCCCATCAAAAAGGAGAGTTACAGACCAATATCCCTGATGAATATGGATGCCAAAATTTTCAAAAAGATCCTACCTAATAGGATCCAGTAGTACATGAAAAGGATAATCCATCATGACCAGGTGGGATTTATTCCTGTGATGCAGGGGTGGTTCAACATCCACAAATCAATCAGTGTGATAGAACACATTAATAAGAAAAGAGACAAGAATCATATGGTTCTCTCAATTGATGCAGAAAAAGCATCTAACAAAATATACCATCCTTTCCTGGTTAAAGCTCTTCAGAGTGTAGGGATAGAGAGAACATTCCTCAATTTCATAAAAATCATCTATGAAAGGCACACAGCGATTATCATTCTCAGTGTGGAAAAGCTGAGATCCTTTCCTTAAGATCAAGAACATGACAAGGATGCGAACTCTCGCCACTGTTGTTCAACATAGTACTAGAAGTCCTATCAAAAGCAACAGACAACAAAAAGAAATAAAAGTTATTCAAATTGGCAAAGTAGAAATCGAACTGTCTCTCTTCACAGATAACATGATACTTTATGTGGAAAACCATAGACTCCACCCCCAAATTACGAGAACTCATACAGCAATTCAGTAATGTGATAGGATACAAAATCAACGTACAGAAATCAGTTGCTTTCCTATACACTAACAATGTTACTGTAGAAAGAGAAATTAAGGAATCAATTCCATTTACCACAGCACCAAAAACTGTAAGATGCCTTGGAATAAACCTAACCAAAGAGGTAAAGGATCTATACTCTAGGAACTACAGAATACTCATGAAAGAAAAGAAGAAGACACAAAAAGATGGGAAAACATTCCATGTTCACCGATCAGAAGAATAAACATTGTTAAAATGTCTATACTGCCCAGACCAATCTATACTTTCAATGCCATCCTAATCAAAATAGAATTTTGTTCTGCTGAATTTATATAATGTGTGTGTGTGTGTGTGTGTGTGTGTGTGTGTTTGTAGAGTATTATTAGTATGATTCTCTTAAAAGTTTCTGGTGTATTCATGATGAACTCTCAACATTGATTCTGAAGTATATATAGAAAAGGTTGAAACAATAAAGACATGGGTTAAGAGAAAGGGAAGCAAGTTATACAACTTTATTTACCATTATTTTAGCTCAAATAATTTTAAGGCATATGTCTATGGATAAGTGGAAATAAAGCTTCTGCTAAATTTCAAGGGTCTGGGGATTAGCTGCACAGCACATTTTTTGTCTAAATAAATGTTTTTTAGAGGGCTTGAGTTATCTTTTATACCCATAAAGGAAATATGTACAAAGTAACTCCTAGCTACTCAGTGTCATTTTCTCATAAAATTAATGAACTGGAATTAAAAGATAGTTGAATGTGTAAAAAAATTACTGTAGATGTCTAAAGTACCATTTACTAAAGCATGCTGCTGTTACATGTGTTAGGGGTCAATTTTGTGACTTTCATCCTGATGAACATTTTATGTTCCTTTTGTTATTTCAGTGGTTACTATACTTGTTCCTAGATTGGATATTTAGTGAATCATTTATTAAGGATTTTTTTATAACTTGAATCTTTGGGTTTTCTGAAAAGAATTATTGTACTTCAAATTTGTTTATGGACTCTGAAAAACAATCTGAGGGGTTTAAAGTGGCAGGGGGGTGGGAGGTTGGGGTACCAGGTGGTGGGTATTATAGAGGGTACGGCTTGCATGCAGCACTGGGTGTGGTGAAAAAATAATGAATGCTGTTTTTCTGAAAATAAATAAATTGGAGAAAAAAATTTGTTTATATCTTTGGAGTTTAAAAAGCATGTTAATTAGTTGAGAATTAATTGTAGGAATTGCGATAGAGTCAAATTTTACTTATTTCTTTTATTCCATATCTTGCTTTGTGATAAAAACTAAATGTTGGTGGCAAGAACAAGGGGATTAGAACATGAAAAAAAAAAAAGAAAACGCAAGATATTCGAAGCAGTGTGTTGTTAAAACATGCCTTATTTGAGTTTCAGATGCTTTCTTCTTAACAATGAAATTTTTGTCTGGCAACATGTATTGGAAGCTTCATACTTGGAAGCTTCATACTTGAAAATCAGTGGTTTGATTTCTCCACTGGAATTTTTCCATAGCCTATTAACTGGTCTGCTGGCTTTCACTATTGATATTCTTCCTCCCTAGCTCTGTGACCTCATCACCTAACACTCCCTGTCTTGCTTCAGTCTTAGTAACCTCAACTTCTCCTCTGCCCCCAACAGCAATTTGTGATGTCTTTTGACTTCCTTTCTTCAAGAGGTGGAATTTACTTTCTTATATTCTGAATTATATCTGGCTTTGTGATTTGCTTGCATGAATAGAATGTGGTAAAAGTGGCATCACAGGGGCACCTGGATGGCTCAGTGGGTTAAGCCACTGCCTTTGGTTTGGGTCATGATCTCTGGGTTCTGGAATTGAGCCCCGCATTGGGCTCTCTGCTCAGTGGGGAGCCTGCTTCCCCCTGCCTCTCTGCCTACTTGTGATCTCTCTCTCTCTCTGTCAAATAAATAAATAAAATCTTTAAAAAATGTTTTAAAAAGTGGCATCACACCTTTTCTAAACTTGGGCCTCAAGGGACCTTGAATGCTTGCACTTGTTCTCCTGGAAATCTGCCACCACCAGATGATGAGAGGCATGTGACTCATTCACAGCAGCCAATAGCTAGCCTGCTGTGAGACATGAGTAAGGTCTTACTAATAGACCAACAAACTCACTGGTCTTTGGTATTATCACTTAGCTGTTGTGGGTATTCATGTCTTATTTTAAGACATGGTCAGTTCCTTCCTTTGTTTTGGTAGAATTCCTCTAAGATGATATGAGATTAATGGACTTCCATAGAGTTTTCTAGGACTCTTCAGATCTCATGAGGATGAATATTTAATTAAAAAAGGGTATTTTCTCTAAAAAATTAACTTTCCCATAGACATTTTTTAGGAGTAAATGTTTTTGTGAGGTTGGGGTACCAGGTGGTGGGTATTATAGAGGGCACGGATTGCATGGAGCAGTGGGTGTGGTGCAAAAATAATGAATACTGTTATGATGAAAATAAATAAAAATTAATTTAAAAAATGTAGCTTAAACTGCCTACAGTAAGGGAAGAGCATGTTACTTTTTAAAATTCATGTGACACAGAGAGAGAGAGCACAAGCAAGGAGGAGGGCCTGAGCAAGAGGGAGAAGCAGACTCCCTGCTGAGCAGGGAGCCCAACGTGGAACTCGATCTTAGGACCCTGGGATCATGACCTGAGCAGAAGGCAGAACCTTAACTAAGTGAGCCACCCAGGCACCCAAGAACATGTTACTTGATTGAAATACAATATTTCCTTCAGAAAAGAGAGATGTAGTTATTCAAATTGTGTTAAGACATCATCCCAATTTGAGGGGACTTAGTATTGACCCTTTAATATTACACTGCTTGAAAAATGCTTTGATTCCCATTTTAAGATTATGTTTGTCTTGAGCAATTTTGAAAGTGAGGGCTAAGGAAGGATATAAAAAATATTCTGTTGATGTGTACACTACAGTCAAAATATCACAACCTTATAGAAGTCGTCTCAGACAAATTTAATTCTAAAGATGGCCAGGGTGGAAGTGGTAGTAACAGGTATTATTTTTAATGTTAAAAGTGCATTCCAGAAGTAAAAAAATAAGTCCATGCAGGAGGAATAGTGTGGAGTGTTGTATATTAGACATTTTCTCCCAGAGTTTATAGAGTTAGGGAATGGTCACACAAATATAAAATATGTATAATCTAAACTGAAGGTGCCATATTGAAATTGATAGGTATGTTTAGCCACTAAACATTTTTTTCCTGAATTTTTTTCAATATTACTTTTGGCATACATGACCTTAATTATATGTAGTAAAAAGATAAACATTTATCAAAATCATCAATCTTAAAAAAAATCTCCTCACATGATTTAAAACAATCCAGCTTTATCATATTAAAGGGAAATTATTCATCTCCACATCTCTTGGTTAAATCAACTTAGAATTTCACCAAAATAACACAGGGTACCTTTGGTCCGATTAATATCTTTTAATTTTTAAAAGAACAGTTTTAGGTTTAGAACAAAATAGGGAGGAAGGTATGGAGTTCTATATATCCCCTGCCCGCACATGTACATAGCCTCTCCCATTATCAGCATCACTTACAGAGTGGTAAATTATTTTTACCACAGTTGATGGTCCTACGTAACACCTCAAACTCACCCAGAGTTCATAGTTTATATTGTGGCTCTCTATTGGTTTTGTACATTCTGTGGGTTTGAGCAAATGTATGATGACATATATCTGTCATTATAGGATCATACAGATTATCTTCACTGCTCTAAAATTCCTGTGTTCTGCTTATTCTTCTCCTCCCGCAAACCCTGGTAACCACTGATCTTTTATTATCTCTGAAGTTTTTCCCTCTCAAGAATGCCTTATAGTTGGAATCATACAGTATGTAGACTATTCGTATTGGCTCTTTTCACTTAGTAACATGTATTTAAAATTTCTCCATGCCTTTTCATGGCTTTGATAGCCTATTTATTTTTAGTGGTGAATAATACTCTTTTATCTGGATATGCCAATTTATTAATATATCTACCTTTTGAGGGGCATCTTGGTTGCTTCCAAGTTCAGGCAGTTATGAATGAAACTATTATAAACATCAGTGTGTAGGTTTTTGTGTGGACATACGTTTACAGCTTCTTTGGGTAAACATCATCCTGCATAATTGCTGGATTGTATGGTAAGAGTATATTTAGTTCTCTAAGAATCTGCCAAACTGTCTGCCAAAGTAGCTGTACCATTTTGTGTTCCTACCACCAGTGAATGAGAGTTGCTGTTGCTTCACATACTCTCCAGCATTTGGTATGTCAGTGTTCCAGATTTTGGCCATTCTAACAGGTGTGTAGTGGTATTTTGTTGTTTTAATTTACAGTTCCTTGATGACATATGATGTGGAGCATCTTTTCATATGCTTATTTGTCATCTCTGTGTCTTCGTCGTTGAGGTTTATTAATGTATTCATATGTTTAAATCACTGATTCTCATGAATCTAATGGCAGCTTTTTGAAACATCTACCAAATGCTTAAATTTCATATTGAAACAGCAGTTTTTTTTACTATAGGATATTATCTGAACAGTAAAAGATTGATCATATGTGAGATATATGTAAGTCACACTTAGGCATATTTATATTACATATTCATATATTAGAATTTTATGAGGATAAAGGAAGATTTTATTACTAGTCATAAAAATCTTATAACATTTGGAAGTAACTTCAGAAAGCATCTTGTTAAAATCACCACTTAGTTTATGATCTTACTTTGTAATATTTTATTTTAAGGGATCATTTCATCTAAAATTCCTTTGAGACTGTCTTTGGAATGTTTTTTCTCATGATTTCCAGATAATCTATATTCTGCTAAGCACTAGGGCTCACTCCTTGCATGTCTTGCTTATGTGTGTATACTCGGTATGTTGGGGACCTTTCAAATGCCATGGCTTTAAATACAACCTATATTCTTAAGATTCCCCAATTTTCATCACCACCTTGGGTCTCTTCCCAGAAGTCCAGACTCATATATCCATCTGCCTAGTCTACATCTTTATTTGTGGTCTAAATAAGCCTGTAGCACTTAGCCAACTCCTAAAACTTTCTTATCTTCCCTTTTACACCAGACCCTTCCTATTCTTCCTCAGTGGTAACTTAATGCCTCTAGGTGGTCAGGCCAACACCTTGGATTCCTCTTGACTCCTCTTTATCATATGCTTCACAGCACTGGCAAATTCTCTCAGTTTTGTCTTAAAACTTAGACCCAGAATTTGACCACTTATCACCTCATCTGCTGCTATGTCTTGGTCCAGACTCCCTCTTCTCTCACCTTTTGCATTTCAGTAGTCTTCTAACAATTTTTCCTGCTCACTGTTACCCACTTTTCATTTTTTCTCATCATGGCAGCCAGTATGGTTCTATGAAATACAAATTACATGATACCTTTCTCTGCTCAGTATCTACTCATGATGGTCTCTGTCATCTCCCTATATATAAAACCCCAGGTCTCTACAGTTGTTTACAATAGTACAGTCATGTGACTCTTCCTTGCTATTGTTTGTCTCCTGGTACTTCCTTCACACTTGTTCCACTCCAAGGCACAATTCCCTTCTATAGACCAGACTTTCTTCCTCCCATGTCAGCACCTGCACTGGCTTTTCCCTTTGTCTGAGATGGTTTTTCTCCTCCTAGCCTCATGGCTTACCTACTCCTACTAACCCTCCCTACCCTGTCACCTCCTTCAGACATTGGCTCGTATATCACTGCTTAGTCAGACCTTCTCTGGATACCTATATAAAATTGCAACCTCCTCCCTTAGCTCTTACCACCACTGAAACACATTACTTAATTTATTTTCTAATTGTCTTTCTTCCTTCACTTAATACATAAGCTTCATGAGGGGGTAGGCTTTTATATGTTTTGTTCAATATCCCCAGTGCCTAGAAGAGTGACTTGTTTAGTAAATGTTGATTGCTAGAATAAATGATCTCTAATACATTTTTAAATACTAGGCAAATATTTAATGTATAATCTTTTCTCAAGTGTGTACTTTTGCAGTAGAGAAAGCAATCAGTAGGTTCTTTGTTTTTAATTTGGGTTTTCTTATTTAACAGATTCATCTATTTAATTTTTTTTTTCCTTCACCGAAACTGTTTACTAAAAAACATCCACTGCGCCTAGCCAAAAACCAACCTTACTTAACAGTATTGGTGCATAATCATGGCTTCTTGGAATGCTTCTGGGTTTAAGTTCAACCTTTACAAATTAGTTCTGAATTAGAGACCACTGCTAGATGAGATGGTATTAAGATAAGGAATTTACTGCTCAATCTGAAATAATTAGAAAGACACAAACAAGAAAAGGAGACTATTTTCAGAGGGCCAGGTCTTGTTTTCATAACTGCTTCTATAATCCTGTCATTAAAATAGTCATATTTCCTCAAATTGGACTTTGAAATGGAAAGTGAGCAGTCAAATTGTTCTGTTAACTTGACCTAATTTTCAGAGATGGTGTTTGTATGTGCTTTCATTCTGAGTCTGTAAGCCTTTAGACTTTTTTATTTTTTTCAGTCCCAAGTTGATGGTATTGTAGTAAAGCTCAGAGATTTACTGTCCTAAGGTGGAGGAGAAAAAGGTGCCTCCCCTAAAAACAACCCAGAAAACTATAGTGAAAGTTAGAATGTTTAAAAAAAATCTATTTCTTCTGGAAAGGAAAAAAAAAATCACCATTATTCTGCCGGCTGGGAATGTTGGTAGTGTCTCAAAGAAACACAATTGGACTAATTATATTTTCATCTTTCTATACCCATTCAAGTCTGAGAACATGCACTTCACTGACGTTTTGCATTCTTCTGGATTATATGAGAAGTTGTAAGACTATCAAGATGACTTAGATGGTTTTCTAGAGATAGGATGTAATCTTTACCATGAACTTTTGTGGGTCTGATGTTCTTTCTCAGAAAAATCATATGAAGGAGAAAATTCAAATGGACCCAGTACCAAGTTTTAGATTTCTAAAATTCTGATTTAAAAAAATATTTTACTACATTAAAGTGACCTTTAAAAATATGATAAACATGAATATAAGACTCTCACTTCACAGTTTGGCCAGTTTCTCTGACCAAAGGATTTAGGTTGTTCAGACTTCACCTATAATTTTGGGGCCACAAAATAGAAAGATACTTGAATAATATCTGCATAGCAAAATGGTGGTGCTACTAAATTATACTTTTATTCTTATAAAATCTTCTGTTCCAAGTATGCATGCCCTATGATCCAGGATATTCAACTGAGGCAATGTTCACCCAGAAGTAGTAGGTACTTTTCTTCTCAAAAATGTCCATAGCAGTGCAATTTATAGTCGTTTAAAAGTGGAAACTTTCCAAATGACTCTATGGTTATCATCATACAACAGTAAGAGTATCTTATCTAGCAATAAGAATAGTCTGTTGTTAAATGCAACACTATAGGAGAAAGCCAAAAATAAAATGTTAAGCAAAAGTTGATAGACTCAGAAGACCATATATTACGTGATTCCATTTAGGTAAAGTACAAAAGAAGGCAATATGAATCTGTTGCGTGTTAGAGGTCAAGAGATAGTCATTACCTTTGGGGGTTAGTGATTAGAAGGAGGATGAGGATTGCTCTTGGTGCTCCTTAGTTAAGGCACATTTACTTAATGAAAATTCATGGAGTTCTATACTTATGATTACTTTTCTGTATATATGATTGACTTCAATAAAGTGTTTACTTAAGAAAAATAGTCTTCTGGGTGTTGAGTTTGAGAAGTTCTTTACAGATCTTGGACATCAGCCCTTTATCTGTGATCTTATTTGCAAATATCCTCTCCCATTCCATGGATTGCCTCTTTGTTTTGTTGACTATTTCCTTTGCCATGCAGAAGCCTTTTTCTCTTGATGAAGTCCCAAAATTTCATTACTGCTTTTGTTTCCCTTGCCATTGGAGATGCATCATGAAAGAAGTTTCTGTGGCTGAGGTCAAAGAGGTTACTTGCCTGTGTTCTCCTCTAGGGTTTTGATGGGTTCCTGTCCCACAGTGAGGTCTTTCATTCATTTACAGTTTATCTTTGTGTATGGTATAAGAAGAATGCTAGAGTTTCATTCTTCCGTATATTGTTGTCCAATTTCCCCAGCACCATTTTTAGAAGAGACTGTCTTTTCCCTGTGGTGATGGGTATTAAGGAAGGCATGTGTTGTAATGATCATTGGATATTATACACAAATAATGAATCATGGAACACTACATCAAAAAGTAATGATGTTCTGTATGGTGACTAATGTAATTTAAAAAAATAAAAGGAAACAGTCTTCTCTTCCAGGTTACCAGAGGTGGTGACAAATGAGTAGTTAGCATGTTCTGAAAAACTAATTCAGTGGTCTTTGCACATGGCTTTATAACTCTGCCATTTGTCTGTGACTAGTTTATGTTGTTTTCAGAAGGTGGAAAATAGGACATGGGAAAAAGAAGGCCCTTTCCCATGTGTAGTAGATTCCTTTGGTTGCTAAGTTTGGCCCAAAACAACAGAAATGTGTTATTTTATAGTTCTGGAGTCCAGAAGTTTTGTTGTTGTTGTTGTTGTTTTGTTTTTTTGTTTTTTTTTTTTTTTTTGAGACCAGAAGTTTTGAAATCAATATCAGTGGGTTGAAATCAAGATGTCAGCAGGGTCATGCTTTCTTTGAAGTCTCCAGGGGGGAATCCCCTTCACTGCCTTTTCGGGCTTATAGTGGCTGCTGGCATTTCTTGGCTTGTGGCCACATCATTTCAACCTCAGTGCCATCATCTTCAGACCTCTCTGGGTTGCACCTTCTTTTCCGTGTCATATCTCTAACTGCTTCCCACTTAAAAGGATCCATGTTACTGCATTTCATGCCCACCTGGATAATCTTCTCATTTCAGTGTTCTCAGCTTTAAGCCATACACAAAGATTCTTTTATTTCATATAAGGTAGCATTTGCAGGTTTTAAGGATTAGGATGAAGATCTCTTTTCTGCAGGCATTTTTCAACTTCCCACACTATGGGATACTCAACAGGAAGTAAATGAGATAATATTGTTCACCAACTGCTGTTTGGGTACACTTGACACAACAACTTGCAGGTGTAGAAAATTATTTTCTAGGATTACCTCACTCTTTGTAAAGCTCCCATTATTTAGAATTCTAACCAAAAGATTGGAATTGTATAGCTACAGAGACTTTAGAAATCACATAATGCAGATACTTTCAGTCCTTACAATTTTTCTTCAGTCGAGGTCTTTTATGAAACACAAATATTAAGCCTCAGACAGCACTGCCCCACCATCTCAGTTTCTCTTTCTTTCCAGAGTGGTCGCCTGAGGGTATCCTTGGAAATTTCTTGGGCTCTGTGGAGCTGTTTGAAAAATTCAGCTATTCTAATCTCTTTATTTTACTGAGAGCCGGCAAATAGCATTCATGGTATCACAGTTCTTTTTCCAAAGATCATTCAGAAAATTTGGGAATAAATCCTTTATCTCCAATATTCTTTGCATTAAACTACCTTCAGATGCCTCTAAATGGAAGACACCAAGTGATTACCACACTTACATCATAGAGGCCCCTTAAACCTTTGACCCGGATTTCTGCACTTGATCTTAGCCAAAAGGCCGAGAAGCGATGACCCGAATTTCTGGATAGCACAGAAAACACACAGAATGACATAAGGTGGAAAAACATGTGAACAGTTTTCTAAGCTTTCAGTACCAGTATCAGGGCATGTTATTTACCTACTATTAGGCTTACGAGAGCTACTTTGTGTGCACTAAGGAAAAAGGATGTCTCAGAGAAGCTAGTATTCATGCGAACAGCCCATATATTTGAGTTTACACTAGTATACATGGACGTCATCAACTCAAGCCAGCTATTTGACAACTTGCAATGTCAGAGCAAATTGGAACTCTGCTATTATACATAGCTGAGTATATAGGTAACTTTCTGGCTCGTGTTTGTCCCTTGTTGCAAAACTCATGGCACAGTGATACACACATTTTATGTTCTATTTGTTAATCCCATACAGTTCCATCTACTTTGTCCTTTGTCCTGTGAAACTTTGTTTTCATTATATGAACAGTTTCACTGATAAGCTCTACTATTTTTTAAAAGATTTTATTTACCCATTTGAGAGAGAGTAAGAGAAAGCGTGAGAGGGGAGAAGGTCAGAGGGAGAAGCAGACTCCCCACGGAGCTGGGAGCCTGATGCGGGACTCGATCCCTGGACTCTGGGATCATGACCTGAGCCAAAGGCAGTTGCTTAACCAACTGAGCCACCCAGGTGCCCCTGTTCTACTGGTTTTATTCAGTTGATACCACTACTCTCTTGTCAGACAAAGATCTGAAAAGTAATGCGTGTTTACATGTATTAAAAGCAGTTAATATCAATAAACAAAGAACACATCTGAAGGGATTAATGAGGATGATTTTCTCTTTTTATGGTTAATTGAAATATTTTGTTTATTTTAACTGTACTTTCTACAGTATTTGTCATTTATCTGTAGGAGAAACATGTTTGATTTTGTACAGGGTAAATCACTCATGATTATTTACACAGTTGAAGCTCCAACTTTGATTAAAATGGTTAGTCGCATTAAAGCATAGTAACTGAATGCACTGTGACTGTCGTGGAAATGCCCTCTCACATTTCCTAGTATGGGGGGTGTAACTGACTGCTGGCTTCTGATTCTGCACTCTGTTCATAGTGCTGAGGCCATGCCGTAGAAGAGCTTATCTTAGTCGGTGACTGAGTGTAGCAGGGGAGCACCATTCTTGCAATATGTGTGATTCCTCTTATGTAACTTTGGCTCAAGAATGCCCCAGTCAGTTTGGCTGAAACCTTCTTAGATTGTACTACCATACAAAGCCTTCTTTGCTCACTCACTTCCGCCTCTCCTTCAGAGTGGTCAGACATGCATCATAGTGGGATGGCCCTTCCAACTTCCTCCAGCTTTTTATTTCACCTCCTACCACCCCAAGAACTCTTTTTTCAGTTTTTAAAATTTTTATTTTTTAAAAGTATTTATTTATTTATTTGAGAGAGAAAGAGAATGATAACAAGTAGAAAGAGAGAGAAGGGCAGACAGACTCCACTGAGTGCAGAGCCCAGCCTGGGGCTCGATCCCAAGACTCTGAGATCATGACCCAAGCTGAAATCAAGAGTCAGAGGCTTAACTGGCTTAACTGACTGAGCCACCCAGGTGGCCCCCTCTCTTTTTTTTTTTTTTACTTTTTTTTCCCCAATTTATTTATTTTCAGAAAAACAGTATTCATTATTTTTTTAACACACCCAGTGCTCCATGCAAGCTGTGCCCTCTATAATACCCACCACCTGGTACCCCAACCTCCCACCCCCCCGCCACTTCAAACCCCTCAGACTGTTTTTCAGAGTCCATAGTCTCTCATGGTTCACCTCCCCTTCCAATTTGCCCAAATTCCCTACTCCTCTCTAATGCCCCTTGTCCTCCATGCTATTGGTTATGCTCCACAAATGAGTGAAACCATATGATAATTGACTCTCTCTGCTTGACTGATTTCACTCAGCATAATCTCTTCCAGTCCCGTCCATGTTGCTACAAAAGTTGGATATTCGTCCTTTCTGATGGAGGCATAATACTCCATAGTGTATATGGACCACATCTTCCTTATCCATTCATCCATTGAAGGGCATCTTGGTTCTTTCCATAGTTTGGCGACTGTGGCCATTGCTGCTATAAACATTGGGGTACAGATGGCCCTTCTTTTCACGACATCTGTATCTTTGGGGTAAATACCCAGGAGTGCAATTGCAGGGTCGTAGGGAAGCTCTATCTCTTTTTAAAGATTTTATTATTTGAGAGAGAGAGAGAGAAAGAAAGAGAGAGAACAAGCAGAGGGAGGGGTAGGACACCACCCTAAGAACTTTTTTCCTTGTCTAATTCCATCTTTATGTCTTCTTGCGGTTCAGGAGAAGGACCACATACAAAAAAAGATTGTTTTTCCCAAATGGTTAAATATTGAGACCCCTTTATTCATATTTGGTTTCAAGCTTTATAGCCTGATCTTTTATCATAGATTTACATACCCCTATACTTTTTTAGGAAGCTGTTAGATGAACTTGAATATTGTCTTAATTTATTTTGTTGAATTTAGTACGCCTTTCCCTTCAATTTGAACTCTGACTACCAATATAGAGCAGTATAGTTTCTCCTGCAACTGCCAGTCAAAAGAGGTTTGTTTACCCTATTTGGCAAATCAAGATGACTTGGTGACTCTTTGCCAGGTCTCCTGTGATGCTGATTTGTTGGGAAACACTTTTGCACACTACTAGACCCTATTAAGCAATTTTGTAATGGAGGCTTGAGTTAACAATTTGCCCTTGCCTAGAAGAGTCTTGACACCCTGCTATTTAGGATGAGCATGTTGGTACTTTGTTTTGTTGTGTCTTTCCAGGATTAGGGCAGTGGGAGATTTACTGTAACTCTCCATCTGATTTGGCATGTGTCACTGAGGTGGGGGCTCAGGGAGGTGGCTGTTATTAACCCTTCAACTGCCTACTTATTTTGCAAAAGTGAAATTTTACTGGTGGATGGCCACCTAGATCAGTTATGGTGAAGAATTAATATTAATTTGTAGGCCCTGAATACCAGTACAGATTATTTGAGTGCTTTGGATGTCAAGCATTATATAAATCTTGGTGAAGATTCCTCCCTCATTAAAGTGCTATCTGCATATAAAAACACTTTTATTAAAAACATATGAGAATGCTGATTGTATAAGGTGAACTTTAAATCTGCAGAATCTCTGAGAATGAAACAATACAGTAGTTGCCATCCAAGGAGCAGCTGAAGGTCAAACTATGAGGTGCATTAGTTCTTTCAACATTAAATCTTGTAAAAATGGTACTTTATTGTTATTAAGTAGATGTTCTGAAAAGGCTCATTAACTCTGGTGACCACAAAGTGGCACATCAATTATAAATTTGTTTTATGTAAATGAGATCCCCAAGTGATGTGCTATCATTGTATTGCTTTTTACCTATGATCAAATAGCTAATGCTATGATTTGACAGTATCTTTGCTTAATTTCTCAGACAAAATCTAGGAATAGCGGAGCAATTCACATCTCATGTATTGAAGACAAATTGCCTCAATGAAAATTCTGTTATAGCTTAAGAAAATTATCTTCCTGAATCTTATACACCGAGGTGGCTAAGAATATAGTTTTCTGACAACACCTGCTTAAAATTGCAACAGGAGATATTGCAAAACTTTGTTCCACTAAGTTGCCCCATATGATCTTTGGAATTGCAACAAGTACCTTGGAGCAAAGAACAGGAACACACCAAGATTTCAGGAAAGCACTTAGTAAAACCTTAAATGAAGCTAAATTTACAAAGTAAATGATACTAGACTTTTGGAACACACACACATTTTAAAACAGACAACTATGGCAAGCATGTTCTACAAATGAAGCTAATAAGATGGTATGATACAAAGTATTTATGAACACTTAAAATATTTTATCCCTGAGAACAAGGCAGCCCAATAAGTTGGAGTTAAATTGCCAAATACTAGTTTCTGATAGTTGCATTGCATTACCTAAAATTGAAGGAACAGGAAAGATTTCTGTTTGAAAGTGGACAGTTGATGGTCTTGCATCAGCCTTGATTCGCCCCCATAACAACCCTCGTAGCTTGATGTTGTCAACATTCAGGACCAAAACTATTTAGTATGATTAAGTTGGCAAAGCTTGCATTTTAGCATTTTCTTGGTACTGATTTTTCCACTCTCTTAATCTTTATACATAAGCATAATTCACATGCATAAATAAAGTCAGTATGTTACTTTCCCAGAGATACATTTATGTGAGGTCTCATGTAAGATATTGAAGGAATGAAAGACAGTTTCTTGTTATTGGACTGGCAGTCAACAAAAACCACAGGGATGGTGAAGTATGACTGAAGCTATATAGGGCATAATGGTTAGGTATGCAGAGTTGGTCCCTGACTGCTTGACTTTACATCTTGCCTCTATGATTTGGGGCAACTTCCTTAATCTCTGTGCTTCCCTTTCTTAACTTGTAAAAAGGAGACAATGGTAACACCTCCTCACAGGGTTTCTGTGAGAATTCAGTACATTGATGTTTGAATAACATTTAGCAAAGTGCATCTAGTATGCTGAAAACTCAACTATTATTATGGGGTGCTGAATATTCTGATATATATAGATATAAATACATGTCAATCAGAACAGTGCTTGGCACATAGGAAGTGCTCAATAAATAATAGCTACTGCTAAAAATAGGAGGCAGGGTATGAGTCCAGGTTTTTTAAGTCTCTGAGTTATTACAGTTTGGGGATCGGGTGCTTTAGAAAAAAGAAAACAAAATTATGAATGCAAAGTGCTTACAACAACTTCAGTGTTCTTGCATAAAATAAAGTATGAATGTAAATGCTTGCAATTTCCATGAGAAGGACCCATGCTAGTGAAAGTACCCTAAAATTTATGTGTCATTGGCTTCCCAATAAATCTGTATTTGAGAAAAGGAACTTTGCCAACCCTGTTGAAATTATCCCCTTGACTCTGAATGAATGTATGGAGGTCCTGAGGAGTAGGACCACAGTTAGTAAGGAAATATTTGGGACCAAATTATTATACCTTTATACACAGCTCTCCACCCCCTACACAAATAAACACACACACACACACACACACGAGTGTACACATAAGCATTCACACACATAACATATACACGTGGGTCCCTAGCAAAAGTATGTTGTTAAAATAAACATTTTCATGGGATGCCTAGGTGGCTAAGTCATTAAGTGACTGCCTTTGGCTCAGGTCACGATCCTGTGGTCCTGGGGCTGAACCCCGATTCTGACTCCCTGCTCAGTGGGAGCCACTCCCACTTCTCCCGCTTCTTCTCCACTCCTCCACCTTGTGTTCCCTCTCTCACTGTCTCTTTCTCTCTGTGTCAAATAAATAAATAAATAAAAATTAAAAAAAAACCTGTCAGGAAATGTTTACTAAATAAGGGCAGCTATTATGTTTGTTAGCCTGTAAGCAGTGTCAGGAAATAAAGTAGGACTGTAGAGGTAACCTAGATGAGGAAAGTGAAGAGTAAAATTAGAAAAAAAAAGGCTGAAAAGAATGATTTACTTTTCATCCAGGAATCATTTATCAACTAACTACCAAAAATACTAAATGCTAGCTATAAAGAGATAAGATAAGGTAGCTGCCCTCTGGGAGTTTACTGTTTAGAAAGAATTAGAAGATCTATAAATATGAAAGTTTCGAAGTATAGTAGGGTCTGACACAGAAATTCTGTAAGGTGGTGGTGTTTAAGTTTACTGATTATGGCAATGAGGAAAGTTTTGAAGACAATGTGTACCACTTGATCTGATGGTCACAATAATGAGGTTTTCATTGAGTGGACAATGGAAGGGCATGGACAGAAGTAAAGAGGTGTGATAACAGATAACTCAGAGAACTCCAAGTAATTGGACATAAGTATTAGGCTTTCTGTTAATTATGGCAAGAGATAGGGTCAGATCATGGTCTGCTAAGGACTGCTAATTTTCTCCAGTGATTGGTGGGGAGCCAAACTATCAAGATAATTTAATCAGATGTGCACTTTGGTAAGTCGTCTTTACTAATAATATTTACCCATGTTCCCCAAATTTTGTTAGAGGAAGAGAGAATCATTATTTGAAGGGTAGACAGTGTACCTTACTATTGGTTAGATTTGATCCCTCACACAGTTTATAGTACACAGAAATGTACTTTAAATGTGCAATATAAATTAACACTATATATAAGCATGATTTATAGTAATGATCACCTACAAAAAACCTGAACTATTTAAAAAGCATATTTCAAAATCTCCAGTTACTTAGTTTATTTGAGATCATTGTTATAATAAAAATTTGAAATATCATGAGTAGTTTATGGTGTTTATGTTTTTAAAGTAATCTATTGAGGATACCACTTATTCCATATTATTTGTGTATGTATGCATATGTGTGCGTGTGTTTTCAAAGAATTACCCTTTAAGGAAACAGATGCTAGTTAGATGTCGACATAAATTGCTTTGCCTAAACTGTGATTACCTTGTCACTATTTTCGAGTCTATTATAATGCAGAAAACATAATCCAAACTAACTTATGTGAGGGTGAAAAACATGGGCAGTGGTAGAAAATGATCAAGATGATATCCCAACTGCTCTGCTAAGCATTTTATTTCTGTACTCAGTCTCTACATCTATCAAGTGGTACAAATAATATTACATAACTTATTAGGTTGTTTTGAGGGTTAAGAAAGAAAACACACAATGCCACGTGTGTGCTGGACAAAGAAAGCAAAAAGTATAACAAGAAAGAAAACACACAAGGGTGCCAGGTAGTTCAGGCAGTTAAGCACCCAGCTCTTGGTTTCAGCTCAGGTCATGATCTCAGGGTCCTGAGATTGAGCCCTGGGTCTGGCTCCATGCTCAGCAAGGAGTCTGCTTGAGATTTTCTCTTCCCCTCTCTCTCTGCCACCGCCCCCACTTGTGTGTGCATGGGCTCTCTCAAATAAAATCTTAAAAAAAAGAAAGGCACAGGAAATTCTCATATCAGTTTAGCATATTAAAAATGGTATATATAAATTATTTGGGGAAGGAGTATATAGTACTAATTACTTATTTATTCCTTCTCTCTGAAAAGTGAACAGCACTCTACAATTAGCCTAATTCTCCGTGACCTTACTAATCTGACTCTTGTTGACTGAGAAAGACTGAAAGTCAAATCTAGATATACCTTAAAGCAACCAGGTTTTCAACATTTACCTTAGCCATATTTTCTACAGTGTTAGAGCATAATATAATGTTTAAAGTATGCTAAACTATGTTTTATTGTTCCTGCATGTAATTTTTCATTTATTTAGTAGATCTCCTTGTAAGATTTCTTCTCAATAACACTGTTGAAAAAAATTTCTTCCAAACATAGCATTAACTAGACTAGGAACTAATGCAGTTCAATTAAAAGGCTGTATTAATATTTCCCCCTAAGAAAACAAGATAGCCTCTTACAATATAACTGAATAAGCTAGGAATGTCAAAAGGACTCTCAACCTGTCTTCTCCCAGCACAAAAAATGAAGGAGATCAGTCTGACTTTCAGAAGAGGCTCTCTGGAAGGGAACAGCATGCTAATGAAAGTAAGGTCAGGAAGTCTATTTACTTGTTTTCTACTTATTTCTCTGACTTTCCCAGTAGTTACAAGCTGGCATGTTTGATCTGTGGCTAAGATTCAAGATGAATACAACATACAAAAGAGGGCAAAACATGGAGGGGCCAATACAGTGAGACCATTTTCTGTTGCTAAACAAACAAACAAACTGTGACTTGGATTTTTGAGCTGAAAATGCAGGCGTTTAAGGGAGACAACTCAGATTGTAAAGGTTGGTTGAAAGAACATTTAAGTCTGCAAGAAGAAATGCACCAAGTGATGAACTACTTTGGGCTCAAAAATGAAATCACTGGTAGCTACATAGGAAAAGAATAGAAAAAGAATGAAGAACATCCTGATTTACTGCATCCCTAGTGATATCAGAGGGGATGACCCCATTACTTTCATTGAGCAATTTTGTTCTGTCTCTCCTCACAAATACCCTCACTAGGATTTCTAAAATGGAAGGGCACACAACATACTTCAGCCTTTTCCACTGTCTCAGAAAGGTCCCCAACTTTGTTTACTGAGGTTTTAGAACTCCTTCCTGGTGTACTCTTTTTAGTGTTTGGTTAGCATTCTCTTCTTTTTCCTCTGTTTATTTTTCTCCTTGACCTAGATCATGGAATCATGTACTAAGAGGGCATTTTTCTAAATAAGTTGTTAGAAATGACTTGGCAAAGACTAGCAAAACTCACAGTATCCTGCAGCAAGAGAATTAATGAAGAGTTTCTTAAAGACCTAGAGTGATTAATTTTTTTATGATTTTAAAATACAAATGCCAAGAAGAATATTTGAAGAAATAATTTTAGAAAGATGATTTGTGTATAAAATGTTGAGTTTAACATTTAAACAAGCATAGTAAGTATAAAATGAGCATTTTTAAAAACACTGTCTGGTTAATCAACAGCTTTTTTTTTTAATTTTAAGGGTTATTTACAACATCCCACACTTTTGATACTTATAAATATCTCTATGCAAACTGTACTATATACAGATGTCTAGGAGAATACTGTACAATGCCATCCCCTTTAGTGATATTTGGTCTTTGTTTCTCAAATCTTCTGTGCCTTACTGGTATTTTTTCCTTGTAGAAAATAAACTCCTCTCTCAGGAAGGCTTGGTTGGATCCACATTTTTAAGCAGACATGTAAGGGCATGAGAACTTTAGAATATATCATGTTATCTTCAGTTGTGCAATCTGGTGATTAAATTGGAAAGAGAAAAGAGTTCCAGTTACATGAAAAAGAATCTACTTTGTTGGTGGATCTGTGCCACACATTCATCAGCATCCAACTTCATATCATGCACTATGTTAAGTGCTGGTGGTACAAAGATACATAAAGCAGACACTAACCACTGGGCGGGTCAGGCTGTAGTGGGGCTAGCTTTGCAGGAGGAATGCATTGCTTTGTTGAAGAGATTACAAAAATGAACAAAAGATGTTTTCTTTGTAGTGTTTAACTTTTTATATGTTGGCTTGGCTAACTTTAAAGATATAAATGTAAAAAGACCAAAAATTGGTTGTTGATAGAAATTCTTTTTTCCCCCAAGATTTTATTTATTCATTTATTTATTTGGAGAGAGAGTGTGAGAGAGTGAGTGAGTCAGGGGAGGGGCAGAGGAAGAGGGAGAATCCCAAGCAGACGCCACACTGAGTTTAGAGCCTGGTGCAGGGCTCGATCCCAAACCCCTGAGATCATGACCTGAGCTGAAATAGTCTGATACTTAATTTACTGAGGCACCCAGGTGTTCCGAGTGCAACTTTTAGAATCATCACTACAACTGGTTTTGGTTACCTCCATAATAGTATTAAAAGCAATCAACCAAATATTTATTAAGTAGTTAACATATGGAAATTTAAGCCAGGCCTTGTATTAGATTATATTACAGACCAGCAAACTCTTTCTGTAAAGGGCCAAATAGGAAATATTTTTGGCTTTTGTAGGCCACATGATCATTGTTGCAACTACGCAGCTTTGCTATTGTAGCATGAAAGCAGCTATAAACAATATATAAATGAATGAGTGTTTCTGTATTCCAGTCAAATTTTGTTTACAAAAACAGATGGCTGGACCGATTTATCTAACAGGCTTTGTCAACTGCTGGATTAAGCAGTGAACATGACAGTTTTCTTACTAGCAAAGGGTTTGTTATGAGGATATATGATTTAATATATGTTAGAATGGCATTTAATAAATGCTGTAAATTTCTTAGTAATAATAATAATAATAGAAACATTGTTGTTAAATGGAAAAGTAGGAGAAAAACATATCTGGATTATTTCTAGGACTTATATCTTTTACATATATTTCTTTAAAACCTGGATTATTGACCACTACTGTGCCTGAAGTTCAATGAATCAGACATTCAAATACATGGTAAGGGGTTTTGTGGATGAAAATCTTGAGATGGTTCAATGTTTCTACTGCATATTGCTTATATTATAGCTATCTATAATGTAGACAAGAATAAATTCAGTAATATTTCACATTATTTAAAAATGTTACATTTGCCATTTATATGTCCTTTATACTTTTAAGCGTTTACCAAAACGTGTTCGTTCTACCGACATACTTTGGTTTTCTCTTCATATTCTTGCTTTAATTTGGGGGTGGTTGTGTAGATTGTTTTTCTAACTAAGAAAGACACTGGAATGCCAGTATTAAATATGTTCTTCTCCCACAGTGACACACCTCGTGACAACTCTACTTCATATATAATATAATTGATTTTACCAAAATTTTTAAGAAACCTTTGAAACCTAAAATGTTACAGGTTTTTGGACATTGTATTCTAGAAGAAGAAAAGGATAAAGAAATTTGGCTTTAGGGGCCTGAAATAGTAGTGATTTAATTACGTATAACCGAGTTTCAGGAATTTACATGTCTTGTTTACATTTAGGATTCTTTATCCCATCTTTCTGCTTGTAAGAAAGATGAAATAAAATATATAATTCTTGAATTTGTGAATTCAGAGATAATTTTTATGTGTCTGTGCCATATGCAAAGTAAGTATTGGCCGTGTAGCTCCTACTGCATGTTTATGGAGTAAGATAACAAAATAAATATTGAAAATCTGCTATGATTTTCACAATAGAGGTGCTTTCACAAAAACTACAGAGAATAATGAAAAGAGTCGTTGGAGGTGGAAGGGAAAACTATTTTAGATAGGGAGGCCTTGAAAGTCTCTTCAGAGAAGGTGGTATTTGAGCAGAGAGAGTTGTAAATGAAGTGAGAGAGTAAGTCATGTGACGATTTGGCAGTAGAGTGTTCAGACAGTAGGAATTACAGTGTAAGAGGCTCGGAAATGAGAATGAAGCTGGTATATTTGAAGAATAGAAGTAAAACAGTGGTGAGTATGGGGAGGAGTGATAATGAGATAAGGTCAGTTATTGTGCAGGTACTTGTGGGCCACTGTTAGAGTTACACAGAACTCTAAGGCAGACATGCAATGGCTGTGGGTAGGACAGTATTAGAAACGATATCATTTTTCAAGATTATTCTGTTAGCTTCAGTGGTAGTAGGTATACCATTAAATAAGACATTATGGTATCTCATTAGGAAATGATGGTCATGAAGGTCATTGGACTCTGGTGGAAGTAGTGATAGTGGTGGGAAGAGGTGATTCAGAGTATGAGTAGAGGTAGAGGCAAAACTATTAGGACCTGTTGAGCTGAAGGTGGATTTTTTTAAAAAAAGAACTGATTCAAGGATGTTTACTATGGTTTGGTCTGTGCACCTGGTGAGTTGTGATACCATTGACTAAGATGAGGAAATTTATGGTGGAAGGGAATATTCAAGAATCATGGATTTAGTTTGAGCTGTATTAGTTTTGTGAGGCCTTTTCTGTATGCAGATGGAGCTGTTGAGTAGGCAGTTAAAGATTGAAATCTCGAATTTATGAGAGAAATCTGAAACACAGATGTAATCCTGACAGTCACCAAAATGTAAATGATATTTCAAACCATGAGTCTGTATAATATTGTCAAAACAGTGAGTGTAGGCAGAAAAGTTCAAATACTGAGTCCTGGGGTATTTGAAGTTTAGATGTCTAGCAAAAGATGAACCTGCATAGAGGACCAAGGAGTAGCCAGGGAGTTAGAAGGAAAATTGGAATTGTTTTGGTCCCCACTCTAAATAGAACATGCTTCAAGATGGAAGGTATGATCAATTAATAAATACTAAGAAGAGCTTGAGTAAGATGAGAACTGACCAAACTAATCATTAGATTTGGCAAGATGCAAAAGACTGTTGACTTTGAGAAGAGTTTCAGTGGAGAAATTGAAAAATTCAAAGAAAAGAAAAGAAAAGGCAAGGAAATAGACGAAGGGAGTACAAGCACATTTTTCAAGAAGTTTGCTATAAAACAAAACAAACAGCCTAGTAGTTTAGTAAAGAAATAGAACCTAGGCTGTTTGTTTTTAAAATGGGTTACATTATAGTACATGTGAATGCTAACAGAAATTTTCCATTAAAGAAGGGGAAATTTGTGATGCAAGAGACAAAGGAGGATTTTTAAACAGATTTTTTTTGAATAGATGTGAAGGAAGGGAATCCATTGAGCCAGTAGATAGCTTGGCTTCAGATATGATAATAATAGCCATCATTTAATATATATCAGATACTGTCCCAAGTAATTTACATTTATTCACTCATTTAATCCTCAGAATCACCCTATAATCTAGGTTCTCTTATTTCCATTTTATAAGAACAGAAAATGAAATGCAAAGGATTATGCTAGTAAATGGTGGAGCTCGTTTCTAAATCCAGTATATCTGACTCCTTAGTCTACACTTAAACTATTCTAGAGATTTATTACATGATAGCTGAAGTTAAGGGAATTTTTCACATTTTGTCATAACAACATGAGATAATACAGTTCCTAGTTTATTTTTCACTGAAATTGAAAGCAAGATTATCATCTGTGATAAGGAGGAATGCGCTAAGGACATTTTGAAGGGGTTAAAAGGTAAGAAATACTTGGTATTCAAGTACAAAAATTAAAAATGCCATGGAAAAGATTTGAATTACATGCCAGTGCCAAGGAGACTTGGTACTTGAAGATTTTTGTCAGTATTTTGAAGTCAGATGTGTCAGTATGGGAGGCAGCTAATTTCTATCCACCGTTGCTTCAAGGTGTCTCGAGGAAACTGTAAGTGGTGGGACTGACAGGCCTTCTAAAGGCAGAGAGCATGCCCTCCGTCTTCACCTTTATCATATTATTATGTGGGATGGAGGTGTAATGTCTGGAACTTCACCAGTAGTTTTGGACCATGAAGATAAGTACCACACTCGAGGCATTGGTAGAACATTGACCTGGACAGAGTTTACTTCTTGGTGATTTCACTGATGTGTCCAAGCTGTCCTAGACTCTTGCCTGTAGACTTTTCTAGTGGGAGCCAGAAATAAACTTCTGTCTTACTAAGCCTATTTGGGGGAGTCTTTCTTTCTTAGAGACAAACTTAACTTATCCATAATTTGTTTCTATAAGGGGATTGCTAAATGGGCAAACTTAAAAATATGACTTTGGTTTACTGGAGTCAAACAGGTGGTTAGTAGCAAGACTCAGATGTTGCAGAATCTCTGAACATAAGCCACTGTTCTGATGTACACATGGATGGGGGAAATTATTTTAAATATGCTTGAGTTTTTGTTCAGGTAAGGAAAATGGAGAGAAAAAAATATATTCTGCAATTTTTCTTAGTAACAAATGTCAATGTTAAACTTCTCTTTTGGGAACTGCTTCCAGGTAGGTCACTTACTATTCTACAGCTTCAACCAACTCCCATTTTCTTTTTTTTTTTTTTAATTTATTTATTTGACAGAGAGAGACCACAAGTAGGCATAGAGGCAGGCAGAGAGAGAGAGAGGAGGAAGCAGGCTCCCTGCGGAGCAGAGAGCCCGATGCGGGACTCGATCCCAGGACCCTGAGATCATGACCCGAGCCGAAGGCAGCAGCTCAACCCACTGAGCCACCCAGGCGCCCAGCTCCCATTTTCTTATATACTAAATCCAAGAGCCCTATTCAGTTAAAAACTGTAACAAATTCCTAGGTTTGTCCAGTATTTAATGTATTAACTTTACTGCTATCTCTTATAGGAAATCTAAAACTGGCCTATATATTTTTTTTCAATGTGTTATATTCTCACAATCTGCTATTTAAAGAGGTACTTCAGTTTCTAGCACTGTAACTGTGAAGAAACTATAGTTAAAAACTGAACAGTGACATATTCGTAGTTTATTTGTGAGTCTATCCCATTGCTCTTGGCCCTTGTTTCTTATTTTGCCTTTTTCTTTAAACTCCAAGAGCTAACATCTTGTAGGCATAGCAAGTAGAGACAGATAGACCTGTGCTGGAATTCATTTAGTCATTTACTAATTCTTTCACCCTTAGTTAGTCCAGATTTCTCTCCAACCCTCAGTTTTTATTCTTAAAATAAGTTGTGTTTGTATCCTTTGACCAATATCTCCCCAAATCCCCACCCCTAAGCCTCATGGAAGCCACCATTCTATTCTGTTTTGATGAGTTCCATTTTTTTTTACTCCTATTACTTTTATTTTTTATTTTTTTAAATTATTTATTTTCAGCATAACATTATTCATTATTTTTTTCAATTTATTTATTTTCAGAAAAACATTATTCATTATTTTTTCACCACACCCAGTGCTCCATGCAATCCGTGCCCTCTATAATACCCACCACCTGGTATCCCAACCTCCCCCGCCCCCTCCGCGCCACTTCAGACCCCTCAGATTGCTTTTCAGAGTCCATAGTCTCTCATGATTCACCTCCCCTTCCAATTTCCCCCAACTCCCTTCTCCTCTCTAACTCCCCATGTCCTCCATGCTATTTGTTATGCTCTACAAATAAGTGAAACCATATGATAATTGACTCTTCTGCTTGACTGATTTCACTCAGCATAATCTCTTCCAGTCCCATCCATGTTGCTACAAAAGTTGGGTATTCATCCTTTCTGATGGAGGCATAATACTCCATAGTGTATATGGACCACATTTTCCTTATCCATTCGTTTGTTGAAGGGCATCTTGGTTCTTTCCATAGTTTGGCGACTGTGGCCATTGCTGCTATAAACATTGGGGTACAGATGGCCCTTCTTTTCACGACATCTGTATCTTTGGGGTAAATACCCAGGAGTGCAATTGCAGGGTCATAGGGAAGTTCTAGTTTTAATTTCTTGAGGAATCTCCACACTGTTCTCCAAAGAGTCTGCACCAACTTGCATTCCCACCAACAGTGGAAGAGGGTTCCCCTTTCTCCACATCCTCTCCAACACATGTTGTTTCCTGTCTTCCTAATTTTGGCCATTCTAACTGGTGTAAGGTGGTATCTCAATGTGGTTTTAATTTGAATCTCCCGGATGGCTAGTGATGATGAACATTTTTTCATGTGTCTGATAGATCTTACAGTATTTGTCTTTCTCTGTCTGACTTGTTTCTCTTATCATAATGCCTTTGAGAGTCTATCCACATTCTCTCAGATGGCAGGATTTCCTTCTTTTAGTGACTAAATAATAGCCCATTGTTTATATGTACTACATTTTACCTTATACTCATTCATGCTTCTGTCGGTGGATTCTTAGGTTGTTTTCATATCTTTGTGAATAATACTGCAGTGAACATGAAGACATCTTCTGGATTTAAAGATTTCTTATTGTTCATACCTTAAATGTATGCATTGTTATATGTTAATTATATTTCAGTAAAGCTGGGGAGAAATGAGTTGTACTTCAGATTGAATGAGGTAGTTTTGTACAATAACATTTATTTTATCTTGCTGTCTGCTTTTTTTTTTTTTTTTTTTGCTTTAATTCATGCCATGTGCCACCTCTATCATTACCTAGTATTAGCTTAGGTCTTGTATCTTTGTCCCTTCCTCTGTTTTTTATGGTCATTTCTCAAGTCTTCAACCTAGTATTCCTGCTTAGCTATGGTTCTCTACTACCTGCATTGCTGCCTGTTCTCCAGCTGCTCATAGAGGCTCCTCATCTCTTAGAGGGTTTGCCTTCTTACTGCCCCCTGAATACCTTCTGCTTGGACCCATTTCTGTATGTCTTCCCTCCTGCACCATTTTTCTTTCATAGGTGATAACCTGTGGTTCACCAACTTCTCTATGTAACTGCTTTTAAGACTGTGTTTCATATCTTCCCAGAAGTCCTCACTTAGTAGCTTAATCACAGTGGAGATGTCTACTATGATCAAGCTTCTCTGATACATGTATATATTTTATATCATCTTATACTTAAAAATTCTCCAGTTCCTTGTTCATTTTATTTTAAGCTTGTCTTAATTACCCATTAAGGATGTAAAATCTTCATTGTCTTTATGATTTATTTATACTATAAAAACTTTTATTCAAAGGAAGATGAAATAATTTCTTAGCTATCCCATGTACCATGTTTTACAGTGTTAGAACTATGGGGATAATTTATTAATTGGTTATGTCTCAAATTTCAGATTTAAAAACTGTTAAATAAATTAATATTGGTACTAAAGTATCCCAAATCTTTTATTTCTTAAACTCTAACAGTCTTAATTACCTTTAAACTTCTTTTTTTAAAATATTTTATTTATTTATTTGACAGAGAGAGAGATCACAAGCAGATAGAGAGGCAGAATAGAGAGAGAGGGGAAGCAGGCTCCCTGCTGAGCAGAGAGCCTGATGCGGGCTCTGGGCCCAGGGTCCTGGGATCATGACCTGAGCTGAAGGCAGAGGCTTAGCCCACTGAGACACCCAGGCACCCCATTACCTTTAAACTTCTTAACCTAGTTTTCTTTTTCTTGTATGTTTCCTTAAAATTCAAATTTTTGTATTACTCTTTTTTTTTTCCCCAATTTATTTATTTTCAGAAAAACAGTATTCATTATTTTTTCACCACACCCAGTGCTCCATGCAAGCTGTGCCCTCTATAATACCCACCACCTGGTACCCCAACCTCCCACCCCCCCGCCACTTCAAACCCCTCAGACTGTTTTTCAGAGTCCATAGTCTCTCATGGTATTACTCTTTATTTGAATACCCGCAGAATTACCTGCACTGCGTTCATGCAGAGTAGGTTTAGAAATTTAATTCCCAACATCTCTCCTTAGCTTTGCTTCTAATTTTTAATTTTAGTTTAATTTCAATTACTTTTAAAAATCAGCAGGACGCCTGGGTGCCTCAGTTATTAAGCATTTGCCATTTGTCTTCAGCTCAGGTCATAGTTCCAGGGTCCTGGGATCAAGCCCAACATCGGACTGCCTGCTTCTTCCTCTCCCACTCCCTCTGCTTGTGTTCCCTCTCTCACTGTATCTCTCTCTGTCAAATAAATAAATAAAATCTTAAAAAAATAAAATACATTGAGAGATGGAGAGGAGAAGTGAGTTGGGGGAAATCAAAGAGGGAGACAAAACATGAGAGACTGTGAACTCTGAGAAACAAACTGAGGGTTTTGGAGGGGAGGGAGTGGGGTTTGGGTGAGCCTGGTGGTGGTTATTAAGGAGGGCATGGATTGCATGGAGCACTGGGTGTGGTGCATAAACAATGAATTTTGGAACACCGAAAAAAGTAAATTAAATTTTCCTTTGTTGAGCCTACATCTACATAAGCTCTTTAGCATGAGTATGTTGAAACACCTACAACTTCATAAGCTTTATAGCAGGTATATGTTGAACACCTCTGTTCATGGTCAAGGCAGGATCAGAGGCCATAGACACTGACAACTGATTTGTCTGTTCTCCTGTTTTTCCATGACTATATCTACTGCCTCGTCTTGATTTATAAACAAAACCTGGAAAACCTACAAAAATAAGTGTTTTGTGGTTTACCTAGGAATAATACAGAAAATATTGCTGTTATTTTTGGTGAAGAAGATCAATTTTGTATAGTTTATTTCAACTTAAATAAAATGTGAATTTTGTTTAAAAAATCAATAGCCATATGTTATAATGTATAAAGTTGATAACAGTCATATGTTAAAAAGTTAATGAATTTTGGAACACTGAAAAACAAATTAAAAAAATAAATTTAAAAATCAACAGTCATAAGTTATAATGTATAAAGTTGATTAATTAGTTGTTATTTCTTTATGGTGTATTATAGTCAAACCCATAGCTGGACATTGCATACCTTGATATGTATAAATAATTGAATAAATTGCATATATACTAGAGAGCTAAAATAAAGGAGTAATATGTTAATTAAAACCTTTAGGACATATGGTAAATGAAGAGAAATTGTAAGTTGTATTTTTATATTTTTTGTTGAAGTGAAATTCATGTAATATTAACCATTTTATTTTTTATTTTTCATTTTTTATTTTACATTTTATTTTTTTAAAAATATTGTGATTAGTTTACAGTATTATATTAGTTTCAGGTGTACAATGCAGTGATTCATCAGTTCTGTACATTATTCAATGCTCATTATAGTAAGTGTATTTTTAATCCCCTTTATCTTTTTCACCCATCCCTTCCCCTACCTCTCTCTGTCAGTCATCAGTTCCCTATATTTAAGAGTCTGTTTTTTTGTTGTCTCTGTTTTTCTTCATTCATTTGTTTGGTTTCTTCCACATATGAGTGAAGTCCTAGAGTATTTGTCCTTCTCTGACTTATTTCACTCAGCATTTTATCCTCTGGATCTACCCATGTTGTTGCAAATTGCAAGATCTCATTCTTTTTTATGGCTGAGTCATACTCCTTTTTTAAAAAATACTCAGTTAATTAACATATAGTGTATTAGTAGTTTCAGAGGTAGAGTTCATTGATTTATCAGTCTTATATAACATCCAGTGCTCATTACATCATGTGCCCTCCTTAATGTCCATCACCCAGTTACCCCCTCCCCCAGCCCCCTCCAGCAGCCCTCAGTCAGTTTTCTTTAAGAGTCTCTTATGGTTTGTCTCCCTTTCTGATTTCATCCTGTTTTATTTTTATTTTTTCCTCCCTTCCCCTATGATCCTCTCTTTTGTTTCTTAAATTCCACATATCAGTGAGATTTCTGTGATTGACTTATCTCACTTACTATAATACCCTCTAGTACCATCCACATCATTGTGAATGGCAAGATTTCATTTTTTGATGGCTAAGTAGTATTCCATTGTGTGTGTGTGTGTGTGTGTGTGTGTGTGTTTACCTCTTTTTTTATCCATTCATCTGTCGATGGACATCTGGCCTCTTCCATAGTTTAGTTTGGCTATTGTGGACATTGCTGCTATAAACATGTGGGGTGCATGTGCCCCTTCGGATCCCTACATTTGTATCTCCAGGGTAAATACCCAGTAGTGTGATTACTGGGTCATAGGGTAGCTCTATTTTCAATGTTTTGAGGAAACTCCATACTTTTTCCAAGAATGGCTGCAGCAGCTTGCTTTCTCACCAACAGTGTAGGAGGGTTCCCCTTTCTCCACATCCTCGCCAACATCTGTCATTTCCTGACTTGTTGATTTTAGCCATGCTGACTGGTGTGAGGTGGTAACTCACTGTGGCTTTGATTTGTATTTCCCTGATGCTGTATGATGTAGAGCATTTATTCATGTGTCTGTTGGCCATTTTATGTTGTCTCTGGAGAAATGTCAGTTCATGTCTTCTGCCCATTTCTTGACTGGGTCATTTGTTCTTTGGGTGTTGAGTTTGTTAAATTCTTTTTAGATTTTGGATACTAGCCCTTTATCTGATATCTCATTTGTGAATATCTTTTCCCATGCTGTCAGATGTGTTTTGGTTTTGTTGCCTGTTCCCTTTGCTGTGCAAAGGCTTTTTAATCTTTTTTTTTAAAAAAGATTTTATTTATTTATTTGACAAACAGAGATCACATGTAGGCAGAGAGGCAGGCAGAGAGGGGCGAGGAGAAGCAGGCTTCCCGCTGAGTGGAGACCCCCGAAGCGGGACTTGATCCCAGGACTCTGGGATCATGACCTGAGCCGAGGGCAGTGGCTCAACCAACTGAGGCACCCCAAGATTTTTTATCTTGATGAAGTCCCAGTAGTTCATTTTTGCCTTGTTTCCCTTGCCTTTGGAGACATGTCTAGTAAGAAGTTGCTATGGCTGAGGTCACAGAGGTTGCTCTCTGTGTTCTCCTCAAGGATTTTGATGGATTCCTGTCTCACATTTAGGTCTTGGGCTGGGTCATATTTCATTGTATGCCATACCAATCTTCTGTATCCATTGGTCTATCAATGAACACTTGGGTGGTTTCCGTATCTTGGCTAATGTAAATAATGCTGCAATACAAATAGAGGTGCATGTGTATTTTTTAATTAGTGTTTTTGTTTTCTTCTGGTAAATACCCAGTAGTGTGATTACTGGATCATAAGGTAGTTCTATTTTTAATTTTAGGGGGAACTGCCATACTATTTTCCACAGTGGCTCTGTCAGTTTTATTCCCACCAGCAGTACCAAAGTTTCCTTTATCTCCACTGCCAACACTTGTTGTTTCTTTTGTTATTGATTTTCGCCATTCTGAGAGGTGTGAGGTAATACGTCATTGTGGTTTTGTTGCATTTTTCTGATGATTAGTGATGCTAAACATCTTTTCATGTATCTGTTGGCCATCTGTATGTCTTCCTTGGAAAAATGTCTGTTCATGTCTTCTGGCCATTTTTCATTGGATTATTTTTGTGTGTGTTAAATTGCATACATTCTTTGTGTATTTTGCATATTAACCCATTATCAGATATATCATTTGCAAATATCTTTTCCCATTCAGTAGGTTGACTTTTTATTTTGTTCATGGTTTCCTTCACTTTTCATAAGCTTTTAATTTGGATGTATTCTCAATAGTTTAATTCTTCTTTTAAAAATTTTAATTTTAATTCTAGCTAGTTAACATAGAGTTATATTAGTTTCAGATATACAATATAGTAATTCCATCACTTCCATACATTACTCTGTGCTCAGCCTGACAATCATACTCCTTAATCCCCATCACCTACTTAACCCCTCCTCCCACGCCCCTCCTGTCTTATACCCAACAGGTTGTTCTCTATAATTAAGAGTTTGTTTCTTACTTTCTCTCTCTTTCCCTTTTCTTGTTTGTTTTGTTTCTTAAACTCCACATATGGAAATCATGAAATTTATCTTTCTCAGACTGACTTATTTTGCTTAACATTATACTCTTTAGCCCCATCCATGTAATTGCAAATGGCAGGATTTCTGTCTTTTTTTTTTTATGTCTCAGTAATATTACATTGTGTATATACATACTGCACCTTTATCCATTCATCAGTTAGAGGACAGTTGGGCTGCTTTCCTATTTTGGCTATTGTAAATAATGCTGTTAAAAATACAATGGTGCATGTATCCCTTTGGATTAGTGTTGGTGTACTCTTTGGATAAATACCCAGTAGGGCAATTGCTGAATCACAAGTTAGTTCTATTTTTAACTTTTTACAGAACCTCCATTTTATTTTCTACAGTGAATGTACCACTTTGCATTCCCACCAATAGTGCATGAGTGTTCCTTTTTCTCCACATCCTTACCAACACCTATTGTTTCATGTGTTGTTGATTTTAACCATTCTGACATGTGTGAGGTGATACCTCATTGTAAGTTTGATTTTTATTACCCTGATGATAAGTGATGATAAGCATCTTTTCATGTGTCTGTTGGCCGTCTTGATGTATTCTTTGGGAAATTATCTGTTCATGCCTTCTGCCCATTTTTAAACTGGATTATTAGTTTTTTGAGTGTTGAGTTTCATAAGTTCTTTATATATTCTGGTTACTAACCCTTTATCAATTGTTACTTGCAAATATCTTCTTTCATTCTGTAGGTTGCCTTTTAGTTTTATTGATTGCTTACTTTGCAGAAGATTTTAATTTTGGTGTAGTCCCAATAGTTTGTTTTTGCTTCTGTTTCCCTTGCCTCGGAGACATATCTTGAAAGAAGTTGGCGCAGTCAGTGTCAAAGAAGTTACTGTGTTCTCCTGTAGTATTTTATAGTTTCAGGTCTCATGGTAAGTCTTTAATCCATTTTGAATATATTTTTGAGTATGGTGTAATGTATTGCAGTTGCATTCTTTGGCATGTTCTCCAGTTTTCCTATCACCACTTGTTAAAGATACTGTCTTTTCCCCATTGCATATTATTGCCTCCTTTGTCATAGATTAATTAACTTTATAATCATGTGGGGTTTTTTTGGATCCCTCTTTTGTTCCACTGATCTGTGTCCATTTTTGTGACAGTACCATACTGTTTTGATTACTACAGTTTTATAATATAAGTTGAAGTCTGGAATTGTCATACATCTACTCTTGATTTTCTTTTTCAAGATTGTTTTGGCAATTCAGAATCTTTTGTGTTTCAAAAAATTTAGTATTTGAGTTCTGTGAAAAATGTTGGTATTTTGATAGGGATGCATTGAATGTGTAGTTTGCATTGGGTAGTATGGACATTTATCATATTTATTCTCCCAGTGCATGAGCAAATGGAAATATCTTTTCATTTGTTGATAACATCTTCAGTTTCTTTCATCACTGTTTCATAGTTTGTGGACTGCAGGTCTTTTACCTCCTTGGTTAATTTTATTTATAGGTATTTGATAATTTTGGGGACAGTTGTAAATGAGATAGTTTTCTTAATTTCTCATTCTGCTATTTCATTATTAGTATATAGAAATGAGATTGATTTTCTTATATTGATGTTGTATACTGTAAATTTACCAAATTCATTTATCAGTTCTACTGGGTTTTTTTTTTTTGTGAAGTCTTTAGGGCTTTCTCTATATAATACCATGCCATCTTGAAAAAGTGAAAGTTTTATTTTTTCTTTACCAATTTAGATACCTTTTATCTCTCTTTGTTTTTTGATTGCTCTGGCTTGTATTGGCAGCATGCATTGAATAAAAGTGGTGAGAGTGGACATCCTTGTTTTGTTCTTAGTCTTAGAGGAAAAGCTCTCAGTTTTTCACATTGTGTATAGTATTAGCTGTGTGTTTTTCATTGATGGCCTTAATTTACATTGAGGCATGTTCTCTCTAAACCTGCTTTATTGAGTTTTTATGATGAATGGATATTGAATTTTGTCACATGCTTTCCCTGTATGTATTAAAATGATCAAATGGTTTTTATCCATTTTCTTGATAGGATGTATCACATTGATTTTTGAATATTGAACCCCTCTTGCATCACAAGAATAAGTCCCAATTGATGTTGGTAAATGATTTTTTAAACATATGATTGGATTTGTTTTATTAAAATTTTGTTAAGGATTTTTGCATCTTTGTTCATCAGAGATACTGCCTTTAGGATTTTGGGTTTTTTTTTTTTTTTGATGGTATCTTTATCTGTTTTGGGTACTGGGATAATGCTGGCTTCATAGAATGAATTTAGAAGCTTTTCTTCCTCTTCTATTTTTTTGGAAAACTTTGAGAGGAGTAAGTATTAACTTTTGATGTGTTTGTTACAATTCACCTGTGAAGCCATGTGGTCCTGGACTTGTGTTTCGGGGAGCTTTTCTTTACTGAATAAAATGTTTCTAGGAATTTATACTTTCTTCTAGGTTTTCTAATTTGTTGTCATATAGTGTTTCATAGTAGTCTCTTATAATCCTTTGTATTTCTGGCGTCCATTTTTACTTCCTCATTTCTGATTTTATTTATTTGAGTCCCCCTGTTTTATTTTTTCCCTTGGTGAGTCTGGCAAGAGGTTTAACAATTTTGTTGATGCTTTCAGAGAACCAGCTCCTGGTTTCATTGACCTGTTCTATTGTTTTTGTCTTTATTTCATTTATTTTCACTCTGATTTTTATTTCCTTCCTTCTGCTGATTTTGGAATTTGTTCATTCTTCTTTTGCTAGCTTCTTTAGGTATAAAGTTATTGAGATTTTTCTTGATTTTTCATTTAGGCCAGTATTGCTATAATCTTCACTGTTAGAACATCTTTTGCTGCATTTCAAAGATTTTGGACCATTGTGCTTTCATTTTAATTTTCCTCCATTTTTAAAAAAAATTTCTCTTTGATTTCTCGGTTGACCATTTCATTGTTTAGTAGCATGTTTGGCTTCCATGTATTTTTGTTCTTTTTAGAATTTTTCCTATGGTTGATTTCTATTTTTATAGGGTTGTATTTAAAAAATGTGCATGATATGATTTCAGTCTTTTTGAATTTGTTGAAACTTATTTTGTGGCCCAACATATGGTCTCTTCTGGAGGACATACCATGTGCACTTGAAAAGAATGTGTATTCTGCTGTCATTGGATGAAATAGTCTAACATTAACCATTTTAAAAGAGAATAGTTACATGACATCTTGTGTAAGTTTTATCTTTTACTTGGCTTTTTAACAGCTTTATTGAGGTAGAATTTACATATAATTAAACCCACATAAAACATAAAATGTAATAGCTTTTAATATGTTTACAAAGTTGTACCCCCATTACTACAACTACTTTTAGAAAATTTTCACTAACTGAAAAGGAAACTTCAGATCCATTAATAGTCATTCCTTATTTCCTTATTACAACTAGTTCTAGGCAACTACTGATCTTTCCTTCTCCAAAGATTTGCCTCTTCTAGACATTTCATATAAATGATAGTGTACAATATATAGCCTCATGGATCTGTCTGTCTTCTTCCACTTAGCATAATGCTTTTAAGGTTTATCCGTATTATAGCATGCATGCATTTTACTGCTTTTTTCCTTTCTATCACATAATAATCATCCATGTTGTGGATAGATCATGTTATATTTATGCATGCATTAATTGATATTCATCAGATTGTTAGTACTTTTTGGTTATGGTGAATAATGGTACTATGAAGAGTTTTGGACAAGTTCTAATTGGAATATATGTATTGAGTTATCTTAGAAATATGCTTAGAATTTTAATTGCTTGGTATGATAACTCTGTATTTAACATTTTGAGGATCTTCCAAACATATTCTGTATTGGTTTTTTTTTTCCAGTTTATTTATTTTCAGAAAAACAGTATTCATTATTTTTTCACCACACCCAGTGCTCCATGCAAGCCGTGCCCTCTATAATACCCACCACCTGGTACCCCAACCTCCCACCCCCCCGCCACTTCAAACCCCTCAGACTGTTTTTCAGAGTCCATAGTCTCTCATGGTTCACCTCCCCTGTATTGTTTTTTAATTGGATTGTCTTTTTGTTGTAGGTTTTAGTTTACTTATATATTTGACCAGTGGATTGTTGTCTGATTTTGTGTATCTCCTGACCTCTTTGTGCTTTGGTTTTATCATTAAATAACAACTTGCTTGCATTTTTTAGGAAATTTACACCATTTGTGAAATAGAAATATGAAAACACTTTGTGATTCTTATAGGTAAACACTTTTTAAAATATAGGTACTGTTATCCTCATGCTTTTACTTTAAGGAAAGAAAAGTTATACAGCTAAATAGATTTTTAATTTTACTTTATATATCTTTTATGATGCTGTCTCTGAAAACTTGGCCTTAACTCAAATTTTCCTGTCTCCTTGCTTGATTAAGTACAACTGGGCATTCAATTGTGGTAAGTTTTTCCTGCACACATGCATATATCTATTATGCTAACTACTTGCTAATTAAATGGCTTTGTGGTATAGTTTATGTTATTTAATTCCATAGGGAATCTGGGGGAAATAGTGTACTTTGCTATGTACAATGGAAATAACCAAAGTGGTACTGTCCACATTGTATGGGGATTGTTCTCAAGTTACTTCTATATGGAATGATGGTTTCTAAAGTTTTCTGTTACAAATTAAATAAATATTTGGGAAGTGACTACTTATTATGTCAGGAAAGTTACTAAGCTAAGTAGAGTAAATGAAAATACTGCTTTGTGGCTTAGTTTGTGTTTTTAAATTGTCAGTGTTATCTTTTTGGTATTAGTTGTATTTTGTTATTTATAACACAATTTTTAATCTTTACAAGTAAGAAATGATAGAATTCTAGCACTAAGTTAAAGAAAAGCAGCTTGCTTTTGCTTAGAGTCATCTGAAGGAACATAACAGTAAAAGGAACATATAAAGAAATCTCTGAGTGGGCAAGAAAGTGTTCTTAAAATATTTAAGGACATGCCTTAATGAGATAACACATACAAGGTGATCTAACCCCAGTTTTGACAAAGCACTTTTAGTTATACTGTACCTTTTAGAGTTTAATAGGTTGGTAATTTACAGTAGGACCAGGCTTAGTCTTCATTGTCTTCTTTTCTTTTCCTTTATTCTTTATTTTCTGACCACGCTGAGTTAAGTAAAATGAACTATTTACTGATAAGTGCTTGTTCAGATAGAAAAAGTGTGCATTTTCAAATTTAGCAACAACCCATCTTTATCAGAACATCCTAAGAGAGTTGTGCTTGCAAAATGTAAGTTTTCCGACCCCTACATCAGAACTCCTGGGTCACAAACTCCTGGGGTGGGGCCCAGGAATGTAATTTTTATCAATCATCCCAAAGTGATTCTGACATATGTTAAATTTTGAGAACCACTGCACTGTACTGTACACCCCACTAATAGTGACTACATTTTATAAAATTGACTTTGTTGTCATGTTTATCTAAGGCAAGACTTAGATTTGTTACATCATTGTGATATAACTATGGACAAACTACTTAAAATTGTTTCAGCCTTCACTTTCTTCAGCTATGGAGTTGGTGTTGAGTTTAGTTTTAAGACCATATTTCTGCTCAATTATTAATAGCATTTTTTTCATTCTCAAAATTATCCTAGTTCAGAATACAAATTATATGGTCTCTCCAGTGTGTCTGTGTATTAGTACATTGTGATGATTATCTGATAAAATTTACACCGATTTAACACAGCAGATCATACATAGTAAGTAAATGTTCTTATAAAAATGATATTTTTGAGGAAGCAAGTATGTGTTTATTATGTATCTTAACAGCATACTCTGGTTTATCTATTGCTTTAAATATTTGTAAAAATGGATTTTCATGGAAAGAAAGTCACTGATCATTGATTGTTAGCTAGTTTTGTCATCTGTGGTAAAAGGTCCTTAAATTAGGTCTTTTTGTTTTTGTGGTTTTCACTAGCTTGTTCATGCCAGTTGGTATTATCTTGTGCTGAAAGGTATTTTAGAATAGATACTTGGGGGGAAAACATTCAAAAGAAGGATAATAAAAGTTTGCAAAGTGGAACTCTAGCATGACACAAAATATTATCGTCTAATAAGCCCCATTATCTACAAAAGAGAATTACAACCTTTTTCTTCTCTTACTAGCTTCTTGATAGAAAACCTCATTATATGCCTTCTCTTTTATTTTCATTTCCAAGAAACTATGTTTTACAGCAAAGAGAAAGAAGAGTTCAAGGGTTGTTCTTATAGATAGATGAAAAAATCCTAGGCTCTCAACTCTGGTAGACCTATGTTTGAATCGATGTTCAGCCACTTATATGAAGTTAAATTTCTCAGAAGTTAAGTTTCTCAGTAAAATGAAGGCATTATTAGTATTTACTAATTTAGTATTTACTAATTTAGTATTTACTTCATTGTGGTGCTGTGATGATGTGAGATAATGCAAATACAGATTTTAGTAGAATGGTTGTGGTTTATTTATTATCTCATGCCATTATTAGGAAGAATAAAGATGATCTTAAAATTGTGTGGCTATTATATTTGAAGATTGGAAATTGGGGTATATTTGGCCTATTGTCTTCTGTCTACTCCATTTGGATTTTTACTTCTCCATTGTTTAATTGTTGTTCTTCTTTATGAGAAAAAGGGAAAAAAACACCAAGTAACATGGTATAAAGAGAAAAAATAAATCACAGTAACTTAAAATCTAGGGGGGAGAAACTCAGTAATTGGCGAGGCCAGGTGACATAGCAGGTGTATAATAGGTTTTTGGAGTGCCTGGTCGTCAACACATGCCAATAAGTGATTGAGATTTTATGTTCAGAACTTTATTCCAGCTCTTTGAAAAGTACCGGTGGAATTTTGATCAGAATGGCATTAAAAGTATAGATTGCTCTAGGCAATATACACATTTTAACAATGTTTATTCTTCCGATCCAAGAGCATGGAATGGTCTTCCATCTTTTCTTTCATGAGTGTTCTGTAGTTCCTTGAGTACAGATCCTTTACCTCTTTGGTTAGGTTTATTCCAATGTATCTTATGGTTCTTGGTGCTATAGTAATGGAATCAATTCTCTAATTTCCCTTTCTGTATTTTCATTGTTAGTGTATAAGAAAGCCACTGATTTCTGTACGTTGACTTTGTATCCTGCCACGTTGCTGAATTGCTGTATGAGTTCTAGTAGTTTGGGGGTGGAGTCTTTTGGGTTTTCCATATAAAGAATCATGTCATCTGTGAAGAGAGAGTTTGACTTCTTCATTGCCAATTTGGATACCTTTTATTTCTTTGTTGTCTGATTGCTGTTGCTAGGGCTTCTAATACTATGTTGAACAAGAGTGGTGAGAGTAGGCATCCTTGTCGTGTTCCTGATCTCAATGGGAAGGCTGCAAGCTTTTTCCCATTGAGGATGATATTTGCTGTGGGTCTTTCATAGATAGATTTATGAAGTTCAGGAATATTCCCTCTATCCCTATACTTTGAAGTGTTGTAATCAGGAACAGATGCTGTATTTTGTCAAATGCTTTGTCTGCATCAATTGAGAGGACCATGTGGTTCTTTTCTCTTCTCTTATTGATTTGTTCTATCACATTGATTGATTTGCAAATGTTGATCCATCCTTGTAACCCAGGGATGAATCCCACCTGGTCATGGTGGATAATCTTTTTAATGTACTGTTGGATCCTGTTTGCTAGAATCTTGTTGAGAATCTTAGCATCCATATTCATCAGTGATATTCGTCTGAAATTCTCCTTTTAGGTAGGGTCTTTGCCTGGTTTGGGGATCAGGGTAATACTGGCTTCATGAAAAGAGTCTGGAAGTTTTCCTTCTGCTTCAATTTTTTTAAGATTTTATTTATTTATTTGACAAAGAGAGAGAGATCACAAGTAGGCAGAAAGTCAGGCAAAGAGAGAGGAGAGAGAGAAGCAGGGTCCCTGCTGAGCAGAGAGCCCGATGCGGGGCTCGATCCCAGGACACTGAGATCATGACCCAAGCCGAAGGCAGCGGCTTAATCCACTGAGCCACCCAGGTGCCCCTGCTTCAATTTTTGAAACAGCTTCAGGAGAATAGGTATTATTTCTTCTTTGAAAGTTTGATAGAATTCCCCAGGGAATCCGTCAGGTCCTGGGCTCTTGTTTTTTGGGAGGTTTTTGATCACTGCTTCAATCTCGTTACTAGAATTCGGTCTATTCAGGTTGTCAATTTCTTCCTGGTTCAATTTTGGGAGTTTATAGTTTTCCAGGAATGCATCCATTTCATCTAGGTTGCTTAGCTTATTGGCATATAACTGTTGATAATAACTTCTGATGATTGTTTCTACTTCCTTGGTGTTCGTTGTGATCTCTCCCTTTTCATTCATAATTTTATTAATTTATACTTTCTCTCTTTTCTTTTGGATTAGTGTGGCCAGTGGTTTATCAATTTTATTGATTCTTTCAAAAAACCAGCTTCTAGTTTCATTGATACATTCTACTGTATCTCTGGTTTCTACCTCATTGATCTCAGCTCTAATCTTGATTATTTCCCCTCTTATCTGTGGAGTTGGTTTGATTTGTTGTTGGTTCTCCAGATCTTTAAGGTGTAGAGTCAGCTGGTGTATTCCAGATCTTTCAATTTTTTTGAGGGAGGCTTGGATGGCAGAACTTTATTCCATTGCCCTTCTGTAAATATTTTTATTCTACTTCAAATTAAGGCATCATTCTCTGGGTAATGTGAATAATTTTGTGTTCAACATGGAAATAATATTTAAAATAGTATAGCATTTTGGAGCAAAGATACCTTCTTAACAAATGTTGCTGAAACACCTGAACATCCACATGCAAACAAATTCTAGACATAGATCTTCTACTCTTCACAAAACTCAATTCAAGATAGATCACATACCTAAATATTGAATACAAAATTCTAAAACTCCTAAATAAAATCAATGTCAAAAGAGATCTCTCTGTCTTCCCATGCTCATCACATCAGTATTCACAGTAGCCAAGATACCAAAACAATGTAAGTATCCTTTGACAGTGAATGGATAAAAAGGGGTGTGTGTGTGTGTGTAATATTATTCAGTATTTAAAGAGGAGATCCTACCTTATAGAATAATGTGGATGAACCTGGAGGATACTAAGCTAAATAAAATAAGCCAGATACAGTGAAAACCCATTTTATCTCACTTAAATATGAAATCTTATGAAAAAAGTCAAACTCATAGTAACATTATAATAGTGATTACCAGAGGCTAGGATTAGAGGAGAAAAGGGAAATATTAATTAAATGGTATAAACTTTCAGTTATAAGATGAATAAATTCTTGAGACCTAATGTACAGCATGGTTACTGTAATTAATAATATATAGTATCCATGAAATTGCTGACAGTAGATCTTAAATGTCCTCACCACACAGAAGAGAAAGGTAACTATGTGAAGTGTTGGATTTGTTAGTTTGATTGTGGTAATTTTTTCACAATGTATACATATATAAAAACATCATATCATATACCTTAAGTATATACAATCTGTATTTGTCAAAAATTAACTCAAAACCAGCCAAACAGGGAAATCTCCCCCCAAATCCCTGGTAAAATTTCTAGAAGATAACATAGAAGAAAACATAGGTGACCCTTGGGTATGGTGACTATTTTTTTTTTGATAAAACACTGAAGGCAGAGTCCATGAAAGAATTGATTGATAAGCTGGACTTCGTGAAAATAAATACCTGTTCTGCAAAAGACAAGTCAGAAGAGTAAAAAGACGAGGCTCAGACTGGGAGAAAATATTTGAAAAAGATACATCTGATAATGAACTATTATCCAGAATATATGAAGAACTCTAAAAATTCAACAGTACGAAACCAAACAACTCAATTTTAAAAAATGGGCCCGCCACCATCCAAGTACTAACCAAAGTGACTCTTAATCTCACAAAACAAACTGAGTGTTGCTGGGGGGAGGGGGATTGGGAGAAGGGGGGTGGGGTTATGGACATTGGGGAGGGTATGTGCTTTGGTGAGTGCTGTGAAGTGTGTAAACCTGGCGATTCACAGACCTGTATCCCTGGGGATAAAAATTTATGTTTATAAAAAATAAAAGGGCGTTAGAGAGGAGAAGGGAATTTGGGTAAATTGGAAGGGGAGGTGAACTATGAGAGACTATGGACTCTGAAAAACAATCTGAGGGGTTTGAAGTGGCGGGGGGGGGGGGTGGGAGGTTGGGGCACCAGGTGGTGGGTATTATAGAGGGCACGGCTTGCATGGAGAACTGGGTGTGGTGAAAAAATAATGAATAACGTTTTTCTGAAAATAAATAAATTGAAAAAAATAAAAAAATTAAAAATTTATTTAAAAATAAAAAAAGATACTGCTAATATTTAAAATATAGAAGGAATTTAGAAATAAAATTCTATACGTATTACTTTCGTAAGTGATAATCTTCATGGCTATAATAATGTTGCAAATGCCTGTTTCAGTTTGTGCAAATAATGATGAATTAGAGAAACTTCTCAAGCATGGATTATCTGATTGGAAATCCTACACATGTGGGTTATCTTGAATTAATTATTTTGTGTGAAAATTAAGTGACTACTGTGTAAGCCACACTTCAGTAATGTTTGTGTCCACTGCAATATTTTTCAATGAACAAGCATCCTTATAATGAACATGTTGTTATTATAAGGAAGTTGGCAGTATAAGTGGAACTTTGCGTTTTCTCATTTCATGCTTCCATTTAGATTTAAGATGGTCTTGGTTTCATTTCCAAGTTGTCATGAATTAGCAGTAAATAGGAATCTGCTGGCTTGTGTTAAATTTGCTTTTCACATACCTCTAGGGAAAGAATGGGGAGAATTCAGAGCAATAATCAGTTTTGATTGAGGTTACCTAGATAGAACTCTTTCCTTTATCCAAACTTAAAGCCAAGATCTTAACATGTAATCAGAAGGAACCATGTTGATTTCACAACTTATTGAGGGATATATGCTTTGATTAAGGAGTCATAGGGAAAGGAGATGGTGATACTCCCATAGATTAATGATTGTGGAGTTTCAGCAGTTCAGAATTTCATTCAACCCAGAAGACAATTTCTAAGGCTCACTAATCGTGGAAGATCATAGGAACAGGGTTGATTTAAATTATGAATAATGCATAAAATGTAATATGTGGCTAGAAAAACACACTGGCTTTAACTAATGATTAAACATACATGATTAATATCAGGTTTTTCTTTTAGCATTCCTTCTAGATTTTGGAGGTACTGCCTCTAGAGAGTTAAAAAATATTTCTCCCTACCCTTGAAAAATACTAAAGGTGAATGCTCCAAATGTAGATACATATGCTCCTAATAACTTTGCATTGGGTAATGGGTTTCCAACCAACCTGACTTGCTGTTTCAATCAAAACAGTCCAGATTACACTGCAAAAAGAAACAATTCCCAAATATCAGTGGGCTGAAACTAAACAACCAAAGAAGTGTTTGTTTTTGGTTCTGGCAGCCACATCCTTTTTAGGATGGAGATGAGAGATGTGAGCTATGCTACATGTTGTCTTCACTCAGACTCAGGCCTGGTAAGACTTCACGAAGTGGAATGCTGCCAGTTACTGTGACAGAAGGAAGGAGAGTGCTTGAAAATCTTCAAATTAAATGTTGTGGTCCTCAAGTGACCTGCATCACCTCTTTCCTCAAAGCTTTGACCAGAATTATTCTCATTATCCTACTAATGGAGAGGTGGCAAACAAGTATAATTGTTCCTTATGGCTAGATGGGGGAAAAAAAAAAACCAGCCTTGGAAGGGCGTTAGACATCTCTGCGAAATCCGAGGAACAAGTTAACTGTCTGAGCAAAGGTCCAGGTATTCCACCTTGGCAAACGACATGATTAACCCTAGAGCTGCAGATTCTGAGATCACATTTGACCTGATTCCCTCTACTCACCCCAAGCTGGCAGCTGTGGCTTTAAAGCATGGATAATGCCTCTGTACTGAATTGAGTATTGGCAGTAAAAGAACTTGTAAGTTACAGTCCTTTTGTGTATCTATGCCAAATTTAATTCATATTGAATGAAATGTATACTCATTTTGTTCTTGGGAAAGAAATGGTAACATAAAAGCTAGTCTACCTATTAAATCAAGGGTTTTTTTACAAGATTTTTAATTATTGTGCCTGTCCTTCCATAAGCCTGAAACTGATTTTATTTTTTCAGTTGTGATAGGTTTTGATACTTTGAATGTGGGGAGCACACCAACTGCATGTCATTTTTTTAAAGGAGATTCATGCTTAAGGCAAGAGAAGTACAGCTATCTCTAAAGAATATAGTAACCTAGTTCTTTTGATTACCGCAGGCAAAGAATGCTTGTGGCTTTATGCCTTGCCTAATCTTGATTGTGCACCCAAATCACCTGGCAAGATTTACATATTTTAACATATTCCTGGCCCTGACTTTCAGAGTTTGCAAGCAAGGAGGTTTAGGGTGAAGCTGAGCATCTGTATTATTAATGTCATCAGGCCATTCTTACGGGCAGCCAGAAGTGAGAACTACTATGTTGACACGTTGTGTAAGAGAACTTACTAATTTTGAACTTGTTTCTGGAAACAGTTACCCAAATCTCATTTTTTAAACATCTTCCAACCTTAAGAATAAGATCATCCATTTTGTCAAATAGTAAATTTTTTTCAATATTTCTGGTTCTCTTATGTGGAAAACATTGGAGTTATTAATAATTCAGAGTGTTTTGGAAACCTGTCATTCTCTCTGTGTTTCATACTCTGGTTTATGTCAATTAATTAGGGAATATATGTGTTCTCAGTGTGCTGCACAAGGTCATATTACGTGTGTATGGATACTATTAACATAGTTACCCTAAGTTAGGATTTACCAGAATAATGGGGAAAAAAGTTGTAACTGACAATTGATTTGCCTGCTCTTATCTCTTTCTTTAAAACCCTATAGTCAAAAAAAACACCATAGTGATACATGAAACACATTTTTTAAAATCATTCTTTGAGTTTGGAATGATTCCTAGAGACAAAGCACGAGTGAACAACCATTGGAAACTCCAGTTTGGAAGCTGCTATACAGAAACCCATGTGATAATAAGTTTGTTCTTCGCTTTCTGTAGAGGACATTTGCTTCATCATTTTCAAGGCTACCAGTTGCAGGCATATCATTTTGAAAGTAATTAAGACTGAACATCATTCTGATATCTGTAGTTCAGTGTGATAAATACATATTCTGTGAAAGATTGCCAGTAAATATTATACTTACTGATTTTTCAGTTTTCTTTAAAATATTCTTCAATTTATGTGGAGGAGCATTAAGTAGAAATAAATAGTAATTAGGCAAAATAATCCCGATATTGTCAAATACAAACAAATCTGGATGTAGGTGAGGAGGGACTTTGTTCAAAAGATTTATTGCAAGAGGAACTAGCACTATGGGGATAATGCTTCAACCATGAGATCTATAAGCATTTCCATGGTCAGGTAGATAAAGTCTTTTCTTTTATAAGGGTCAGTGAACAAGGCTAGAGAAGAAGCTGGGTGTGGGGGAGCTGGATGAAAAGGTGGCATGATCACATGATCATATAGTTGACTAGAGAATGTTTTTCCCTAAGGTCAGTCAGTGCTCTGGAGGGACTCTTAAGTAATGGTTGTTATGTTCTCTCAGGCTGAATGTGTGTCAAAGTTCAGAGGCTTTGAGGAGGGACAGAAGCTTTAGTTAAGCTCGTTCAAGCCAAGGTAGTAGATACATTATCCACATTGGTCAATGGGTACAGACATTTCAGTTAATCATTTATGAAGCAAGAATGGGAATTTGAAGGCTCTGTGTCAGGCCTTGTCATAGGGGGACACCTGTGAGCCTCACCTAAGTCATACATGGAAGGCAGAGATCTTTCAGAACACAAAACGGTAGGGAAATTTGTTTAATCATCTCTGTTTTCCAGGATCGGAGGGCTCAGATAAAGTTCACCATTGTCACCATAAAGCAATCAGATCTTGCTGATTCTCATACAAAAATAGATACCATTTGGTGATGGACTGTCCCTCCACTGAGCACTTCACATGTTTACTTCACTTTAGTTCTTTGTGGTGTGAATGGTTATCCATTTTTCAGGTTTGGAAATGGAGGCTTAGAGTGTCTCAATATATCATAGGGATTTACTGTGTTTTTTTTTAAAGATTTTATTTATTTATTTGACAGAGAGAGAGTACAAGTAGGCAGAGAGGCAGGCAGAGAGAGAGAGGAGGAAGCAGGCTCCCTGCTGAGCAGAGAGCCGGATGTGGGACTCGATCCCAGGACCTTGAGATCATGACCTGAGCCAAAGGCAGCGGCTTAACCCACTGAGCCACCCAGGCGCCCCGGGATTTAGTGTTTTATTTGGAATTCAGACTGGGGTGTCCATAATATATAGGTCAAGTAAGTAGGCTGTAGAGTACACATTTAAGAAAAAAAAGTCACTCAGTCATTAATAATAGTATTGAATTTAACACTGAAGCAAAGAAAAAAAATGCTGTATACAATCTCAGATATGTATTTTATGTTCTGAGAGACAGAGATTGAGAGGAAGACAGGAATGAGTAGGACCCTAAAGCTGAAATCTTAACAAAAGTATGACTGTTAAGGAATACACCTCCCAAGTGAACTTCTGTGATTCTCTTGATTTTAAACATTATGGCAGGCTCTATTCCTTCCCTTTGAACCATGCTGTGAGATCATGCTGAGAAAGTTCTCTCTGCAGTCTGCTAACTGACACTTACAGAGGATTTACAATTTTTCAATTCATATATGAATGAACATATTGTATCTAGAACCTACAAATTGTAATTTTTGTCAATGTATGGTTTGGAAATATTTCAATTAAAAATGAAATGAAAATTAAAGTGTGACTAAGACTTTAAGGTAAATTGTTTTTAAGGACAGTAATATGTGTTATTAGAACATCTAGCTAGTCTCTAACTGTGGAGTTGAGAATTGCAAGGGAACTTAAAGGTCACGGAATCCAGCCTCCCATATAGTGCAGGAATTCCCTTGTAAGACATCCTTAGTAGCTAGTCATTTAGCACTGTTTCAATACCTTTAGTGTTGGGAATCTCACTCCAGGGGCAGACATGCCATTTTTCAATAGCCCTAATTACTGAAAATTTTCTTATATTGAACTGAAAAAGAGCTATCAAGCAAAAGAAGACTACATTATTTTAATCAGTGCTTTGAAAATCTAAAAGGAAATAAACGTAAAATATCAAAAATATCTCTAAATTTAATACTAGCTCCAGGGGGCAGAATTAATCTTTGTGTCACTCATTGTTTGGAGATTCAGTACTGTTTTCTTCATAAACTATAATTTCTGTGTCATAGATTTTTCCTGTTTTATTTGGTTTGCAAATAAATTCTGGTGTGACGGGGATGTGTGTTTCAAGGGAACAGTATGCACTATCACAAATACTACATGCTTCTGGCTGTTCATGGTCTTTGAGGTATTTGGACAAACTGAAGTAAATTCTGTCTTGTTCCATGGGGTTTCTACTGATTTCCCTCTCAAATGTAGATAAACCATTTTTTGCCCCCATTTGCAATTCACTTCATGTACTCCATAGAAGTTTTTCTTTGAACCAGTGATAACATCTGTCTGGTATCCTCATTTAATAAGCAGAAATAAAATTTTTAATACATGTTCATTTTTATTTTATTAGTCATTATATTATTTTTTATTAAAATTATCTTTTAAAAGTTTTGGAGGTCTTCTAGTAGGATGCTGGATGGATTCACCTACCACAGCAAGGTAAACTTCCTCAGTATGCAATGTAAATGTTAATTTTCTTGGGTCCAAAGGTTAATCCTCAGTGGCTTAGAAATTTGATGACTCTGTTTTTCTTGTTTATTTTTTAAATTATTTTTTATTTTTTAAAGAAGATTTATTTACTTATTTGAGAGAGAGACAAAGCATAAGCAGGGGGAGGGGCAGAGGAAGAGGGAGAAGCAGACTCCTCAATGAACTTGATCCCAAGACCATGAGATCTTGACCTGAGCCAAAGTCCAATGCTTAACCCACTGAACCACCTAGGTACCCCTCTTGTTTTCATTTTTCATTCTACTAATTTTGTGTTTTGGTTTGGTTTTGGCCAGGAAATTATTTCCCGTCACTGGCAGGAGAGGTTGGAAATTTTGTTTTATGATGTAGTCATTAAGCCAACTTATATCCTATCATTGGCAAGCTGGTTAATAATTTTACTTCATAGTCTTACCATTTGATGAGCTCTCTAAATGCATTAATGGTTTATAGAGATCTTGTCTCTGTTGGGTGCAAGATGACAGAGAATGTGGTTTGTTGACCTTTTTTATATTTTTCTAGTTTGAGCTCAAATCAGTTGTGAATTTCACACCAACAAGAGTGGTTATCTAGACTGGTGGGTTTTGTGTTTCTGTTTATGCTGACTCATGGCTGAAATCTAAGAGTCGAAGTTATAAACTTTCCCTGTATGTCTGCATGTGTACATGTCAATAACTTTGAAAGACCTTTACATTTCATTGTTTGAATATATAATAATGTCTTACTTCTGGATGGTATTCTCAGATTAGACTATAAAATCTCTTGAAGGAACTCGGTTCTGATTGGTTTAGTGATTAACATGTGGTTGTCTAAATACAGCTAAATTCCTGGAAATTAAAGAAATTGAACTTCTAATACTTGGTGCTAAAAAGAAAGTGTGTTTATAGAAAACTGACATGAAACATTTTAAAATTTTAAGTTCATACATAAATGAGGTAAATCTTTGGCAGATGAGACTAGTTTAAACTAATCTAAACCTTTAGCATATGAGACTGTTTTAGAATAGCTTTATTTAACAAAAAGCCATGTTTCTTGGTGTGGTATTAAGTACAAATACACATTGTTCATTCTACATAGGTATATTCTTCTTAAATTTAGTTTGAGGCTTATTAATTAAATACCAAGCATTACCTTTATTTAATGTTTAAAATTATTAAAAATCCAGTGATATGGAAATAAAGGAAGTCTCTGGCCATTGCTTATCCATAGAATCACTGCCTAAACAATGTATGTACAAAGTTTGCTCTGTGAGAATTTTAAAAAGCAGTTAAGAGATTGTAGTATACCAAGTGAGCATAAAGGAAAGAAGAGATTCATCTAAATGGACAGGAAAATCTTGGCATTTAACATGCCCAAGCTTCAATCCCTCTCTGGCATAGTGTAACATGATAGGCAGAAAATAGCTAACTCCTGGCTTTTGTTAACCTAGGGAAAAAGAAGAGTAGAACATGCATCCAGTTTCTGGCCTTTTGTCAGGCTGCCTGAAAGACTGGTTTTTGTCTCACCTGATTGAGAGTGCTTATAGGAACAATAATATGGACACCATTTGAGGCTGCTGAGAACAAAAATGAGAGCACCATGGCTTATTATAGCACCAATGAGAATATAGTACTGCAGAAAGATACCAGAAGAATAAAAGATTGTAGGCTTCTGAGTAGAACTGGGAAAATCTCTTTAGGAAATTAAATGTACAAGTCCAAGAAGATACATCCTCAGAAAAGGTTGGTGAGGTCCCTAAACTCTCTATCAGGCTGCTTGGTGAAGGTTTTCCCCTATATGAAGTCAGTCCCTAAGGACTAGATAAGGTGTCTGTTTATTTCAGATGCCCGCCCCCACCTCTATAAAAGATGTTTAGGCATACAAAGAAGCAGGGAATCATGGCCCAGTCAAAGGAAAAAACTGAAGTCCAGGAACTGACTCTAAAGAACGAGCTATGAAATACATGAGAATCAATTTAAAATAACCATTTTAAAGATGTTCCATTTGCTTAAAGAAAAAAAAAATGGACAACACTAAAAGTAAGAAAATAATGCACAAATGAAATACCAACAAAGAGATAGAAACTATAAAGAATCAAATTGAAATTCTGGAGTTGAAGTATACAATAATTAAATTGAAAGATTTACTAGAATTATTCGAGAACAGACTTAACCACACTAAAGAAAAAAAGTCAGTGAACTTAAAGACAGTTCATTTAAAATTACCACGTTAGACAAGAAAAAAAGAATGAAGAGAACTTATAGATGTTACTGGATACCATCAGGTGGACTAATATATGAATTATGGGAGTCAACTAGATGGCATCAAGTGGACTAATACATGAATTAAGAGAGAGATAAATGGCCAATGGCTGATTTGAAGAAATAATGGACAAAATAAATATTTATAGTGAAAATATTGGCTTTTGTTTGATCTTGTTGAAAATTGATAATATAGAGTGATAAAATAGTATAGCTCTATTTGATAGAGTTTTTGACAATGATAGAAATATTTTCTATCTGTCATGAGCAGTAGAGTAATTACGAACTGTCTAGTTATAAAACACTTGACAAGGGCTTTTGCATTTATGAAATTAGATTGTTTTAAGTTTAAGGATGCACAAGTGGCAACGTACTGGAGAGAGCAGATTTAAAGAGTGAAACTTAAAGACAGTGCTAATGGCAAAACTGACTTAAAAGAATTTTTATAAGGTTCCTTTAGTGGGAAATTTGTAAAAATGTTACATGGTTTTGGACTATTTACATTTGCATTTAATAACTCAAAAAGGAGAACATTTGAAAGCATCCTTTAAAAATAATGATTTCAAGAACAATAAAGAAAAGTTTATTCTAAAATTAGAATCAATACCTTAAGATAATTTAGGGTAAAATGTTACAAAATAATTTCATTATTGTACTCCTACATTAAACTAAATACACTTATCATTCCTTGTAAATGAAATGGATTTCAAATGTCAATTCATAAAACTTTAGTTTAACTGAGATATTTTTAAAATATAAAATAAAGATATATTATACTTTATTGATAATAATGTAAATGATTTGGGAAATGCAATATTGGGGGAAGCCAAATTTGAAATTTTATAGATAAACTGAAAATATGAATAAACAGGCAATTGAAAGAGCCAGACAGTATCATCCAGAAGTAAGAATATTAGTCATCCCAGAAAATAATCATAGAGAAAAATATGTAACAGCAACAAACATTTATAAAAATGTATTCAATTATTAAATTATCCTATAGCTAGGGACTTGATTGATACTTAGGCATTAAACTTGAAGCTTTACTTTTTTTAAAATTTAATTTAATTTAATTTTTTTCAGTGTTCCAAAATTCATTGTTTATGCAAAGCTTTACTTTTGAAAAGTGTTGAATTATGACTACTTAATGTTCAATAAGAGTTAGGTTAATTGCTTACTAATATAAATGAAGATTATTAACCTTGACAGTCTTATTCTGGAGGTAGAAGGGCATAGACTATGTTATACCTCCATTTCACCAACCACAAAAGGAACAATATCACATAATCCCAGAATATCTGTATTAGAAAGTATTTTTTGAGATTGTTTTGACTAATCTCCTGCTTTTATAATCATACTTTTAAATTATGGCATTGCTTATTAATAAACATACATTGTTTGATGTAGCTTGTTATGACTGGTTATAAAATATATGTTATTTTGCAAACTGCAGGTGAATTGCAGATAAGGACACAAGATACAATTTTTATCAATTATTTGATAAAATATAGGTATTTTGCACTCATCACATTTTAGTAAACCTCTCCAAAGTTCTTGTGTGGAGTTTTCCTAAAGTTATTTATCTGCCAATTTGTATATAGATTCCATTAACAAGAATAATTTTTTAAAGGGTAAAATCATGACTCTCATGAGTATAAAAAATTATAAGATTAAAGATTTTGTTTGGCTCACTAATTATTGAGGAAACCAGTAATATGTTATAACTATTTAAAAAGAAAATCAATAAAACAAACCAAGATAAAGCCAATTAGGAACTCAGAAATAATATACAAATGGATGCACAATTCCTCACTATGCACAGTATAGCAATCAAATGCAACTCCAGAAGGTGCTGTGCATTTATAGTTCTGTGGAGAAGAATCATTTGCATTGTAATCAATTGTCTACAAGTTACAGAGTGGTAAAATAATTTAAAGATAATGAAAAGCAGGGAAGAAGCAGAGGTATGAATTAATGACCTAGAAGACAGAATAATGGAAGGTAATCAAGTTGAACAAAATAGAGTAAAAAGAATTATACAAAATGAAAATAGATTTCGGAAATTTAGTGACCCTATCAAACATCATATTATGGGAGTCCCAGAAGAATGAGAAAAGGGGGCAGAAAATTGATTGGGTAAAATAATACCTGGAAATTTCCTCAATCTGTGGAAGGAAACAGATACTCAGATCTAGGAGGCACAGAGAAACTCCAACAAGATCAACAAAAGCAAATCCACAACAATTCATATTGCAATTAAATTAGCAAACTATTGTGATAAAAAAAAATCAAAAGAAGCAAAAAAAAAAAAAAAAGATAGTAACGAACAAGGGAAAACCCACAAGGCTAGCAGGGAGTTTTTCAGTAGAAACTTTCTAAGCCAGAAATGACTGGCATGATACATTCAAAGTGCTGAATGGGAAAAATCTGGAATACTCTGTCCAGCAAGGATATCATTCAATACAGCTAAAGAAATTCCAAGACAAACAAAAACTAAAAGACTCTCTGACCACTATATGAACTTTGCAAGAAATGTTAGAAGGGGCTCATTCAGTGGAAAGGGGAGACCAAAAGTGATAGTATAGAGTTAAAAACACAAAAGCAGTAAAAATGAATATTTCTGTAAAAAATTAGTCACTGAACTCAAAAAACAAAAGGAGGGCACCTGGGTGGCTCAGTGGGTTAAGCCGCTGCCTTCAGCTCAGATCATGATCTCAGGGTCCTGGGATCAAGTCCCACATCGGGCTCTCTGCTCAGCAGGGGGCCTGCTTCCCTTCCTCTCTCTCTGCCTGCCTCTCTGCCTACTTGTGATCTCTGTCAAATAAATAAATAAAATCTTTAAAAAAATAAGTAAAAGGAGACAAAATGGACAACATATACCTAAAAAATGGGGAGAGAGGAGTAAAGAATGGGTTCAAACTTAAAAGAATGGTTTCAAACCCAAAAGAATAGGTTCAAATATCAACATAATACAGATTGCTATATATAGGAGAGGTTATATACAAACCTAATGTTAACAATACATCAAAAACCACTAAAAAGCATATAAAGAATAAAGAGAAAGAAATTTAAATATATCGCTAAAGAAAATCAACAAACATGAAAAAGATAAAGGCAAGAAAGGATCAGAGAAAATCCTCAGAAACACCAGGATACAAATCATGAAATAACAGTAAACACATATCTAGAAATAATTACTTTGACGACAAATGGATTAAATGCTCCAATCAAAAGACATAGGATGACAGAATGGATTAAAAAAGACTTATCTGTATTCTGTGTACAAGAGACTCATTTGAGACCTGAAGATACTTGCGAATTTAAGGCAAGTATATGGAGAAACATCTGTCACACAAGTGAATGTCAAAAGGAAGGTGAAGTAGCCATACTCATATCGAACAAAATGGACATTAAAACAAAGGCTGTAACAAGAGACAAAGAAGGGCACTATAATAAGGGAGCAATCCAACAAGAAGATATAGGATATGAATACTAATCTACCTCACATGGGAGTACACAAATACATAAAACAGGTAATAACAAATATGAACCAATTGATAATAAAATAGTAGTAGGATACTTTAATGCCCCACTTACACCAATGGACAGATCATTTAAACAGAAAATCAGCAAGGAAACAGTGGGTTTGAAGGATACACTGGATCAGATGGCTTTAACAGATATATTCAGAACATCCAATCCTAAACAACAGAATATGCATTTTTTCCCAAGTGCACATAGAACACACTCCAGAATAAATGTTAGGCCCCAAACAAGCCTCAAAACATCCAATAAGATTGAAGTCATACCATGCATCTTTTCTGACCACAACATTATGAAACTAGATGTTAACCACCAGAAAAAGTATGGAAAGATCACAAATACAGGGTGGCTAAATAACATGTTACTAAACAATGAATGGGTCAACTAAAGGCTTAAAAGAAGAAATGAAAAAGTATATGGAAACAAATGAAAATGAAAACACCATGGTCCAGAATGTTTGGGATACAGCAAAAGTGGTTCTAAAAAGGAGATTTATAGCAATACAAGCCTACCTCAAGAAACAAAAAATCTCATATAAACAACCCAACCTTATGCCTAAAGGAGCTAAAAAAAAGAACAACAAATGAAGCCTAAAACCAGTAGAAGGAAGGAAATAATGATAAAAGCAGAAATAAATGAGATAGAGACCAAAAAAAAAAAAGAAAGAAAGAAAAAACAATATAGAAAACTCAATAGAGTGGGTTGATGAAAGCAGGAGCTGGTTTCTTGAAAAAAATTAAATTAATAAAATTGATAAATCTCTAGCCAGGCTTATCAAAAAGAAAAGAAAAAGGATCCAATAAAATAAAATCACATATGAGAGAGGAGAAGTAACAACCAACACCAGAGAAATACAATCATAAGAAAATATTACAAAAAAATGTATACCAACAAATTGGACAACCTAGAAGAAATGAATTAATTCCTAGAAACACACAAACTGCCAAAACTGAAACAGGAGGAAATGGAAAATTTGGACACATTGATAACCAGCAAAGATATTGAGTTGGTAATAAAAAAAGCTTCCAACAAATGATGGCTTCCCAGGGGAATTCTACCAAATATTTAAAGAGTTAATACCTTTGCTTCTTAAATTATTCCAAAAAGTAGGAAAGGAATGAAAACTTGCAAATTCATTCTGTGAGGCTAGCATTACCTGGATACCAAAACCAGATAAATTCAGGTGGGATATGAGTGAGGTAGTTGAAGGGGATTAAGAGTACACTTATGGTGATGAGCACTGAGTAATGTATAGTATTGTTGAATCATTATATTGCGTACCTGACTAATAAAATACTATATGCTGATTATACTGACATTAATAAATTCATTAAAAAACAATCGTAGATGAAGTTAGGAGGGCTTGTCTCCATCTAGTGGTCAGTGTAGTGTACTAATACTGGTATTTTAAAATCAAAATATGGGAATTTTATTTTATGAACTATAATGAAAAATTACTTTAACCAAAATACTATTGTAATTTTGTAATCATGTCTGCCAAATTTGACAATAATCAGCTAGAAGATAATCTTTTTAAAAACTTTTTAAATTTTTTATTAACATAATGTATTGTTAACACAATAACAGGTCTATGAATCACCAGGCTTACACACTTCATAGAACTCACCATAGCACAGACCTTCCCCAATGTCCATAACCCAACCACCCTCTCCCTACCCCCTCCCCCCAGCAACCCTCAGTTTGTTTTGTGAAATTAAGAGTCTCTTATGGTTTGTTTCATCTGGATCCCATCTTGTTTCATTTTTTCCTTCAGCTAGAAGATAATCTTAAAATAGATACAATGATATCTATGGCTTAAGTATATTGTCCAAAATTCCATGAGGGTGTTTCTCTGCTCCCCAGAAAAAAAAACATTTCTTACTATTAAATGTAATTTCATAGTTTGTCCAGGTACTTTTACTCATGTTGTTACAGAGGATATATCAAATGATTTGATTTTATGTTCATATTAGGTATTTTATTTTGACACCTACATGTAAAACAACATTCATTAACATATACTGAAGATTGATGACACTGTTTGGAGCGGTTCTTAACTAACAGGAAGAGTATTATGTCTAAATTTAAAATACCACTTGCCAAAAAAACCCCTAAATTCCTTTTTTTTCTTTTTTTTTCTCTTTCTGGAAAGATTTATTTATTTATTTATTTGACAGGGAGAGAGAAATCATGAGTAGGCAGAGAGACAGACAGAGGTTGCGGGGGGGGGAGGAAGCAGGCTCCCTGCTGAGCAGAGAGCCCGATGCGGGACTCGATCCCAGGACCCTGGGCTCAGGACCTGAGCTGAAGGCAGATGCTAACCTGACTGAGCCATCCAGGAATCCCTAAAAACTAATTCCTTAAAAAAAAAAAAAAGACTCCAGGAAAAAAGAGAACTATAGCCCAGTATTTTTCATGAATATAGATGTACAATTCCTGACCAAGTACTAGGGAATCTGAATCCAGCAACACTTTAAAAATATCATTCACAATCAAGTGGGATTTATTTCTGGATTGCAGAAGTGGTACAATATTTGCAAATCAATCATTGTGTGATATATTACACCAAAAAGAGAAAAGATAAGAACCATATTATCACTTTAATTGATATGGGAATAGCATCTGATGAAGTACAACAGCCATTTATAGGTATAAATTCTCAATAAAGTAGGTTTAGAGGGAACATGCCTCAACATAATAAAGGGCATGTGTGAAAACCCATAGCTAACATCATCCTCACCGGGAAAAAACCAAGAGCTTTTCTGCTAAGGCCAGGAACTAGACAAAGATGTGCACTCTCACCACTTTTATTCAAGATCGTACTGGAAGTCCTAGCCACAGCAATCAGATAACAAAAATAAAAGGCATTCAGATCTGTAAGGAAGAAATAAAACTTTCACTATTTACAGGTGACATACTGTATATAGAAAACCTAGAAGACTGCTCTGTCTCTCTCTATATACATGCACATACATGCATATGTATATTCAGTGGAATATTATTCGACCACAAAAAAAAGAAAAATTTTGCCATTTGCAACAACATGGTTGGAGAATATTATGCTAGTGAGTATTACGCTTAATGAAATAAAGTAGTCAGAGAAAGACATATACTATATGATTTCACTCATATTTGGAATTTAAGAAACAGAACAAATCAGCAAAGGGAAAAAGCCAGAGAGACAAGTCAACAGGCTGTTAATTATAGAGAAGAAACTGATATTTTGTGGAGAGGAGGGTCTTGGGAGGATGCATAAATAGGTAATGAGGATTAAGGAGTGTACTTGGTGTGATGACCACTGGGTAATAGATGCAATTGTTGAATCACTATATTATACACCTAAAACTAATGAAACACTAATGAAAACTAATGTATGTATATATGTGTGTGTATGTATGTATTTATTTCAATTTTATTATTTTTTATTGTGTTGTGTTAGTCACCATGCGGTACATCATTAGTTTTTGATGTAGTGTTCCATGATTCATTGTTTACGTACCACACCCAGTGCTCCATGCAATCCATGCCCTCCTTAATACCCATCACCAGGCTTACCCATCCCCTCACCCTCCTCCCTTCTAAAACCCTCAGTTTGTTTCCCGGAGTCCATAGTTTGTAATGGTTAGGTCGCCCCCTCCAATTCCGCCCCTTTCATTTTTCCCTTCCTTCTCCCAATGTCCTCTATGCTGTTCCTTTTGTTCCCCAAGTAAGTGAAACCATATGATTATTGACTTTCTCTTCTTAACTTATTTCACTAAGCATAATCTCCTCCAGTCCCATCCACCTTGATGTAGAAGTTGGGTATCCATCCTTCCTGATGGCTGAGTAATACTCCGTTGTATATATGGACCATATCTTCTTTATCCATTTGTCTGTTGAAGGGCATCTCGGTTCTTTCCACAGTTTGGCTTTTGTGGCCATTACTGCTATGAACATTGGGGTGCATATGGCCCTTCTTTTCACTGCATCTGTTTCTTTGGGGTAAATACCCAGTAGTACAATTGCAGGGTCATAGGATAGCTCTATTTTTAAGTTTTTGAGGAACCTCCACACTGTTTTCCAAAGTAGCTCTACCAACTTGCATCCCCACTAACACTTGTTTCTGCCTTGTCAATTTTTGCCATTCTAACTGGTGTAAGGTGGTATCTTAGTGTGGTTTTGATTTGAATTTCCTTGATGGCTAATGATGATGAACATTTTTTCATGTGTCTGCTAGACATTTGTATGTCTTTTTTTTTTGAGAAGTGTCTATTTGTGTCTTCTGCCCATTTTTTGACTTGATTATTTGCTTTTTGGGTGTCGAGTTTGAGAATTTTTTTAATAGATCTTGGATACTAGCTCTTTATCTGTAATCTCATTTGCAAATATCTTCTCCCATTTTGTGGGTTGCCTCTTTGTTTTGTTGACTGTTTCCTTTGCTGTGCAGAAGCTTTTTATCTTGTTGTCCTTTGTTGTGCAGAAGCTTTTAATCTTGAAGTCCCAAAAGTTCATTTTTGCTTCTGTTTCCCTAGCCTTTGGAGACATGTCTTGAAAAAAGTTGCTGTGGCTGATGTCAAAGAGCTTATTGCCTATGTTCTCCTCTAGGTCTTTGATGGATTCCTGTCTCACATTGAGGTTTTCGATTGATTTACAGTTTATTTTTGTGCATGTAATGAGAGAATGGTTGAGTTTCATTCTTCTGTATATAGCTGTCCAATTTTCCCAGCACCATTTATTGAAGAGACTTTTTTCCATTGGTAATTTTTTTCCCATTTTGTCAAAGATTAGTTGACCATAGAGCTGAGGGTCCTCATCTGGGCTCTGTGTTCTCTTCTATTGGTCTATGTGTCTATTTTTGTGCCAATACCATGCTGTCTTGGCCATCACAGCTTTGTAATAAAGCTTGAAATCCGGCAGTGTAATGCCCCCAGCTTTGTTTTTCTTTTTCAACATTTCCTTGATGATTTGGGGTCTTTTCTGCTTCCATACAACTTTAGGATTAAAACACTGTATGTTTAAAAAAAAAAAGATAAAAGCAGGTACAACCCAGAAAAGTACAGTAACAACATACCCAGTAAACTTTTTTTTGCCTATTTTTAAATTATGTTCAGTTAACCACTGAATAGTACATAATTAGTTTTTGATGTAGCCTTCAATGATTCATTAGTTAAGTATAATACCCAGTGCTCATCATAGTTTTTTTTGTTTTGTTTGTTTGTTTTGTTTATTTCAAGGATTTTAAAAATGTTTCCTTATAGTACCAATGAGGATGAAAAAAAAAGATTTATTCCTTGCCCTGGTTTTTTCATCCCATATTACATGTTGTCTATCTGATTCATTTGTACTATGTGTTTGACCCTTAGAGTCATTTTAATATAAAAGTTCAGTATTTCTACTGTTGGGTGTAGATAAAAGAAAGTCACTACTTAATTTTAAAAGGTTTAAGAAGTTAAATATATTTTTTAATTGTAACCTTACAGTTGACTATTGAATAAAATAATGTTTGATAATCGTTTCTCTGGGAAAATAGCTCTAATATATATGGGATTTAAAAAAGAATTCTAAAAAACTTATTGTGATCTTTTATTGTCCTGTCAAATTTTGGGCAAGATTTTGAATTTGTGAGAATTTACTTAGTTAACAAATATTTATATAGATCATTAATAAAAATTTTATCAATGAGGAGCAGCATGGGTTGATTTGTTATGATTAACTTGTTTAGTTTGAAGGATACAACTTCAGAACACTTACTAGGTTTTGAATAATTGATCATGCAGTATTTAGGGCCTACTTAGGCACACTTGTAATTATCACCCAGCTTCAGTAATAAAATATTGCAAAGCAGTCAAATTTCCTTTCCTGTGTCCCTTCCTGGATTATCTCTCCTCTCCCAGAGATCATTCTCATTCTGAAATTTGTGTTTATTGTTCTATGCATTTTTTATTATTTTTAAAAAATATTTTATTTATGGCGTGCCTGGGTGGCTCAGTGGGTTAAAGCCTCTGCCTTCGGCTCAGGTCATGATCCCAGGGTCCTGGAATCAAGCCCCGCATCGGGCTCTATCAGGGAGCCTGTTTTCTCCTCTCTTTGCCTGTCTCTCTGCCTACTTGTGATTTCTGTCAAATAAATAAATAAAATCTTAAAAAGATTTATTCCTTGCCCTGGTTTTTTCATCCCATATTACATGTTGTCTATCTGATTCATTTGTACTATCTTAAAAAGATTTTATTTATTTATTTGACAGAGAGAGCAAGTGAGCAAGAGAGGGAACATGAGCAGGGGAAGCGGTAGAAGGAGAAGCAGGCTCTCTGCCAAGCAGGGAGCCTCATGTGGGGATGGATCCCAGGACACTGGGATTATGACCCAAGATGAAGGGAGACACTTAAAAACTGAGCCACCCAGGTGTCCCATTTTTTTATTTTTAAAAATACAGGTGTATATCCCTGAGCAGTATGTAGTATTGTTTTGCAGTTTTAAACTTTATATAAATGGTATGATAAAAATATTTTTCATCAACATATTTTTTGGCCCTGTGTGCTGGTGCAGTTTGTTCAAGCTACCAAGTATAGCTCCAGTTTTTTCATTTTAAGTCACATACATTATTTCATTGTTAAATTCAATTTATTATTAACTGATTGCCTACCCAGGAAATTAGAAGAATGTGGTAATAAACTCAAGCTGAATAATATTCTAATTATTTTAATTACTTTCAGGACTATTACAATAAGTTTACTATCAATCAGTAAGGAAAAAAATAGTTGTATTTAATATGGAACGTGTATCACTTTCCTGTTGCCTTTGTTATCAGTAATTTAAAAATAAGTAAATATTGTACTGATTCAATAGTAAGGCACTGTTTATCTCAATTCTACTTAATTTGGAGGTAATATATTAAGGAGGAGAAGTAAGAATATCAGTATTGACTAGTGAAATGGGAGGCAGGAGACTTGCAAAATAGGTAGGGGATTGCTAGTGAGGTTCTGGTCTCAATCACGATGGCATGACTTGGTTTGTTGAGCCTAAAGATACTGTCTAATGAGTTGTGTCATCTTAACTGGCCACATGGGTGAAGAACATAACAAGTTAATCCTAATGATATCACTCAAAAGCTTATTAGTTAACCAGTCCAAAAGTTTCTGGCCATCTGACTTTTACTCCACCTTAGCCTTACTAGTTAGAGAAACAAAATATATGAGAAGTGTATCTGGTACTAATTACCTATGATTGCCATGCCACAGGTGCTCTTGTTATAATAAAGAGGGCATTAAGTATATAATTCAACACATGTTAAATTGACAAAGTGAGTACAACACAGTGAGAACATATACTCTTTCTGCAAGGTTCCATTATGAACGAAGAAACAATGTTGGAGTTGTGGAGATAGATTTGGTGATATTACATTTGCAAGTCATGGATATTCATGTATGTTGTCCATTGTGCAGTAATCTTTTTAAAATAGTTTATGTCATTTCTTGCTAGGAAATTTTCTGTTTTGTTTGAAACATTTATTGATGTTTCTATGCTAATATAACAATAGATAAATCTGTTGTATTACAGTCTAACTAGAACTTATTTATTTTCAGACAATAATTTTATGTGATAGTGATTATGTTGTCATGGAAAGGAGACCAGAACTGGTAACAGTTAACAAATACAGCTCTTTTATTACCTGTTTCTCAAACAATCTTCCATTTACCATTTGACAAATTCAATCATATTTTATAAGGAACATATTTTATAAGGAATTGTGTATGCACAGTGTCTTTTTTGATATACTATACTTACATTAGGACATTTAGGTTTAAACAAAGTTATTTCTAGGAGCTCCTGGGTGGCTCAGTGGGTTAAGGCTCTTCCTTCGGCTCAGGTCATGATCTCAGGGTCCTGGGATGGCGCCCTGCATGGGGCTCTCTGCTCAGCAGGGAGCCTGCTTCCCCAATTTCTCTCTCTGCCTGCCTCTCTGGCTACTTGTGATCTCTCTCTCTGTCTGTCAAATAAGTAAATAAAATCCTTAAAAAATTTTTTAAAAATTATTTCTATTAACTTAGAGGATTTTTGACTATAATGAAAAAGGCAGTGTCTGAATTTTCCTAGGTTAAATAATATGATTCCAAGTACTATATTATTTTACTGTTTTATTAGTATAATGCTAATAATATATTATTAGGATTGAATTACCTTTTGCTTATATATTAGAATATATATTAGCATTTGCATAAAATGAATATTATTTTAAGTTCTAATATTTCATAGATAAGGCAAAACCTATAAGTGTTTTTTACAACCATCTATTATACTTCTTCATCACTGCTATAAATCCTCTATATTTTTTTAAACAGGATAGAGTATATTGGGAATCATTTCCAAAGCCATACTGCTTGAATTTAGTTGTGGATGGGGTTTTTTTTCTTCCTAATCTCTGTAAACTCTGAAAGACATTTGATGAGAACTTGCCTTTTTTGTTTGCTTTGTTTGGTTGTTAAACTTTAATGGTAAGTGATGAGGGAACACAGTTAAAAGAAAATCTTAAAAAGCCATGGAATCCTCATTCAGTTTGGATCAAACACCCTAGCTTAAATGTCTCTGCCACTTAACATATTTAAGTTCTTTGTTGTGTAAACACTTGTCCACAGTCTTGAATTGAGTAGGACTTGAAACTCTCAGGCATTTTTTTTAAATTAAATTTAATTTTTTTTCAGTGTTCCAAGATTCATTGTTTATGCACCACACCAGTGCCCCATGGCAATATGTGCCCTCCCCAATACCCACCAATACCCACCACCAAGCTCACCCAACTCCCCACCCTCCTCCCTTTCAAAACCCTCAGTTTGTTTCTCATAGTCCACAGTCTCTCATGGTTCATCTCCCCTTCCGATTTCCCCCAACTTACTTCTCCGCTTCAACTCCTAATGTCCTCCATGTTATTCCTTATGCTTCACAAGTAAGTGAAACCATATGGTAATTGGCTTTCTCTGTGTTAGGTCCGTAATCAAAGGAGTGAGACTGATACAAAGTGAAGGTTAAGCAAAGCTTTATTTCGCGCCAAGCATCAAGAATCAAACCAACCGTTGGGGGCGTCTCTTACAAAGAGGCGAGCCCTCCCTACCCTACAGACTAACTTTTATAGAACAAAGGCCATGTGGTTGGGCCTGGCCACACACAGGTGGCCAATGAGATTGTAACACACAGAGAAAGCTGCACAGTCATGCTAGGTCACACACAGGTGGCCAATTGAATTACAACTCACCCCATAGTAGCTATTTGAACTAGCCTATCACCTTGGTCAGAATTGGCACCCAAAAGGCAGGGCCCACACTCCTTGGTAGCTAGGGAGACAGTATGCACACCCCACTGATCGGATGTCTCCACCTGACCTGACTCATCCCTGCATTAGGGCTCTGTTATCTCCACCTGACCTGACCCGCCCTTGTATTTGGGCTTTGTTACCTGCGACTGTTTTCCCAGACTTGCTTTTAAGTAAGTTCCCTGGGGGCGGGGGGCAGGGTCAGTTTAAGTTTTACTGAATAAACAACAAAATCACTGTTTAACTGGATGGAATTGCTCTGGCTAAATAGGCCCTTACACTCTGCTTGACTTATTTCACACAGCATAATCTCCTCCAGTCCCATCCATGTTGATAAAAAAGTTGGGTATTCATCCTTTCTGATGGAGGCATAATATTCCATTGTATATATGGACCATATCTTCTTTATCCATTCGTCTGTTGAAGGGCATCTTGACTCTTTCCACAGTTTGACGACTGTGGCAATTGCTGCTATGAACATTGGGGTACATATGGCTCTTCTTTTCACTATGTCTCTGTCTTTGAGGGTAAATACCCGGTAATCCAAATGCAGGGTTATAGGGTAGATCTATTTTTAATTTCTTAAGGAATCTCCACACTGTTTTCCAAAGTGGCTGCACCAACTTGCATTCCCACCGACAGTGTAAGAGAGTTCTCCTTTCTCCACATCCTCTCCAACACATGTTGTTTGCTGTCTTACTGATTTTGGCCATTCTAACTGTGTAAGGTGGTATCTCAATGTGGTTTTGATTTCAAGCTCCTTGATGGCTAATGATGATAAACATTTTTTCATGTGTCTGTTAGCCATTTGTTTGTCTTCCTTGGAGAAGTGTCTGTTCATGGCTTCTGCCCTTTTTTTGACGTGATTATCTGTTTTGTGTGTGTTGGAAACTCTCAGGCATTTTTAAGATAAATTTTGTTTCAGATCATGCATTGCTAAATGGTATGTTTGAATTCAGAGCTGTTTATTACCACTTTTTTTTTCCTCAATAAAATATCTGTAACCATATTTTGGGGTCGATATTAAGTACAATTGAGTTTGAAGACAGAAATAGATAATTTTCAATATAGAACAATTTATTTTACTTAATATCTTAGACTTAGCTTTAGAAAGTGATTCATTATATTTGTATTTTTCAAATACTCAAGGCACCAAGGAAAATAATAGAGAATAATTTTGTGCTATTGATTTCAAGTCCTATAATACAGGATGCACTTTTTTTTTCTACTGGGCAATCTTTTTTTTTTTTTAACTTACCTTGTGTGACCTTGTTAAATCCGCTAAGTTTTCTCATTAGCTTAACCAGAATCTGAACAACACCTTTATTTTGACATTATATTTGGTTTCAAAACATGTTACTAGATAATCAGTAAACCACTGGGTACTTTATATGTATCCACTTTAGTTACTTTATGATGAAGTCCCTTATCAGATATGTTAGTTAAGGTGAAAATTGCTCTTATCAGTTTAGGTCCAAGAACTCTTGTCAGTCATCCAAGCAACAGTAGTAACCTCATGTAAAGCACTGTGGTAGCTTGTTTATGAATGACTGATGGTATTTCATTTTGTAATTAATAATATCTGAAAACAAGTAATGATATTTGTACTCCCAGTAGACAGCAATTTTTAGTAAAATACAAAATGACTTCTCTGCAAATAGTATTCATTGGAAGTGTTGTAAAGCTAGGATAAATAGCTTTAGATGTCATATATGAATAACCAATTCAGGAATGCTTCACAAAAATTCATCATTATCATAAGTTATTTTGTTATGCTATGGAATGTGGAATTAGCAAACACAGGCAATATTTATAAAGGAGAGAATATGGAATAGAAATACTGTCAGAAGTAAGGCAGAATTCTGAATCTAATCTCAGTGGCTACTTGATCTCTTGATTTCATTTATTCATATGTTCAATCCACAAGTGTTTTAATGAGAACACTTGTGTGTTTCTGTGTGTGTGTGTGTGTGTGTGTGCCTGCGCCAGGCACTGGAACTATATCATGGAACAAGAAAGATCTGATGTTTTAAAAAATATAACATGTAATTCACATTATACAATTAACACATTTAAAGGATACAATTTAGTGATTTTTTATATATTCACAGAGTTGTACAACTACCACCACAAATAATAATTTTAAAAAATTTAGAATATTTACTTTATCCAGAAAAGAAACCCTGTACTCATTAGAAGTCACTTTCTTTCTCTCCTCCCCACAATGCCTGGAATCCACTAATCTGCTTTCTGTCACTATGGATTTTCCTGTTCTTGATATTTCATGAAAATGGACTCACATCTCATCTTTTCTGTCTGGTTTCTTTCACTTAGCATAAAATATATCCTAGATACTTCATTCATTTTTATTGTATAATAATGTTTCATTATATGGTAACAGCATATTTTATTTATCTAATCATCATTTAATGGACATCTGGGTTGTTTTTATTTTTTCTTTTTGCTGTTATGAATAACCTTTCTTCGAACATTCACATACCAGTTTTTGTGTGGAGATGTGTTTTCATTTTTCTTGGGTTTATACCTAGGAGTAGAATTGTATTCCATAAAGTAAATCTGTTTAGCCTTTGAGGAGCTGCCAGACTTTGATTAAAAGAAGATGCACTGTTTTTCATTCCATTCCCACAGGTTCTTGTCAACACTTATTGCTCTCTTTGATAATGGCCAGCCTCATAGGTATGAAATGGTATGGCATTATGGTTGTAATTTATATTTCTCTAATGGCTAATAATGTTGAATACCTTTCATGTACTTATTGACCATTTGTATGGCTTTAGCCATTTTTAGATTGGGTTATTTTTGTTCTTGTTGAATTGTAGGAATATGTATTCTTTGTGTATCCTAGATAAAAGTCCCTTAAATATAGGGTTTAAAAATAACTCTCCATTCTCTGGCTTCTTCTTTCACTGTTGGGGTTGTGGTCTTTGTAGCACAAGAATTTTTAATTTTTGGGCATCTGGGTGGCTCAGTGGGTTAAACCTCTGCCTTAGGTTCAGGTCATGGTCTCAGGGTCCTGGGATCGAGCCCTGCATTGGGCTCTCTGCTTGGCAGGGAGCCTGCTTCCCCCCCAACACACACACCCGCGCCTGCCTCTCTGCCTACTTGTGATCTCTCTCTGTCAAATAACTAATAAAATCTTTAAAAAAAAGAATTTTTAATTTTGATGAAGTCCAGTGTATGCATTTTTCCCTTGTGCTTATAGTTCATAGCTAAGAAGACTGCCATACCCAAGGTCACAGGAATTTTCTCCTATAGTTTCTAAGAGTTTTATAGTTTTGTTCTCCCATTTAAATCTGTGATTCACTTTAATGTAATTTTTGTGTACAACGTGAGGAAGGTTCCCACCTCATTATTTCACATGTGGATATTCATTTTTTCCAGCTTGATGCCGCTTTTTCAAATGTGAAGAAGAATCCCCTGAGGCTCTTGTTAAAATGCAGATTGTGGTTTAGTAGTGGGGTCTGGAAGGCTACTTTTCTGCAAATCTTACAAATGATGCTACTAATGATCATGGGATTATGTTTTTACTAACAAGGAGATAGACAACTACTGAACAAGTAATTGCACATGCATTCCAACCACATCTGTTTTGATCCCACCTGTGGACTGGTTTTCCTTACCGCTCTTGGTGTGTGGGAGATGATAAATTCCATACTGCTTCTGAGTTTACATTCCATTAGGTGAACTTATAAATTGAAGATGGCTTAGCAGCATCATTAAGATTGGATTTTTAATTCCCAGCAAAGATCATTGTTTAGTTCTATTGGGACTAGATGTTTAGCTCTTACACTTCTTAACTGTCCTTAGGGGTCTGGCTTGTTCGTAGTGTAGGTGGCAACACTCAGTGAAGAGGGTTAAATATTGGCTAGAGACTGAATACTCTTCTAATTTCAGAAATATCTGGGACTCTTTCACCTTCAAATTCGAGAATTTCTGCATGGTAATTAGTAAGAGTGAGAAAATCTTCAAATGGCTATTAATGAGTAATTCTGGGCTGAGAAAGGGGAAATAGAGGTTCCCTTGTTTACCAGTTAACCTCCACATTTAATCTTCAGCAACGCTGGGTAGTTTCTGTGATTTCAGTAAGGGCTCTTAATGGAAGGCAGGCTGTCATGGTGCAAATACCTTGGAGTGGGCAATCACCGGAAAGGTACTGAGCCTTTGCAGAGGCTTTCTCTTTTATAGACTGAGAATAATAGCTATTCTGCATAGACATTTTAATGACTTTGTTTCTGGAACAGAGTGTAGGTGCTGAATGTGTTCGTTTTCCTGCCTTCCTACTTCCAGAGAAGACTTTTTGTGATTTACATATAAATGACCAAGTATAATAGGGCTATTAAATTAAGGATAAAACAAAAGCTGTCTAATGGAAAGAGAACCTAGTTTTTATACAAAATCAAGGCTAAAGATGGCTACTCTAGGTGAATAAAACCTAAACTGTGAGCTTTTGGGCAAACATGGTAAAAAAGAAAACATAAAAAGATAGCTTTTAATATGTACAGATAAAGTATACTATTTTGTCGGGGGAGAGAAAATATATTTCTTAAAATTAAAGTTTAATGATTTAGAATGATGAATAAGAAAAATCAAATGACCTAACTGGCAATGTTTAAAAAATATCAGATGACAGACTTTTTTTTTCTCATACTGTCCATAAAATTCTTCTAGCTTGTGCCCATTGCCCAGTTCCAAATTTTTAGGTATTTGTTAAATCAGCATCCCACTTTCATTTACCAAAATCTGTATAACTGAAAGCAACGTGTTGTATAGCCTAAAACATCAGAAGTTTATTATCTTACAGTTCTGGACATCCAAAGCCCAAAATAGGTCTCACTCACCTAAAATCAGGTTATCAGAAGGCTGAGTTCTTTCTCCAGACTCAAGGGAGAATCTGTTTCCATGCCTTTTATGGCTTCTAGAGTTCGCCTGCATACTTCAGCTTCTTGTGTTTTTCCTCCATTCTCAGAACCTGCAACACCAGCCTAGTCCTTATCACTCTGCCGTTTGTACTCCATCTCTTCTGCCTCCCTCTTCTCTTTTTATGGACCAGTGAGATTATATTGAGTTTACCTTCCTATTCCAGGATTATCTCCCTTTTTAAAATTCACCTGATAGGTAATCTTAATTCCATCTAGTACCTTAATTTCCCCTTGTCATGTAAACTAACACATAGATTTCAAGAATTAGGACGTGGGCCTTTCTAGGTGGGGGACTTATTCCGCCTATGAAAATGACAACTTGTTATAATACTCATTTCTGGTTGTGTAAGGTACTTCTGTAAGGGGGCTTAATTAAAAGAATCCAAGTAGATAGCATTTCTGTAGTTTTATGTGATCTAAGAATTAAGAAGTTTTGGAGAAATGGATATTTAACTGTGGCCTCTTCAAACTTTTAAATATTGGTTGTTGCACTTTGCCTTCTCTTTGGAATTATATATTTGATCATTTGAGACAAGATTTGAATTTTTAATTTAGGATCATTTGAACGGTGAGTTTCACCACATCTTTTTAAAGGCTATTTCTGTTCACTGCCTCTCTTTTTCTTTTTTTAAAGATTTTTATTTATTTGAGAGAGAGAAAGAGAGGGCACGAGGGGCAGGGCTGGGAGAGCAGAGGGAAGGGAAGGAGCAGAGGGAGAGGAAGAAGCAAGACTCCCTGTTGAGCCGGGAGCCCTAAGCAAGTCTACCTTCCAGGATCATGACCTGAGCTGAAAAACACTTAACCCACCTGAGCCATCCCACTGGCTCACTCTCTTGCTTTTCTTATAAGCAGAAACCAGTAGTCTGTTAGTGCAAAGAATGGATAAATACTAACTTAGTTCAAGAATACTCACTTTTAGGGTACCTGGGTGGCTCAGTTGGTTAAGCGGCTGCCTTTGGCTCAGGTCATGATCCCAGAGTCCTGGGATTAAGTCCCACATCCGACTCCCTGTTCAGGAGAGAGCCTGCTTCTCCCTCTCTCTCCGCCTGCTTGTGCTCTCTATCTCTCTGTCAAATAAATAAATAAAAATCTTTTAAAAAAAGAATGTTCACTTTTATATATCACATAATAAATATACTGGATCCTTTTTACAGTGCTAAGAATAGTTACTTCAGTAGTATGCCAGTAAGCATACAAATAATTTTTCTAATCAACAGTGACTAGGATTTCTTCATTAACCCACTCATCATCTACTGAGAATCTAATATTGGAGATGCAGTAGTGAGGCTTGGCTCACATGGTATCCAAAGAAAATTGGTTTGTGAAAGAAAAGTAAAGAAAATTGGTTTGTTGTGAGAATAGTATGAGTCTTATCACATATGCTCCCTAAATTGTCCAAGTTCATAATAATGTATTTTGTTTGAACATTTTTATTTTTTAAGATTATATTTATTTATTTGAAAGAGATATAGTGAGAGAGGAACATAAGCAGGGGGAGTGGGAGAGGGAAAAGCAGGCTTCCTGCTGAGCAGGGAGCCTGATGTGGGGTTCGATCCCAGGACCTTGGCATCATGACCTGAGCAGAAGGCAGACACTCAATGACTGAGCCATCCAGGTGCCCCTTGTTTGAATATTTTTATTGACACAAGAAAACTTACTAAAACTTAAAATGATACCGAAATTCAGTTTCAAACTCATTTAAATTTTTTTTCTTTCCATTTTAACAATTTTGTTATAAAATATTTTACACATGTCAGAGGCAAAAATAATAATAGTCACCTTGGCAACAAACTCTCTTATACCATGTAATACATGCCAGGTTCCTTTAATAGCTGCGAAATCTGAAGTCAAGAGAAACTTCTGTGGGGTTGTAAAACTTTTAAGTGGTACTGCTGCTTGAATCCAATACTTTGGCAATATGGCTCTTGATTTTATGCAGGTAAACACTAAATATAATGCCTTGTGTTATGATCAATATTCAGTCAGCCTACAAATATGTTTTAGCAAAATTATCTTTTATTGCTATAATAATGTATAATACATCTCAGTATATATTCTATAAATGCTAGATAGAGCATTGTTTTTCATATTAATGCATATAATCTGTATTTATTACTGCATCTGTTATTTTCTCATAAATATCAATCTCATGAGTCTCTGGCTATTAAATTTCCCAAGTTCTTCCCTGTGACAATAGTACATTAGCTTTAATAATTGATACTTGGGATAAATCATGAACTCTGGGAACAAAATCAGTGATGCTTGTGACTTTCCCTAGTACTTCCCCAGTCTTCTTTGGTCCAAGATTAATGATGAGATAATTTAATCTTGTCCCTTCATGGAGACTTCTATTTTCTTCACTTTGTTCTTTTAAAAATTTTCTCAATATTCTTGATATTTTCCAGATTACATTTTTTTCTGTTTAAGTTTTGAATTTATCCTTAATATTTTCTTTTATTCTTTGTCAAGTCAATAGTTTGTCTGGAAGTTCTTGCTTTTCTTTATTGAGGAAGTTAAAAAATTATTTTTCCCTACTGTGTTGTTTCTGTTCTTCATTTTCATAAATAACTACTGGGTAAGTATTGGGCCTCTTTGTTTATTTTCCATGTCTCTTTGCTTGCCTTTTAGTTTTTGTGTTTGTTGCCTTTTTTTGTGTTAAGTTACAGAAATGTTTCTTAAAATTATCACTCACAACACCTGCTTTTCTTTCTCTATTATCCAGTGTTCTTTTTTTTAAAAGATTTTATTTATTTATTTGACAGAGTTGGTGGAGAGGCAGGCAGAGAAAGACAGTGGGGGAAGCAGGCTCCCTGCTGAGCAGAAAGCCAGATGCCTGGCCTGATACCAGACCCTGAGATCATGACCTGAGCTGAAGGCTGAGGCTTAACCCACTGAGCCACCCAGGAGCCCCTATCCAGTGTTCTAATTAACATTTTTATTTTGTTAATTTTACTCATGAAGAAATGGAAATGAGGTAAGATTAAAGAAAATAGTGTCAGCTGGTTATTAACTTGAGGTAAAGAGTCACGTAAAAATTGTAAGTTCTAGGGTGCCTGGGTGGCTCAGTCTGTGGGGCATCTGTCTTCAGCTCAGTTTGTGATCCCAGGGTCCTGGGGTTGAGCCCTGCATGGGAATCCCTGTTCAGCTAGGAGTCTGTTTCCCCCTCTGCTCCTCCCCCCACTCATATGCATGGATCCATAAGATCTCTCTCTTTCAAATAAGTAAATAAAATCTTGAAAAAAAAGTAAAAGTTCTATTGGATTCTGATTCTGAAAACATTTCCCTTCAAGTTCCAAAGGGGTGTATGTGTATCTGTGTGTATGTGTATAAAATATATATATTTATAATGCTTTCAAAACACCTGTGTAATATTTAAATGAATGACATATATCAGTGCTATCTATAGTGACATGAGGCTTAATTTATAAAAACATAAAACCAGGCAAAATTAAATTTAATTCCATTAAAATTATTATTGTATTTATTTTCACTTAAAAATTTTCATTCTATGGTATAAAAGCAGTTGATGTCTATTAAATAGTTAAACATGGTTCTATGTTAGTGTTCAGATTAAGTATGTAAATCCACAAATTCCCTTTTAAAAAAAATTTCATTTAGAAGAAATCATGAAGAATTCATAAATGAGCTATGGTCCACTCTTTGATTACTCATTTTATCTTCATTACACTCTCATAATTTTCAGTTGCACCATTCAAAATCAGAAATAGCAAAACACATTAAAGCCTGATTCAGAAGTCACGTTAATATATCATTGAGTTTAAACACTCACACAGGTTAGTTTTGCTGTTAAGTATCAAAGATTTAGCACACAGACAACAAATTATTCTGTTGTTTAAAGAGAATCAAAGGTAAGGGAAAGAACACTGAAATTTACATTTTTATGTTCAAGTCTCTTCATACACTCAGAAATCAATTCCACTCTGATATGCCACCTAATGTTAGCATCTTAAGAATGTTTTTCTTTTTCACAAATTCCAAGGCAACAGATTGTCACAGAAGTGTTAACTGGTACTGGTTCGATACATGGATTCCTTTTCTTTTGTGCTTCTATAAAAAATGAGCAAATTGTTTTCTGTAATACTTTTTTCAGATTTAACAGCATTGACAGAAAAATCAATTCAAATAGATTCTTTATAAGTAATGTACCAAACTCTAAACCTAATCCACAATTTGACCTTAAATGGCAGGGAAAATGGAAAGTTTTTTTTTTAAATAAACTATTAACAGTACATTAAAGAAAATATTTTATTTTAAATTTCTAGGACATTGCCATTTAAAGGAATCATGCCAAATTCTTGAAATTTTTCTATTTGGGATAAGGAAGCCAAAATATATTAACCCTGAATTTAATTTTTCTTTTGTTTAAACAAAGTTCATGGGAATGGTTGGGTTCAAGATGGTGACGTAGTAAAATCCTGAACTTACCTCCACCTACAGACATAATAAATCTATAATTACACATGGAATAATTCTCTCTGAAAGGGGCCTGAAAATTAAAGGAAGAAAGCATTATCATCAAAGTATAAAAAGGCACCAAGAAGGGAAACAAGGAGAGACATGAACCCCCCATCTCCCCACCTCCCCCCGCCAGGGAGGGGAGGACACCCCTCCCCAAGTTGTGATGAATAACAATCAAGAGGGATAGCAAAGGTAAGCAACTTTTCCCTAAGGAGCAGGGGATTCAAGCTGCACATGAGCCACCCCAACCCTTAGATCCTCATTAGGGGAAATGAACTCTCAACAGGCTTTAAAAATCAACAAGGAATACATTCCAAAAAACTATAAAACTGTAGAGAATGGAAAGTCTGTTCCTGAAGAGCTTGTGCACAGACTCACTTGAATAGAAACCAGTATAAAAACATCAATTTGAAAAGCACGGAGATGATAAAGGAGACCCATTTACTGACTTTGAAGTATCTGGCAAAGAAGCAAGAAACAGCAGGAACTCTCTCTGGGCACTGAAATAATGGTGGAAGGCCATTTTATGATATGAGTCTACGTTATTAATACCAACACTGGTGAGCGGCATTTGACAGTTCTCCCTCTAATCTGCTAGCAACAGTGGGTGGTGCCAGCTGAGTGACCCACTCACCAACATGCTGTAGTAGTCAGAGAGGTGCCTGCAGCCAGGCTAAAGACAATCTTTGCCACCAGCATGCCCTCAGCAGTGCTAGACACATCTCAGATTCTGGCCAGGGGCCAACCCGCACCCATCAAGGTACTGTAGCTACAGCCTTGTCACAACTGGAAGGCACACAAAGCACATATATGAAACACTCTCTGAGCACCTGGTTCTGGTGACAGAGTAGATTGTGACTATGGGCCCCATAGGACATCTCCTACATAAGAAGATGGAGAGAGGTAGCCAGCTTACCTAACAGATAAAACAAACCACACATACACACACAGGGAGTTAGGCAAAACGAGGAGTTAGAAAAGTATGTTCCAAACCAAAGAGAAAGACAAACCTACTGTAAAAGAACTAAATGAAACAAAGATTAAGCTACCTGTTAAAGAGTTCAAAGTAATGGTCATAAAGATACTCACCAAACTTGGGAGAAGAATTGAAGAGCACAGTGAGAGCTTGAACAAAGAGACAAAATATTAAAAAATATGAAAAAAGAAGTTAAACTGAACTGAAAAAATACACTAGAGGGGTTCAACAGAGTGGTGGATAAAGTAGAAAAATCAGTGAGCTGAAAACAAAGCCATGGAACCCACCCAGACATAGCAGCAAAATGAAAAAAAAGTTTTTTAAAAAGGTGAAGAAAAGTTATGGGACCTCTACAACAGCAAAAAGTGGGATAATATTCATATTATAGGAATCTCAGAAGAAGGGAGGAATGGTTAGAAAAATTCTTTGAAAAAATAATGGCTGAAAAATTCCCTACTCTAGAAAAGGATTCAGACATCCAGGTCCAAGAACCTGAGAGATTTCCAAGTAAGATAAATCCAAAGAGATCCATCCAAAATACATTGTAATTAAAATGCTAAAATTAAGGATAAAGACAGAATCCTAAAAGCAACAAGATAAATATAACTTTATTTACAAGGGAAATCCCAGAAGCCTATCAGCAAATTTTCAAACAGATACTTCACAGGCCACTGTTGGAGCAGCATGATATATTCAAGGTGCTGAGAGAGAAAAAAAAACCTGAAAGAATTCTTTACTCAGCAATATGGTCATTCAGAATTGAAGAACAAATTAATAGCTTTACAGATAAGGAAAAGCTAAACTGGCACTAAACTGGCCCTATAAGAAATGTGAACGGAATTTCTTTAATCAGAAGAAAAATGAAAAAATGATGAATAATGTTTTTCTGAAAATAAGTAAATTGGAAAAAAAAAGTTAGCAAATAAAAAGAGATTTCCCCTAAAAAAAAAAAAAAGAAGAAGAAGAAGAAGAAAAATGACAGGGATAAAAAGAAAACCTAAGAAAGTAAAAATCTTACTAGAAAAGGTAAATATATAACAAATGCAGTGGATCAATCCCTTATAAAGCAAGCATAAAGTTTAAAAGGAAAAAGTAGGGGCGCCTGGGTGGCTCAGTGGATTAAAGCCTCTGCCTTTGGCTCAGGTCATGATCCCAGGGTACTGGGATTGAGCCCCGCATCAGGCTTTCTCCTTGGTGGGGAGCCTGCTTCCTCCTCTCTCTGCCTGCCTCTCTGCCCACTTGTAATCTCTGTCTGTCAAATAAATAAATAAAATCTTCAAAAGGGAAAAGTAGTAAAATCAAGTAAAATTACAATAATTGTTTAAGAAAAGCATATCAGAAGATTTAAAACATCATAAAAAATATGAAATGTGAGGGGAGGAGAGTAAAAAGATAAAGCTTTGCAATGTGTTTAAAATTAAGTTACTATTAATTTAGAATAATGTTTACATAGGACATTTTATGTGGACCTCATGAAAACCAGAGATTAAAAAAACATATAGTGAACATCCAAAAGAAAATGAGAAAGGAAACTAAACATAACACTATAAAGAGAACCATCAAACCACAAGGGAAGAAAGAGAAGAAAGGACAGAGTAGAAGTATAAAAACAGCCAGAGGCAAATGAACAAAATGGCAACAACTATATACTTATCAATGATTACTTTAAAAGTAAACAGACTACATTTGCTAATCAAAAGACACAGTGACTGAATAGATTAAAAGACAAGACTCATCTATATGCTGTGTATAAGAGACTCACTTTGGAAATAATAATATATGTAGACTGAAAGTGAAGGGATAGAAAAAAATATTCCACACAAATGGAAATGAAAAGAAAGCTGACGATACTATACTCACATCAGTAAAAATAGACTTTACAACAAAGACAGTGATAAAGTACAAACAAGGACATCAAATGATGATAAAGTGGACAATACAGGAAAAAGATAAAATTTATAAATATTAGGCACCCAATATAATAGCACCAAAATATATAAAGCAAATATTAACATATCTCAAGGGAAAATTGAAAACAGTACAATAATAATTTCAGTACTCCATGTTCAATCAATCTGGATAGATCGAGATAAAAATAGTAAGGAAATATTGACCTTAAGTGACACATTAGACCAAACAGACTTAATTGATATATAAGGAATATTCCATCCTAAAACAGCACAATAAACATTTTCCTCAAATGCACATTCTCCCAAGACAGATCACATGTTGGACCACAAAGGAAATCTGAATAAATTCAAGAAAATAAAAATCATATCAAACATAATGGTATGAAACCAGAAATTAATTACATGAAGAAAAGAGAAAAAAAAAGCCCACAAAAATGTTGCAATTAAGTAGCACACTACTGAACAACCAATGGGACCTGAAAAGAAAATACCAGAGACAAATGATAACACAAATATGACACAGCAAATTCTAGGAGATCGAACAAAAACCATTCTAAGAGGGAAGTTTATATGAATACCAGCATACATATAGAAACATGAAAAAATCTCTTTCTGACTTTATATGCAAAGGGTTATGGGTGCTGAATTCTTGCACAGTTGAAAATCCACATTACTCTGGACTACCCAAAAACTTAACTACTAATTGGCTACTGTTGACTAGAAACCTTATCATCATTAACACGTTTTATTTGATATGTATTATATATTGTGATGTTACAATAAAGGAATTTGGTAAAAATGTTAAGTTAATCATAAGAAAGAGAATATATGGGGTGCTTGAGAGGCTCAGTGGGTTAAAGCCTCTGCCTTCGGCTCAGGTCACCACCACAGGGTCCTGGGATGGAGCCCCACATCAGGCTCTCTGCTTGGCAGGGAGCCTGCTTCCACCTCTCTTTCTGCCTTCTCTCTGCCTACTTGTGATCTCTGTCTGTCAAATAAATAAATAAAACCTTTAAAAAAAAGAATATACATTTACAGTACTGTATTGTGTTTATTTAAAAAAATCCATGTGTACGAGGATCTGCACAGTTCAAACCTGTGTTGTTCAAGGGCAACAGTAAATACAAGTACAGATGAAAGAGGAGCAGCTGCAAGTAACAGTACAGAAATACCAAAAAATTACGAGATTATAGTGAATAATTACCTTCCAACAAGGTGGACAACCTAGAAGAAATGCATAAATTCCTAGAAACAAGCAATCTTTGAAGACTGAATCATGAAGAAACTGAAAATATGAATATGGGTTACTAGTAAAGAGACTGAAACATAATCAAAAATTTCCCAAAAAAACAAAAGTCCAAGATCAGGTAACTTTACTGGTGAATTCTACCAAACATCCAAAGATTTAATACTTAATTTTTTAAAGATTTTATTTATTTATTTGACAGAGATCTCAAGTAGGGGGACAGGCAGGCAGAGAGAGAAAGAGAGGTGGAAGTGGGCTCCCCACTGAGCAGAGAGCCCGATGTGGAGCTAGATCCCAGGATCTTGGGATCATGACCTGAGCCGAAGGCAGAGGCTTTAACCCACTGAGCCACCCAGGCACCCCAGATTTAATACTTATTTATCTCAAATTTTTTCCAAAAAATTAAAGAGAAGGGAAAGCTTCCTAATTCATATTATAAGACCAGCATTTCTGATACTAATACTAGATAAAACAACCACCAAAAAAAGAGAAAAATTATAGGTCAATATCTTTAATGAATACAGATGTAAAATCCTTTACAGAATATTAGGAAACTAAAACTAATGACATATTAAATGGACAATACACAATAATCATTTCTTTCCAAGTATGAAAGGATGATTCATTGACTGAAAATCATTTGGTGTGGTACATCACATTAAGAAAAAGGAAAAATAAAAATCATATGATCATCTCAGCAGATGGAGAAAAAGTAGCTGACAAAAGTCAACATTCATTTATAATATAAATTCTACATAAAATAAATACAGAGGGAGTGGATATCAACATCATGAAGGCTATATATAATAAATCCTATAACTAAGAACAAGATAAGGATGCCCACTCTTGTCAGTTTTACTCAACACAATATTGGAAACACTAGCCAAAGCAATTAGGCAAGAAAATGAAATACAAGGCAACCATATTGGAAAGGAAGAAGTGAAACTGTCCCTATTTGCTGATGATGTACTACAGGAAGCCATAAAGAATCCACCAGAAAAAAAGCTGTTAGAATAGATAAATCCAGTAAAATTGAAAGACATAAAATTGATATACAGAAATCGGCACATATTGGAAAAATTAATGTTGTTAAAATGTCCATTCTACCAAAAACCATCTATAGGTTCAATGTAATATCTATCAAAATTCCTATAGAATTTTTCATATAAATTAAAAAGCTCTCCTAAAATTTATATGAAACCACCAAAAATCCTGAACAGCCAAAGTAACCTTGACAAAGAACAAAACTGGAGCAATCATGTTCCCTGATTTCAAACTACAGTACAAAGCTATAGAAATCATAATTTTCAGTATTGATATGAAGGCAGACATGCAGATCAATGAAAGAGAACAGAGAGCCCATAAATAAACCCACACATATATGTATAATTAATCTACAACCTAGGATCCCAGAATACATAATGAAGAAAAAACAGTCCCTTTAATAATGTTAGGAATACTAAACAGGCACATGCAAAGAATTCAAAATAGACCACTATCTGATACCATACCAGAATGTGAATTAGAGACTTGAATGTAATACATAAAACCATAACTTTTATACAAGAAAACATAAGTGGCATACTCTTTGGCATCAGTTTTAGTGACATCTTTGTGTATCTGAATCCAAAGGAAAGTAAAATAAAACCAAAACTAAAAAAATGTGAATAGATCAAATGAAAACCTTTGGCAAAGCAAAGAAAGCCATATTCAGAATGAAAAGACAACCTAGTGAATAGAAGAAGATATTTGCAAACCACTTAATTGATAAGAGGTTAATACCAACCCTACTACTGAAAAAGAAAACAAAACAAAAAACCCAAACAACCTGATTTAAAAATGAGCAAAAAATCTGAGTAGACATTTCTCCAAAGAAGACATACAGATAGCCAACAGGCACAGAAAAAGATGTACAGCATCACTAATTATTAGGGGAATGCAAATCAAAACCATAATGAGATATCATCTAACACCTGTCAGAATGGCTATTATCCAAAAAGCAATAAATAAAATGTGTTGGGGAAGATATGGGGAAAAAAGCAAACCTTCATATGTACATTGTTGGCAGGATCATAAATTGGTGTAAACACTATGAATACAGTATAAATATCTCTCAGAACATTAAGAATTGCCTTATGATCCAGCTAATTCTAAGTATTTATCTGAAAACTTTGAAAATATTAATTTAAAAAGATATGTCTACCCCCAATGTTTATTGCAGCATTGTTTACAACAGCCAAGATATAGAAGCAACCTATGCTTCCAGTGACAAATAAATGGATAAAGAGGATGTGGTACATTTATACAATGAAATGCCACTCAGCAATAAAAAAAAGAATGAAATCTTGCCATTTGTAAGAATTGGACATATCTTGAGGGTAATATGCTAAATAAGGCAGACAAAGACAAATAACATATGATTTCATTCATATGTGAAATTAAAAAAAAAAAAAACACCAAAATCAGAGATATAGGAAACTAGTAATTACCACAGGTGAAGGAGGTAGGTCGGGGATGAGAAGAAAATGGGTAAGGAAGACCAACTCTATGGTGATGGCTGATACCTAGACTTGTGATAATGACCACTCTGTAGTCTATATTATATAGATATTGAAATGTGAATCTATATACTTGAAACATAAAATAATAAATTGTTATTATGCTGTCACCTGCAACTAAAATATCAAAGTAAGTAAGTGTTTTTTAATTATGTTAGTCACCATACAGTAAGTACATCATTAATTTTTGATGTAGTGTTCCATGATTCATTGTTATCAAGTGTGTCTAAAATAAAAAGGAAAAACATTTCCTGTCTTATTCTCCTTTGCCCATACTTCAAAGGTAACCACTCCTTTTTAAAATCAATTATAAGCTTATTCTATTACAGTTTTTTTATTGAAAACATTGACCTTTAAATTGTATTGAAGGTAGATTTTACTTCACTTCTGTAACTTACAATTTGCTTTTTGTCTCCAACTATCTTAGTCAGTACTTTTTATATTACTGAGATATGTAACAATCACATCCTTTGTGACTTAAGCCTTCCATACCCTGTGCATAGATTACTTCAAAATTTTTAAACTGTACAGTGGGGGCATTTACATTCTTACTATTATGAGTCAATGATTTTGTATAGCAGCAAACTGTATAAGTAAACCCATAAAGCCAGGAATGTAAACTGTTATCAGTATACCATTGGTACTTGGGCATCTGGGTGGCTCAGTCATTTAGAAGTACTTTGGGTTAATTTATATATAATCCAGGTATAAGCCATGGCTCCACATAGCCCCAACACTAGACAGAACAACATTTAAAAAATAATTGTTTACAGTAATCTTAAAGAATAATGCAATGCATACAAAAAATATACATCATGACTTGCCAAAAGTTGCCCAGTAACTTTTGCTAAGAATTCCACATTCATGTCTTTTTCTCATTGTCTAGATTAAAATATCTCACCTTTGTCTTTGATTTTGTCGTATCATGACACTGACTTTTTGCTACAAGTGGTCATTGGGATTTTTGCTGTCTCCCCATGTTTTAAAGAACTCAGAAATTTCATGCCTCATCCTCAACCCATTGGTTTCCCACAGAAAGAAGTTTAAGAAATTTCCAGATAATGGTAGTTCTCCCCTTACTTTGATTTTCACTGTGAGTCATACATGTGGAAAATGTCTAGTAAATAACAATTTATACCACTGTCTTCTCTGCATCATTTAATAAAATGGTAATGGTGCATGTTTCATCTATCCTTCAAGACTTAAGAAAAATTGAGGGTAGGGAGCACTTTTATTTCTCATAGCTTAACATCTAGCAGTTCCCCGATGTATTTATTTCATGAATAAGAGACAATATGTCAGCTATTCTTCTTTAAGATTTAATACCCAATAGCCAGGTCAGGTTCACTCTCAAACTTGTAATGCAATCAGATTGTCATTGGCACCTAACAGATTCATAAAGTCCTTATTCTTTCTGTATGTGATGTTTAAGAAGGTCTAGATGAAATTACTTTCTTTGCTTTCCTTCCTAAGCATGCACATTTTCTTCCTCCTTGATGGACATGACAGTGGCTTAATCAAATAAAACAAGTAATGTTTATATGTTATATAATATATTTTGTTATTGGAAGGGGATAAGACAAAGCCTAATCAAATATGTTAACATTAGTATTCATTATGAGTTACTTAAATAGATATAGTCTCTCAGTAACATATAAAATGTCCTATAGCACAATCATAAGAATTTTAAAGATTACATCTTTTTGTATTTAAAAGATTTATGAAGAAAATTAAAATGTAAATATATACAAGAATATGTGTGTATAATACACACACACACACACACACACATACATATTTCCTTTTCTCAACCTCACATATAAAATAGACCTGTAGTTACTTTCTTTCTACACAGAGTTCCATTGTTGATACAGAGTAATAGAACTTACTATATTGCTCTCAGATTCAAGCATCATCATGATCATCATCATCACAACTATGCTAATAGGTAGTACCTACTATGCTATCCTATATCTAGCACTAATGGAAGAGTTCTATAAAAATGAACTCATTTGAAAGTCATAAAAATATCAAGTGAATTGAGCACAGGGAAGCCCAATGTTTATTAGAGATTAAGATACAAAAATACCAGAAAAATTGCTCTGGATTTCCCAGTAATAATTTCCAGCATTTTTACTTAGAACAGTGTACATAACCCTTTGTGTGGAGTTCTGAATTATTGCTGTTCATTGTAGCTGTGGTTCTCATGGTGGGTATTTATTTGAGCTTCAATCATCAGAGTCAGCCCCTGTGTCACTGAGTAGAGAAGGTGGCTGTGAATCTGACAGGCCTTAGCTTTATAACTGGTGGACTACTGTAATCATTACCACATTCTTAGCATTAGAAATGAGTGAAAGTTTAAATATTTCCATAAAAGTAGTTGCTTTTTAGGTTTCTATGTTCTTTGGAAAGTCACAGTTCTTAGCTGCAGTTTTCTTGTTTATAAAATGAGGGTGTTTGTTAAAACTATAAAATTATTATAGCTCTATTTCTACAAATCTCTAATTTCCTTTAATTAACATTTTATTAGCAAATCTAATTTTCAAAAGGCTGACACAATACAAGATTTAAACCCACTGTGTTATTCGCTTTAAATCCAGGAGATCTATAGAGAAAAAAAAAGGAAATAAGTATATATTTGTATATATTTAACATATATATAATACCGAAGTATTTAATATATACATTAGGTATATAATACTAAGTTTTGCCATAATGTTTCAACATATATGCTTACATTCAAATCAAACTTTTAATATTTATCATTTAAGTAAATCATATTTTATAATTTTGGGAATTAGAGTTATTTCTAAGGAGTTCAGTATTTAGACAAATAGGAACTTTCACAGTGTATTGCCTTAAGATTCTATTTTGATTTCCTTTGAAGGATATATAACTTCTTTTCAGTTTCTTTTTTTCTTACATTTAGTTTCAGATCATTTCTCTCCCATTTTACTTCTATAGTTTCTGAGATAAACACATTGATTGATTACTGAAATTTAATAGGTTTCACTAGATTTTTTTAAAAGATTTTATTTATTTATTAATTTGACAGAGAGAGATCACAAATAGGCAGAGTGGCAGGTGGGGGCGGGGGGAGGAGGCTCCCTGCTGAGCAGAGAGCCCAACGCAAGTCTTCATCCCAGGACTCTGAGATCATGACCCGAGATAAAAGATGCTACTTAACTGACTGAGCCACCCAGGTGCCCCAGGTTTCACTGGATGTTTAAAAATCATTTTCCAAGTATCACTTTGTTGACATTATAATTATCATCACTAATCTGTAGTTTGAAAGTAATGTACATCTTTTGACTTGATTATTGTTTTTTGGGTGTTGAGTTTGAGAAGTTCTTTATAGATCTTAGATACCAGCCCTTTATCTGAAGTGTCATTTGCAAATATCTTCTCCCATTCCGTGGGTTGCCTCTTTGTTTTGACTGTTTTCTTTGCTGTGCAGAAGCTTTTTATCTTGATGAAGTCCCAAAAGTTCATTTCGCTTTTGTTTCCCTTGCCTTTGGAGACGTGTCTTGAAAGAAGTTGCTGTGGCCGATGTCAAAGAGTTTACTGCCTATGTTCCCCTCTAGGATTTTGATGGATTCCTGTCTCACACTGAGGTTTTTCATTGGTTTAGAGTTTAGCTTTGTGCTAAACTGAGTTTCATTTTTCTCTATATATCCGTCTAATTTTCCCAGCATCTGTCTAATTTTCCCAGCACCATTTATTGAAGAGACTGTCTTTTCTCCATTGGATATTTTTTCTTGCTTTGTCAAAGATTAGTTGGCCATAGAGTTGAGGGTCCACATCTGGGATCTCTATTCTGTTCCATTGATCTATGTGTCTTTTTTTGTGCCAGTACCATGCTGTCTTGGTGATCACAGCTTTGTAATATAGCTTGAAATCAGGCAGTATGATGCCCCCAGCTTTGTTTTTCTTTTTCAACATTCCCTTGGCGATTTGCATTTTCTCTGGTTCCATACAAATTTTAGGACTGTTTGTTTCAGCTCTTTGAAAAACGTTATTGGTATTTTTATTGGGATGGTGTTGAAAATATAGGTTGCTCTGGGCAGCATAGACATTTTAACAAGTTTTGTTCTTCTGATCCATGAATATGGAAATTTTTTCCATCTTTTTGTGTCTTCTTCAGTTTCTTTCCAAAAGTGTTCTGTAGTTTCTAGAGTATACATCCTTCACCTCTTTAGTCAGGTCTATTCCAAGGTATCTTATGATTTTTGGTGCTATTGTAAGTGGAATCAATTCCTTAATTTTTCTTTCTACAGTTACATTGTTAGTGTATAAGAAAGCAACTGCTTTCTGTGCATTGACTTTGTATCCTGCACATTACTGAATTGCTATATGAATTCTTGTAATTTGGGGGTGCAGTCTTTTGGGTTTTCCACATGAAGTATCATGTCACATGCAAAGGAAGAGAGTTTGACTTCTTCTTTCCAATTTGAATAGAATATTACTAAGCCATTAGAAAGGATGAATACCCACCATTTGCATCGACATGGATAGAACTGGAGGGGATTATGCTAAATGAAGTAAGTCAAGCAGAGAAAGACAATTATCATATGGTTTCACTTATATGGAACACAAGGAATAGCATGGGGGCATTAAGAGAAGAAAGGGAAAAATGAAGAGGGGGAGTCAGGATGGGAGACAAACCATGAGAGACTGTGGACTCCAGGAAACAAATGGAGGGTTTTAAAGGGAAGGGGTTTCGGGATAGGTGAGCCTGGTGGTGAGTATTAAGGAGTGTACATATTGCATGGAGCACTGGATGTTATAGGCAAACAATGAATTGTGGAACACTACATCAAAAACTAATGAAGTACTGTATGATCACTAACATAATAAAAGAATTAAATAATGTACATACTTGTGTTTTTCCAAGTTTGTGGATCACATTATCTAGACAATGATGAGAAAAAAGGCTTCTAGTTAATATTCAATGTGTATCTTAGAATTACTGATTCATGTTTGTTGGGGACCTTCATGTCAGTGTGTGTTTGAATATAATATTTATAGTAACTATGAAGTTCATGGATATTAAAATTTTACCAGAGAAATTACCACAAAACAGAGCAGAACAAATCACAATATGATTTTGTGTGTTTGTGTGTGTGTGTGTGTGTGTGTGTGTGTGTATGGTAGAAAATCTACCAAATCTTTAACAACAGTTTTCCTACACTTGGCATGGAAGTGGAAGGGTAGGTTCATAATGGATTTCATTGTCTACCCATTGTACTTGTAAATTAGAATATTTTGAGCAAACATGCATTTCTGTAATAACTACCAAAATATGTAATTATATTAAGAATATTGACAATTCCAGGGTGCTTGGTTGGCTCAGTCACTTAACCATCTAAATCTTGACTTCTGCTTGGGTCATGATCTCAGGGTTGTGATACTGAGCCCCACTTAGGACCCTGGGCATGGAGCCTGTTTAAGATTTTTCCCTCTCCCTCTTCTACTACTCTCTCCCTCCATATATATATATATATATATATGTGTGTGTGTGTGTGTGTGTGTGTGTGTACACACACACACATATGTATAATGTTATACATATATACACAATATGTATAATTCCTGCACTACTATAAATTCTGAAATCCAAACTGCATATTATAGGCAAAGAACAATTTGGAAATAGATAAAATACTAGTTATTTCCACACCTACCAGAATATTTTTAGATAAATAAATGAATTATGCTTAAAATATTTGTGGAATCTCTTTAGGTAAAGAATTTTATTTAAACAAGTGAATAATTTATGATTTGTAGTCTTTCACTCTGTTAATTTTTTATAAGTATCTGTTACATAGCAAAAGACTAGACAAATGGTCACGTGTGCTCTGAAGCTTATAGTGTCTTACATATTCACCCAAAATTAGATAAATATTTATTTTGTTTGATAATCAATGTTAGAGTTTAAAGTAAACCTGGAGGGAGAAACTAAAATGGGACATTTCAGAGAATGAAATGAATCATTTATTTTTCTTCTGTTGGAAGTATCAACCTTAGTTCTGATGGTGTTTCGAGGAAAGTATCCATTTTCTCACCATTAACTAAGGTGTTAGCCATAGATTTTTTTGTAGATGTTCCTTGTCATGTTGAGGAAGTATCCCTCCATTCCAAATTTGCTGAGCCTTTTTGTGATGGAAGAGTGTTGGGTTTTGTCAAATGCTTTTTTCTTTGTCACCTAAGGCAGTCATATGATTTTTCTTTTGTCTTTCAATATGCTGGGACTACATTGATTTTTAAATATTGAAATAGTACTGCATGTCTAGAATAAATCTCACTTGTTCCTAGTATATTACTTTTATGCATTGTTGGATTAGAGTTGCTGCTAGTTCATTTAGGATTTTGACATGTATGAGAGATATTGATGTATAGTTTTTCTTTGTTGTAATGTCTATCTGCTTTTGGTATTACATTAATGTTAGTCTCATAGAATGAGTTAGAAAATATTCCCTTTGCTTCTGTTTTCTGATAGTTAAGGGACTTTGTAATGTATCCTCCTTAAATATTTGGTGGAATTCACTGCTGAAATCATTAATACCTTGTGTTTTGTTATTGGATGGTTATTAATAATTCATTTTTTTAAGTAGATATGGACCCATTCAGATTATCTGTTTCTCCTTGTATGAATTTTGGTAATTTCTGTCTTTCAAGGAATTGATCTACTACAAATAATTTATCATATTATTGGGCATGTAATTACTGTATTCATTATCATTGTGTCTGTGGGATTAGTAGTCATG